>NC_053028.1:198537261-199137261 GCF_003073215.2 Triticum urartu | reverse complement strand
ACGAAGAGGAAACAACTATATTGAGATGAGAATGCAACCAAACACACCCACATGCTTTGTGCTACAGTGACTGATCTGCACCGTATGAGTTTGATCCAATGGTCATGTGGCGCCGAGACATGGACATGCCCATGCAGAGGGTTTAGCCCGACGGCTGGCATCGTTGCGCTGGCACGACGGTAGGCATCGCGCAGCTGCAACACGTGCGTGGAAACTTGGTTCACCAAGTGGCTGAGGCGATCCTGGACCTCATCACGATCGGCCCGCTCGTGCTCCAGCTGGCTCCCCTGACGGCCTACCGTATCTCCCGCTTTCTGCAGAAACGCCGCCGATGCCTCGAGCATCTTTGTGGTGGACGCCTGCCGCTTTTGAAGCTCCGTGAACTCCCACACATAACGGAGGAGCATGGCACTCCTCTCCTCCTTGAGTTCACGGAGCTCCACGTCCTTGGCCCTGAGCTCCGTATCCTTGGCATGGAGCTCCTGTGTCAAGAGCCTCACCTCGGACTCCGTGATCTACTGCGCCGCCATGGCACCAGGTAGAAGCAATGGGGAGAGGAAGCAAAGGGGGCAAAACGGCTGAAAGGCAATGCAATCTACGGGAAGGCGGAGGGAGCGGGGAATCTTTTGGTTTTCACCACGGTAAAACACCAGTCGACGACTTCTCACATCAGGGAGCAGTGGGTACAGGCGGAGTCATCGTGACTAATTGCTGCCGCGCCTACTCCCGTCAATCAATAAAATTAAAAATCCTGCCGCGCCTGCTCCCGTCAATCAAAAAATTAAAAATCCTGCCGCACCCAAACACTAGAGCAACGCCGCGGTGGATATTTAAATTTACCTGCCGCCAAGTAGATAAAAAAAGGGGTGAAAAAACAAATGTGGCGGCGGCCTAGCTAATCGGTCAAACTAGCACAACTAGCTAGCCACCGTGCTTCACTGATGTACTCGGCGGGAAAGGTGGTGTTTCGTGATTTGACAACTCATTTACTTGCTTCAGCGCTACGACCGAGGAGGACCCAGAAAACGCGTGGTAGGGCGTCCCACATCAGGAAGAATATATGCGTGCACCACCCGGGAGGACCCCGAAACCGCGCGGTAGGGTGTGCCACGTCTCAGCACGGAGGAAAAATGTGCGTGTAAAAATATACTGTATCAGACGTAGTAGAGTACCTATGGTTCGACCTCGGGACCCAGCCAGTCGGTTGAAAACACCCCACTAGCCACACAGCTTCATCATGCAAACCTAGCATGGAGGATAGATGTGGTTAGCCCCGCCTCGACCAACCACAACGTCTCTTGTTCTAGGCGATTCTTCTATTTTCCAAGTTTTTTTAGTTGTAATAACACCACGGCAAGCTAGCGCCGCTCTTCGTGTGTGCTCGTGCAAAGGTTAGACGATGGAGAGAAGAGAGATTGAGATCGCAGACCTGGGACCCACCAGTAAGTGAGATAACAGTCATGCACGTGTTGACGAGGCACTCCCTCTACTCTACTCAACACAAGTACTGTATAAAATCAAGTTATGGGACAAAGCCAACAACCGTTCGTTTTTCAGGCTATCGACTTACGCTTTGTAGTCCAGGTTGCCAGTTCGAATCTCGTCTTTCAGATTTGTTAGTTTTAGGTCCAAATTTGATTAATGACAAGTGGGACCCCCGTGTGTTGTTCCGATATTTCAGTGTAGGATGGTTTTTTTTAACAAACACTTTGCGTGGTTAGACAAGTAACGACACGAGTTACACGTTTTTTGCAAGTTTATGAACAAAAATGACAGCGGCATAGAATATCACATCCACCCCGCAGCTTAGATACTATGGTGATACGAGTTTTTACACCGTTGGAAGTGAGATCCAATGGCTTGGGAGTAGTCTTTGTAATTATGCGCAATTTCCTAACTCTCCAAAGGTTTTTTTGCAAATAAAACATTCAGGCCTCGTGTGTGCCACTGCATCTTCGATCCAACGGCTCCCCGGTGCTCATATTGGGTGCTTCCCGTAGCTTAATTACCCGCTATGGTGATTGGAGTAGTTGTGGGGCGAATGCTACAAAAATATAATCTAAACCGACCGGAATAAATGCCTACACAAATTAATCCAAGGTTGGAGTGCCCCTCGCAATGTAAATAGCTCCGGCTTTGCGAGGGATGGAGAGGTATTAGCTTCAACGCGTGGAAGATACAGTGTGAGAAAGCGAGGTCGATCGAGAGACATATAGATAGAGAGACAAAGTGAGTGTGGTCCGACATTCATTGAACAAATATATATGCTCTAGAGAGATATTGTCCGATTGAGATTTCTGGCAAGGGTGAGGGCTGTAAGATAGAGCTTGAGAGATGATCCAGTCACAGACGTGTAGATATATTTTGTGCCTGAGAGGAAGCAAGGTCAACCGATCACATAGGGTCGCCGTGCGATCGAAAGAGTGAGACGGGTTGGAGAGAGTGACCTAGATAGACGATGTGCGTGAGAGAGTATACAATGTGAATAGGTCGAATTGGGCTCAACATGGTGATATATCGTTTTTGTCTGAGAAAGAGCAAGGTCAATCGAGACATACGGAGAGAGAGAGATTGAGTGAGCGTGGCCCACCATGAGGTCGAAAGAGTGGTGGCGGCTTGGATGGACTGACCTAGATAGACAATCTGCGTGAGAGAGTATAGAGTGTGTCGATCGAGGCCCGAACAGGGAGATATATCATTTGTGTGTGAAAGAAAACGAGGTTAAACGAGACTCAGATAAAGAGAGCGAGATTGAGCGAGTGTGGCCCGCCGTGTGGAAGAAAGAGTGAGACAGTCTCGAGGGAGTGACCTAGATATACAACGTGCGTGCGCATGCACAAGAGGTTGGGGGGCTAGATAGGCAATGCATGTATTTAGCGCGAGAGGGTGAGAGGGAGAGGGGGGAGAGAGAGCTCGGCATGGGTTGCAATGGCGGGTGTGTGATGTAAATACATTTGTTAACAGAGTGGAAAAAGGGGTTGTGTAGTTGAGAGACTAAGAGATCGAAACATGGAGAGAAAGAATGAACGTGTGTTCGAAACCGATAGCTTCCTAAGGTGGTCAGGAGAGGAAGATTGACCGATACAGGAAGTATGTAGGGTTTGTGCGGGGGGGGGGGGGCTAAAAACAACATTTGAATGTACATAGTACGAGACTTAATATCGATGTTTCAATTAGGTGTACATTGTAAGATTTGAACCGAGGACCAGCATACGGGTAATTATTTCGAATTCGTGCCATACTAAGTTTCGAAAAGTTGACATTGACTCAGTTTGTTGTGCTATTTTCTAGGTCATATGTTTGAATCCATCCAAAAGTTTTCTCACTACCATGGTGTTCATCATATACATATGAATTTGTATTAAAAAAGTAGCATGGATACAGTGAAATGCGAAATCCACGTTAGAATTGGAGATCGCTGCGTGACACACACTCTAATTCAAATAACTAACTACGTGACACACACACTCTAATTCAAATAACTAATTATGTGGCACACGCTAATCCACGTTAGCGTGGGTACCGTTTCGATTTTTTTTCAAATAACTCCTCATTAATTAATTTATAGTACTCCCTCTGTTCACTTTTATAAGACCTTGAAGACATTTTAGACAATGTGCAAAATAGTTCATTTTAAGTTGTCTGAAACGACTTACAAAAGTGAACGGATGGAGTATCTCGTTTCGAATGACTAATTATTGCAAGGAAAACACGGGCATGGTAATACATACAGATTCGTTTGCAAATGAAAGAAGATTCCTTTGGATTCTCAAATGTAGGCACACCAGGCAAACCTGGGTCGTGTCGGGGTGGATGCTACTTTGGTGCCTTAAGGCGCCGAAGCATAGTCCCGTCGGGGTGGTCGCGTGTGTCAGACGGACGCGTAGCACCCAGCCACCCACCCCCCTCCCCCCCAAAAAAAGGACGACGACAATATAAGTTCGCGCTTCCACGTTTCGGATTGAAATATCTGGCGGCCCCAATTCCAGCCCTAAAAAATCTCTCTTCTCCACCGTCCCCTTCCGTGCCCAGATTGCTCAAATCCCTAATTCGCCGCCAACCCTCAAATCGCCCCTCGTCTCGTCTCTTTCCCCACCGTTCCCCACCTCTGTGCCGGACGACGATGACGAAGACGACGGTCACGCTTCACCACCGCACCGGAGCTACCTCATCTACGCCCTCGTCCACCGCACCGGGTGGTCGACCGACAACGTCGGCCGCTGCAACCGACGTGCCTCACAGACACCGAGTTCCACTGCATCAGGTGCGCTTCACCGACGCCGTCTCCCAGCTCACCGGGGCTACTTCACCGAGCACATCGTCGCACCTCCACCCCCTGAGGCCGTTGGGGCTTCACCAACGGTCTCGTCCTCCGCATCGTAGCACTCCGCTGCCACTCAAGATCTGCATCCGTGCGCGGCCAGCCAACGCCAGCGCATCACCCTCAACGGCTCTGAAGTGACCCGCACTCTAGCTAGGCGAGCATGCCCAAACGCCGGCCCGAACTAGGTATCCACACATTACTCCCTTGTGCACTGTTCCAACGATGTTTGGATATCCTTTCACTGCTCTCTTAGCTTACACGCCTATGCAACTCTGACCTTAACTCTTATTTCTTCTGGAGATATCATCTGAAACAAGCAAATCCATATTTTAGCGAAGCATGACGGTGCTACGGGATCTGGTAGACATCCTGCACACCCGTATAACCTTGTAAGTATCTGTCCTCCGGTACAACATCAAGGTCGATTCCTCTTATTTGATCAACCATTCGCCGTGTCAAAAATGCAGAGGGGGATGCAAGGAGCACAAGGCCTGCACATCCAAGCAAGTGATAACATGGACTTGTACATGGAACATCCCAAGCGCAAGTAGAGCTGCAGTGAGCCTGTACAATGAGCTAGCGTAAGTCCCTGCATTTCATTTAATTCATACTGGCATTCATGTATGATTTGTGTGCATTGGCTGATCCACGAATTCAAGTTACCAGGGCGAACATTTAACTTAAAAAATACGAAGGCACTTGCACTCCGGAAATCAACATAACTTGAGAAATGTGAAGCTACATGCACTTTGAAAACCAGCTAATGATCCAAAGTAGTTCAGATTATAAACACTAAATGATGCAAGCACCAAAAAACACAAAATGCAACATGGTGTACAAGGACTACAAACATGGTCTATACCTGCTTGAATTATTCGTTCTCTGGCTGAAAATATCGAAGTGTAATTGCACGTATAACCAGTGCGCAAACTGCATATCAATATATCTATCCTGCACAAGTATGCCAATAGTTTCAAACAACAGATTAGAAAAGTATTTATGCTATGTTGTCATGATACGGGGACTTTCTGGTAGATGGCCTCGACGTTTCCTCAAGCTATGAAAATGCACTATAATTTGCTTGTCATCAATGCCTGCAAATCTCTGTCTCTCTCAACATAGTAGATCATCATTAGACACTAAATCCTTCAACGAGCGTGCAAAATGCTTGCATTAGATCCCTCATTAGACACTATATGTTCATCACCAGGAGCATGTAAAATGTTTGCATCAAATCCTTCATTAGCAGTCTGTTCATTAGACACTTCAGGCTCAAGAACAACATGAGATTGTATGTTTGCACCGGAAACTTGATTAGATACATCAGATTCAGTCAGTTCAGTATTGATTGGGGGAGTTATAAAATAAGTAGAAATTGGTTTCATTTTCTCATAGATTCCCTACATACAAGCAGTTTTACAACACCGTCAGGTTTAACTATTGGCCAGAAATTGAAGAGTTGAATTAGATATAATCAGGGATGTGATGTACCTGCTCGTTGCGCATGCTACTCTTGCAAGCTGCAACTGTCTGTTTACGCAAGCTCGATGCCATGCCCGTGCTGCCGCCGCTGCCTCCCATGCAGGCTACACCCAGGGTTGGATCTTCATCTTCTTGTCCTTCCGTTCACTTGAAGCCCGGCGACCGCCCTCCAACGAGGGCGCGAGGAAGTGCTGTGTCGGTCTGTCCAGCGGCGGCTAGGTTAGGAGCGAACCAGACTGGAGGCTGGAGCGAATGAATTGGGATTTTTCCTGCTGTCGATCGATATGGGAGGCGCTCGTTTGGGCCGCGAGCCTACTATAGGGCCTGCCTTGCACTTATGTTATTGGCCCATCCAAATTGAAACATTTTTCTTCATTTTTTACATTGCCTGCTCGTGCGTTGGGACGAACAAAACTAGCATGGGCCAACCTGGACGACTCAAACTTGGTGCACACTTTTCAGCCACCTGAGGCGGCCGCCCATACCAGCCCCTATGGTGGCGTCGCCCCTTTTTGCGTGTATGATTGGATAGTGAAAAATATTCCAGTGGCGCTTTTGATTTACCCACAAAATGGTTGAATTGCTTGTTTCTATGAACTGAGTTCGCCAATAATGTGAAGGATGCCAGTCATTTCATCCTATTGTAGATTGCTTAGATCTCAATATGCCAAAAGTAATCGCATGAAATATACAATAAAAGCCAGTGTGATGTGTTTGGCTACAACTAGTCTGACTACACGTCCTCATATAACAGATCAAGGACGCACCATCTTACCAGATTGACCATTCGACTTACCCATGTAGTGTGGGAAGAAAGAAGTATTGGGACTGCGTATCCAAGCAATTGATGCCATGGACTCCTTCATACAACCTTGTAAGGAAAAAGAAGTTGCAGTGTGCCTGTATAAAGAACTAGCGTAAGTTCAGTTACCTGCTTCTCGGAATTTTAGTTAGCCACTTATTGCAAAATTGTTCAATTACATTACTTGGCTTAATTTAGTTTGCTACTGATTACATAATGGCACAACCTATTAATCATATTGTAGAGTGCGCCTATCTATGTGTTTGATACTTACTGTTAAGAATTACCTGTTTGCCTTAACTTAAATATCTACTTGTTTGTTTAACTACTTTGCTGCTGCAACAGCGGGTTACAATGATGTTAATAACTACTTTCTAGCATCCAATTGAAACTCTTTAATTCCTTGTTTGTTTAACTAGTTTGCTATTATAACTCCGAGTTGAGATGTTTTGCTAACTTCAACTTTTCTGAATCCAATCGGAACTTTAATGGCAAAATAGGTTAGCCCAAGATCAAAGAGCGAGGTCCCCATGGACGTTGCATCATCCCACAGCAGTGGCACCGGCCTAATCGTGCATTATGAATTGCCAACTGCTGATGCTCTAGAGGCTAAACTAGTGGTAGAAAGAGATTCTGCTTCTGCACTTAGAGATGAAGTTGACATGTTGAGGAAGCAAACAACACAATCACAAGCAGTACTCAAGACAACCATTAAATATTTGGTGGATTTCAAAATGAAGCAAGCTGAGACTGACCAGATTGTTAAGGTCCTGAAGGAAAAAAGGAAATTAAATTCCTACTTGGTAAATCATAGGTGAAATGTTCTTTCCATAGTTGAATAACCTTTGTGTTGTCTGTTCATGTAATCAATCAAACCATTTGTTTTAGAGATCATGTAATAATTGTTTTTTTTGTGTTTTTGTTTGTAATTTTATTTGAGCATAAGTCTGTATTAATTGATAAGACTCAGAGACATTTCATTTGGATTGCTATGCCAGACCTACAAATATGCCAATCGGGCTGAATGTGCATTCAACAATAGTAGTATAGATGGACCATAAGTGGCACGCATCGGAAAGGGCCAAGATGCTGGCTAAAAAAAGGATGCTGTTGTAGCCAAAAAAAGTACAGCGGCCTGGCTTATGTATGTTAATTGATATTATTGATCCATATACTCTATAAGTGTTTATATGTCTGTTAGTTCCGTACATTCTTGGTTGATTGACTCGGTATTTGAATCTTGATACATCGCTTGTGTACATATCTAAATGGGAGTACACATTATGCTGCGTGTGACATTTGAGTTGGACATGAAGTGTTCCAAATATTCGAATTCAAGTTAAACTGGATTCTAGTTCCTGAATTTGAGTATCGGCATTTGTAAACCATATTCATATATGACAGTGGAATACATCTTTGTTGTCCTTTTGAAGATATATAGAAACACATAGAATGATTTATAAAGATTCATATAGGAATACAAAATGGATTCGAATTTAGTTGCCAGGGTAAACGTGGATGCTTATTGTCCCAAAATTCGAAAGAAATAGCAAAATGTCCACTCCCACATCGGCTGCTCGAAGCCAAGTAATTGGGAGATGGAAATTACTGTCTACCCATTACACGGACAATCCATTGGCATGATTTCCACTGCTCTAAATAGGGGTATGTTAGTAACTTCAATTAGATGTGACACGACTGCCTTTGAGCCCATTCCAACACAGTGGGCGTCAAACATGGGCGGCAAAACTCATTTGATTCAAGCTCGTCCGAAAGACCTCTATTTCTGCCTCCATTCCCCATTCATACACGGTGGGCGGCAAAACACCCTCTCCTTGTCCGAAATAGATGTAGGCTAATATTTTAAATAGGGGCAGATGTGTAACTTCCATCAGACGTGACACAACTGCCCTACCTGTCAGCCCCGTTCATACACCGTGGGCGCCAACCGTGGGCGGCAAAACACCCTCTCCTCGCCCGAAATAGTTATCGACAAATATTTGGGAGATGCGAGATTACTGTCCTATCCCCAACCGACGAGACGTCCAAATTTGAAACGGGGGATCAGTTCGTAACTTTCCCATATTTCAGACATGCGCGTCCCAAAAACATGGTTCCCTGTACCTCTCCCTCCATTTTCCCATTCATACACCGTCCGCGCTAGAACACCCCATTCCCACACCAGCCTCCGTCCGCCACCCCATCCATCGCCTCCGTCCTCCACCACATCCATCGCCACCGTCCTCCACCATGCCGGAGCACCTACCAACACCGCGTCGTCCACTGCTAGAGATGGACGTTTCTCATCCACGGTGATGGAACAATAGCCTTGCATCACGTCCTCTCGCTTCATCGACGCCGTCGTCCTCTTTGCCAGGGCCGCTCACACGACCTTATCTTCCACCGCAACAGGACGTTTCTCATCCACGGCGACGGACCAATAGCCTTGCATCGAGTCCTCTCGCTTCATCGGCGTCGTCGTCCTCTTTGCCAGGGCCGCTCACACGACATTCTCTTCCACCGCAACAGGACTTATCCCCCGATGCACCCGTCTACCGTCGCAGATCTGCTTCAATGCCACCGACAGCCATCGCACCCCCGATGCCTACACGACGCCGCAAGAGAGGTGGTACTTCATATCTCCTCAACTTTTTGATCTCAACCAGAAAATAGATCTTAACTTGGTTACTCTACTTTCTTTTCAGCTCTTAGAATTTAGTTCTTAGTTCGAAGGAAACAATGGATGCTAAATATCATTTCTCTGGTTTGCAGCTTCAAATCTGCCATGGCACAGCTGAGGGAGTCCTGGATTAGGGGGTGTCCGGATGGCCGGACTATACCTTCGGCCGGACTCCTGGACTATGAAGATACAAGATTGAAGACTTCGTCCCGTGTCTGGAAGGGACTTTCCTTGGCGTGGAAGGCAAGCTTGGCGATACGGATATGTAGATCTCCTACCATTGTAACCGACTCTGTGTAACCCTAGTCCTCTCTGGTGTCTATATAAACCGTAGGGTTTTAGTCCGTAGGGCAGGAAAAACAATCATACCATAGGCTAGCTTCTAGGGTTTAGCCTCTCTGATCTTGTGGTAGATCTACTCTTGTACTGCCCATATCATCAATATTAATCAAGCAGGACGTAGGGTTTTACCTCCATCAAGAGGGCCCGAACCTGGGTAAAACATCGTGTCCCCTGCCTCCTGTTACCATCCGACCTAGACGCACAGTTCGGGACCCCCTACCCGAGATCCGCCGGTTTTGACACCGACATTGGTGCTTTCATTGAGAGTTCCTCTGTGTCGTCGCTTTTAGGCCCGATGGCTTCTCCGATCATCAACAGCGATGCGATCCAGGGTGAGACTTTTCTCCCCGGACAGATCTTCGTATTCGGCGGCTTTGCACTGCGGGCCAATTCGCTTGGCCATCTGGAGCAGATCGAAAGCTACGCCCCTGGCCATCAGGTCAGATTTGGAAGTTTGAACTACACGACCGACATCCGCGGAGACATGATCTTCGATGGATTCGAGCCACAACCGAGCGCGCTGCACTGTCACGATGGGCATGATTTAGCTCTGCCGCCGAACAGTGCCCTGGAGGCCGCACCCGTGTCCGCTCCGACCCCTAGCTCGGAGCCGATCACACCAACCGAGGATGGGTGGTTAGACACGCCTCGGGGGCTGCAATCTCTACGATGATCGAGCCGAACACTAGCCCTATTCTCTGCGAAGCCCGTAACTCCAAGGAGTCGGACTCCTCTCCGGGCTCCGAGCCCTCTGCGCCCCGACCGATCGAACCCGATTGGGCGCCGATCATGGAGTTCACCGCCGCGGACATCTTTCGGCACTCGCCCTTTGGCGATATCCTGAATTCACTAAAGTCTCTCTCTCTGTCAGGAGAGCCCTGGCCGGACTATGGTCGGCAAGGTTGGGATGCGGATGATGAAGAAATTCAAAGCCCACCCACCACCCACTTCGTAGCCACTGTCGATGATTTAACCGACATGCTCAACTTCGACTCCGAAGACATCGACCGTATGGACACCGATGTAGGAGACGATCAAGAACCAACACCTATAGGGCACTGGAAAGCCACCTCGTCGTATGATATATACATGGTGGACACCCCAAAAGAAGGCAATGGCGATGGAACAGCGGAGGATGACCCCTCCAAGAAGCAGCCTAAGCGCCGGCGTCAGCGGCGCCGCTCTAAATCCCGCCAAAACAAAAATGGTGATTCTGGCACGGGGGATAATAACACCCCGGACAGTACCGAAGAAAACCACCTCCAGCAAGATTCAGCACATGAGGATAGAGAAGCCAACCCTCATGAGAGAGCGGCAGATAGAGAGGTCGAGGACGATAATTATATGCCTCCCTCCAAAGACGAGGCAAGCCTCGACGAATACGAATTTGTCGTACTGGAGGATCCCATCAAACAAGAGCATTTCAAACGCAGGCTTATGGCCACGACGAGCAGCCTCAAGAAAAAACAGCAACAGCTTAGAGCTGATCAAGATTTGCTAGCCGACAGATGGACTGAAGTCCTTGCGGCCGAAGAGTATGAACTCGAACGCCCCTCCAAGAGTTACCCAAAGCGCAGGTTGCTACCCCAATTAGAGGAGGAAGCACTTAAACCTACATCACCAGCGCATGATGCAGCAGATCGGCCACCCCGTGGCCGTGACAGAGAGGCCTCTCGGCCCTCCACTCAAGTCGCACCCCAGCGCCACTCAAAAACTACCAAGGCATGGGACAATGCGCCAGACCCGCGAGATATATTGGAAGACAAGGCAAGGCAAACAAGATCGATCTATGGATCACGTGGGAGCCCCACGACACGAGACGATACTCGTCATGCCGGATACAGTAAATCCGGCCAGGCCGAACACAGTAGACAAAGCTCGTTTGAGCTGCGTCGTGATGTAGCCCAATACAGAGGCGCCGCACACCCACTATGCTTCACAGATGAAGTAATGGATCATCAGATCCCCGAGGGTTTCAAACCCGTGAACATCGAATCATATGATGGCACAACAGATCCTGCGGTATGGATCGAGGACTATCTCCTTCACATCCACATGGCCCGCGGTGATGACTTACACGCCATCAAATACCTCCCACTCAAGATTAAAGGACCAGCTCGGCATTGGCTCAACAGCTTGCCAGCAGAATCAATTGGTTGCTGGGAGGACCTGGAAGCCACATTCCTCGACAATTTCCAGGGCACTTATGTGCGACCACCAGATGCCGATGACCTAAGCAACATAATTCAGCAGCCAGAGGAATCGGCCAGACAATTCTGGGCACGGTTTCTAACCAAGAAAAATCAAATCGTCGACTGTCCGGATGCGGAGGCCCTAGCAGCCTTCAAGCATAACATCCGCGATGAGTGGCTTGCACGGCACCTAGGACAGGAAAAGCCGAAATCTATGGCAGCCCTCACGACACTTATGACCCGCTTTTGCGCGGGAGAAGACAGCTGGCTAGCTCGCAGCAATAACATGACCAAGATCCCTGGTAATTCGGATACCAAGGACAGCGGTGGCAGGTCGCGTCGCAACAAGCAAAAGCGCTGCATTAACGGCGACAATACTGAGGATACGGCAATTAATGCCGGATTCAAAGGCTCTAAACCCGGTCAGCGGAAAAAGCCATTCAAAAGAAACACTCCGGGCCCATCCAGTTTGGACCGAATACTCGACCGCTCATTCCAGATATATGGCACCCCCGAAAAACCAGCCAATCACACCAACAGGGATTGTTGGGTGTTCAAGCAGGCAGGCAAGTTCAATGCCGAAAGCAGAGACAAGGGGCTGCATAGTGATGACAAGGAGGAGCCCCGGCCGCCGAACAACAGCAGACAGAAAGGTTTCCCCCCACAAGTGTGGATGGTGAACATGATATACGCAACCCACATCCCCAAGAGGGAGCGGAAGCGTGTGCTAAGGGACGTATACGCGATGGAGCCAGTCGCCCCAAAGTTCAACCCATGGTCTTCCTGCCCGATCACTTTTGATCGAAGGGACCACCCCACTAGCATCTGTCATGGCGGATTCGCCGCATTGGTTCTAGACCCAATTATTGACGGATTTCACCTCACTAGAGTCCTTATGGACGGCGGCAGCAGACTGAACCTGCTTTATCAGGATACAGTGCGGAAAATGGGCATCGATTCCTCGAGGATTAAACCCACCAGAACGACCTTTAAAGGCGTCATACCAGGTGTAGAAGCCAACTGTACAGGCTCAGTTACACTTGAAGTGGTCTTCGGATCTCTGGATAATTTCCGAAGCGAGGAGTTAATCTTCGACATAGTCCCATTCCGCAGTGGCTATCACGCACTGCTCGTGCGAACCGCATTTGCCAAATTCAATGCGGTACCGCACTACGCATACCTCAAGCTCAAGATGGCAGGCCCTCGAGGCGTCATCACGGTCAATGGAAACACCAAACTCTCTCTCCGAATGAAGGAGCATACGACGGCTATCGCAGCGGAAGTACAAAGCAGCCTCTCAAGGCAATTCTCTAGTTCGGCCATTAAACGTCCGGACACCGTCAACCGCACCCGGAGTAACCTACACCAAGACCGCCCGGCACGTTCCGAGCTAGCGTAGCAATGCGGCCCCAACCCCAGCCCTCGCGAACTTGCGAAACCAGTGCTGCGCGTACATAACTACGCTCTGGAAATACCATGGGTATAGGGGGAGGGGCACCATCACGGCACCCCCAAAACGCGGCTTAAACCGCACTAGGGGCTGCCGATTTCTTAATTTTCTCTTATTTTCAGGACTCCATCCTTCGGAAGGCTTGTCCGGTAGTACAATCGCCGCACAAACGATACAACCAGGGAAGCAGAAAGCTACGCCGCACTACGAAACTCTAAGGTGGTCTCTATAATGAGCAGCATACCTGTTTCGCATAACATTCCGCAGCTCGCCCCTGGAAAGGACATATTTGATAGTCCCATCTTTTGCTTATCGCACTATTTGTATCGTTCTGCTTTGATCACAACTTTTTTAAATAAACAATGCATAGCTTCCGTCTATTATTGCATTACCCTTTTTTATGAATATATGTTCATTAATGACATGTTGCACCCGTACACTTTGGTACGGCCAATACGCCAGGGGCTTAAGTACCCCACAACATGGTGTGAGAAGTCCGAACACTTTCACAAGTGTGGCACCCCGAACTTATAGCATTAATGCATCGGCTCCGAATCATGTCTTGGGTCAATAGTTGGGTTTGCCTGGCTCCTATGTTTTGGTACCTTACGTTCCGTCATATCGGCTAAGGTAGCACTAGGAGAACTACTGCGATTGTGCCCCAGTTGAGCTGGGCTAAGCACCTCAGTAGAGAAAGCTAAAACTGACCGTCATGATGAGGCAAGAGCTGGTCGCTGTTCGAGAGGTTTTCGAGTCCTTAAAGACTTATGCTGCTTAGAGCGAGGAGTCGGCTTTGTCCGGCCTAGGCGTGGATAGCGCCCCGAACTCGGTCTTCCGAACACTAGGGGCTTCGCCGAAATTTAAAATTATAGAATTCTATGGCTAAGTGAGAGTGTTCAAGCACTATAGTCCGATTGCCTTGTTCGTTGTGTTGAGCGCCTCCCTCGAAGGACCCAAGAATGGGAAAAAGAGCGCTCATGTTTATCCCGAACACCCCAGCACTCGTGCCATGGGGGCAGAAGCCGACGACTCGCCATCTCTTAAATTTGATAAACGGCCACACAGAAGGTAATATTTTAAATTCAAAAAGCATTGCTTAGCGCACATGAACAAGTTTTCAGCGCACAGGACAAAACGAGTGAGTTCACTGAAAAATTACATTCATGGAACATTCATCCGCCACAAGGCGGGCACCCTTCAGAACGCCCTCATAATACATCTCGGGCTTGCGATGCTCCTTTCCCGGTGGTGGCCCGTCCTTCACAAGCTTCTCAGCATCCAGCTTGCCCCAGTGCACCTTCGCACGGGAAAGCGCCCTACGGGCACCCTCGATGCATACAGAGCGCTTGATGACTTCGAGCCTTGGACATGCCTCCACCAGCCGCCTCACCAGCCCGAAGTAGCTCCCAGGCATGGCCTCTCCAGGCCACAGCCGGACTATGAGGCCCTTCATGGCCTGTTCGGCCACCTTATGGAGCTCGACCAGCTGTTTCAGTTGGTCGCTTAAGGGCCCCGGGTGTTCGGCCTCAGCATACTGAGACCAGAACACCTTCTCCGTCGAGCTTCCCTCCTCGGCACGGTAGAAGGCGACGGCATCCGACACGCTACGGGGCAAGTCTGTGAATGCTCCTGGAGAGCTCCGGATTTGGGTAAGTGACAAGTAATTCACTCTTACGTGCTTGCTTTGCATAAACAATGCCTTACCCGCCGCTATCTTTTTTATTGCCTCAACCTCCTGGAGGGCCTTCTGGGCTTCGGCCTTGGCAGACTTGGCATCTTCAATGGCCGCCGCGAGCTCAGACTCTGGCGTCTTCGAGTCAAGCTCCAAACTCTCATGTTTTTTCATGAGAGCCTGGAGCTCTTGCCGCACCTCGCCAACCTGCGTCTCATGCTTCTCCCGCTCGGTGCGCTCCGTGGCCGCTCTCTTTTCGGCCTTGGACAACGCTTGCTTAAGGGTCGCCACCTCAGTTGTGGCCCCTACAATAGCCATGTTAATCCTGTCACTTTGTGCAATTGCACCTTTCACATATTTCAATAAGGTATTTCTTACCTTCGTTCTCCTCGAGCTGCTGCTTGGCTAGGACGAGCTCTTGCTCGGACCGCTCGAGGTTCTGCCTTCAGCGTATCCACCTCCACAGTTAGTGCGGCGGAGGTCAGCAGCGAAGCCTGCATACGCATATTGACTTGATTATGTTAGACTCCTGCGATTATTTGATCCTCTATTCGGCTTTTCTTTCCGAATGCCGAACAGAGCATCAGGGGCTACTGTCTATGCGGTAATATTTTTACATATTCTTTACTTACCTCAAAGCCTGTTAGAAGGCTGGCACAGGCTTCAGTCAGTCCGCTCTTGGCGGACCGAACCTTCTGGATCACCACACTCATAACAGTGTGGTGCTCCTCGCCGATGGAGGCGCCGTTAAGCGTCTCCAGCAAATTGTCCGGTGCCTCCGGTTGGACGGAGGTCACCGGCTTGGTAGGCTTGCTACTCTTGGAAGGGGGCTGCCTACTGGAGTCCGGAACCGTTGAAGGTTCCGGCATAGTGTCCGGCTCAAGGCCGGACTTGGAGCCCTTGGGGGTTCTATCCCCTTTACGCCTGGAGTCCGGGAGGTTGCCTTGCGGCGCCTCCAGGACCACCTCCTCCTGGCTTGGAACCTGTTGGGACGCCACCTCGGTGCCGTCCGTAGGGTGGGGGGAGGAAGCCGTCGGAAGCGAATTCACATCCGACAAGTCTAGGGAGCCGCTCGACGACTCGTCGAGCCCGGCCTTGGGCGGACTGCACAATCATGTTCGACGTAAGGAAAAGCTGTGCAATATGGGAATACTATGAATCACTCTGGTATCCGGATACTTACGATTTCGCCAGGGGCTTGGCCCTGTGCGGCCACTCCTCTTCGCCGTCGTCGGCATTGGTGGAGTAGCCCGGAGGAGGGGTCTTCCCCCTCTTGGACCCTTCGGCCTCCCTGGTTGGGGTGGCCTTCCTTTTCTTCCCTCCCCCCGCTGGGGGGGGAGAGGTCTCTTCTTCCTCCTCCTCGTCTTCATGGGAGGAGTGCGCCTTGGAGTCGTCGGATGGTGAATCCGACACCTCATGGCGCCGGGCACTCTTTCGAGTCCCCGTGGCCTTCTTCTTGGCCTTCTTCTCCAGCACCACGTAAGGTGCTGGAACCAGTAGCTTCGCCAAGCGAGCGTCCGCTGGGCCTTCGGGCAAAGGAGCCGGACAGTTGATCTGTCCGGACGTCTCCTGCCAATCCTGTCAAAGGTAAGGGAACTTAGATCCCGCATGGAGTCAAACTA
Source organism: Triticum urartu (assembly GCF_003073215.2). Lineage (NCBI taxonomy): Eukaryota > Viridiplantae > Streptophyta > Magnoliopsida > Poales > Poaceae > Triticum > Triticum urartu. The sequence continues at coordinate 199,120,695 of NC_053028.1, read as the reverse complement.
TGAAAAACTAATACCCTGTAAAAGGTGAAAACAGCTTACCGCACAAGCGTGACGCTGCGTGCTGAATCCGCGATCCTCGATAGCGGATGCGGGGGCCTCGGCGCCCTTGAAAAGCACCTTCCAAGCATCTTCGTACGTCGTGTCGGAGAGCCTGCTCAGAGTTCGAGGCCACGCCGTGTCAAACTCCCACAGGTGGAAAGCCCGTTGTTGACACAGGAGGATCCGACGGATGAGCATAACCTGGATTACGTTGACAAGTTTGAGATTCCTGTCCACCAGGGTTTGGACGCATGTTTGGAGTCCGGTCAGCTCTCCTTTTTTACCCCACGACAGGCCCATCTCTTTCCAGGAGGCGAGCCGCGTAGGGGGGCCGGATCGGAACTCGGGGGCTGCGACCCATTCAGGGTCGCGCGGCTCGGTGATGTAAAACCACCCCGACTGCCACCCCTTTAGGGAATCCACGAAGGAGCCCTCGAACCATAGGACGTTGGGCATCTTGCCCACCATGGCGCCTCCGCACTCCGCTTGGGTGCCGCGCACCACCTTCGGCTTGACATTGAAAGTCTTGAGCCATAGGCCGAAATGGGGGCGGATGCAGAAGAAAGCCTCGCACATGACGATAAACGCCGAGATGTTGAGGAGAAAATTCGGGGCCAGATCGTGGAAATCCAGGCCATAGTAGAACATGAGCCCCCGAACAAATGGGTGGAGAGGGAAGCCCAGTCCGCAGAGAAAATGGGGGAGGAACACCACCCTCTCATGGGGCCTAGGAGTGGGGATGAGCTGCCCCTCTTCGGGAAGCCGGTGCGCAATGTCGTTAGACAAGTATCCGGCCTTCCTCAGTATTTTGATGTGTCCCTCCATGACGGAGGAGACCATCCACTTGCCTCCTGCTCCGGACATGGCTGGAGAAGGTTGAGGTGGGGTGTGCGGACTTGGGCGTTGGAGCTCGAGTGCGCGGAAATGGATAGGAAAAGGAGGAAGAAGGCGTGGATGAAAAGGTGGATCCTTATCCCCTTATATGGGCGGATGCGACTATGCGTCCCCACTAGCCTGGTAAAACTCGCTTATCTCCCAAGCGCCGTAATCAATGGCGCGGTTGGGTTACCCACGCCCGTATTGATGAGAATCCCGGAATAAGGGGACACGATCTCTGCTTTGACTAGACGTGCCAAGGAAACCGCCTCACTAAACGCGCTGAGGTGGGACAGTAAAACGATTCGAATAAAGGCTTGGCCGTGGTGTGATGTCACGCTACGGAACACGTCAGCAGATTAGATTTGTGTAAATATTATTCTCTCTATGGCAATATGTGGAAACTTATTTTGTAGAGCCGGACACTACCTTTGTATTCAAAATCTTCTATGAAGTATTTGGAGGAGGAACCCGCCTTACAATGCCGAAGACAATCTGCGCGCCGGACTCGTCTTCATTGAAGCCTGGTTCAGGGGCTACTAAGGGAGTCCTGGATTAGGGGGTGTCCGGATGGCCGGACTATACCTTCGGCTGGACTCCTGGACTATGAAGATACAAGATTGAAGACTTCATCCTGTGTCCGGAAGGGACTTTCCTTGGCGTGGAAGGCAAGCTTGGCGATACGGATATGTAGATCTCCTACCATTGTAACCGACTCTGTGTAACCCTAGTCCTCTCCAGTGTCCATATAAACCAGAGGGTTTTAGTCCGTAGGGCAGGAAAAACAATCATACCATAGGCTAGCTTCTAGGGTTTAGCCTCTCTGATCTTGTGGTAGATCTACTCTTGTACTACCCATATCATCAATATTAATCAAGCAGGACATAGGGTTTTACCTCCATCAAGAGGGCCCGAACCTGGGTAAAACATCGTGTCCCCTACCTCCTGTTACCATCCGACCTAGACGCACAGTTCGGGACCCCCTACCCGAGATCCGCTGGTTTTGACACCGACAACAGCCATAATACGGTTTAATTGATCATGCTTAGGGTTTAATTGATCATGTTGGTTCCGTGGTGGTTTCTTCAATAGAAATTAGAGGGGAAACCCTCTTTTGCTAAAAAATATATGCTTAGAGTTTCCCCCTTTTATGATCACTATACGATCAGAATACATGCTTCGTGTCATAATAACACTGCTCCACCCATGAAGCTAAACAAGCTTAGTTGTTCAAATACGAATCTGATATTATTAAAACAGAGTTGTTTAATTGGTCAGCTAAATGTTCCAAAATTAGTTTCGAAAATGCATGTTCGCTGCTGGGTGTGTATCTCTGTGTCTGGTCTGGTCAGCACGGTTGCGGAGGTGAACTTTGCATATGCAGGGGTTTATAGGGAGACACTCTCCGAGTTCAAACCGCAATGCATTTCATAGATAATCTGACTACTTTTTATGTTTTCATGAATCTCAGATTCTGAACAGCATCATAACGATTATGAGCTTGTGCGCATGGAAAGAATAAAGCAGAACAATGCCATGGCTGTCAAACTTGGCATTAAGGGACTAAAATCAAGTCTGGATGCAATGCAATGCAAACACTCTCCACCTATAGATTCATGCTCAGAATATGATCCTAACAGTGATTCTAAGCTAGAGGGAGACCTAAGTCAATGTAGCTCCCTAGTGGAGGAGTCAGAGGAAGATGCCCTATCTTATTCACCCATCAAGGTACTTGCTCTAACTTTCCAAGGTTACATTGCTCGCACATATCTTGCAACTGATGCTTTGCATTGCTTCTACTTTGTTGAACTGCCATTAGCTTAGTTTACACATCGTGTATGTGAATACGACCTGCCTATCCATTTTCAGTACATATTCCATCTGTCATCATACCATATTTATCCATTCAAATGCTATTCTTGTGTATCAGACGTTCAAAAGGAAGAGGGCGATTGCTGATCATGGAGGAGCACAAGCAAAGTATTTGGAAAAGGTAGTGGCACCTGATAAATCAAATAGCCCATTAGGTGTAGTTGCAATATCACCTGACCCACAAAATACCCCAACTCTAGCAGACTCTAGCCCTACTACACTGGTTATTTCTGATGCCCCAACTTAGCAGACCCCAACTGCAGCAAACAGTATGATTATGCCAGTTGACATAGCACCAGCTGTACGACGCAAAACCCCCATTCTAGCAAAGAGTACACCAAATCCAGTTGCCAAATCCCTTTTCGAACCAGAGAGAGCCCCAATTGCAGCAAATAGGACCCCTGTTCCATTTCTTCCCAGTTTAGAAGACGAAGCTTATGTTGTTGTTAGGAACTTTGTGCACATCTTTCCTTCATGGAAAGATTATACTGCAGACACAGAACAATTTCCAATCTTCCTCCGCAACTTACGCGTAAGTAATGTACTAATGTTATTCATGGTCATTACTGCATATGTTTCTGCTGACAGAAGACACAAGATTTCATTCTTTTAAATAGGCGAGGCGCAAACTGGATTGTGATGACGAGCAAGGGTTGGTTGTGCTTTTCAAGCACTCGTTGATGAAGTATCGTTCCTACCTGAGGCAAGCGCACTTCGATGGCAAGCCTCTGAATGAAATTTCTGTAAAGTCTCCGGTGCTACATTTATCCGACGGTGACTGGAATAATCTTTTTACACATTGGTCTCGGCTACAGCGTAAGGTACTGTCTATGATATCACATCACAATTTGATCTACATTTCTGCATTTGCCTTAATGTCTCACTTGTATGAAAACTGTTAGCAGAAGAACATTCATTCTCAAGGGACCACAGAATCTCGCAACTATACTGCACACTGCATTGCTCTTGTGAGTACCTCTTGCCCTGTATGACCATACTTACTTTCATAGCTGTTTGATTATGTAGCATCACTGCACATGTTAGCCTCGTAATCGTCCATTTGGTGGACATTATAAGATCCTATGGACTCTTACATAAATTTAGAATCAACCCAATGCTTTTGAAGAGGTTTAGCTCTGCAGTCCTCTTGTAAGGACTGAACGTGGTCTATCACTGTAGTTACATTAACAACTACTCCCTTTGTCCCATAATATAAGAATGTTTTGTACAGTACACCAGTGTTCAAAACACTCTTGTATTATGGGAAGAGGGATTGGTTCATTTTGTAGCATTCTGCATCTTATCTCCCTCGCCCACCATTTACTGAAAAAGATCAGATCTATATTTAATCTTACCAACAAGTAGAATACACAGACAATGCCAGTGCAGAAGTGTAGCCCATTGCTCTTGTCAGTACATTTTGTCCTGTAACGCTTGTACTTCTAGGGATTGGTAGTTGATTATGTAGCATCAATCTACATCTTATCTTCATTATCCTCTATCCCTTCCAGTATTATCATATCTATAATTACTCTCTACAAAATGTAGAGTACAGGCAATGCTTATGAAGAAGATTCTGTGCTGAAATTCTTGAGTTATCCTTCCCTTGCCATGGAGAAGGGCATTATAAAGCCGGTGTTAACTGTTAATGTAAGTCAGTCCTTCTAAAGCCTTTATCCTCAACTACTGTTTAATTTGCTCATACTCCCTATCGTTTACTGCTGTTTAGTTTGTTCTTTCTACCAAAATGCATGTTCGTAAGAACCGTAAGTTCTAAGTTTTACTTGTAAAACCAAATTCCTTATTCATACCATGCACATTACTTAATACTCCCTATATGTATGCTTGTTTTTGTGGATCTATAATCCAGTGTGTGGTGAAGCAGCCCACGTTTGCACCTTGTCATCTCCTGTTTTATCTTACTGATGTGGCTGGTGATATGAACAACATGCCATGCACATTATCCAAAATAGATACAATGATTTTCTTTGCCCTTCATCTATGCTTGTTATGTTGACATGGTAATCCAGTAGTGTGGTGAAGCTCCCCGCATTATGAACAATGCCAAATTATGCTATTGATATTTTGAACATACTCTTTATTTTCTAATTTGAAATTGGATAGAATTGACAGAACAGTTATCATCTTTGTTTATACACGTGCAAAACCTGTCATCTCTCTGCTTTGTTTCAGGGTGATATACCTGATGGCATGCACAAGTCTGTTGAAGGCTGTGAGACAAACCCAACATATATTGCAGCAAAGAAGGCAAAACATCTTGAAGATAGCGAGACAACCTCAAAGTCTTGTCTTGATGCAGTGTTCAAGTTACTTGAGACTAACAGTCAGACAAGCTCACAAAATTCGTTGTCTGAATCAGTTCGACTTCTTCAGTCCCAAGTTCTAACAGAAAGGCATTCTGCAACTCAACTTCGACTTGAAGTCCTATCTCTAAGAAAGATTGCGGAGAACACCAATGAGGACCTCATTGCTAAACAACTACACCTGGAAGCTATGACCGACATGCTAGGCCGGTCTCACAGCCTTGATCAGCAGCTTGCGTAGCAGTTCCCCCGCAAGGCTAACCTTTCTTGAACTGTCTTGGAAGTGGTCTCGGTTCAATATTATTTTGTTATGCTGCAATGGTGCCCGGTTTTTGTAATCTGCTTCTTCGTTGCGCTTTATGATCACTAGTGGCAAACTTTGATGCCCAATGGATGTAATATACCTTAAATCCTTTATTGTGTAGTGTAGGTTTATTCTTAGTTACTATGCCATAATTTCTTTATTGTATAGAGTAGGTTTGTTCTTAATTCCTACTAGTTACGCAGCAGCCCGAAATGAACCCCGGCCCATGATTATGCGAATCAAATCACGGGCTTTTAACAGGCCAAAATTGTCTGGGTCCTTGTTTGGCCCAATCAGATATCGGCTGCGAGCAGGCCGGATGCAAACCGGGCCGTAGTTAGGCCCAATTATATGACGGGCTTTTAACAGGCCGAAATTAATATAGGGCCGAAATGTTAAACGGGCCCTTAATAGGCCAAAACTAATATCAGGCTAAATTACTAAGTGGGCCTTTAGCAAGTGGGCCCAAAAGCATAGTGTCCAGTTGACGGGCCGAATCTGATATGGGCCATAATTGAGCCCAAAGCCTCTTAAAGGGCTGGACCTGATCTGGGCCGTAATTTGGCCCAGAACGTGGTAGGCTTTTAACGGGCCGGATCTCATATGGGCCACTATTCAGCCCGGAGCGTGGCAGGCCATTAATGGACCAGATCAAATATCGGCCGGCATTTGGCCCAAAACATGGCAGCCAGTTAGTGGGCCGGCCTACTAGGGTCCTCAAAATCTTGTGGGCCTATAGCTGGGTCGGCCCATTAATATCGGCAAAATCTCATGGGCCTTTAGCTAGGCCGGCCCATTATGACCCGCAAGAATCTTGTGGGCCTTTACCTGGGCCGGCCCATTATGGCCCGCAAAATCTTGTGGGCCTTTAGCTGGGCCATCCCATTATGGTCTGCAAAATTTCGTGGGCCTTTAGCTGGGCCGACCCATTATGGTCCGCAAAATCTTGTGGGCCTCTAGTTGGGCCGGCCCATTTTAAATTGTTGGGTTGTGCCACGTGTCGACATATCATAGGCGCCTTCTGTCCAGTGAGTGGATGACATCTGTCCCGACGATGAGCCAACACGTGTTTCCTCTAGCCAATGATGATTTTACACGTGGAAAATCCCCATTGGTCGGGGCTGTTAACGGGTTATCGGATCCAAAACCCGACCCGATAGCTTAACGGCGTTCCGTTACGGTGGATGCCACGTGTCGGTCACCCTTGACGAAAGCACTTCTGTGACGCGCGATTTATCGTCATGGAAGTGGACACTTTCGTGATGATAATTTTGGTAATGTCATGGAACACTTCTACGACAGCACAGGTATGACTATCTTGATTCTGTCATAAATTTGTCATGGATGTACATGCATGACAAAAAAAGCGACCTACTATGACAAACACGTATCATCACGGAAGTGTATTTTTTGTAGTGATTGTGGTCGAATTTTGTTCTTACAACTTTAACTCGCTTGATGCATCACTTTGAAGGTTTTCCTAGCATGCTAGTGTCGCGCTAGGCCCACTATTGATACATCTAATAAAAAGTGACTGTTACCTCTTGAGCATGCGTTGGTTTTCCCTTGAAGAGGAAAGGGTGATTCAGCAAAGTAGCGTAAGTATTTCCCTCAGTTTTTGAAAACCAAGGTATCAATCCAGTAGGATACTACACGCAAATCGCCTAGTACCTACACAAAAAAATAAGAACCTTGCAACCAATGCGATAAAGGGGTTGTCAACCCCTTCATGGCCACTTGCAAAAGTGAGATCTGATAAAGATAATAAGATAAATATTTTTGGTATTTTTGTGGTATAGATTGGAAAATAAAGATTGCAAAATAAATAGTAAACTAGAATTGTAGATTGGAAACTTATATGATGTAAAGTAGACCCGACGGCCATAGGTTTCACTAGTGGCTTCTCTCAAGATAGCTTTATTACGGTGGGTGAACAAATTACTGCTGAGCAACTGATAGAAAAGCGCATAGTTATGATGATATCTAAGGCAATGATCATGAATATAGGCATCACGTCCGTGACAAGCAGACTGAAATGATTCTGCATCTACTACTATTACTCCACACATCGACCGCTACCCAGCATGCATCTAGAGTATTAAGCTCATAAGAACGGAGTAACACATTAGGAAAGATGACATGATGTAGAGGGATAAACTCAAGCAATATGATATAAACCCCATCTTTTTATCCTCGATGGCAACAATACAATATGTGTCGTTTCCCTTTCTGTCATTGGGATCGAGCACCACAAGATTGAACCCAAAGCTAAGCACTTCTCCCATTACAAGAAAGATGAATCTAGTAGGCCAAAAAAAACCGATAATTCGAAGAGACTTGCAAAGATATAAAATCATGCATATAAGAATACAGAGAAGAATCAAATAATATTCATAGATAATCAAGTTCATAAACCCACAATTCATCAGATCTCGGCAAACACACCGCAAAAGAATTACATCGAATAGATCTCCAAGAAGATCGAGGAGAATTTTGTATTGAGATCCAAAGAGAGAGAAGAAGCCATCTAGCTAATAACTATGGACCCGAAGGTCTGTGGTAAACTACTCACACATCATTGGAGAGGCTATGATGTTGATGTAGAATCCCTCCATGATCGAATCCCCCTCCGGCAGATCGCCGGGAAAGGCCCCAAGATGGGATCTCACGGGTACAGAAGGTTGCGGCGGTGGAAAAGGTGTTTCGTGGCTCTCCCCGAAGGTTTCAGAGTATAAGAGTATATATAGGTGAAAGAAGTAGGTCGGTGGAGTTGCGAGGGTCCCATGACGGTGGGGGGCGCGCCCTCCTACCTTGAGGCTTCCTCGCTGCTTCCTTAACGTCCGCTCCAAGTTTCCTGGATTGCGTTTGTTCCAAAAATGATCCTCGCGAAGGTTTTATTCCGTTTGGATTCCGTTTGGATTCCGTTTGATATTCCTTTTCTACGAAACACTGAAATAGGAAAAAAAGCAATTTGCACTGAGCTTTCGGTTAATAGGTTAGTCCCAAAAATAATATAAAAAGGTATATTAAATCCCATTAAACATCCAAAACAGACAATATAATAGCATGGAACAATAAAAAAATATAGATACCTTGGAGATGTATCAAGCATCCCCAAGCTTAATTCCCGCTCGTCCTCGAGTAGGTAAATGATAAAAACAAATTTTTTGATGTGAAATGCTCCCTAATGTAATTATATTTATTGTGGCATGAATGTTCAGATCCAAAAGATTCAAGATAAAAGTTTAATATTGACATAAAAATAGTAATACTTCAAGCATGCTAACCAAGCAATTATGTCTTATCAAAATAACATAGCCAAAGAAAACTTATCCCTACAAAATCATATAGTTTGGCCATGCTTCATTTTCGTCACACAAAATGCTCCCATCATGCATAACCCCGATGACAAGCCGAGAAATTGGTTCATACTTTTTAACGCGCTTCAGCCTTTTCAACCCTTACGCAATACATGAGCGCAAGCCGTGGATATAGCACTATAGGTGGAATAGCATATGATGACGGGGGTTATGTGAGAAGACAAAAAAGGAGAAAGTCTCACATTGACGTGGCTAATCAACAGGCTATGGAGATGCCCATCAATTGATGTCAATGCGAGGAGTAGGGATTGCCATGCAACGGATGCACTAGAGCTATAAGTGTATGAAAGCTCATCTAAAGAAACTAAGTGGATGTGCATCCAACTTGCTTGCTCATGAAGACCTAGGGCATTTTGAGGAATCCCGTCATTGGAATATACAAGCCAAGTTCTATAATGAAAAATTCCCACTAGTATATGGAAGTGACAAAATAAGAAACTCTCTATCATGAAGATCATGGTGCTATTTTTAAGCACAAGTGTGGAACACTTGTCCCTTCTCTCTTTTTCTCTCATTTTTTTGTTTGGGCTTCTTTCACCTCTTTTTTTATTTGGGCTTCTTTGGCCTCTTTTTTTCATAGTCTCCATCCTTCTTTACTCACATGGGACAATGCTCTAATAATGATGATCATCACACTTTTATTTACTCATAACTCAATGTTACAACTTGATACTAGAACAAAAATATGACTCTATGTGAATGCCTCCGGCGGTGTACCGGGATATGCGATGAATCAAGAGCGACATATATGAAAGAATTATGAAAGTGGCTTTGCCACAAATACTATGTCAACTACATGATCATGCAAAGCAATATTACAATGATGGAGCATGTCATAATAAACGAAACGGTGGAAAGTTGCATGGCAATATATCTTGAAATGGCTATGGAAATGCCATAATAGGTAGGTATGGTGGCTGTTTTGAGGAAGATATATGGAGGCTTATGTGTGATAGAGCGTATCGTATCACGGGCTTTGGATGCACCGGCGAAGTTTGCACCAACTCTCAAGGTGAGAAAGGGCAATGCACGGTACCGTAGAGGCTAGCAAATTGCAGAAAGGTAAGAGTGCGTATGATCCATGGACTCACATTAGTCATAAAGAACTCATATACTTATTGCAAAAGTTTGTTAGCCCTCGAAGCAAAGTACTACTATGCATGCCCCTAGAGGGATAGATTGATATTTTCATGGCTTGTCCATTTTTTGATATCTTTGCTACACTAGATCATTGCACATCCTGGTACACCGCCAGAGGCTTCATATAGAGTCTTATTGTTCTAGATATCAAACTATAATATGGAGTAAGTAAATAAAAGTGTGATGATCATCATTATTAGAGCACTGTCTCAACGAGGAAAGGATGATATGGAGATTATGATTCACCCACAAGTCGGGATGAAACTCCGGACGAAAAAAGAGAGGCCAAAAGAGGCAAACAAAAAAAGAAAAAAAAGAAAAAAAGAGAAAACAAAAAATGATGAAATGAGAGAAAAAGAGAGAAGGGGCAATGCTACTATTCTTTACCACACTTGTGCTTCAGAGTAGCACCATGATTTTCATATAGAGAGTCTCCAATGTTGTCACTTTCATATACTAGTGGGAATTTTTTGTTATAGAACTTGGCTTGTATATACGATGATGGGCTTCCTCAAATGCCCGAGGTCTTCATGCGCAAGCAAGTTGGATGCACACCCACGTAGTTTTCAGTTTGAGCTTTCATACACTTATAGCTCATAGTGCATCCATTGCATGGCAATCCCTACTCCTCGCATTGACATCAGTTGATGGGCATCTCCATAGCCCGTTGATTAGCCGCGTTGATGTGAGAATTTCTTCCTTTTGTCTTCTCCATATTATCTCTATCACCATACTCTATTCCACGCAAAGTGCTATATCCATGGCTTGCGCTCATATATTGCGTGGGGGTTAAAAAGCTTAAGCGCGTTAAAAAGTATGAACCAATTGCTAGGCCTGTCATCAGGGTTATGCATGATAAATACTTTGTGTTAAGAAGATGGAGCATCACAAGGCTATATGATTTTGTAGGGATAATGTTCTTTAGCATTGATATTTTGAAAGACATGATGTTTGTTGGGATGCTTGAGTATTGATGTCTTTATGTCAAATGGTAGACTATTGCTTTGAATCACTCGTGTCTTAATATTCATGCCATGATTAGATTATGTGATCAAGATTATGCTAGGTAGCATTTCGCATCAAAAATTATCTTTTTTATCATTTACCTACTCGAGGATGAGCAAGAATTAAGCTTGGGGATGTTGATACGTCTTCATCGTATCTATAATTTTTCATTGTTTCATGCCAATATTCTACAACTTTTATATTATTTTTAGGACTAACATATTGATCCAGTGCCCAGTGCCAGTTCCTTTTTGTTGCATGTTTTTTGTTTCTCAGAATGTCCATACCAAACAAAGTCCAAACGTGATAAAATTTTATGGAGATTTATTTTGGAATATATGTGGTTTTTGGGAAAAAGAATCAATGTGAGACGATGCCCGAGGGGCCCACAAGCCCTAGGGGCACTCCCTACACTAGGTGCGCCTGGCAGGCTTGTGGCCAACCCGTAAGGCGGTTGGTGCCCTTCTTTGGCCGCAAGAAAGATAATATACGGATAAAAACCGTGTTAAAATTTCATCCCATCGGAGTTATGGATCTCCGGGAATTTAAGAAATGGTGAAAGGCTAGAAAACTGGAATGCAGAAACAGAAGGAAAGAGAGAGAGAGCGATCCAATCTTGGAGGGACTCCCGCCCTTCTGCCACCATGGAGGCCAAGGACCAGAGGGGAAACCCTCCTCCCATCTAGGGGGGAGGCCAATGAAGAAGAATAAGGAGGGGGCTCTCTCCGCTCTCTCCCGGTGGCACCAGAACGCCGCAGGGGCCATCATCATGACGGCGATCTACACCAGCAACTTCGCCGCCGTGATCACCAACTCTACCCCCTCTATGCAGTGGTGTAACACCTGTTCTCCCCACTGTAATCTCTACTTAAACATGGTGCTCAATACTATATATTATTTCCCAATGATGTATGGCTATCCTACGATGTTTGAGTAGATCCATTTTGTCCTATGGGTTGATTGATGATCATGATGGGTTTGAGTTGTACGTTTTATTATTGGTGTTGTCCTATGGTGCTCTCTATGTCGTGCAAGCAAGAGTGTGAGGGATCCCTGCTATAGGGTTCACAATACGTTCATGATTCTCTTATGGTGGGTTGCTAGAGTGACAGAAGCTTAAACCCGAGTAATGGGGATTTTGCCTATGGGTGTAAAGAGGACTTGATACCTAATAATGCTATGGTTGGGTTTTACCTTAATGATCTTTAGCAGTTGCACATTCTTGCTAGAGTTCCAATCATAAGTGCATATGATCCAAGTATAGAAAGTATGTTAGCTTATGCCTCTCCCTCATATAAAATTGCAATAATGATTACCGTTCCAGTTATTGATTTCCTAAGGACAAATAACTTTCTTGTGAAAAAAGCTCTCTACTAAAACTAACTTAATTGTTTCTTTATCTAAACAACCCCTATTTATGTGTTCTTTATTATCTTGCAAACCTATCCTATCACACCTATAAAGTACTTCTAGTTTCATACTTGTTCTAGGTAAAGCAAACGTAAACTATGCGTAGAGTTGTATCGGTGGTCGATAGAACTTTAGGGAATATTTGTTCTACCTTTAGCTCCTCATTGGGTTCGACACTCTTACTTACCGTGAAAGGCTACAACGGATACCCTATACTTGTGGGTTATCAATAATCTACTGAACTCAATGCACTATAAATTGGTTCATCATAATTGGATCTTTTGAAAAGATTAGCAAGTGGCGGAGGATTCATCTCAATAGATTTTTAACAAGCGAAGATGCAAGCAAATAGAAGACACATGGCAACATAAGCAAATATAGCAAACAAGAAAACACACAAACAAAAGATCGAATGAGAAAAAGGCAAGGAAAAAGAAGGCAAATAAAAGGAAATTTTTTGTGAATTGGGGGAGATGAAAATGAGAGGAAAACGATAAATAATGTAAATTGCAAGCAGATGAGATTTGTGATTAGGAACCTGATAGATGTTGATGATGTCTCCTCGGCAACAGCGTCATAAATCCTTTTGACATGGCTTGAATCTACGTCGGTATTTCCCCAAAGAGGAAGGGATGATGCAACACAGCTACGGTAAGTATTTCCCTCAGTCATGAAATCAAGGTTATCAATCCAGTAGGCAAACCAAGAAACACTATGTAAAGAATAGATGCACACAAAGAACAAATACTTGCAACCCAACGCGAAAGAGGGGTTGTCAATCCCTCTATGGCAAAAAGATAGATAAAATTGTATGAGATTGGATAAATAGATCTAGCAAAAACACAAAATAAAATAAGTAAAGAAAAGGTGCAGCAAGGTATTTTTGGGTTTTTGGAATAATAGATCTGAAAACAATATGATAAAAGATAGACCAGGGCCATAGATTTCACTAGTGGCTTCTCTCGAGAAAATAACATATGGTGGGTAAACAAATTGCTGTTGGGAAATTGATAGAAGAGCTAATAATCATGATGATATCCAAGGCAGTGATCATGTATATAGGCATCACGTTCAAGATTAGTAGCCTGACTCCTGCCTGCATCTACTACTATTACTCCACACATCGACCGCTATCCAACATGCATCTAGTGTATTAAGTTCATGGAGAAATGGAGTAATGCAATAAGATCGATGACATGATGTAGACAAAATCTATTCACGTAGGAATAGACCCCATATTTTTATCCTTAATAGCAATGATACATGCATGGCTCGCTACCCCTTCTGTCACTGGGTGAGAACACCGCAAGATCAAACCCATCACAAAGCACCTCTTCCCATTGCAAGAAAAATGAATTAAGTTGGCCAAACCAAATGAAAGTTTCGGAGAAGAAATATGAGGCTATAACAATTATGCATACAAGAGATTAAAGAAACTCAAATGATATTCATAGATAGATCTGATCATAAAATCGCACTTCATTGGATCCCAACAAATGCACCGCAAGAAGTCATTACATCGAATAGATCTCCAAGAACATCAAGGAGAACATTCTATTGAGAATCATAAAAGAGAGAAGAAGCCATCTAGCTACTGCCTATGGACTCATAGGTCTATGGTGAACTAATCACGCATCATCGGAGGAGCACCAATGAGGATGATGAACCCCTCCGTGATCGGGTTCCCCTCCGGCAGAGTGCCAGAATAGGGCTCTAGATTGGATCTCGTGGTTCTGGAACTTGTGCGGCTAGAATTGTGTTTTGATCTCTCTCTCCTAGGGTTTTTGTAATATATGAGTATTTATAGAGCTGAGAGGCAGTGGGGAGACCTCGATGGCCCCACAGCCCATCAGGGCGCGCAAGGGGCCTCTAGCGTGCCCTAGTGGGTGGTGGACCCCATGGGCCTCCCCCTGGTGCTTCCTTGGCTCCCAAGTTGTCTTCTGGTCCAAAAAATTCTCCAAAAAGTTCCGTGGCATTTGAACTTCGTTTGGTACTGATACGTCTCCGTCACATCTACTTTTCCAAACACTTTTGCCCTTGTTTTGGACTCTAACTTGCATGATTTGAATGGAACTAACCCGGACTGACGCTGTTTTCAGCAGAATTGCCATGGTGTTATTTATGTGCAGAAACAAAAGTTCTCGGAATGACCTGAAACTTTACGAATACTATTTTTGGAAATAATAAAAAGTCCTGGCAAAAGATCAAGCCCAGGGGGCCCACACCCTAGCCACGAGGGTGGGGGTGCGCCTGCCCCCTGGGCGCGCACCCTACCTCATGGGCGCCCTGGAGTTCCTCCGACCTCAACTCCAACTCTATATATTCACTTTCGGGGAGAAAAAAATTAGAAAGAAGGATTCATCGCATTTTACGATACGGAGCCGCCGCCAAGCCCTAAAACCTCTCGGGAGGGCTGATCTGGAGTCCGTTCGGGGCTCCGGATAGGGGAATCCGTCGCCATCGTCATCGTCAACCTTCATCCATCACCAATTTCATGATGCTCACCGCTGTGCATGAGTAATTCCATCATAGGCTTGCTAGACGGTGATGGGTTGGATGAGATTTATCATGTAATTGAGTTAGTTTTGTTAGGGTTTGATGCCTAGTATCCACTATGTTCTAAGATTGATGTTGCTATGACTTTGCTATGCTTAATGCTTGTCACTAGGGCCCAAGTGCCATGATTTCAGATCTGAACCTATTATGTTTTCATGAATATATGCGAGTTCTTGATCCTATCTTGCAAGTCTATAGTTACCTACTATGTGTTATGATTCGGCAACCCTGAAGTGACAATAATCGGGACCACTCCCGGTGATGACCATAGTTTGAGGAGTTCATGTATTCACTATGTGTTAATGCTTTGGCCTGGGACTCTATTAAAAGGAGGCCTTAATATCCCTTAGTTTCCGCTAGGACCCCGCTACCACGGGAAGGTAGGACAAAAGATGTCATGCAAGTTCTTTTCCATAAGCATGTATGACTATATTCAGAATACATGCCTACATTACATTGATGAATTGGAGCTAGTTCTGTGTCACCCTAGGTTATGACTGTTACATGATGAACCACATCCGACATAATTCTCTATCACCGATCCATTGCCTATGAGCTTTCCATATATTGTTCTTCGCTTATTTAATTTTCCGTTGCTATTGTTACAATCACTACAAAATACCAAAAACATTAATTTTGTTATCATTACCTTTTGCTACCGTTACCACTACTATCATATTACTTTGCTACTAAATACTTTGCTGCAGATTTTAAGTTTCCAGGTGTGGTTGAATTGACAACTCAGCTGCTAATACTTGAGAATATTCTTTGGCTCCCCTTGTGTCGAATCAATAAATTTGGGTTGAATACTCTACCCTCGAAAACTGTTGCGATCCCCTATACTTGTGGGTTATCAAGACTATTTTCTCTCACCGTTGTCGGGCAACATAGCTCTATTCTTTGAGTCACTTGGGATTTATATCTGCTTATCGTTATGAAGAACTTGAAAGATCCAAGAACCAAGATTTATCTCTCAACTACGAGGGGAGGTAAGGAACTTCCATCTAGCTCTGCACTTGATTCACCTTCTGTTTTGAGTAAGCTTGCAACACCTAAACCTGCTTCTACTATTGATTCTGATATGTCGCATGTTATTGATGATGCCACTTCTTCTATGCATGATACTTATGATGAAACTACTTCTATGCTTGATACTACTATGCCACTTGGTGAATTTCTTGATGAACAACTTGCTAGGGCTAGAGAGAATGAAATTATTGAAACTGATAATATTGATGAAAGTGATGATGAAGACTCCCCCTAATAAATATGAATTGCCTGTTGTTCCTGAGGGTTATGTTATGGATGAAGAAGCTACTAGAGCTATTTTAGCTTGCAATGATAGATATGATCTAAAGAGGTTATTAGCCAAATGGAAGCAGCAATCCCTTAATGCTAGAATGAAACCTGACCCTGCTTTTGCTACTTCACCTATCTGTGTTACTGATAAGGATTATGAATTCTCTGTTGATCCTGATATAATTACTTTGGTTGAATCTGATCCTTTTTATGGCTATGAATCTGAAACTGTTGTGGCACATCTTACTAAATTAAATGATATAGCCACCCTGTTCACTAATGATGAGAGAACTTGATACTTCTATATCCATAAAATATTTTCGTTCTCATTAAAGGGTGATGCTAAGATATGGTTTAATTCTCTTGATCCTGGTTGTGTGCGTAGTCCCAAGGATATGATTTATTACTTCTCTGCTAAATATTTCCCTGCTCATAAGAAACAAGCTGCCTTAAGGGATATATATATATATATATATATAATTTTGTGCAAATTGAAGAAGAGAGTCTCCCACAAGCTTGGGGAGGCTTCTCCAATTACTTAATGCTTTGCCTGATCATCCTCTTAAGAAAAATGAAATACTTGATATCTTTTATAATGGACTAACCGATGCTTCCAGAGACTACCTGGATAGTTGTGCTGGTTCTGTTTTCAGGGAAAGAACACCGGATGAAGCTGAAATTCTATTAAACAATATGTTGACTAATGAAAATAATTGGACACTTCCTGAGCCTATTCCTAAACCAACTCCGGAGAAGAGAGGTGTTCTATTTCTCAGTCCTGAAGATAAGCAAGAGGCAAAGAAATCCATGAAAGAAAAGGGTATTAAAGCTGAAGATGTTAAGAATTTACCTCCTATTGAAGAAACACATGGTCTTAATTTACCGCCTGTCAAAGAAATGTATAATTTTAATCCATCTCCTATTGAAGAAATACATGGTCTAGATAACCCGACACAGGTAGTAAAGGTAAATTCTCTCTATAGATATGATAAAGCTGAAATCCCATTTACTAAGTTTGCTAGCCCATGCTTAGATGAGTTTGATAAATTTATGGTTAAGCAAGAAGACTTCAATGCTTATTTTGGTAGAGAATTAAAATGCAGTGCTGATATGCTTGAACACTTGGGTGATTATATGGCTAATGTCAAAGGTGAACTTAAACTTATTAGTAAACATGCTTCTATGGTTACCACTCAAGTAGAACAAGTACTTAAAGCTCAAAATGATTTGCTCAATGAATTGAATAGTAAGAATAATGATTTTGTTGTTAGAGTGGCTACTAGAACTTGTAAAATGACTCAGGAACCTTTGTATCCTGAAGGCCACCCTAAGAGAATTGAGCAAGATTCTCAGAGAAATAATATAGATGCACCTAGTCCTTCTAAAAGGAAGAAAAAGAAGAATGATAGGACTTTGCATGCTTCTAGTGAACCTATTACTGAAACACCTGAGAATCCAAATGATATTTCTATTTCTGATGCTGAAACACAATCTGGTAATGAACCTGAAACTAGTGATAATGTTAATGATAATGTTCATGTTGATGCTCAACCTAGCAATGATAATGATATAGAAATTGAACCTGCTGTTGATCTTGATAACTCATAGTCAAAGAATCAACATTATGATAAAAGAAACTTTGTTGCTAGGAAACATGGTAAAGAAAGAGAAACATGGGTTCAGAAACCCATGCCTTTTCCTCCCAAACCATCCAAGAAAAAGGATGATGATGATTTTGAGCGCTTTGCTGAAATGATTAGACCTATCTTTTTTGCGTATGCGATTAACTGATATGCTTAAAATGAATCCTTATGCTAAGTACATGAAAGAAATTGTCACTAATAAAAGAAAGATACCGGAAGCTGAAATTTCCACCATGCTAGCTAATTACACTTTTAAAGGTGGAATACCAAAGAAACTTGGAGATCCAGGAGTACCCACTATACCATGCTCCATTAAAAGAAACTATGTTAAAATTGCTTTATGTGATCTTGGAGCCGGTGTTAGTGTTATGCCTCTCTCTTTATATCGTAGACTTGATTTGAATAAGTTGACACCTACTAAAATATCTTTGCAAATGGCTGATAAATCAACTGCTATACCTGTCGGTATTTGTGAGGATGTGCCTATTGTGGTTGCAAACGTTACTATTTTAACGGACTTTGTTATTCTTGATATTCCTGAGGATGATAGTATGTCTATTATTCTTGGAAGACCCTTTTTGAATACTGCAGGGGCTGTTATTGATTGCAACAAAGGCAATGTCACTTTTCATGTTAATGGTAATGAGCATATGGTACACTTCCCGAGGAAACAACCTCAAGTTCATAGTATCAATTGTATTGGAAAAATTCCATCAATTATTTTTGGAGGTTTTGAATTTCCTCTACCTACTGTCAAGAAGAAATATGATATTCTAATTATTGGGCATATGCATATCTGATACGTCTCAAACGTATCTATAATTTTTGATTGTTCCATGCTATTATATTATCTGTTTTGGATGTTTATGGGCTTTATTAGACACTTTTATATTATTTTTGGGACTAACCTATTAACCCAGAGCCCAGTGCCAGTTTCTGTTTTTCCTTGTTTTAGAGTATCGCAGAAAAGGAAAATCAAATGGAGTCCAATTGACCTGAAACTTCACGGAACTTATTTTTGGAAGGAAAACAACCCGGGAGACTTGGAGTCCACGTCAAGGAAGCTTCGAGGAAGCCACGAGGTAGGGGGGCATGCACACCCCCTTGGGCGCGCCCTCCACCCTCGTGGGCCCCTCGTGGCTCTCCGGACGTATCTCTTCCGCATATATATATATATATATATATCCATATACCCTAAAACGATCGGGGAACACAATAGATCGGGAGTTCCGCCACCAGAAGCCTTCATAGCCACCGAAAACTAATCTAGACCCGTTCCGGCACCCTGCCGGACGGCGAATCCTTCTCCAGTGGCTATCTTCATCATCCCGGTGCTCTCCATGACGAGGAGGGAGTAGTTCTCCCTCGGGGCTAATGGTATGTACCACTAGCTATGTGTTTGATCTCTCTCTCTCTCTCTCTCTCTCTCTCGTCTTCTTGATTTCACACGATCTTGATGTATCGCGAGCTTTGCTATTATAGTTGGATCTTATGTTTCTTCTCCCCCTCTACTCTCTTGTAATGGATTGAGTTTCCCCTTTGAAGTTATCTTATCGGATTGAGTCTCCAAAGATTTGAGAACACTTGATGTATGTTTTGCCGTGCGTATCTGTGGTGACAATGGGATATCACGTGATTCACTTGATGTATGTTTTGGTGATCAACTTGCAGGTTCCGCCCATGAACCTATGCATAGGGGTTGGCACACGTTTTCATCGTGATTCTCCGATAGAAACTTTGGGGCACTCTTTGAAGTTCTTTGTGTTGGTTGAATAGATGAATCTGAGATTGTGTGATGCATATCGTATAATCATACCCACGAATACTTGAGGTGACATTGGAGTATCTAGGTGACATTAGGGTTTTGATTGATTTGTGTCTTAAGGTGTTATTCTAGTACGAACTCTAGGGCTGTTTGTGACACTTATAGGAATAGCCCAACGGATTGATTGGAAAGAATAACTTTGAGGTGGTTTCGTACCCTACCATAATCTCTTCGTTTGTTCTCCGCTATTAGTGACTTTGGAGTGACTCTTTGTTGCATGTTTAGGGATAGTTATGTGATCCAATTATGTTATTATTGTTGAGAGGACTTGCACTAGTGAAATTATGAACCCTAGGCCTTGTTTCAACACATTGCAATACCGTTTACGCTCACTTTTATCATTCGTTACCTTGCTGTTTTTATATTTTCAGATTACAAAAACTATTATCTACCATCCATATACCACTTGTATCACCATCTCTTCACCGAACTAGTGCACATATACAATTTACCATTGTATTGGGTGTGTTGGGGACACAAGAGACTCTTTGTTATTTGGTTGCAGGGTTGCTTGAGAGAGACCATCTTCATCCTACGCCTCCTACAGATTGATAAACCTTAGGTCATCCACTTGAGGGAAATTTGCTACTGTCCTACAAACCTCTGCACTTGGAGGCCCAACAACGTCTACAAGAAGAAGGTTGTGTAGTAGACATCAAGCTCTTTTCTGGCGCCATTGCCGGGGAGGTGAGTGCTTGAAGGTATATCTTTAGATCTTGCAATCGAATCTTTTTGTTTCTTGTTTTAGCACTAGTTTAGTTTATAAAAGAAAACTACAAAAAATGGAATTGAGTTTACCTCATATGCTTCATCTTTTTAATATCTTTCGTGAGTATGATGGGAAGGAAAATTGTGCTAAAGTGTTAGAAGAAGAATGCATTAGGGTTTTCCCAGTCACGACGTTGTAAAACGACGGCCAGTGAATTGTAATACGACTCACTATAGGGCGAATTCGAGCTCGGTACCCGGGGATCCTCTAGAGTCGACCTGCAGGCATGCAAGCTTGGGGAAGCTATGTTTGATGAAGATGGTATTTTTTATCCACCAAGTTTTGATGAGAAAATTTATTATGACGAAAGCATGCCTCCTATTTTTGATGATTATATTGATGAAAGTGGATTTGGAGAGGTCATGACTTTATTTGGTGATGAATCCACTATTTCGGAAGAGGTTCCAATTGATTATGAGAACAAAGTTGCTATCTATGAGACTTGTCATCGTAATTTTAGCTTTCAATTGGATTATTCCTCACATGATAATTATTTTGTTGAGTTTGCTCCCACTATTATTCATGAGAAGAATTTTGCTTGTGTGGAGAGTAATAAAATTTCTATGCTTGTAGATCATGAAAATAATGCTTTATGTGATGGTTATGTTGTTGAATTCATTCATGATTCTACTAAAAATTATTATGAGGGAGGAATATATGCTCGTAGGAAATTGCAATAATATCAAGTTTCCTCTCTATGTGCTTAAAGTTATGAAGTTATGCTTGTTTTACCTTCCTATGCAAGTTGATTCTTGTTCCCATAAGTTGTTTTCTCACAAAATCCCTATGCATAGGAAGTGGATTAGGCTTAAATGTGCTAGTCATATTCTTCATGATGCTATCTTTATGTTTCAATTCTTATCTTTTATGTGAGCATCGTGGAAATCATCATGCCTAGCTAGGGGCGTTAAACGATAGCGCTTGTTGGGAGGCAACCCAATTTTATTTTGGTTCCTTGCTTTTTGCTCCTTTTTAGTAATAAATAATTCATCTATCCTCTGTTTAGATGTGGTTTTATGTTTTAATTAGTGTTTGTGCCAAGTAGAACCTTTGGGAAGACTTGGGGAAAGTCTTTGCGATCATGTTGTAAAAAACAAAAAAAATTGCGCTCACGAGAATTGCTGCCTTTTTTTATTGGAGAGTGCTATTTAGTTAATTCTTTTTTCAGATGATTAATAGATAAATTTCTCACGTACAGAAATTTATTTTAGAATTTTATGAGTTCCATAAGTATACTTTTTATCCAGATAACTTCAGACTGTTCTGTTTTTGACAGATTCTGTTTTCGATGTGTTGTTTGCTAATTTTGATGAATCTATGAGTAGTATCGGAGGGTATGAACCATAGATAAGTTGGAATACAGTATATATTACACCAATAAGAATTTATAATGAGTTCACAACAGTACCTAAGTGGTGATTTATTTTCTTATACTAACGGAGCTTACGAGTTTTCTGTTAAGTTTGGTGTTGTGAAGTTTTCAAGTTTTGGGTAAAGACTCGATGGACTATGGAATAAGGAGTGGCAAGAGCCTAAGCTTGGGGATGCCCAAGACACCCCAAGGCAATATTCAAGGACAACCAAGAGCCTAAGCTTGGGGATGCCCCGGAAGGCATCCCCTCTTTCGTCTTCGTTCATCGGCAACTTTACTTGGAGCTATATTTTTATTCACCACATGATATGTGTTTTGCTTGGAGCGTCATGTCATTTTATTTTTATTTGCTTGCTGTTTGAATAAAATAACAAGATCTGAAATTATTAAATGTTAGAGAGTCTTCACATAGTTGCATAATTATTCGACTACTCATTGATCTTCACTTATATCTTTCGGAGTAGTTTGTCATTTGCTCTAGTGTTTCACTTATATATTTTTAGAGCACGGTGGTGGTTTTATTTTACAGAAATAGATGAACTCTCATGCTTCACTTATATTATTTTGAGAGTCCTAAACAGCATGGTAATTTGCTTTGGTTATGAATTTAGTCCTAATATGATGGGCATCCAAGAGGGGTATAATAAAAACATTCATATAAGTGCATTGAATACTAAGAGAAGTTTGATACTTGATGATTGTATTGAGATATGGAGATAGTGATATCAAAGTTGTGCTAGTTGGGTAGTTGTGAATTTGAGGAATACTTGTATTGAAGTTTGCAAGTCCCGTAGCATGCACGTATGGTAAACGTTGTGTAACAAATTTGAAACATGAGGTGTTATTTGATTATCTTCCTTATGAGTGGTGGTCGGGGACGAGCATGGTATTTTCTTACCAATCTATCCCCCTAGGAGCATGCGTGTAATGCTTGGTTTTTGATGACTTGTAGATTTTTGCAATAAGTATGTGAGTTCTTTATGACTAATGTTGAGTCCATGGATTATATGCACTCTCACCCTTCCATAATTGCTAGCCTCTTCGGTACCGTACATTGCCCTTTATCACATTGAGAGTTGGAGCAAACCTCGCTGGTGCATCCAAATCCCGTGATATGATACTCTCTTTCACACATAAACCTCCTTATATCTTCCTCAAAACAGCCACCATACCTACCTATTATGGCATATCCATAGCCATTCCGAGAAATATTGCCATGCAACTTTTCCACCATTCCGTTTATCATGACACATTCATCATTGTCATATTGCTTTGCATGATCATGTAGTTGACATCGTATTTGTGGCAAAGCCACCGTTCATAATTTTTCATACATGTCACTCTTGATCCATTGCTATCCCGGTATACCGCCGGAGGCATTCATATAGAGTCATACTTTGTTCTAGTATCGAGTTGTAATCATTGAGTTGTAAATAAATAGAAGTGTGATGATCATCATTCATAGAGCATTGTCCCAAAAAAGGAAAGGCTAAAAAAAGGGGAAAGGCCAAATAAAAAAAGGACAATGCTACTATCCTTTTTCCACACTTGTGCTTCAAAGTAGCACCATGATCTTTATGATGGAGAGTCTCTTGTTTTGTCACTTTCGTATACTAGTGGGAAATTTTCACTATAGAACTTGGCTTGTATATTCCAACAATGGGCCTCCTCAAGTTCCCTAGGTCTTCGTGAGCAAGCAAGTTGGATGCACACCCACTTAGTTTCTTTTGTTGAGCTTTCATACATTTATAGCTCTAGTGCATCCGTTGCATGGCAATCCGTACTGCTTGCATTGACATCAATTGATGGGCATCTCCCTAGCCCATTGATTAGCCGCGTCGATGTCAGACTTTATCCTTTTTGTCTTCTCCACATAACCCCCTCATTATATTCTTCCACCGATAGTGCTATGTCCATGGCTCGCGCTCATATATTGCGTGAAAGTTGAAAAAAGTTTGAGATTACTAAAGTATGAAACAATTGCTTGGCTTGTCATCGGGGTTATGCATGATGAGAGCATTCTTGTGTGACGAAAATGGAGCATGACCAAACTATATGATTTTGTAGGGATGAACTTTCTTTGGCCATGTTATTTTGAGAAGACATGATTGCTTAGTTAGTATGCTTGAAGTATTATTATTTTTATGTCAATATTAAACTTTTCTCTTGAATCTTATGGATCTGAATATTCTTGCCACAATAAAGAGAACTACATGGATAAATATGTTAGGTAGCATTCCACATGAAAAATTCTGTTTTTATCATTTACCTACTCGAGGATGAACAAGAATTAAGCTTGGGGATGCTGATACGTCTCCAACGTATCTATACTTTTTGATTGTTCCATGCTATTATATTATCTGTTTTGGATGTTTATGGGCTTTATTAGACACTTGCATATTATTTTTGGGACTAACCTATTAACCCAGAGTCCAGTGCCAGTTTCTGTTTTTTCCTAGTTTTAGAGTATCGCAGAAAAGGAAAATCAAACGGAGTCCAATTGACTTGAAACTTCACAGAACTTATTTTTGGAAGGAAAGGAACCCGGGAGACTTGGAGTCCACGTCAAGGAAGCTTCGAGGAAGCCACGAGGTAGGGGGCGTGCTCACCCCCTTGGGAGCGCCCTCCACCCTCGTGGGCCCCTCGTGGCTCTCCTGACGTATATCTTCCGCCTATATATATCCATATACCCTAAAATGATCGGGGAACACAATAGATCGGGAGTTCCGCCACCAGAAGCCTCCACAGCCACCGAAAACCAATCTAGACTCATTCCGGCACCCTGCCGGAGGGGGAATCCTTCTCCGGTGGCTATCTTCATCATCCCGGTGCTCTCCATGACGAGGAGGGAGTAGTTCTCCCTCGGGGCTGAGGGTATGTACCAGTAGCTATGTGTTTGATCTCTCTCTCTCTCTCTCTCTCTCTCGTGTTCTTGATTTGGCACGATCTTGATGTATCGCGAGCTTTGCTATTATAATTGGATCTTATGTTTCTTCTCCCCCTCTACTCTCTTGTAATGGATTGAGTTTCCCCTTAGAAGTTATCTTGTCGGATTGAGTCTTTAAAGATTTGAGAACACTTGATGTATGTCTTGCCGTGCGTATCTGTGGTGATAATGGGATATCACGTGATTCACTTGATGTATGTTTTGGTGATCAACTTGCGGGTTCTGCCCATGAACCTATGCATAGGGGTTGGCACACATTTTCGTCGTGATTCTCTGTTAGAAACTTTGGGGCACTCTTTGAAGTTCTTTGTGTTGGTTGAATAGATGAATCTGAGATTGTGTGATGCATATCGTATAATCATACCCACGAATACTTGAGGTGACATTGGAGTATCTAGGTGACATTAGGGTTTTGGTTGATTTGTGTCTTAAGGTGTTATTCTAGTATGAACCCTAGGGCTGTTTGTGACACTTATAGGAATAGCCCAACGGATTGATTGGAAAGAATAACTTTGATGTGGTTTCGTACCCAACCATAATCTCTTCGTTGGTTCTCCGCTATTAGTGACTTTGGAGTGACTCTTTGTTGCATGTTGAGGGATAGTTATGTGATCTAATTATGTTATTATTGTTGAGAGGACTTGCACTAGTGAAAGTATGAACCCTAGGCCTTGTTTCAACACATTGCAATATCGTTTACGCTCACTTTTATCATTCGTTACCTTGCTGTTATTGTATTTTCAGATTACAAAAACAATTATCTACCATCCATATACCACTTGTATCACCATCTCTTCGCCGAACTAGTGCACCTATACAATTTACCATTGTATTGGGTGTGTTGGGGACACAAGAGACTCTTTGTTATTTGGTTGCAGGGTTGCTTGAGAGAAACCATCTTCATCCTACGCCTCCTACGGATTGATAAACCTTAGGTCATCCACTTGAGGGAAATTTGCTACTGTCTTACAAACCTCTGCACTTGGAGGCCCAACAACGTCTACAAGAAGAAGGTTGTGTAGTACACATCAATATCCCCGTTGAGGTAACTTAGTGTTATTTGAAATTTCTCCGGTTCCATGTTATTCAGAATGAGTTTGTTAACAAGACCTTATCAACCTTGTTAATGGATTCCTTTTGATGACCATGAGATGGATGAAGTTAGAAAGCACAACCCCCTGTACCCTCCTTTTACTTTCTGTTATTCATATTAAATAAAGTAAAAATAGTATTTTCTGTCTGTTATCTGAATTATCCGTGCAATATAAAAATACCCCGAAAATATAAGTTCTCCAAATGCCCTGAAATTTAAATATGATTTTTTTCTGGAATATTTGAGAATATTTGGCACTGAGAACACAACAGGGGGCATCCACCTGGCCACGAGGGTGGAGGGCGTGCCCTACCCCCCTGGGCACGCCCCCCTACCTTTTGGGCCCACGGTGGCCCTCCTCCACTTATTCCTGCACCCACACACTCCTTCTTCCTCCCACAAACACCATTATCCAGCTCAAGCATGAATTCTAGCTCATTTTGCTGCGATTTTCTATCTCCTTGCTCAAAGCACCTCTCACAAAACTGCTTTGGGGGATTGTTCCTTGGTATGTGACTCCTCCAATGGTCCAATTAGTTTTTCTTCTAGTTCTTTATTCATTGCATATTTTTGCTACCTAGGTGACCTTGTTCTTGAGCTTGCATGTCAAATTTATGTGGTTCCAAGTAGTTTTGATGCATGATATAGGCTCTAGGCACTTGTAGGAGTAGTTGCTATCAATTTTGTTGAGTTTGGTTCACTTTTATTTGAAGTTACTAAAAATTTCAGAATTTTTCAGAAAATAATGAAGAGATTTTTGAGGGGCTCATCGAGCTGAAGCTCGAAGAAAAAGAAAAATGAAGAAGCAAAGAAGCCCAAATATAATCTGGCTCGCATCGCGGAGGTTCGGCCGTGTGAATGGCCTTATGATGATTTCTTGAGAGCAGCCGGGATTTATGATGATTTCTATGAATTGGCTGAGAATGCAGGCCTCACCGCCTTCCTCCACGACCAGTATGAACAGTATCTCTTACTCACCAATATATTTGTGCAAAACTTTCATTTCCATGCTAGGAGCACCACCTACAGTGGAGTTTTATTTATATGATGAGCATACGGAGATGTCACTTCGTGATTTTTGTCGGGTTTGTTTGATCCCTTTCAAGGGCATCATAGAAGAACCACATCGTGGCGATGTGGATGGGTTTATTGATACCATCACTGTAGGGGAAACGAGGAATGTTCCCAATGCACGAACTACTAGCATACACTTTCCTGTTCCACATTACTTTGCTATATTTGCTAGTAGATGCTTAATTGGGCAGAAACTATGGAAACCTGAGTGCCCCTAATATTGTTATTTTGTGCCATGCCTTATTTCGTGATGATACATTCAACATGGGTGCTATTATTGCAAAGCGGTTAAATCTTAACTGTACTAAGGGCCCAGTCTTTGGAGGCATCTTCGCCTCGCGCCTAGCTGCACATTTTAACATACCTATTAGGCATTATGAGAAGGAAGAAAAATTGCTACCTCCTGTTTATTTAGATTATAAGAGTATGGTAGCACACAATTTTATTGTTAAGAATAGGGGAAATGAGCTCAAATACAAATTGTTCTTTGATAAACATCATCCTGAGACTATTACCCTGCCTGCTCCTTCCTTGTTTGATTTATCTACAGGCAAGTACCTTGTTCCGTTGGAGGCTATTCACGCCTACCGGAACCCTACATCAGCCACAGAGCCAGAGTCGGAACCACAAGTTGATCCGCCACGACAGTCTAATTACCAGTGGGATCCGGAGATGATTGCCAACCAGTGGCAATCAGAGTCTTCTTCTTCGCAGTATGACCCCAACTATTACTATGGATATCCGCCAGGCCAACCGTGGCCATAGACCAACTTAGGCCAAAAGCCTAAGCTTGGGGGAGTACGTATTTCTCACCGACATTACATTTATGTTCACACACTCATTGCTAGATGTCGGTGCTCATACTTTTTCTTTGTATCATCCATGCTAGTTTATTTTCTCTTTTTATGCTTTCTTCTTGTGTGCTTAATAAACCTTAAGAAAAACCAAAAAAAATTAGTTGTAGCTTTTAGCTAGTTTTAGTTTCTATGCTTGTAGTAGTAATTAAAAAGAAAACCCAAAAAGATTTCCTATTCTTCTTTTGCTTGTTGGGTGCTTTCCCGTGTAAATAGTTTTATTTCTTTTCTTTTCTTTGGGGGTCGATAGAAGAAGACCATAATTAAATTGTTGAAGTGGCTCTTATATGCATTATTGTTGATCTGACAAAAGAGCCCATATTGTCTTGTCTTCTCCTGTTTATTGAATGCTTGCAGATTCCAGCTTAGTCCAATGCATGTGCACTATTATTATTATCCACGTTGTTCGGTCGTGCAAGTGAAAGGCAATTATGACGATATATGATGGACTGACTGAGATGAGAAAAGCTGGTATGAACTCGACCTCTCTTGTTTTTTTAAATATGATTAGTTCATCGTTCCTGATTCAGCCTATTATGAATAAACATGTTTGCAATGACAACTAGAGATCATAGTTTCTTGTGCCATGCTTAATTAGCTAGGAGCTTATAATGGTTTACCTTGCGTGCCAACATGCTATTAAAATGGTTGTGATGTGGTATGATAGGGTGGTATCCTCTTTTGAACGATTCGAGTGGCTTGACTTGGCACATGTTCACGCATGTAGTTGAAACAAAATCAACATAGCCTCTACGATATTTATGTTCATGGTGCATTATATCCTACTCATTCTTGCATTTGGTGTTGATTAATTTTAATGCATGTTCATGTCTATTGTCGCTCTCTAGTTGGTCGCTTCCCAGTCTTTTTCTAGCCTTCACCTGTACTAAGCGGGAATACTGCTTGTGCATCCAACTCCATAGACCCCAAAGTTATTCCATATGAATCCACCATACCTACCTATATACGGTATCTACCTGCCGTTCCAAGTAAATTTGTATGTGTCAAACTCTAAACCTTCAAATAAACATTGTATTTTGTATGCTCGAATAGCTCATGTATCAGCTAGGGTTGTCCGTATCTTCCATGTTAGGCGGGTTATTCTCAAGAGGAGTGGACTCCGCTCCTCACTCACGAGAAAATGGCTGGTCACCGGGATGCCCATGCCCATGCTTTATGCAAACTAAATCAAAATAATTGCAAACAAAACTCCCCCTGGGACTCTTGTTAGTTGGAGGCACTCGTTGTTTTGAGCAAGCCATGGATTGATGCTTGTTGGTGGAGGGGGAGTATAAACTTTACCATTCTGTTTGGGAACCGCCTATAATGTGTGTAGCATGGAAGATATCACCATATCTTGGTTGTTATGTTGACAATGAAAGTATACCGCTCAAAATATTATTCATCTCTATTTCAAAACCGAGCTCTGGCACCTCTACAAATCCCTGCTTCCCTCTGCGAAGGGCCTATCTATTTACTTTTATGTTGAGTCATCATCCTCTTATTAAAAGCACCAATTGGAGAGCACCTCTGTCATTTGCATTCATTACTGTTAGTTTACATTGAGTATGACTTGACTGGATCTCTTTTACCATGAATTACGATGTCTAGTCAGTCCTTGATTTTTAAAGGTGCTCTGCATTTATGTTTTATGGTCTCAGAAAGGGCTAGCGAGATACCATCTTGTTCTATCATATTATGATTGTTTTGAGAAAGTGTTGTCATCCGAGATTTATTATTATTGCTCTCTAGTTGATTATGCCATTGATATGAGTAAACATGAGACCTATGCGTTATTGTGAATATGGTTAGTTTATAATCTTTGCTGAAAACTTGAATGTTGGCTTTACATATTTACAACAACAAGAGCAAATAGAGTTTGTAAAAGTTTTTCTTTATCACTTCCAGTTTGTCAACTGAATTGCTTGAGGACAAGCAAAGGTTTAAGCTTGGGGGAGTTGATACGTCTCCGTCGTATCTACTTTTCCAAACACTTTTGCCCTTGTTTTGGACTCTCACTTGCATGATTTGGATGGAACTAACCCAGACTTACGCTGTTTTCAGCAGAATTTCCATGGTGTTATTTATGTGCAGAAACAAAAGTTCTTGGAATGACCTGAAACTTTATGGAGACTATTTTTGGAAATAATAAAAAATCCTGGCAAAAGATCAAGACCAGGGAGCCCACACCCTAGCCACGAGGGTGGGGGGCGCGCCCCTACCTCGTGGCCCCCCTGGAGTTCCTCCGACCTCAACTCCAACTCTATATATTCACTTTCGGGGAGAAAAAAAAATCAGAAAGAAGGATTCATCGTGTTTTACGATACGTAGCCGCCGCCAAGCCCTAAAACCACTTGGGAGGGCTGATCTGGAGTTCGTTCGGGGCTCCGGAGAGGGGAATACATCGCCATCGTCATCATCAACCTTCCTCCATCATCAATTTCATGATGCTCACCGCCGTGCACGAGTAATTCCATCGTAGGCTTGCTGGACGGTGATGGGTTGGATCAGATTTATCATGTAATCGAGTTAGTTTTGTTAGGGTTTGATCCCTAGTATCCACTATGTTCTGAGATTGATGTTGCTATGACTTTGCTATGCTTAGTGCTTGTCACTAGGGCCCGCGTGCCATGATTTCAGATCTAAACCTATTATGTTTTCATGAATATATGTGAGTTCTTGATCCTATCTTGCAAGTCTATAGTCACCTACTATGTGTTATGATCCGGCAACCCCAAAGTGACAATAATCCGGGCCACTCCCGGTGATGACCGTAGTTTGAGGAGTTCATGTATTCACTATGTGTTAATGCTTTGGTCGGGTACTCTATTAAAAGGAGGCCTTAATATCCCTTAGTTTCCGCTAGGACCCCGCTGCCATGGGAGGGTAGGACAAAAGATGTCATGCAAGTTCTTTTCCATAAGCACGTATGACTATATTCGGAATACATGCCTACATTACATTGACGAATTGGAGCTAGTTCTGTGTCACCCTAGGTTATGACTGTTACATTATGAACCACATCCGGCATAATTCTCTATCACCGATCCATTGCCTACGAGCTTTCCATATATTGTTCTTCTCTTATTTACTTTTCCATTGCTATTGTTACAATCACTACAAAATACAAAAAACATTACTTTTGTTATCATTACCTTTTGCTACCGTTACCACTACTATCATATTAATTTGCTACTAAATACTTTGCTGCAGATATTAAGTTTCCAGGTGTGGTTGAATTGACAACTCAGCTGCTAATACTTGAGAATATTCTTTGTCTCCCGTTGTGTCGAATCAACAAATTTGGGTTGAATACTGTACCCTCAAAAACTGTTGCGATCCCCTATAATTGTGGGTTATTAGGTACTGATATTCTGTGATGTAAAAAATAGCAACTGGCACTGGGCACTATGTCAATAGGTTAGTCCCAAAAATGATATAAAGTTGCTATAAAATGAATGTAAAACATCCAAGAGTGATAATATAAAAGCATGGAACAATAAAAAATTATCGATATGTTGGAGATGTACCAGCATGTCCGTTGTTCTCACTTGCGTTCACATTGAAGGGTGATCCTTCAGCAGCTGTCGCCAGATGGGTGGTGGTGGGAGCAAATTTTTTGCTCTAATCCGATCTGACATTTGTCCCAATGGTGGTTTCTTCGAGAGTCGATCTAACATCGATACAAGGTTCTCACATTGGGCTAGATGTTTTATCTGGTTCCCGGTTTGGGTCCTTTGGGCTCAACTTCCAAGCTTGATCCGACAAGATGTAGTTTTTGTTCCACGCCCGATATGACATTGGTGTTTGTATGCATGTGATCTGCTGCTCCTTGATCTAATATGATATCTTGAGCAGGGAGACAACAGTGTGTGACGGTGCAAAATACCGCCAGATCCCTCGGCAGGGGTCTAAGCGCAGCTGGAAGTCTTAGATTGGTGGTCACACACAGGGTTTATCCAGGTTCAGGCCTCTATAGAGTAATACCCTACATCCTGCTTGCTTTCGTTATTCATGGTGGAGGTATACCTTGTGGGAGGAGTTACAATGGTGTTTTTGTTGCTACTGAGATTTTGTCTATCAGAGATTGGATGCCCTAGGGGTTTGCCCAACCTCTCTTTATATAGACAGGGAGGTCTAGGGCTTACAAGATAGCAGATGCGATCTAGGGTGCCTCCACCCTTGTCTTGGAGGCCACAAAGATCTCTAGTGCTCCATTAAGGCTTCTTCGTTTGCCCTGGGCTTAGTGCCCCCCTGTAGACTCCAAGGCCGGGCTCCATTGAGAATGCCACCCCCGGTGTAGGGCACCGCCATTTGCCCCCGAGCGTGACAGAGGTCGCAGAGGAGGTCCCCGAGATCTTTGACGGGTTGTTGTATTCCTCCGAGTTTTGCCTCGGCCTTCTCTTGCTGGGTGGCCGGATATTAGATGGGCGCATTCGCGCTACCCTGCAGGAGGCTGCACGCCAGACTTACGCTCCACCCTAGAGCAAGGTTGAAGTTTGCCAGGAAGGCTCTTAGAGTGTATTACATTAACATCAGGGGGTAATGATGATGTTGCAATGATTTTTGCGTCGGCTCCCAGTAAAAAAGGAAATCGGTGAAAGAGGGAAACACTTATGTGGCTTGTGTGACCCGACGCTTTTGTTTCGGGAGACGATAAGAGGAGAGAAAGTGGAGGGTTTTCAGTATCACCCCACTTGCTCATTTCAACTCCTTCCCCCCGCGACCTAGTTTCATTTGACGCGCCGCCAACACTTGTTCACCTGCTGCGTGTTTCACCGTCCTCATCTCCTCCAGTGCTGATGGCCAGAACAAGGAGCGTGAAGGGGGAGCAAGCTCCCTGGTAGAAGGCTTCGTCAAGTGCCGTCGGCAAGAAGCGGAAGCGGATCTCTTACAAGGAGGGAGAGTAGACAGTGCGGGCCGCTCCCAAGTCTATGGGTAAGTGGCTCCCCTCCATCGCCATGGAAGGGGAGGTCCAGGCATACAAGGGCCATCTCATAATGCCAACGGATCCAAGGATCTGGCTCCCGACCGGAGAAGTTCCACTCGAGCCCTGTAATGGTGAGTACATCCCGTGCCTGGGGTACTTTGGGAGAGGCCTCGGATTCCCGATCCATAGCTTCGTGCGTGGCCTCCTGTAGTTCTTCGGCTACCAGCTGCAACACAATCTACCCAACGACGCGCTTCATATCACCAACTTCATCACTGAGGGAGTCCTGGATTAGGGGGTGTTCGGATAGCCGGACTATACCTTCAGCCGGACTCCTGGACTATGAAGATACAAGATTGAAGACTTCGTCCCGTGTCCGGAAGGGACTTTCCTTGGCGTGGAAGTCAAGCTTGGCGATACGGATATGTAGATCTCCTACCATTGTAACCGACTTTGTGTAACCCTAACCCTCTCCGGTGTCTATATAAACCGGAGGGTTTTAGTCCGTAGGACAACATTCACAACAACAATCATACCATAGGCTAGCTTCTAGGGTTTAGCCTCTCCGATCTCATGGTAGATCTACTCTTGAACTACCCATATCATCAATATTAATGAAGCAGGATGTAGGGTTTTACCTCCATCAAGAGGGCCCGAACCTGGGTAAAACTTTGTGTCCCTTGCCTCCTGTTACCATCCGGCCTAGACGCACAGTTCGGGACCCCCTACCCGAGATCCGCCGGTTTTGACACCGACATTGGTGCTTTCATTGAGAGTTCCTCTGTGTCGTCGCCGTCTGGCTTGATGGCTCCTACGATCATCAATAGCGATGCAGTCCAGGGTGAGACCTTCCTCCCCGGACAAATCTTCGTCTTCGGCGGCTTCGCACTGCGGGCCAATTCACTTGGCCATCTGGAGCAGATCGAAAGCTATGCCCCTGGCCGCCAGGTCAGATTTGGAAGTTTAAACTACACGGCTGACATCCGCGGGACTTGATCTTCGACGGATTCGAGCCACTGCCGAGCGCGCCGCACTGTCACAACGAGCATGATCTAGCTCTGCCGCCTAACAGTGCCCTGAAGGCCGCACCCGCATCGGCTTCGACCCTTAATTCGGAGCCAACTGCGCCGATCGAGGATGGGTGGTTGGATGCCACCTCGGGGGCTGCGATCCTAACGGTGATCGAGCCGAACACCAGCCCCACACTCCGCGAGACTCGTGATCCCAAAGAGCCAGACTCCTCTCCGGACTCCGAACCATTCGCGCCTCTGCCGATCGAATCCGATCGGACGCCGATCATGGAGTTTACTGCCGCGGACATCTTTCAGCACTCGCCCTTCGGCGATATTATGAAATCACTAAAGTCTCTCTCTTTATCAGGAGAGCCCTGGCCGGACTACGGTCAGCAAGGTTGGGATACGGACGATGAAGAAATTCAAAGCCCACCCACCACCCACTTTGTAGCCATTGTCGACGATTTAACCGACATGCTCGACTTCGACTCCGAAGACATCGACGGTATGGACGCCGATGAAGGAGACGATGAAGAACCAGCGCCTATTGGGCCCTGGAACGCCACCTCGTCATATGATGTATACATGGTGGACGCACCAAAAGATGACGACGAGGAGCGGAAGGACGCACCGAAGGCTTGTTCCCTCGAAAAGCAGTCAAAGCGGCGACGCAAGCGCCGCCCCAAATCCTGCCTCGACAGAAGTAGCGATCACACAGACCCAGCGCTGGAGCAGGGTGAACCGCTGCAGGACAACGGCAATCCGGATAATCAAACCGAACAAACAAATTCTATCAAGGATAATGGTCCGGACGACATAATGCCGGACAGGCACCCGGAGCAGCAGAATGCCCGTAAAAGGCTTGTTGCCACTGCGAGGAGTCTAAAAAAGCAGAAGTAAAGGCTCAAGGCTGCACAAGACACACTCCAAATCAGATGGAGTAAAATACTCAACACAGCAGCGATGTACGGCGACAATCGCCCCTCCAAGAGCTACCCAAAGCGGAAGCTGCTACCTGAATTCGATGAGGAGGCCTCAGACCCCCCACAACCAAATATCAAAGCAGCCACCTGGCCGGATAGACGACCCCTCTACCAACACAGAGCGGCATACAACGCAACTCACAATACAACATGCGACCCATGCGAGGGCTCGCACCCAAAGGTCGGCGCAACAAGATCCATCTATGGACCACGCAAGCGCGCCCCAGCATATAATGCAACACAACAAACATCCGAACAACGCGGTACACCCAGCTACAGGGGTGCCGCACACCCCCTATGTTTCACCGATGAGGTGCTGGACCATGAATTTCCAGAGGGATTCAAGCCCGTAAACATAGAGGCATACGATGGAACAACAGACCCTGGGGTCTGGATTGAGGACTACATCCTTCATATCCATATGGCTCAAGGAGATGATCTCCACGCCATCAAGTACTTACCCCTCAAGCTCAAAGGGACAGCTCGTCACTGGCTTAAAGGCCTCCCTGAAAGCTCCATTGGAAGTTGGGAAGAGCTCGAAGACGCCTTTCGAGCAAATTTTCAAGGGACTTATGTCCGGCCTCCGGATGCGGACGATTTGAGTCATATAATTCAACAGCCCGGAGAGTCAGCCCAAAAGCTTTGGAATAGGTTTCTTACTAAAAAGAACCAGATTGTCGACTGTCCGGACGCCGAAGCCTTGGCAGCTTTTAAGCATAGCATCCATGACGAATGGCTCGCCAGACACCTCGGCCAAAATAAGCGGAGAACGATGGCCGCATTAACAAACCTAATGACCCGCTTTTGCGCGGGCGAGGACAGCTAGCTAGCCACATGCAGCACCAGCGACCCCAGTACATCTGAAGTTAGAGATGGAAACGGGAAACCACGACGCGACAGCAATAACAAACGCCGGAATAAAGAAGACAGCATGAAGGGCACGACAGTAAATGCCGGATTCAAAAGCTCTCGGCCAGGTCAAAAGCCGCCCCCTAAAGGCACCAGGGATGACCTGTCCAGCCTCAACAAAATTCTAGACCAAGTATGTCAGATCCATAGTACCCCTGGTAAACCTGCTAATCATACCCACAGAGAATGTTGGGTCTTCAAGCAGTCCGGCAAGCTCAACGCCATACACAAGGGGGAGGATACACCAAGTGAAGACGAGGACGAGCCTCCCAAGCAAGACACGGGGGAACAAAAGAAATTTCCACCAGAAGTCAAAACAGTAAATGTGTTACACGTGATTAAGGGAAAAAACAACACGGCACTCCCAGGAAAATATACCCAAGTGCCTGTCATCGCGAAGTCCTGCCACTGGTCGTCTCAACCGATCACTTTCGACCATCGTGATTACTCAGCAAGTATCCGACACGCAGGATGGGCTGCCCTGGTATTAGACCCAGTAATTGGCGGATATCACTTCACACGAGTCTTGATGGACGGTGGCAGCAGCCTAAACCTAATATATCACGATACAATCCGCGGGATGGGGTTAGACCCAACACAAATTCACCATAGCAATACTACCTTCAAAGGAGTAACGCTAGGCCCAGGGGCTCGTTGTACGGGCTCCCTCCTACTACAAGTTATATTCGGCTCCCCCGATAACTTCCGTCGCGAGCATCTAACCTTCCACATCGCTCCGTTTCAAAGTGGCTATCAAGCACTGCTCGGACGCGAAGCTTTCGCTCACTTTAATGCAATACCACACTACGCCTCCCTCACACTCAAGATGCCCGGTCCACGTGGCATCATTTTAGTGCACGGAAATATCAAGCGATCTCTGCGCGCCGAAGAGAGTGAGGCTGCCTTGGCAGCCGCACACTAAAGGCGCCCGGACCAGCGAAAGCATCCAATAGGTCGTCAAGACCTCAGAGACAACTAGTCGAGTCCGGCGCCGCTACTTGTACTTAATAAATGGTCACACCCCTATTTGTTAATACAAGGGGCTCAACGCACGCAGACAAGTGGCAATTTCTTCTCATCTTGAATTATACATGGTTTCTTTAAAAACTATCGTTTTGCACGACAACTTTTTCACCTAAATTCCTCTCTTTTACAGACGATCATCGTGCTACACCCGTCCAGGATACGGCACAATGGAGACACAAGCACAGACGTGCAGCTGGGACCCGCTCCAAGGATTCTTTTTAGATTAAGACCTTGCGTAAACCTTTTTTACTGTCTCTTGTTGATACATATCCATCATTGAGAAGGATGCTGACGTCTTGGCATGTGGCCACGCCAGAACAATGCACGTACCTGGACACAAGGGGCTTCTTACAAAGGCCATTATTTAGGCCCGGTTAATACCACTAAGACAGAATACCTTAGGGAGTGTTCGGCGTCGCGAGTTTGGCCTTATATGCATCAGCTCCGAATCATTGTCTTTGGTCAAATGTTGGGTTTGCCCGGCTCCTGTGTTTTGGTGCCTTACGTTCCGCTTTACCGGCTAAGGTAGCACCAGGAGAACTACTGCGATTGTGCCCTGGTTCATCCGGACGAGCACCTCAGTAGAGAAAGTCGAAAATTGACTATCATGATATAGCGTGAGACTGGTCAACCACTCGATGACCTGTTGGAATGTTAGAATTCCTCCGCCTTAACGCAGGGCCGTTTTCCGGCCAGGCATGTACGCACCCCGGGATTGGGAGAGTGCGGAGCCACCAGGGGCTATTTAGTAGCCCGACTGTCAAACTCCTATGGCTAAGTGAAAGTGCTAAAGCATTATAGTCCGGTTGCCTCGCTCGCTCCGCTATCACCTCCTTAATAGGACCAAGACGTTGGGTTAAGTGTGAACGCATGTTTTTGCGAGCACCTCCGCATTATATGCGTGAGGGTTAAAGCCGACGGCTGCAATCTTTCAGGTTATACACATGTATACATAAACGGCCGCCCAGGAGGCATCATATTACTTTCAGGCAAAAGTATAAAAATAGCCTTATAAAAATTTATAAAAGCATTTCGCTTACAATGAGATTACATATCACTCAAACATAATATTTTTTGAGCACTGGGTCTCAATCAAACGAGCACCCTCAAGAACTTCTTCAAAGTAGTGCTCAGCAGCCATTCGGCCTATGGCCGAATCCCAAGCTGCAACAGTGGTAGCATCCATCTCCAGCCAGTATGCTTTCACACGGGCAAAGGCCATCCGTGAGCCCTCTATGCACGCTGACCTCTTCATCGCATTAATGCGCGGCACCACGTCAAGGATCTACTATGCCAAGCTGAAATAGTTGGTCGGTTTTGGCCTTTCTAGCCATAGCTGATCCACAACAGACCTCATGGCGAGTCTGGACAACCTATTCAGTTCGGCCCATTCGGCTAATTGGTCAGTCAATGAAAGCGGACGCTCGGGAGAATGGAATTGTGTCCAAAACAGCTGGTCCACTTAATGGTCCGTCTGACCCAGGAAGTACTTGGCCACATCGGTAGCACTCGCCGCCAAATCCATGTACACATCCTCCGAACTCCACAGCCGAAGCTCCTCCGTCTTCGCCCTCATAGCAGAGCGGGTGTCTTTTCTCGTCGCAGCGGCCTTCTCAAGGTCCGATGCCTTCGCTAGGTTTTCCTTTTCAAGAACCCGGCAACGGTCGGCGGCGGCTTTTAATTCTATGGCCATCTTGGCCACCTTATCTCGGCTCTCGCCATGCGCAGCCTTCTCGGCTTTCAACTCTTCGGCCGCCTTCAAAGCAGCCGCATTACCAAACCTCGCTTGTTCCTTGGCTCGGGCAAGTTCTGCCCTCAAGGCTTCAACAGTGGCAGCTCCATCTGCAGTCACAGCATATTAAAGATACTGGCATCATGCTGCTCTTACTATGTGGCGTTTACCAGACAATGACTGAGGGAGTCCTGGATTAGGGGGTGTTCGGATAGCCGAACTATACCTTCAGCCGGACTCCTGGACTATGAAGATACAAGATGGAAGACTTCGTCCCGTGTCCGGAAGGGACTTTCCTTGGCGTGGAAGGCAAGCTTGGCGATACGGATATGTAGATCTCCTACCATTGTAACCGACTTTGTAACCCTAACCCTCTCCGGTGTCTATATAAACCGGAGGGTTTTAGTCCGTAGGACAACATACACAACAACAATCATACCATAGGCTAGCTTCTAGGGTTTAGCCTCTCCGATCTCGTGGTAGATCTACTCCTGTA
This sequence comes from Triticum urartu, assembly GCF_003073215.2. Lineage (NCBI taxonomy): Eukaryota > Viridiplantae > Streptophyta > Magnoliopsida > Poales > Poaceae > Triticum > Triticum urartu. Next base: position 199,081,824 of record NC_053028.1, on the reverse strand, counting down.
CTACTCATATCATCAATATTAATCAAGCAGGACGTAGGGTTTTACCTCCATCGAGAGGGCTTGAACCTGGGTAAAACTTCGTGTCCCTTGCCTCCTGTTACCATCCGACCTAGACGCACAGTTCGGGACCCGCTACCCGAGATCCGCCGGTTTTGACACCGACATTGGTGCTTTCATTGAGAGTTCCTCTATGTCGTCGCCATCAGGAAGGATGCCTCACCCCGTCTTTAAAGACGGCACCGTTGCTAAGGGAGCTTTGGCTGTCGGCCAAACCCTCCGGCTAGGTGGTTTTCTTATGACCGCCTGTTCGGCTTCTGCGCCGACGATGACCTCTCGAGCCATCGAAAACAATCTTCATGTCAGCTCAGAACTCGCCGAGCAGTTAGATCCAATGGTGCTCTCCTCCATAAACGAGCTCTTGGATTGCTTCGCCACCCTGGGAGTCGCTACGGATTACGACCAGATTGGGCCTAAACCTGATCTGAGAGAGATTAACTCTCCCCAAGTCACCCATCACGTTGCCATGGTAGAGGGACAGTGCGGCGACCCTTCATCTATCTTAAGGACTCGCTATGTTCGGATTCCCGATACCTCCAAGCCGGATACCCGTGGAGGGGAGGATATCACTCAAAACCTGAATTTAGAGTCAGGCGACGGGCTGGATTCATTGGACAACATCCAGGAATCCAAATTTTCGAGTTCGGAAATTCCTCGGCCTCTGAGCCTTAGATGGGGTGAGGCTTTGGATTTAATTCCACCCACCCACCCCAACATAAGAGATCTATCCAAAATCAGGCAAGAACCCGATGAAACAGTACATCATTACTGGGCCAGATTCCTCCTGGTTAAGAACAGGCTAAGGGACTGCCGTGAGGAAGACGCAATCTCAATCTTCTGCAATAATTGCACGGACAAGGGAATACTCAATGCCATAAGTCGCCGTGATATTACACGCTTCGCTGACTTGGCGTCCATTGTACGAAAGTACTGTGTGATGGAAAGCGCCTAGAAAACCGAAATAAAATTTTGGGACAATCCGGCCCTGAATACAAACCCAGTCCGAAATAAAAGGGTGCATCATCACCAGTCACACGGGTCAAGCACTAAAAAGCAAAAACCCTCTACATGGCATGGAACCGTACTGGAAGGATGGCTTAATGGACCCTTTAAAATTCATAGTACAGAGGACGCCACACCAATTCACAGCCTCAGAGCATGTTGGATACTCCGGCAGGTGGCCAAAATTGGCGAAAATCTCCTAATTCCGGAGGCCACAGAAAGCCACCCCAGAGACACCAATACGGTATTAACAGTCTTCGAGACTTTCGCATCAAATAATATGCGAAAAAGGACACTCCGCAGCCTTGCCGAAGTCTACCAAGTAGCAACAATAAACCCATGGAGTGACACAGCTATTACCTTTAACACCAGTGATGAACCTAAATTCCGAACAGCCCGAGCACCTACCGCATTGGTCCTCAGTCCAATAGTGGACGGCTTTTGTCTTACCAAGGTACTCATGGACGACGGCAGCAGATTGAACTTCATTTATGAGGAGACCCTTCAAAAAATGGAAATAGACTGGAACCGCATTGAGCGAAGCAGCACAACCTTTAGAGGAATAATCCCCAGTCGGGAAGCGCGCTGTACAGGAAAAATCACACTAGATGTGGTGTTCGGCACGCCGGATAATTACAGGTCCGAAGAGGTCATGTTCTAGGTGGCTCCGTTCAGCAGCGGTTATCACACTCTGCTAGGGCGGGAAGCGTTTACAATCTTCCAAGCAATACCCCATTACGGGTACATGAAGCTCAAGATGCCCGGGCCTAATGGGATCATCACTCTCACTAGTGATCCGGACATAGCACTCCGCGCCGAAAACAAGACAGCCGCACTGGCCCTCGAGGCACTATCCGAAGCCCTAGCGGCTGAGGAGCTGACTACGCTGCGCTCTATGGTGAATAGGAACAATGTGGTACTCGACAAAAGATCCAAGTCCACCTCCTTTAAACCGGCGGACGAAATAGTCAAATTCCAAGTCCATCCAACGGACCCCAATAAAACAGCTTCCATCGGGGCACAGTTAAACCCTGATGTCGACGCCGCACTGCGAGAGTTCCTACGAGAGAACTGGGACATTTTTGCCTGGCACCCTTCAGACATGCCAGGAATCCCACGTAGGCTGGCCGAGCACAGCTTAAATATCCAAACAGGATTCAAACCTGTTAAACAGGCTCTTCGGCGTTTTTCCGAACCTAAGAGACAGGCCATGGGAGAGGAGCTAGCAAAGCTATTGGAGGCCGGATTCATCAGAGATATAAAACATCCGGACTGGCTAGCAAACCTAGTGATGGTACCAAAGAAGGACAAATCTTGGCGCCTGTGTGTTGATTTTAAAGACCTTAACAAGGCTTGCCCAAAGGATCCCTTCCCCCTCCCCCGCATCGATCAAATAATCGACGCTACCGTAGGACACGATTCATTGTGTTTCCTCGACGCATATTCCGGCTACCATCAAATCAAGATGGCAGAACCAGACCAAGCCGCAACGGCATTTATCACACCATACGGCCCATTCTGCTTCAACATGATGCCCTTCGGGCTCAAAAATGCCGGTGCAACATATCAGCGGATGATTCAGACATGTCTGGCAAGCCAGATCAGCAAAATAGTGGAGGCATATGTAGATGATGTGGTCATCAAAACAAGACATGTTGAATCTCTAGTAGACGACTTGAGGCTCGCATTTGATAACCTCCAAACATACGACATCAAGCTCAACCCGGAAAAATGCGTTTTCGGCGTTCCAGCCGGAAAGCTCTTGGGCTTCATTGTATCCGGTAGAGGAATTGAAGCAAATCCAGCCAAGATCCAAGCTCTATCGCAACTGGATATCCCAAAGGACCTCAAACAAATACAAAAATTAACTAGATGCGTGGCGGCTCTAAGCCGCTTTATCTCCCGCTTGGGAGAAAAGGCCCTACCCCTTTACCGCCTCCTTCGGCGCACCGAACACTTCAAATGGACAGATGCAGCCACGGCCGGACTCGACGAAATAAAAGCCATACTGGCAACAAACCCAGTCCTGGCCGCGCCAAACATTGGCGAACCAATGCTATTATACATTGCAGCAACACATCAGGTTGTAAGCGCAGTGCTCGTCGTCGAACGAGAAGCGGACGGACACAAATTCCCCCTTCAAAAGCCGGTCTATTATGTGTCCATTGTCCTCACTCCCTGCAAATCATGGTACCTGCATTATCAAAATATTGCGTACGCGGTATTCATGGCATCCCGGAAGCTACGGCACTACTTTCAAGAGTGTTCAATAACAGTAGCCTCGGAAGTACCACTTAACGATATTATAAACAACCGTGATGCAACGGGCCGGATTGCAAAATGGGCCATTGAGCTCCTCCCGTTTGACATAACTTATAAGCCACAGCGAGCCATCAAGTCGCAAGTCTTGGCCGACTTCGTCGCAGAATGGACGGAGGCCGAACTCCCTAAAGAGTACGGCACATATTCAAATTGGATCATGCATTTCGACGGCTCCAAGATGTAGGCCGGACTGGGGGCTGGCATCGTTTTGACGTCCCCCACAGGAGACACAGTTCAATACGTACTACAGATTATGTACGCGGACTCCAACAATGCAGCCGAATATGAGGCCCTTTTACATGGTCTCCGGATGGCAGTATCCATGGGCATCCAATGCCTAGAGGTGCGCGGGGACTCGAACCTCGCAATATCCCAAATAAATGTAGACTTTGATGCCAAGGATCCAAAAATGGCAGCTTACCGCAACGCCGTCCTAAAAATGTCAGCTCGGTTGGAGGGGCTTGAATTTCACCATATAGCCCGGGAAAATAATCAGGCGGCAGATGTCCTTGCACGCATCGGCGCAAAACGCGATGTAGTCCCCCCCAACATCTTCTTGGAAAGGCTGTTCAAGCCATCCGTAGTATGGGAAGGGGAGCCGAACAATAACAGCCCGGACCCAACCGCACTGCCCGACACCGAATATTCTGACACAATCAGAGGCTCTGCCAATGAAATAACACCTTCAGCCCACATAATAATGGTCGTCATCGCCCCGTGGATAGAACCATTCCTCGCCTACCTTACTAGGCAGGAACTCCTCGAGGACCAAAATGAGGCACGCTGCATAGTGCGGCGATCCAAAGCCTACAGAGTCCACGAGGGAGAGCTTTATAAGAAAAGCACTACCGGAGTCCTTCAAAGGTGCATCTCCGAAGAGGAGGGGCGGAACCTCCTGGCTGAAATTCATGCCGGACTCGGCGGTCATCACGCTGTAGCCCGGTCCCTTGTAAGCAAGGCCTTCCGCACAGGCTTTTATTGGCCGACGGCCCGGGCAGACGCTCAGGACTTAGTCCAATGATGCACCGGTTGCCAGCTCTTTGCAAACCAAAGCCATATGCTACCCACCGCCCTCCAAACTATCCCCATTACTTGGCCCTTCGTGGTCTGGGGGCTTGACATGGTTGGACCCCTTAAAGGCGGAACTCACAAGCAAAAATACTTACTGGTCATGGTGGATAAGTTCACCAAATGGATAGAAGCCAAGCCTGTTAAGACAGCCGAATCCAGACCAGTGATAGACTTTATATCCGGGGTTGTACACCATTACGGCGTCCCCCACAGAATCATCACTAATAACGGCACGAACTTCACGGCCGACGAAGTAAAACTCTGGTGCAAAAACATGGGCATCAAGCTCGATTATGCTTCCGTCTATCACCCACAAACTAACGGCCAGGTCGAACATGCAAATGGTCTTATCATAAGCGGCATCAAACCCAGATTAGTGCGGTCCCTCAAGGAATCTAACACGCACTAGGTAGAGGAGCTCGACTCCGTACTCTGGGGGCTGCGGACCACGCCGAATCGCACCACCGGATACACACCATTCTTTATGGTGTACGACGCAGAGGCAGTTTTGCCTTGCGACATAATTCATGACTCACCTCGAGTGCGCATGTACAAAGAAAGAGAAGCCAAGCTCGATCGGCAGGACAGCTTGGACGCATTGGAGGAGGAGCGTGATGTGGCAAAAGCCCGTTCCGCATTCTATCAACAGCAGGCTCGAAGATACCAAAGCAGAGAAGTACGGGCCAAAATTTACAACGTTGGCGAATTAGTTCTACGACTACCGGACAAGAAAAAGGACAAACTCAAGCCCAAGTGGGAAGGTCCCTTCATAATTGACCAAGTCCTGACTGGTGGAGTGTACCGCCTGCGGGATGCATCGGATAACCAACTCAAGCCAAACCCATGGAACGCAGCCCGTCTCCGAAGATTCTATCCTAACGCCGGACTCTGTGTTCGTCTCCTTCCTCTGTCCATTTTTTATATATTTTCTGTCTTACATTTCTCTTCTGCTCTCTCTCTTATAGCCTTTAAAGGCTCAGAAAGTGACGCGCTATCCACGCTCATTAAACCTGGGGGCTTCTTTAAACAGAAGCTTATTCATACGGGCTTCATGCCCAACACATGTGTCACACTTCCGCATGTACCTTTTATTCACCATTATATGCATCGATATGACTTAAGTTTTGGCCAATCTGGGTTGCCTGGCTCCTGTGCTTACCCCTACGTTCCCGATTGTTCGGCTAGGTGGTAAAGGGAGCACCTCTGCGATTGTCACTGTCGGGTCAGCCGGACATGTACCTTAGACTGGGTGAAGCCGAAAGCTAGCGTTCTTAAGGGAATATTCGGTCGGTGAACTAAAGATGATCTTCTTTATTTTTATCTATACGCCCCCAGATGTTTTTCCTGCGTTTCTTTTCGCAGCATGGACATGCACCTTAGGGCGTGCCTCCCAGGGAAAGGAACCCCTAACGGAACTATTCTCCCTGGAAGATATTTCTTACTAACCATGTAATATAACATAACTAGTCGGGCACTTGTCTGTTCAAGCCCTAATGACCCCTACGCCTGGTCTCCATGCATTCCCCGGTTCCTATATAACCGCATGGGAATTCGGACACACTCTGGACCGTCAGGTCCTGAGGCTGAAGCGAAAAGGTCGGCCATGACAAATGATCTACAATCCGGCTAGAAGGCATTATAAATGTCAATTAAATTACATAGTCATTTTGACTGATTGTATTCCTCTTCAATACCATCTAACAGGCTGTCTAATTAACAGTCCTGCTGGGAATACTTTGCGGCCAACTCTACTTGGCCGTATACTAAGCTTACAGGGATCTCCTTCCCATCGGGCCCTACAGGACCGACCTCGGCCATGTGGTTGGGGTCAACCTTTGCGTACCGCGTCTTCACCATGGCCCAGGCCTCCCTAGCGCCTTGACGGCAGGCTGATATCTTCCACAAGCGGAAGCGCCGCCATGCTCCCTTTAGCTTCTTCGCAAGCTCTCCAAGACCTTCGGGCATGGAGACGGATGGCCACAGGGCCTGGGCGACGCCTTGCATCGCCTGCCGAACTCGATCGAGCAGTTGCGAGAGCTCGGGAAGAAGGTCCCCCGTAGAACCGGGCATCTCCTCTGCAGGACGACCTGTTAGCACACCTACAGACATTGCTCTGTTAGTCAACTTCCCCGCTGAACTTTCTTTCAAAGGTTCGTTCAAGCACTTACTAAATATGCCGCGCCGAAGCCGCTGATTCTCCTTCATGGAGTCTGACAGCTGGGCACGAACATCTTTCAGCTCGACACCCAGCTTGGTGTTGGCATCTTGGAGATCGTTCTTCTCCCGCCTCACCTTTGTCAGCACCTTCTCACCAGCCTTTAGCTGGCGTAGGAGGTGTTGCCTTTCCGGATTCAATCCGGCGCCATCTGCAATTTCATTCGTACCCATGCCGTGCTTTGCAAAATACTTATCTTTCGAAGTGTATATTACTAGAGGGGGTCTCCTTGGGCTCCCCTGCCGTGGCTAGTGCGTCCTCAAGTTGGGCTTTGCACTCTTCCAGCTCCTTGGACAGTAGGGAATTCTTTTCTGTAAGAACCTGCATAACAAATGGTCCTTAAATCAGTTATTCTAACTGTTTCAAGTCTCGGGGGCTACTGGTATATATATATAATTACCAGAATTTTCTTACCCGTATGTCTTTTACATATTGCTCCGTGGCTCTGGCTAGACCATTTTGAGCGGCACAGAGGTATGCATCTCCCGAGTTGAAGGCATCTAATGCCCCTTAGGAGAAACAAGCGTCGCGAAGAATTGTCCGGCGATGCCTGTGGTTCATGGCACTCTCCACCTCAGAGTTGGTGGCAGACAACCCGTGCACATCCTCCGTCGGAGGAGCGTCTCGCGCGCGCCTTACATTCGCCTCCGCCTCCGGACCAGGCTTTGGAGCCTGGCTGGTGGAGGCGTGATTGGCAGCCTTTCCGGATATAGTCCGGCGAGGCCTCTTTGTCCTGAAGAGAGCGCGAGTGTCAATGTGCCTCGAAGGTATAACACCTGGGATAAGGGGGCGCGCCATACCTTTGCGTTGACGCCTCAGTCCGGACTACACTTCTTTTCTGCCCACGGGGCCCTACGGCCCCTCGTTGGCTTGTCGCCGCAGGTTCAACCTTCCGCCTTAAAAACCTCCCCTGCAAAGTTCAGTTGTAATCAGGAAACTGAAAACACGAGTGGGCGGACACCTATTCGGGGTACTGGGACTTCGATCTCAGTTACCTGGGGGTCAGGATTAGCCCTGGGTAATCGGCCGTAATGGCCACCAAGGCATTGTCCTTACTCAATTGATGGAACACTCCATTAACCAGCTTCACAGATATGTCCGGATCCTCTTGAGAGGCCGGGTCGAGGGACCATCCTGGGTCCTCGGGTTGTGGAGGAGGGCTGCTTATTTCCTTAACAGCCCGACGCAGTTCCTGCATTGAAGTCGTCAGACTGAATATTTAACAATGGGAATACAAAACAGATGGACAAGTACGGCCGCTTACCCAGCTTGGGGGATTGTGCATAGAGAATCCACCCTGAGGGTTGACGCGGAGAAATTCCTCCTCTTCTCCCTTATACAAAGTGGACAAGATCTTTAGTAGAGCGGCAGCTGAATCCGGCCCCTTACGGCCGTAGTAGGTGGCGTCGTCCTCCCCGTTGAAGTCCCACATGGGGTGGCTTCTATACTGAAGCGGCTGCACCCCCCGCATAATGCATTCGGCCATAACCCCGATCGTGGTTAGTCCGGAATGGGCTAACAATGTTATTCAGCCCATCAGGTAAATGATGTCCCTGTCACTTTCCCTCAGAGGGCTTCGTGGGCGCCAGCTTAGGCGCTTCTTTAAGGGAGCACTGTTGAATTCAGGGAGGCCGATCTGGACAGGATCCGGCAGCGGGACGTCTTCTATATAAAACCATTCCGGGGCCAGTCTTCGGACGCCTTCTTTGGGGTTCCAAACAGATATCCGGTCCCGGCGATGAGCCACACTTCGGCTCCGCCCACTTGATACATTGACCCCTTCTTGGAACGGGGCACGAGGCAGAATAGCTCTTTCCACAGCCCGAAATGAGCCTCAACACCCAAGAATAGCTCGAAGAGGGCTACAAAGCCCGCGATATGCAATACGGAGGCAGGCGTGAGATTATGTAGCTGGAGGCCATAGAACTCTAGCAGCCCCCGGAGAAATGGATGGATTGGAAATCCGAGCCCCCTTATTAAATAAGGGACGAGGCACACCCGCTCTCCTTTGGAGGGATTAGGGGCACTCTCTGCTTGCTCTCCGCCGTTATAGACGGCAAGACCGGCTCGAACCGGGACCATATAGGCCGGGGGGAGAAATCCCTTGGTCTGGAGCATCACTAGCTCGCTATGCGGGATGGAGCATCTCTCCCAATATCCAAGCTTAGGGCTGGAAGGGCGAGGGGAGGAGTTGCAACGGCTGGCCATGGTGGAATGGACCTTTGTCGGATGCGCTCTGATGAACACTCGCGAAGGGGAGAAGGTGTGGTTTGGATCTAAATCCTCGTCCCCTTAAATAGGGCAGCTCATTTACGCGGCTAGGGGTGTGGATGTAAAAACACTCAGACTTTTCATATTCGTTTGACACGTGGGAAGCGGCCATTATTGGGCGTAGAAGCCAAGGAGCACAACATCTACAAGAAACCGGACTTTATTCAACAGGTACACAGAATTTGGGGGAGAACCCGCCTTGCAATGCCGAAGACAATCTGCGTGCCGGACTCATCGTCATTGAAGCCTGGTTCGGGGGCTATTGAGGGAGTCCTGGATTAGGGGGTGTTCGGATAGCCGGACTCCTGGACTATGAAGATACAAGATTGAAGACTTCGTCCCATGTCCGGAAGGGACTTTCCTTGGCGTGGAAGGCAAGCTTGGTGATACGGATATGTAGATCTCCTACCATTGTAACCGACTTTGTAACCCTAACCCTCTCCGGTGTGTATATAAACCGGAGGGTTTTAGTCCGTAGGACAACATACACAACAACAATCATACCATAGGCTAGCTTCTAGGGTTTAGCCTCTACGATCTCGTGGTAGATCTACTCTTGTACTACTCATATCATCAATATTAATCAAGCAGGACGTAGGGTTTTACCTCCATCGAGAGGGCCGAACCTAGGTAAAACTTCGTGTCCCTTGCCTCCTGTTACCATCCGGCCTAGACGCACAGTTCGGGACCCCCTACCCGAGATCCGCCGGTTTTGACACCGACAATGACACTTACCCTGTGCCTCGTCAAGCCTTTTGTTAACAAGCTCGATGTCGGTGTCTGCCGCATCCAACTGCCATTTTATATGGGCAAACTCGCTAGTCCGGCTAGCCACCGGAGCTTCCATCACCTGCACATAGAGGTAGTATGGTTATTACCTGGGAATATGATCCTCTGTTTGTCGTCGTTTCCGATGACAACCAGAGTCTCAGGGGCTACTATCTACACAGGGCACACCTAGCATGTGCAGGACTATCATACATTATTTTATGTACCTCAAAGCCTGTCAGTAGACTCATAAAATCTTTATGCAATCCGCTTTCGGCGGACAAGATTCTCTCCATCACTGTATTCATCATCATACGGTGTTCATTTGAGATGTCCGCTCGCCCCACCAACTCCCTCAGAACATCCGATCGCACACTAGACGGTGCCGGACTCTTTTGTCTACTCTCTTCGGGATCCGGACACTGGGAGCTTCGGGGGTCAAGATTATATTCTGGCTTCACCGGACTCGGAGAGGCCTCCGCGACGACACTTCGGGGTCGCCCGCTTCCGGAGCGGAGGAGTCCGGAGGTGGCGTTTCGCTCTCCATCATCTCTGGAAGAAGATCCCCTGAAGACGAGCTCATTTGAGAGGGGCTAAGGCCCAAACTGCAAAATATATGCGGTGGTTATTTCCTCAGAAGAAAAAGATGGCATACCTATGCTATGACAGTATTTCGGGTCACTTATGACTCACTGGAGAATTGATCCCCCCGCGGACTTAGTGCGAAAAAGCACCCCCCAAGGTAGGACCCTCTGTGGGAGACCTCTTCTCCCGTTTGGAAGCTTCGGCTTCCAATCCCCGGGCGCAGTCCTTTTCCTCCTCCGGTCGTCTTCCTTCATGGAGACGCTCGCTCCCTCAGTTAGAATGGGCAGCGTTGGGGGCCGCGTCCGCCCGTATTATCCTCCCCAGTATCTTCCTTCAAGGGATCCGGGCAAGGTGCGACCTGGAGCATCTTTTCCAATACCGGATTGTCCAAACCCTCAGGGAGGGGGGCCGAACACCAAATCAACTTCGCCTTTGTTAGCCAGTCCTGGTCAAAAAGCGAACTCTCAGAAATAACTTCGTAACAAATGAGAGGTAGTATGTTCGGCCGGAAGATTCCTTACCTGTTCGGCGGCGCGGTTTCTACTCAGGTCCATGTCCTCGGTGATTTCCGGACACTCTACCTGAGGTCCGAAGAATGACTTGTACATCTCCTCATGCATAAGGCCGAGGAAATTTTGAATGACACGCGGTCCTTCGGGATTGAACTCCCACAAGCGAAGGGGCCGGCGTTTGCAAGGCTGGACTTGACAAACTAGCATAACTTGAATTACCGCAACCAAATTAAAGTCTCCATTGAAGAGATCTCGAATGCGGCTCTGTAGTAAAGGCACGTCCTTGGCTGGACCCCAGCTCAGACCTCTGCTGATCCACGACATCAGTTGTGTTGGAGGGCCCGAGCAGAAAACAGGGGCGGCCGCCCACTTGGCACTTCTAGGAGCTGTGATGTAGAACCACTCCTGTTGCCACAATTCAGACACCTCTGGAATGGAACCTTTGGGCCATGGAGCTCCCGTCATCTTACGTATTGAGGCACCTCCACACGCTGCATGTTGCCCCTCGATCATCTTTGGCTTTACTTCAAAGGTCTTGAGCCACAGGCCGAAGTGAGGGGTAACCCGGAGGAAGGCCTCAGACACGACAATAAACATCGTGATACGAAGAAAGGAGTCCGGAGATAGGTCATGGAAATCTAGCCCGTAATAAAACATCAAACCCCTGATGAAAGGATGCAGAGCCAGGCCTAGACCTCGGAGGAAGTGGGAGACGAACACGACGATATCGTTGGGTTCGGGGGAGGGGACGGCCTACCCTCGGGCAGGCAGCCGATGCGGAATCTCGGCGGTCAGATATCTGGCCTCCCTCAACTTTTTGATGTCTTCTTCCGTGACGGAGGAAGGCATCCATCGGCCTTGAAGGATAGATCCAGACATGATTGAAGGTTCAGAGCACCTGACCTAAACTTCGGGTGTTTGAGCTCGAGGTGGGGGAAGGATTCGATTGAGCACGGGAGGGAAAAAATAAAAGCCTTGCCCCCTTATAAAGAAGGTGAATATCAAGCGTCCTCTCTGTGGCCGTTTGGACTTGCCTATAGTCTAGGAGTCCTAGAAGCCGTTGGGTTACCCATGCCCGTATTAATTAGAATCCCGGAATAAGGGGACACGATCTCTGCTTTAACAAAGACGTGCCAAGGAAACCGCCTCGCATAACACGCTGAGGTGGGGTAATAAAACGATTCGGATAAAGGCTTGGCCGTGGTGCGATGTCGCACTACGGAATAGGTCAGCAGATTAGATTTGTGTAAATATTATTCTCTCTATGGCAATGTGTGGAAACTTATTTTGCAGAGCCGGACACTATCTTTGTGTTCAAAATCTTCTATGAAGTACTTGGAGGAGGAACCCTCCTTGTAATGCCAAAGACAATCTGTGCGACGGACTCGTCGTAATTGAAGTCTGGTTCAGGGGCTACTGAGGGAGTCCTGGATTAGGGGGTGTTCGGATAGCCCGACTATACCTTCAGCCGGACTCCTGGACTATGAAGATACAAGATTGAAGACTTCGTCCCGTGTCCGGAAGGGACTTTCCTTGGTGTGGAAGGCAAGCTTGGCGATACGGATATGTAGATCTCCTACCATTGTAACCGACTTTGTGTAACCCTAACCCTCTCCGGTGTCTATATAAACCGGAGGGTTTTAGTCCGTAGGACAACATTCACAACAACAATCATACCATAGGCTAGCTTCTAGGGTTTAGCCTCTCCGATCTCGTGGTAGATCTACTCTTGTACAACCCATATCATCAATATTAATCAAGCACGATGTAGGGTTATACCTCCATCGAGAGGGCCCGAACCTGGGTAAAACTTCGTGTCCCTTGCCTCCTGTTACCATCCAGCCTAGACGCATAGTTCGGGACCCCCTACCCGAGATCCGCCGGTTTTGACACCGACAATCACTTTCTGTTAGTGCTACATCGGAATAGCTCCTTACTTCAAGTTGTTCCACCATTTCTTTTGGTTTGCGTCTAGTCGAACGAGGGCATGATCTACGACCTCGGGGGCACATCCTGCAGTTCTGACCCTCCACATTCTTTTCCTCCGGTCTCCCAAAATATGTTCAGGAATGGCACAAGTACTGGTTCTATGTGGAAGGTTTTGGGGATGATTTGCAAGCCTTTGTGAACAAGACCCTGAAGAAGCTTGAAGGTTGTGGGTTCCGCTAACCAAGTTGTGCCAGAGGCCAAGGCTCTGGCGGAGTCTAAGCGTCCACTTGAAGAAGGGCAGGTTGACCAGAGGCCACATTGTGCAGGCCTGCGTGGCACGACGTGTCTTGTCGCTACAGGGCCGGGCTCTCCCACTGTTCCAATATGCTTCATCGAAGGACCTCGCGCGGGTCTCCTAGGAGGAGCTGGGCCCGGAGGACATCAACACACACCTTGGCTTCTTGGTGGGGCCCAAGACCTTCACGAAGTCAAAGAAGAAGGTTGTCAAGCCTTTTTCGACTGACCCCTTGCCGAGCAATGTAAGTATTCTTTGTGGCTCTGTCTTCGTTCGAGGTTGGGGAATTTCATCATGCCATCCTTCGTCTTTATTGAAAAGGGGTTCACCGCCTTCCTGACGTTCCGCTCGGATCCCCCGCTATCAGGGCAGCAAGTCAGCACTGCTCTGGCCGCCCTGATGACGGTAGGTCCTCTCGAGCCTACACAAGCAAAGGGAGGGTCCACTAACAAGAAGAAAGGGCCCCTCATAGAGGCCTCTGTCTATGCAAACGAGGAAGAGCTCGATGAGCAGGAGGGCGACGAGGGTGCGACCTCCTTACCAAGTGACCATGGTAGCGCCGAGGTCGAAGACGACGACGATGATGATGAAGACGATAATGGTGACGCCACGGATGACGACGACGATGATGATGCAGGAGATGCCAAAGAGGTCGGGGATGATGAGGTTGGCACTGATGTGCTGGAGGAGGCCACTGATACTTCTCCAACGTATCTATAATTTATGAAGTATTCATGCCATGTTTATTATAATTTTATATGGTTTTGGTGCACTTTTATATAACTTTTATATGATTTCCATGGACTAACATATTGACCTAGTGCCCAGTGCTAGTTGCTGTTTTCTGCTTGTTTTTGGTTTTCCAGAAAATCCCTATCAAATGAAGTCCAAATGCAACAAAACTTTTTGACGATTTTTTGCAACAAAAGAGACCCCCGAAGCTTCGTGGGAGGATGACATGGCTTGAATCTGCATTGCAATTTCCCCAAAGAGGAAGGGATGATGCAGCACATCTATGGTAAGTATTTCCCTCAGTTATTAAACCAAGGTTATCAATCCAGTAGGAGAACCAAGCAACACTATGTAAATGGTACATGCAACAAAGAATAACTACTTGCAAGCCAACACGAAAGAGGGGTTTTCAATCCCTCCATGGTAAAAAGATAGATTAAATTGTATGAGAATGGATAAATAGATCTAGCAAAAACACAAAATAAAATAAGTAAAGAAAAAGTGCAGCAAGGTATTTTTGGGTTTTTGGAATAATAGATCTAAAAACAATATGATAAAAGATAGACCCGGGGGCCGTAGATTTCACTAGTGGCTTTTCTTGAGAAAATAGCATACAGTGGGTAAAAAAATTACTGTTGGGCAATTGATACAAGAGCAAATAATTATGATGATATCCATGGCAAGGATCATGTATATAGGCATCACGTCCAAGATTAGTAGACAGACTCCTGCCTGCTGATACGTCCATTTTGCATCATGATTTCTTACTGATATTTATGATGTTTTCATGCATAATAATACTTTTTGGAGTAATTCTAATGACTTTTCTCACATAATATGGAAGGTACACACAAAGAGGGAGAATTCTGGCAGCTGGAAATCTGGACCTGGAAAAGCTATGCCAGGATACCTATTCCGCAGAACTCCAAACAAGCTGAAACTTTACGTAGATTGTTTATGGAATATATGAGGAATATTGGATCCAATAAGTACCAGAGGGGGACCACCAGGTGGGCACAACCAACTTGGGCGTGCCAGGGAGCCCAGGCGCACCCTGGTGGGTTGTGCTCACCCAGGCCCACCTCTGGTGCCAATATTCTGGTATATAAGTCATTTTCACCTAGAAAAAATATAAGGGGAGGACTTTCGGGACAGAGCGCCACCGTCTCGAGGCGGAACTTGGGCAGGAGCACTTTTGCACTCCGGCAGAGCGATTCCGCTGGGGGAACTTCCCTCCCGGAGGGGGAAATCATGGTCATCATTATCACCAACAATTGTCCCATCTTGGGGAGGGCAATCTCCATCAACATCTTCAACAACACCATATCCTCTCAAACCCTAGTTCATCTCTTATGTTCAATCTTGTTACCGGAACTATAGATTGGTGCTTGTGGGTGACTAGTAGTGTTGATTACATCTTGTAGTTGATTACTATATGGTTTATTTGATGGAAGATTATATGTTCAGATCCATTATGCTATTTAATACCCCTCTGATCTTGAGCATGTTTATCACTTGTGAGTAGTTACTTTTGTTCTTGAGGTCACGAGAGAAATCATGTTGCAAGTAATCATGTGAACTTGATATGTGTTTGATATTTTGATAGTATGTATGTTGTGATTCCCTTAGTGGTATCATGTGGACATCGACTACATGAAACTTCACCATATTTTGGCCTAAGGGAATGCATTGTGGAGTAGTTATTAGATGATGGGTTGCGAGAGTGATAGAAGCTTAAACCCTAGTTTATGCGCTATTCCGTAAGGGACCGATTGGGTCCAACAGTTTAAT
This sequence comes from Triticum urartu, assembly GCF_003073215.2. Lineage (NCBI taxonomy): Eukaryota > Viridiplantae > Streptophyta > Magnoliopsida > Poales > Poaceae > Triticum > Triticum urartu. The sequence goes on along the minus strand of NC_053028.1, from coordinate 199,066,274 downwards.
GCTATGGTTAGGATTTATCCTTAATACCTTTCTCGTAGTTGCGGATTCTTGCGAGGGGGTTAATCATAAGTAAGAGGTTTGTTCAAGTCAGAACAACACCTATGCACCGGTGCACCCACATATCAAATTATCAAAGTAGCGAACATAAATCGAATCAACATGATGAAAGTGACTAGATGAAATTCCCGTGTACCCTCAAGAACGCTTTGCTTACTATAAGAGACTGTTTTGGCCTGTCCTTTGCCTCAAAAGGATTGGGCTACCTTGCTGCACTTTTGTTACTATTATCATTACTTGCTTGTTACAAAATATCTTGCTATCAAACTATTATGTTACTTACAATTTCAGCACTTGCAGACATTACCTTGCTAAAAACCATTTGTCATTTCCTTCTGCTCCTCGTTGGGTTCAACACTCTTACTTATCGAAAAGAGCTGCAATAAATGTTTCTCATACCAATCATTGGTATGCTGACTATGATAATTACATTGTTGCTAAATTTTTACCAGCTAGCTTTACATATCAACAAAAGAAAAAAATTCTTCTATGATTTAAGACATTACTTTTGGGATGACCCACATCTTTATAAAGGAGTAGATGGTATTATTAGACATTGTGTACCTGAGCATGAACAGGGACAAATCCTACGGTAATGTCACTCTGAAGCTTATGGAGGGCATCATGTGGGAGACAGAACTGCTCACAAGGTATTGCAATTTGGATTTCATTGGCCTACTCTTTTCAAGGATGCCCGTAAGTTCATCTTATCTTGTGATGAATGTCAAAGAATAGGTAATATCGGTAAGCGTCAAGAAATGCCTATGAATTATTCACTTGTTGTTGAACCATTTGTTGTTTGGGATTTGATTACATGGGACCTTTTTCCTTCCTCTAATAGGTACACACATATTTTGGTTGCTATTGATTATGTTAGTAAGTGGGTAGAAGCTATTCCAACTAGTAGTGCTGATCACAACACCTCTATTAAAATGCTCAAGGAAGTTATTTTCCCAAGGTTTGGGGTCCCTAGATATTTAATGACTGATGGTGGTTCACACTTTATTCCTGGTGCTTTCCGTAAAATGCTTGCCACGTATGATGTTAACCATATAATTGCATCACCTTATCATCATCAATCTAGTGGTCAAGTTGAACTTAGCAATAGAGAAATAAAATTAATTTGCAAAACACTGTCAATAGGTCCAGGAAGAATTGGTCTAAGAAATTAGATGATGCACTTTGGGCTTATAGAACAACATATAAAAATCCTATGGGTATGTCTCCTTATAAAATGGTTTATAGAAAAGCTTTTCATTTGCCTCTTGGGTTAGAACATAAAGCATATTGGGCAATTAAAGAACTCAACTATGATTTCAAACTTGCCGGTGAAAAGAGGTTGTTTGATATTAGCTCTTTAGATGAATGGGGAACCCAAGCTTATGAAAATGCCAAGTTATTTAAAGAAAAAGTTAAAAGATGGCATGATAAAAGAATCCAAAAGCATGAGTTCAAAGTAGGAGAATATGTTCTTTTGTACAACTCCCATTTCAGATTCTTTGCAGGAAAACTCCTCTCCAAATGGGAAGGACCCTATGTTATCGAGGAGGTTTATCGGTCCGGAGTTATCAAAATAAATAATGCTGAAGGTACTAACCCGAAGGTTGTTAATGGGCAACGAATAAAACATTATATGTCAGGTATGCCCATTAATGTTGAAAGTAATATTATCCAAACTATGACACCGGAAGAACACATAAAAGAGTCCTTCTGGAACACTCCAGAATCGTTAAAAAGAGGAGGTACATGATATAGTAAGTAAACAGAGAAGAAGACGTAGGGGTGGGCACAACACACTAGGGCGCTCCTGGCTTGCCAGGCGCACCCAGGTGGGTTGTGCCCACCTCGGGTACCTTCCGGACTCCGTTTTTCTATAGTTTGCTTGTCTCCCAAGATAAAAATCTTTATATACCCCCGAACCTATTGACTACAGTATTGCGAAGAAATCTTCTGTTTCTTTTCCTTGCTATTTTCTGACAGATTCAGCTAGGCCAGCATCATGTCTTCCTCACCCTCCAACAACGGAGAAGAAGACGTAGGGGTGGTTCAGGAGGATCTAAGGAGAGAGGGATCTGAAGAGGTTGCTATGGAGGAAGAAGAGGAAAATCCTTTTGTGGTTCACTCTCCGGTTTCCGAGAGAGGCACATTGGCCGGCATATCTACTCATCTGAATCCTCATCGAGCTATGGGATCATAAAATAATCAAGAGAGCCTCGAAGTGCAAGAAGAAAACCCACCAAGAAGGCCTTTACATAGGTTACATCGTAACAATTTTCACAATTTGATTCACAATTATGGGTTCAAGAATACTCCTTGTAGGCACATACCGTCCAATTGGGACATATCTCACCCAAGAGAAAATAGTGCAGGAACAAACACCTGGGGCCCGGAAAACAAGCACATAATGGTTGAGGTGAAGAAAAACAGTGAGTTACTTCATCAAGCCCTTCAGGAGATTCAAGGTTTGAAGGATCTATTCATGATTATATTGGAGAATACCACTACTTCATCACCACCACCTTCTTCATCACAAAAAGAAAATTGAGTATCAGGTATGGGCACTCCCATTGGATCCCGCCAAGCTTAGGGGAGGTGCCCTGGTATCGTATCACCCCCACTACCTTTTTCCTTTACTTATTTTAGTTCGACCCTGTCGGATTTCGTGTTCCGGTAGACCCTTGAGGATCGAACACTAGGGTGCGCACGGAGATCTCTCCCCTACCGATCTACGCCCAATCCCCTCGCATGATTTGAGCTGGAAACAAGGAACAACACAAGGGACACAAGGTTTATACTGGTTTGGGCCATCGTTGTGGTGTAATACCCTACTCCAGTGTGTGGTGTGGTGGATTGCCTTAGGGGCTGATGAAGATCAGTACAAAGGAAGAACAACCTCGCGAGAGGTGTTCTTGAGCTGGGGCGATGAACTGCTAGGGTGAGTTCAGTCGCCTCTCTTTCTCTCTGCTAGGGTTCTACCAGATTTCCAGCCATCCCTCTACTCTGTGGTGGCTAGCTCTATTTATAGAGGCCCTGGGCCTCTCCCCAAATAATGAGCGGGAAGGGCGCCAACAATTGGCCATTTTGAAGGGGAACAGGTAGTACAAGTTATCCTGACCAAAGGTGGTCTTCGGCTGCCAAAAGTACTAGTGATGACGCTGTCTTGGGCTCCACGGTGACCTCCATCCTACCGCTCTGCTGGTCTTGGTCTCGTTGCACCGGAATGGCAACCTTTGCCCGATGCCTTGGCCTGTGCTTGCCCCCTTTGCACCAAAGGGGAAACAAGGACACTGCGCAGGCCGGCGCCCGCCTGGCGCCCGCCTGGTCTCGATCGTCATGGCTTGCGTCACGGGTTCCTGGAGAGGTACCCCCCGCCTTGATCTCTCCGCCTCCTCGCGAGCCTTCCTGATGGGGCTGCCTCTTAGGAAGCTTCCTATCGTCCACCCCGCGAGGCTTGGCCCCTCGCGAGGGTCTTGAGCTTGTGCTGATGAAGATGGGCCGCACTGGGCCCCCACTTGAGCCACGCCGTAGGCCGCAGGCAGGCTAATCTAGGGACCCCCGTTCCCAGAACGGCGACAGTAGCCCCCAGGCCCAAGGCACGCCCGGGCTTGGCCTAGCAGGAAAGCGAAGGGGCGAGCGCGAAGCACCGTGGGCCCCAAAAGCATGCGGCCTTGGGCGTCGTGTGGCGATTGATTGGACGTGGGCGACTGCGCTTCCCCATGATGCCTCGGCAACTGCATGACTTGACAAGTCCCTACATGCAGAGAAACCGGTCATGATTACTTGCGATCGTGGTGCTCGGCGGTTGGCCTCCTCCGGTTATAAGTATGGGGCTGTGCGAGCCCCTTCTGTCCATCCTTTGCTGCCACTCCTTTCCTTCTTCTTCCTCGCTCTTGCTTCTCCTTACGCCAATGGCACCAATTCGCCGATTCTCTGTAGAAGAGAAGGGAAAGGCCCCCCGAGAGGGTCCGGACCCACTTCCGCCGAAGAAATGGCTGGTCCTCCGCCGCCGAGATGAGGGTGCTCAGCAGGAGGCACCGAGGTGCTGGTACGAGCGGTTGCCGCCTGGGTATCCGCTACCCTTGCACGCCCACGTTGTAGGTCCTACGGGAGAAGGTGTCGAGCAACACCGACGATGCCGCCGTCGACGTCGGCGAGTCACTGTGGTGCGTGTCGTTCCTCCTGGAGTCCACGCCGAACGCTCCTCTCGCGAGCTCGTGCTCCACGCCGCCATGCCTCCAAGCTCTTGGATTCGCCTCCCTCCTTCCTTCGCCTTCGAGATGTCGCCGAGCTGCAGCATCCTTGCGACCAGAGCGGAGGTCGCGGTCATTGCTCCAGGCAAGGTCTTCATGACTCGGGGCTGGGGCGAGATCGCCCGGGTCTGCCGGATGGTAGGTGCCCTCGTAATTCATCTTGAATACGACGGCGCCTCCCTGATGTTCTTCAAGGTCTTCGATGCTGAAGGACGCCAGCTGGAGTGCTGCCCCAAGGAGAGCGGCAGGGGCGACGAACCAGCGAGGACCTGGCCCGCCCATCGGCCCTCCAGCAGCTCCTCAGGCAGCAGCGGAGGAGCCGGGGAATTCAGCGGCTCCCCCGAGCTCCTCGCGACTCCGAAGACGAGCGATGACAGCTACGAGCCCCCGAGCTCGCGCGGTGCTCGGAGCGGGGCAACTGCATCCAGCCGCCGACGCCACTGATCTGGATGGGGTTGGCATCGACGTTGGGCAGCCCACTGTTGATGATGGCGTCCCTTGCGGCGGTGCGGGCGATTAGCGTTCCTTAGGATTAGAACTCTTGTTCCCTACGAGGAATCGAAGCAACACCCCGTGGGGGTATGTAAGGCGTCTGCCATGTATTTCATGAATATTATATCCTTAATATGAATCAATGCGAGGTGCTTGTCCTGTCTCAGCTCGGCTCCCCCTTTCTATCCGCGCGAGGACTTGGCGCTCTACGCTGACAGGTCCCAGTCCCCAGGCAGGCTTCAGCCGTCGCTGGTATGCCAGGTCGCGATGCCGTGGTCAAGGCCAGGAGGTGAGCGGCCCGAGGTCCAGTAAGAGCCCCCGAGTCACGATGCTCGGGAGGTCCCCTTTAGCGCTCAAGCAGCCCTCGCTGGGTGAGAAAGGAAGGTAACGTCGCCGTGACAGAGCCGTACTGGGCGAGGGTTTTGCGCTGCGTTGGTCCAACTCTTGTAAGGGCGTGACTTATTTCTCGAGTTAGGCATAGTTCCTTGATGAAGCGCCTGGCCCGGGCGGTGGCAGCTGAGGCACTGCTGGGTTAGGTCCTCGCGAGCTTCTTCCCACTCCCCCACACTTTCCTTAATGCTCTACGTCCTTAGGTCCTGGCCCTCGAGCGAGCTCAGCCGCCGCTGGTATGATAGGTCGCGATGCCGTGGGTTAAGGCCAGGGGGTGAGGGCTGGAGAGCCAGTAGGAGCCCATGAATCGCGATGCTCAGGCGCCCCCCTTTTAACGTGCAAGCGGTCCGTGCTGGAGAGAGGGAGAGACAGCTCGCGATGTCCCTAGCGTTGCTCCTGGAGTAGGTCCTGCAGACCAGTCATAAAGAGAAACAAGACCTGTTGTTACGGTTGCCAGCCAACCTTTGGTCACTCCAGGGGAGTGATTGGGGCACTAAGGGCCTGGTGAGGTGGCACCTTGCGGGGCTGCCGCGGCCAGAGCTCGACCACTCAGATTTTTCAGCGTTGCAGGGACGGACCCGTGCGCAGATGCCGTGCCAGAGCAAGTGGCTCCATAGGTAGGCGTCAATCGAGCAGGCGATTAGGTTGGGTATGTTAAGCACGCAGGAGGAAATTCATTTTAAGTAGACGCAGGAAAAGAAAACACTGCAGGGCCAGGCCCGAGCAGCTCGGGGATGATGCAGCCCGAGGGGCGCCCCCGGCAAGGTAAGTAAAGAGCATAAGTAAAACAGATACATGCCGCAGGGACGGACCCACGTGACCTGGGAATGATGCGGCCCTGTGGGCGCTCCCAGCTAAAAGCGGAACTTAGAAAGATGTCACCTGGTGCCGTTGAAGATGGAGTGATGTTGAAGAAGCAGGCGATGCACAATGAAGACGTCGACCCTCCCGAGCCCCCAGGCCCAGGGACCTCGGGAGGCTCTGGAGGCACAGGTGGGTCTCCGAGAGCCATCTCCATCTCTGCCAGGACCGCACGATGCCTGACCTCCTGAGCCTCCAGAATGCTCCTCAGCAAGCGCTGCTGAGCGGCGACTGCATTCGGCAGGCCGAAAGGCATGCGAACGTAGCTGTGAGGTGGACCCTCGCAGCGCCCCACGCGTGAAGGCCGGAGGCGCTCCTGAGACGCGGCTTGGTTGAGCCCTGGCACGTCGACGCAGACGCACAGCCCACCATCCTCACCTAGATGTGGGGCCATGGCGGGCGAGCGGCGGCTGCCACGCATGACTCTCGACTCCTGTAGCTCCTGAGTGTTGCTTGCGATGAACTCCTGAGGGTTTGGTCTTCCTTGCCTTGTACCTTCCTGAGGGAAACATGCCTGGAAGCACCCCTCAAAGTGGTGCCCGAGCGCCTCCCTCGCGACCTTGGCAAAGTCGGTGGCTCTCCAAGAAAGAGCCCTCGAGCCCTTCCTAAGGAGGGCGTCGGGCGCTCTTTCCTATGCGAGAGAGGGTGGCGCTCCCTGATTGGGCGCAGATCCTAACCCAACACCTCCGGAGGCGCCTGCCTCCTGATGGCTTGGGCCAGGCGAAGCCTTCTTCTTCTTGGGGGTCGCCTCGGGAAGTCTTCTGTTTCCGCGGTCCGGGTCTTCGATTACTGCGGCTTGGAACGCGCGCTCAAGCGAACACACTGCGTCCCTTTCTTCACAGGGTGCGGTGATGACTCCTCCGCTTCCAGGCATCTTGATGACATTGTATCCATGGTGAGTCACTGCCATGAACTTGGCCAGGGCTAGGTACCCGAGGATGGCGTTGTATGGCAGACATATGTGGGCGACGTCGAAGTCGATGAGCTCGGTGCGGTAGTTGTTGTGCTGCCCGAAGGTGACTGGAAGGCGAACATGCCCTATCGGAATATTGGAACCATCAGTGACTCCTGAGAAGGGCTTGATTGGTTGAAGCTGATCATACGGCACTTGGAGATTGTCGAACGTCTCGACGGACAAGACGTTGAGTCCTGCTCCGCCGTCAATGAGGGTCCTGGTGACCTGCACGTTGCTGATGACTGGGGAGCAAAGCATAGGGAGGACTCCGGCCGTTGCCGCGCACTTGAGCTGATCCGCTGAGCTGAATGTGATAGCGCACGCGGACCACCTGAGAGGGCGCGTGGCCTCAAGCTTGTGGAGGACTACATTCACCTCGCGAGCAAACTACTTGAAGATGCGCTGTGAGGCTGGGGCCTGCGCGCCACCCAAGATGCAAGTGATTGTGTGCGGCTCCTGGAAGCCCCCAGCCCCCTCGTCCCGATGTTGGTCTTCGATCCTCCTTGGCGGTGGTGGCAGAGGAGGAAGGCCTACGTTGCCGCGCGGGCGATCCTCATGAGGCTGATCTCTCCAGCCTCCGCCACGAGGCTGGTCGTCCCAGTGATCCTCGCGAGGTCGGTCTTGCCACCCTTGGCGAGGGCCACGGTCTTCCCATCGTCCGCCACCTCTTCCTCCTCCTCGGCCATAGCCCCTGTTGTTGCGCTCGGGGCGTCGGCCGACACGTCCATCTCTCACGGCCCTGAGCTCTTGACATCCGTTGGTGTTGTGGGTGTGGAGGTGGTTGTACATGCAGTACTGGCTGCCTTTGGATGACTCAAGCTGATCACTGCCTCGCTTGGTGTCTGGCTCCGCTGCAAGCACGGCAGCCCCCTTGCGCTTCACGTCCTTGGCCTTGGGCTTCTTCTCTTGTGGGTCGGTAGCCGGGAGCTCAAGGAGGGAAAGGCGCCCTTCCTCAGCCCTAGCGCACTTGGTCGCCAAGTTGAACAGCTCCAGGGATGTGCATAGGTCTTCATGGATTGCTAGCTCCTCCTTCATCTTGACGTCGCGTACGCCATCGGAGAAGGCCGAGATGATGGCTTCTTCAGTCACCTTGGGGATCTTGAGGCGAGCGTTGTTGAAGCACTGGATGTATTTCTGCAGGGTTTCCCCTTGCTGCTGCTTGATGCAGCGTTGATCGCTCACGGCCGGGGGCCGGTCGCAAGTGCCCTGGAAGTTGGCGATGAAGCGAGTGCACATCTTGTCCCAGGAGGTGATTGTGCCAGGAGCCAGGTTCAGGAGCCAGGTGCGGGCCCCGTCCTCGAGCGATATGGGGAACCAGTTCGCCATGACCCTTTCGTCTCCGTTGGCGGCTTCGATGAATAGCTCGTAAAGTTGCAGGAACTCCGTAGGGTCCGCTGTGCCATTGTAGCGAGGGGCAGGTCAGGCTTGAACTTGCCTGGCCATGCGACGCCGCGTAGCTCGGGGGTGAGAGAACGGCAGCCTGCTGTGGCCACCGGTGCCTTTTGCTGGTACTGGGCTTGCTCATGGGGATTACCACGCGCCGCCGCTTGGAGCAGCGCGGGGTCTTGGCGTGGAGGTGCAGGGACGCGATCTTGGCGCGCCGGCGCTGGGAGCGCGCGAGCACCTTCTTGGGGACGAGGAATCTCTTGGCAGCTCCTTTCTTGCTGCGCAGGCGCCAGACGTGGAGGGTCTCGCCCCGGGGCTGCGCGCCTTGGAGCCAGGGCGTCTCCTTGGGGAGGAGGTGGTGGAGGCACCTCCTGATCCTCGCCTCCTACGCGGAATGGAGGGAGAGGCAGCGATAGGGACGACAAGGGGGAGCCCCCTGCGGCGCTGACAAGCTTGGTTATGCGGGCGAGCCAGTCTTCGTAGAGGTCATCGACGGGGCGATAGTGCAAGAGTTCTCTTGCCAGGAGCAGCGCGGCGTGCGCGTCCGTGGGGGCGCGACGGGCGTGGGACGACAAAGCGGCTGGAGTTAGCGACGTTGTGGCGGTGCGGCCCTCCCGCCGCAGTGAAGGATGCTGGGAGGAGGCCTGCTGCTCGTTCCCCGTCGGGCCGGTGGCGGCATTGGCGGCAGGCGACGGGGAACGGCGAGGACGTCCGCCGACGGGCGCCGTCTGGGCGACGCGGGTGGCGAGAGCAGTCCGGCGCTCGGCGCGAGCCCGACGAGCGTCAGCCATGGACACGATGGAAGATCACACGCGAACAACGGAAGAAAGATTCCGGCGCACCCCTACCTGGCGCGCCAAATGTCGGATTTCGGGTTCCGGCAGACCCTTGAGGTTCGAACACTGGGGTGCGCCCGGAGATCTCTCCCCTACCGATCTACACCCAATCCCCTCGCGTGATTTGAGCTGGAAACAACGAACAACACAAGGGACACAAGGTTTATACTGGTTCGGGCCACCGTTGTGGTGTAATACCCTACTCTAGTGTGTGGTGTGGTGGATTGCCTCAGGGGCTGATGAGGATCAGTACAAAGGAAGAACAGCCTCGCGAGAGGTGTTCTTGAGCTGGGGCGATGAACTGCTAGGGTGAGTTCAGTCGCCTCTCTTTCTCTCTGCTAGGGTTCTACCAGATTTCCAGCTGTCCCTCTACTCTGTGGTGGCTAGCTCTATTTATAGAGGCCCTGGGCCTCTCCCCAAATAATGAGCGGGAAGGGCGCCAACAATTGGCCATTTTGAAGGGGAACAGGTAGTACAAGTTATCCTAACCAAAGGTGGTCTTCGGCTACCAAAAGTACTCGTGATGACACCGTCTTGGGCTCCACGGTGACCTCCGTCCTGCCGCTCTGCTAGTCTTGGTCTCATTGCACCAGAATTGCAACCTTTGCCTAATGCCTTGGCCTGTGCTTGCCCCCTTTGCACCAAAGGGGAAACAAGGACACTGCGCAGGCCGGCGCCCGCCTGGTCTCGATCGTCATGGCTTGCATCACGGGTTTCTCATGAGGTACCCCCGCCTTGATATCTCCGCCTCCTCGTGAGCCTGCCTGATGGGGCTGCCTCTGAGGAAGCTTCCTGTCGTCTGCCCCGCGAGGCTTGGCCCCTCGCTAGGGTCTTGAGCTTGTGCTGATGAAGATGGGCCGCACTGGGCCCCCACTTGAGCCACGCCGCAGGCCGCAGGCAGGCAAGCCTGGGGACCACCGTTCCCAGAACACCGATAGATCCATAGTTATATTTTGCTTTAGATGAATAAAAGTTTAGTTCAATCCTTTCTTTTCGAGAGTTTGCTTAGTGATCTATCCTTGTAATCGTGTGCGAGTTATATAATAAAGTTTAGTTTGAGTTTTTTGCTTTCTTTACTTTCATGTACCAATAAAAGAAAGTAAATAAATTAAAAAGATCATATGCTAATCTTATGGTAGGTGATGACACCACATAAGGAAAAGTATAAGTAGAAAATTTTATTGGAGATTGACAGACATAACATTGGTCAATGATGCAACTCATGAAAGAATTAATAAGGGAAGAGAGGATTCACATATAAATACACTATCCTGGAAATCTTTTGTGATTGTGAGCCCCCATCAAAATACTATATGCGAAAATTGTTGACGTTGGAAAAGGAAGACAACTTAATGGTTTATGTTTGTTCATATTCACATAGAAGTTATATTGTCATAGATCCTTCAACATGTGGTGCTTGCCCCCGACATTTGCTAGCCAAAAATTCCGCACTAAGTATAGATACTACTTGTGCATCCAAAAACCCTTAAACCCAAATCTTATTTTCAAGTGTCCACCATACCTACCTAAGGATTGAGTCAGATCCTTCAAGTAAGTTGTCATCGGTGAAATAAGGCAATAGAAATTGTTCTAATAGTGTGAGATCATTAAGTGTAAGAGAAAATTGAGCATTGTACGAACTTGTGATGGCGAAGACTAAAAGCGACAGACTGCATAATAAAGGTTGCCATCACAAGGGGCAATACAACGTGACATTCTTTTGCACTAAGGGGTTGAGCATAACAAAAATAAGCGCATGGCAACCTCTGCTTCCCTCTGTGAAGGGCCTATCTTTTACCTTTATGTATTTACTTTTATGCAAAGAGTCAAAGGTTTTCTCTCTATACTTTTTATTTTTCTCCTTTGGCAAGCATCATGTGGTGAGGGAAGATCTAGGCACATATGTCTAGATTAATATGGGTGGCATAAGTTATTATTGTTGACATCACCCTTGAGGTGAATACATTGTGAGGCAAAACTATAAGCCCCTATATTTCTATGTGTCTGGTTGAAATGTTTTGCTCATGTGTATGCGGTGAGTGTTAGCAATCATAGAAGACTATATGATGGTTGAGTATGTGGACTTGCCTAAAGTCTCCGATACGTGACCCTTCCTGAAAAGATGATGAATTATGGTTGCAAAGTTGACTGAGAACATAGTTTGTTGGTTTCCAATAGAGTTTATGCTTTATACTTCGATAGTGTGATGAATTGTTACTTATTCATGAAAAGTTCTATGATAACAGTCTTATGTTTAAATTTGGTGTTGTTATAATAATTCACATGATGCTTCTATGTCCGTATTTTGTTTTTACCGACACCTCTCTCTCTAAGCATGTGGACATGTTTTCGATTTTGGTTTTCGCTTGAGGACAAGCGATGGCTAAGCTTGGGGGAGTTGATACATCCATTTTTCATCATGTTTTCTTACTGATATTTATGATGTTTTCATGCATAATAATGCTTTTTAAGTAATTCTAATGCCTTTTCTCTTATAATATGAAAGGTACATACAAAGAGGGAGATTCCGGCAGCTAGAAATCTGGACCTGGAAAAGCTACGTCGGGCTACCTATTCTACACAACTCCAAACAAGCTGAAACTTTACTGAGTTTTTTATGGAATATATGAGTAATATTGGAGCCAATAAGTGCCAGAGGGGCCCCACCAGGTGGGCACAACCCACCTGGGCATGCTAGGGAGCCCAGGCGCACCCTGGTGGGCTGTGCTCACCTAGGCCCACCTCCGGTGCCAATCTTCTGGTATATAAGTCATTTTGACCTAGAAAACAATAATGGGGGGGGGACTTTCGGGACGGAGCACCACCGTCTCGAGGCGTAACTTGGGTAGGAGCACTTTTTCCCTCCGGCGGAGCGATTCCGCCCGGCAAACTTCCCTCCCAGAGGGGGAAATCATTGTCATCATCATCACCAACAACTGTCCCATCATGGGGAGGGCAATCTCTATCAACATCTTCAACAACACCATCTCCTCTCAAACCCTAGTTCATCTCTTGTGTTAAATCTTGTTATCGGAACTATAGATTGGTGCTTGTGGGTGACTAGTAGTGTTGATAACATCTTGTAGTTGATTACTATATGGTTTGTTTGGTGGAAGATTATATGTTCAGATCCATTATGCTATTTAATACCCCTCTGATCTTGAGCATGTTTATCACTTGTGAGTAGTTACTTTTGTTCTTGAGGTCGCGGGAGAAATCATGTTGCAAGTAATCATGTGACCTTGATATGTGTTCGATATTTTGATAGTATGTATGTTGTGATTCCCTTAGTGGTGTCATGTGAACGTCGAATACATGAAACTTCACCATATTTGGGCCTAAGGGCATGCATTGTGGAGTAGTTATTAGATGATGGGTTGCGAGAGTGACAAAAGCTTAAACCCTTGTTTATGCGCTATTCCGTAAGGGACCGATTGGATCCAAAAGTTTAATGTTATGGTTAGTATCTATCCTTAATATTTTTCTCGTAGTTGTGGATTTTTGTGAGGGGGTTAATCGTAAGTAGGACGTTTGTTCAAGTTAGCACAACACCTAAGCACCGGTCCACCCACATATCAAGTTATCAAAGTAGCGAACACGAATCGAATCAACATGATGGAAGTGACTAAATGAAATTCTCATGTACCCTCAAGAACGCTTTGCTTACTATAAGAGACCGTTTTGGCCTGTCGTTTGCCTCAAAAGGATTGGTCTACCTTGCTGCACTTTTGTTACTATTATCATTACTTGCTCGTTACAAAATATCTTGCTATCAAACTACTTTGTTACTTACAATTTCAGCACTTGTAGACATTACCTTGCTGAAAACCATTTGTCATTTCCTTATGCTCCTCGTTGGGTTCAACACTCTTACTTATCGAAAAGAGCTACAATTGATAACCTATACTTGTTGGTCATCACCTTCATCTACTACTATTACTCCACACATCGACCCCTATCCAGCATGCATGTGTATTAAGTTCATGGAGAAATAGATTAATGCAATAAGAACAATGACACGATGTAGACAAGATCTATTCATGTAGGAATAGACCCCATATTTTATCCTTAATCGCAACGATACATGTGCCTCGCTACCCCATCTTTCACTAGGTGAGGACACTGCAAGATCGAACCCATCACAAAGCACCTCTTCCCATTGCAAGAAAAATCAATCTAGTTGGCCAAACGAAACCAAAGTTTCAGAGAATAAATATGAGGCTATAACAATCATGCATATAAGAGATTAAAGAAACTAAAATAATATTCATAGATAGATCTGATCATAAACTCGCACTTCATCGAGTCCCAAAAAACACACCGCAAAAAGTCATTACATCAAATAGAACTCCAAGAACATCGAGGAGAATATTGTATTTAGAATCAAAAAGGAGAGAAGAAGCCATCTAGCTACTACCTACGGACCCTTAGGCCTATGACCTATGGTGAACTACTCACGCATCATCGGAGGAGAACCAATGAGGATGATGAACCCCCCCGTGATCGTGTTCCCCTCCGGCAGAGTGCCAGAATAGGGCTCTAGATTGGACCTCGTGGTTTCGAAACTTGCAGCGGCTGGAATTGCGTTTTGATCGCTCCCCTAGGGTTTCCGGAATATCTGCGTATTTATAGAGCTGAGAGGCGGTGGAGGAGACCTCCATGGGCCCCACCACCCATCAGGGCGTGCCAGGGACCTCTAGCGCGCCCAGGTGGGGTGGGCCCCATGGGCCTCCCCTCTGGTGCTTCCTTGGCTCCCAAGTTGTCTTCTGGTCCAAAAAAACTCTAAAAAAGTTGGATGGCATTTGGACTTCATTTGGTACTGATATTCTGCGAAGTAAAAAACAAGCAAAAAACAACAACTAGCACTAGGCATTATGTCAAATAGGTTAGTCCCAAAAAATGATATAAAGTTGCTATAAAATGAATGTAAAACATCCAAGAATGATAGTATAACAGCATAGAACAATAAAAAAATATAGATACATTGGAGACGTATCAGAGGACCAGAAGAGCCACGAGGCCCCCACAAGCCACCAGGGCGTGCCTAGGGCACTACTAGGAAAAGGCCTACTAATGGCGCACCAGTTTTGCCTAATAATGCCGCATCACTGGTGCGCCATTAGTATCACGCCACTAGTATTTATTACTAATGGCGCACCACTGGTGCGCCATTAGTATCTGGTATACTAATGGCGCACCACGCAGTGCGCCATTAGTATAACACCATGCGCCATTAGTATGCCTCCCAAGGGCCATATTTAACCATGTGCTTTGGCACACTAATGGCGCACTGCGGATGGATGCGCCATTAGTATACTTGGCATACTAATGGCGCACTGTTTGGTGATGCGCCATTAGTATACTTTGGCATACTAATGGCGCACTCTGTAGTGATGCGCCATTAGTATGAATATTAGGTTTTATTTTTTTTTTACTTTTCTGATTTTTGCACAGGTTACAAAATATATTATTTGATAGAATATAGACAGTAGCACACAGCAACAGCAGATTCATCAAATACAATAGAAGATTAGTCTCCGAATACAATTCATCATATTAGTCTCCGAATTCAAAAGACCGAACAAAGATAAAACATTACAAGTCTCGAGACCGCGAGTATCGAGTTTGTCTTCACATTACAAGTCGATATCGATCATCTAAACTACCATCACATAGAAGAGAGCTGCGGTCATCACGATGAGCATCATCGCGATGAAATTGGTCTTCATCCGGTTCCTCCAACGCTCCCTCCTCTCTCCCGCTAGATAGCGGGCGTATCTAGATTCCGCCTCCGCCCTAGTGGTGTACCCTTTGTAACTGTTACCGCTGAAACGATGAACCTGTCTCTGACACTCCTCCCAGTCGTCGTAGACACCGGGAACCTTACCCTTGTACATGACATACGGCGGCATCTCTATGCACAAGCCAAACAACAGACAATACATACATAAGCACTATATAAGTATTGAACAAAAGGATCGGAAGAGAAAAGCAAGACATTAATAGCACGATTCATGGTCCTACTAATAAATAGCATCGATTACATCTAAGTTGAACGACTATCCAAACCAAAGAGACATACAATTCATTAAAGTTTAATTACAACATGAGCCAATCAATGTTTCAGAACTACACATCACTACTTTCGACTCGACTCATGGACAGGAGCGTGGATGAAGCCGCCGTCTGTCGTGATGGTCATGAAATCGCGGGCGTTGTCAGCCTGCATTTGTAGCATTCCGTCTATCTCAATGTTGGACGGTTGATATCTGAGGAAGAACTGCCCCGAGGTATGAAGGACATCTTGATGGATGATGTCCGCAAACTCCGACTGGATGCGAAAGAATTCTTGTCTGATGTCCGCGTCCTGGATTGCTGACAAGCTCGCAGCCCAATCTTTGAGATTATTTGGTAGCAGAAGGTGATGATGGTCCCTTACGATCACCCGCATGTGATGGAGGGCGTAGTAGGCATCCTTCTGACCGCCAGGCGGCTGCTTGACGCAGCAGAACGTCGTATTGTGGGCGAACACGTGCTTGCCGTACTTACGAACTGCCCTGGTGAAGGTGCCTCCAGATTTGGCGTAGCCGGGGAGAACATCATCAAGAACTTTCTTGATATTTGTGTAGTCTATGTTGGAGTTACGGTTCGGGTCGAAATACGTGGCCATGGAATATTTTGGGCTTAAGAGGATGAGTGTGCAATGTGTGTCACTGCACAGAACACGGAATGTTAGAAAAAAAAGAACGATCGAAATCTAAGAAATCATATGTTACGAGGCGGTTAAGGGATGACTTACTCGGGAAAGTAAGCCACAAGGAAGTTATCCTTATCTGGGTTTGCCAGAATGACGTCTTCAAGGTGTGAACTCGCGACTTTGCGGTCCCCAGCGTTGCTCAAGAGCTTGGCATGCATGTATAAGGGGTCGACGATCACGATGTCCGGGGTCTTGTCTCTAATGATCCGCATCTCCATACTTAGCGAAAACAGCCGAACGAAGGTGTAGTGCAGCGGATGAAGATTAAACATAGCAAAGATGTCATCAAACCGCAGGACGATCGTACCCCCGATGTCGCCATCCACAAAGCCCTTGCCCTCTGGCACCTTGGCCACGAAAATCGGGTATGCCACATCATTCTCTCTGAGACGCCGCTTCTCCAAAGAAAGAACACTGTCGTGCAGACTCCGCATAGCACCGGTTGCAGCATTGAGCATATTTGTCGGTAGCATCGCCCTACCCGCCACATGCACCCTCCTCGAGATATCCTTAGGTGAAGGTGGCCCGTCCTGAGCACGGATCGTACTCGGTGCCGGCTGGCTCGCACCGGCGGCCTTTTTAGTCGGCCATTTCCGACCCTTCTTCTTGATCTGCTATAATGGGACCGAGTTCTGCTCACAGACCGCCTTCTTGAGCGTGTTGGGGCTGATAATATTTGGCACCTCCGCTATCTAAGGCTCGGTGAAGGCGGCAGCTGGAGGCTTCTCCTGAGAACTGAACGCCAGACGACGCCTGTTGCAATTGGGTTTCTCCGCCGTACCAGCTAGATCGCGGTCGTCTTGTTTGGGTTCTTGAGAAGGAGGCCCGCAGAACTCGTCACCGTACCCATGTTCGGCAAAGTACTTATCGACATTGGTAAATGTACCATCGTCGTTGTCGTCATCGTCCGGATCCTATGCCATAGGGATGTCCGGCATGTCCGGTAGCGTTGCGGCGTTCTTGCCATGGCTTGGCGCTGGCACGACTGGCGGTCTTGTCTGTGGGGTGGTGTCCCCCGCCCCCAAACGAATCTGGCTCTTCGGCCAAAGCAGGGGCCAGCTTACACAGGCACGGAGGGTCATCTCATCTTCTTTGTCGGCCCCAGCGGGTCGAATCGGAGGTAACAGCTCATCGCAGCCTGGCAGCACCCGAACCACTTCAACCCTATACATTGTGGGTGGCATCGGATTACCGTGGAACACGGGGTTCCCCGGTTGAATGATTCTGCCCTTGGCGACATCGACCAACTCGCCGCCCACGAAGTGCAGGAGAGTGCAAGGAACGTTGGCGGCGCCCTGCGAAAACATGTAGGGCGTCAGGGATGCCTATTCAAAGGCAAGGAGATGAAGTCCTCGGCCGAGAGGCTTAGTTACCGTGATGCCTCGACCTCGGCTAATGTCTAGGCACCACCAACGGCGGGCGTGCAACTAACGGAGGGGCCACTTGCTGGCGAGGTGCCGGCCGGCGTACACCCGGGTGCATTAAGCTCCAATGCCGGCGTCGAAGACACCAATATCGCCGCCGCCGGAGACACCAATGGCGCCGCCACCGTAGACACCAATACCGCCGCCATCGGAGACACCAATGGCGCCTCCTGCGCGTTGTGTGAGTTGCTGGCCGTGAAGCTGGGAATCGGGGGCGGCCCCTGTTGGCCACCCGCAATCCACGTCGTTATCCCATGAATCAAGGTAGGCATAATGCCGGTAAGCATCGATCCCAGTTGTTGTTGCACTTGCTCTTGGACCATCTCCAGAATCCGCGCCACTTGCGCCTTTAGTGCTTCAACCTCACGCGACTGGCTTTCCGAGCTGGTCTTTTTCTCCTTTCGCCCACCAGCGCCATAGTATGACGGCCATTTTGTGGACAAGCCTTTGCCAGCCACACGACCAGCTGACGTCGGCTTATTGAGCTTATGCCTGTTTTTCATTACGTTCAATGCCCTATTCAAAGGGGTGTCGAAAGGGGAGCTCTGAGACGACCCCACGCTACTGCTTTCTTTGTCCTGCGGAAGGAACGTGAACCATTTAGAAATATTGGGGATTAATTAGAATGCAACCATATGGAGCTAATTACGCGGGGGTGTATTCCTTACCAGAACAAGCTCAAGCTCCTTGGTCTTCGAACCCGTGGTAAGCTCCTTTGTTACCGGGTCCTCCTTGTACCGGGCCCTGAGAAAGTTCCTGGTCTGCTTGTCACTGTATTTCTCGAAGCGGGGCGGTAGGCCTTGCTCGGCACGCTCCGCGTCCTCCTTGTCCCATACAGGCTCCGCCACTCTGTAACCGCCGGGACCGAGTTGGTGGACCCCTATGTTCAACTGCCGCATTTCTTTCCCCCACTTACTTGATTCGGAGGTTGCGGGGCTCTCGCACTTGATCTTGAACTCCTTGTAGTCATCTTCGCTCGTCAAAGGATATTTCGCCTTGATCTTCTCATAACTATCACCTTTGTCAATCATTGCCTTCACCGTGCTTTTCCAAGTAGACAGGACCATGCTCATCGTCGTGAGGGCGGCACCGTTCACCTTATTACCCGAGAGGCATGTGTTTGCAAACTCAGCGGGGAACTTTTATCGTTCGTGCAGCTTCATGAAGAGGAGGCTGCGCAAATTCCCTCGGTCCTTATGCCTTAGGTTCTCGGTGTTGATCAAGGCGGTGCACCGGAGAATGCACCCGAGCTGAATCGAGTACCCCATGACTACATGTTTGGGCGCTGTCGGATGCCCGTCGGAGTTCACTTCAGTAAATTCCTCCATGACGGTGCCGAGCACGTTCGGGCGCCGGTCCTTCCGTTGCCTCTTCGGTTGGCTGCCATCTGTGCGTGCGCCGCCATCATCAGTGGTGGCATCCGCAACGCCATCATCAGTGGTATCGTCCCCGACGCCACTAGGGGTTGTGTAGTCAGGATCGGTGTCTTCCGCGGCGTCCTCATAGCGGTGAGGTTCTTCCTCCAACTCCTGGGACAGCTCCCAGAATTTCTTGCCGCCCGAACCGCCGGCCTCATCGTTGTGTGCCATGTTTCGCTCTAAATAGGAAAAAAGTTTGGTCAAAAAGTTGGTTATTGTCAAGGAACAAGATCATGGTCTCATCATTTAGGGTTTGTCGACACCGAGGCATCCTAAAAGCTAAGCTTTTATCATTTAGGGTTTGTCGATGCCGAGGCACCCTAAAAGCCTAAGCGTACATCATTTAGGTTCTCATCGACACCGAGGCACCCTAAAAGCCAAGGTTTCATCATTTAGGGTTTGTCGACGCCGAGGCACCCTAAATGCTAAGTTTTCATCATTTAGGGTTTATCGATGCCGAGGCACCCTAGGTTGGGCCTAATCACTTGGCACTAATCAGTTGGCTCTATTGCCACCTATGTTGGGTTTATCATCTAGGGTTTACCGATGCTGAGGAAAATTTCTAAGTTGGGCCTAATCACTTGGCTCTATTGCCACCTATGGTTTAATGCAGCAAGAATAAAGGGGCAGTTGATCCTACTTAATTAAGTACTAAAATACCCCGGCCCATGCATTAGTAGCAAGTACCTCATATGTCCGATTTTTAGCAAAGTCATGCTAAAATTCATGGAAATTTCAGCATCACCTTTGCTGAAAATAGGACATACAGAGTACCCGAATTTGCCGGAACGGAAGTTAATCGACATTCCGGCAAACTCAAGGGCCTCTCGGGGTAACTGCAAAATCATCACGACACGAAGGGCCTCTCAAGGGCCTCAAGCAGCAGCAGCGTCTCCCAGGACCCCATTTTTTGCTAAATTTCTTTGAGCAACAATCAGAGCAGAAAATTCAGCATATTTCTATACAATTTTTTTTGGTATATATCAGGTTTTGGCTGCATTTGCAAATGCATTCCATGTACTTCAACCCTCGAGAATTCCTAGCATGAGGTTTTTCCATCACTTTTGGCTCACTTATTAATCTACTCATCCTATGTCAATATCCACATGCTATGTCATCTGATGTTCCTGAATCATTTTAGTTTAGGCACCATACAAGATTGTTAGTTCAATGTGCTTTATATCCTAGTTATATTACTGCAGGAAAGGAGGATCATCATACACATATATATGTATAGCAATTGACAGGAGCTTCATCATTTTTAGTAACAACAATACATATATAGCAAATGGAAGCAAACAGATGTACACATAAGATAGAAATGTAGTGCTGAAAGTTTAATGCCTACAAAAGCCTTGCTGAAATAGTGAAAAATATGGAGTCACCAAGCTGGCTAAGAAACTCCCAAAGTCCACTAGCAAATCCAAGATCTAATCCTGTTACACACATCATAACAATTTAAGATAATTAGGATAAGGATAGTAGGAAATGAAAAAGAAAGAGCTCAAAAAACAATCACAACAGAAAAATAATAAAAACCTAGTCCTAGAAGAAAATAAATCCTAAAAGAAAAGAAATCCTAAAATCTGGAGCAAGTCCTAGCAGTACTAGTCCAACTAGATGGCCACCACTACTACTCCCATGGCCATGGCACAGCACACGGCCATGGCCATGGCAACTAGAAATCCTACACGAAGCACACAAAGCACACAACACATGGCCATGGCAACTAAAATCTGGAGCAAGTCCTAGCAGTAGTAGTCCAACTAGAAATCCTACACAAAGCACACGGCCATGGCCATGGCCATGACCGCCAGTAGCTGCAGCGCTAGCAACATTAGCAAGCAGTGGCCGTGGTGCAGCTAGCAACAGGCGGCGGCAATAGAGCAGCAGCGGTGACGGGCGCAGGTGACTGCAGGAGGACGCGGGGGCGGAGCGAGCTCGGGTCAGGCGGTCAACAGCATCTACGACGATGGATCCACGTGAAGGAAGAAGGGGATCGACATATGGGCTCACAGGGGGGGGCGTAAGCGAACTCGGTGAGGTCGGGGGCGGTCGAGGCGGCGTGGATCGAGGCGAAATCAACGACGGCCGAAGGAAGAAGACGATCTCGATCCCGTCGTTCGGTGGTGCCCTGGCTCGATCTGGACTTGTAGACGACGTGGAAGACGACGGGGAAGCCGGGGGACACACTATCTTCGCGTGGGGACGACGGTGGCCGCGACAATGACGACGACGAGCGCGGTCACCGCACGAGCTCTCGCGCTCGAGTACGAGCCGAGGAGGAGGCGGCTCGATGGGGAAAGAGGGGGAATCGGGCAAGAGGTGGTCTCTCTGGAGGCGGCGGGGGTGTGGAGTCCGGCGAGGGTCAGGGCGGCGGGGGTGGGGGCGCGGGGGCGGCGGGGGTGGAGTCCGGTGAGGGTCGGGGCGGCAGCGTCGTGGGTCGGGGCAGCGCGCGGGTGGATCTGGTGGCGAGGGAGAGAGGGTCTAAGGGGGTCTGGCGAGGGAGAGGGAGGATAGCTAGGGGGAAGCTTACTAATGGCGCACCACACCTCGGTGCGCCATTAGAAATCTTTTTTTAGATAGCAATGGTGCACCCTGCAGCGGTGCGCCATTAGAAATCTTTTTTTAGATAGCAATGGCGCACCCCACAGCGGTGCGCCATTAGAATGTTTTTTTATTACAGTTCGAGCACATGTTATATTGCACCTAACCCAATCCACATCAGAACCCGCCCACTAGCCCGACTGGTTAGCACGCAGCACACACACCAGGAGGTCTTGGGTTCGATTCCCAGGCTCCCCAATAATATTTTTTTGCATTTTAAATGCTGTTTGATATTTATTTGTGTTTAAATATGTTCAAACTTGTTTAAATCATAACAGTAATATTTCTTAATAAAAACAGTAATATTTTTTTAAAAAATATGTTCAAATTTGTTACTTGAAAATATCATCGGCGGCGGCGGTGGAGCGGGGAGGGTGCGGGGGGTGCCCGTTGGCGGCGGTGGAGCGGGGGAGGGTGCGGGGGGCCGGGTGCTCGTCAGCAGCGGTGGAGGTGGATCGAGATCGAGTGTCCTCATGAATTCAAAAAGTGCCCGTGAAATTTAAAAATATCCATGATATCAAAAAGTGCCCATGAAATACAATCGAGAAATGAAGACTACGATTTAAATACAATCGATCTTAGCTAGCTATCTGTTCACAATATTCTTGCCCTTCTTTTTCGCAAATGGAGTTCTTGTGTGGAACGGACGTCCTTTAGGTAGGGTGGTCCTTCTTCTTCTTGTGGTGTGTGCTGCTACTTCATCGTTGTCGTCATGTTTGATCTTCGGGTCGCCGTACTTGTCGAAGTCTTGCTCATTGGCTACTCCATCCATTCCGATGATCTTCCTTTTGCCTCTCCTCACGACAACACGACTGGGCTTTGACGGGTCGGTAATGAAGAAGCATTGGTCCACTTGGGAAGCCAGTACCCATGTCTCATTTTTCGCGGTGACGTTTGCGCCCGCGGTCTTGGATTTGGCTTCGGGTCTAACCATGGTGGTGAAATATCGGTCTTCTTTTAGGACGCTCTTAGCCCATCTGACACGGAACATCGGGACCTTCTCTCCACCGTAGCTCAACTCCCAGATCTCCTCGATCCTTCCGTAGTATCTGTCCTTGTCGTTACCGGCGTAGGATTCCATCGTTACCCCGGAGTTCTGATAACCATCGCTCTTCATGTCCTTGTTCTCGGTGTAGAATGTGTAGCCGTTGATATCGTATGCCTCATAGGTCATCAGGTTGTGCTCGGCGCCCTGTGACAAGGCGAATATGAGTTGTTCTTCCGCGGAAGAATCCTCATGTAAAGGGTACGACAGAAGCTTCTGCTTGAACCAACGCATGAAACATGAGTTATGCTCTTTGATTATATCTCCGTCCGTCCTCTGTTGGCCTCGGTCATTGTACGTCTTCTCAATAAAGGTTTTGTGCTCTACCACCCAAGGATCGACCACGTCTATGTGTTGTAGCGCGACTAGGTTTGCTCTTTCAAAGTCGGCGAGTCGACCCTCGAAGTCGACATGCATTTCGCGGCGACCCTCACAGTGACCCCATCCAGCGAGCCTGCCGAGGTGCCTGTTGACGGGCAGACCAACGGGGTTCTCGATGCCTAGATAATTCGTGCAGTAGGAGATGCACTCTTCGGTCAGAAAGCCCCTGGCTATACTTCCCTCTGGACGTGACATGTTGCGAACGTATCCTTTGATGACACCATTCATCCTTTTGAACGGCATCATGCTATGCAGGAACGTCGGCCTGAGTTGGATGATATCCTCCATGATATGGACCAGCAGATGCACCATAACGTTGGAGAATGCGGGCGGGAAGTACATCTCAAGCTCGCATAGTATCACCACGATCTCTTCCTGTAGCCTTCTGAGTTGCCTCACGCTAATCGACTTCTGAGAGATGACGTCGAAAAAGTTGCATAGGCCAAATAGCGTTTCACGGACGTGCGCGTCCATGATCCCACGGATTGCAACTGGAAGTATCTGCGTCATCAGCACGTGACAGTCGTGAGACTTCATCCCGCTCAACTTCTGCTTCGTTGGGTCTAGGTATCTGCTTATCTTCCCCGCGTAACCATAAGGAAGTTTTACTCCTACGAGGCAGGTGAAAAACTGCTCGATCTCCTCCTGACTTAGAGTGAAGCACGCGGGAGGGTAGTCACTTCCGGTCTTCTTGGCCTTTTTGCCTTTGCGACGAGTTTCTGTGTCCTGCTTCGCCTTATCATCATCATCATCATCATCATCATCATCATCATTAGCGTGAAGCTCCTGCCTGATGCCCATTGATTTCAAGTCTGCCCTTGCTTTCGGCCCATCTTTGGTCCTCTCTGGCATGTTGAGCAGGGTACCAAGCAGACTCTCGCACACGTTCTTCGTGATATGCATGGCATCAAGGCTGTGAGGCACACGGTGGATCTTCCAGTACGGCAAGTCCCAGAAAACAGACCTCGTTTTCCATACCTTCAGCAGCGGCTCTGGCGCCTTTCGCTTCTTTCCCGGCTCTGGCGCCTTTTGCTTCTTTCCCGGCAGTGGGCAATCTTTCCAATTTTTCAACAGCTCGTCTATTTCCTCGCCGCTCCTCGTACGCGGGCATTTTCGGGGTTCGGTTTCACCATCGAACAGATCCTTGTGTTTCCTCCACGGGTCATCGTCGCGAAGCCACCTTGGATGTCCCATGAACACGGTTTTCAAAGACCCGGGATCTCTATCTAGCTGGCGATACGTTGTGTCATCCATGCACCTTACGCATCTAGAAAATCCGTGGACTACCTGCCCCGCGAGATATCGGTAACCGAGATAGTCGTGCACCGTCGTGAGCAGTGCGGCTCTCATAGGGAAATATTATTTCTCTGCGGCGTCCCACGTATTGGCTGGCGTTTTCCACAGCGTGTCTAGCTCCTCTTTCAGCAGCCCCACATACAGATTGATGTTGTTCCCTAGTTGTTTCGGCCCTTCAATTAGCATACTCATGTGAATGTACTTCCTCTTCATGCACAACCAGGGGGGAAGGTTGTACATCCACACAAACACAGGCCAGGTGCTATGTGTGCTTCTCTGGCTGCCAAACGGATTGACTCCATCGGTGCTCGCGCCCAGCACGATGTTCCTTGGATCCTTCCCAAATTCTGGGTATTCGAAGTTCAACGCTTGCCACTGGCTCGCATCCTTAGGGTGACTCAGCATCTTGTCTTTTTTATTTATCTCCAGATCATTTCTGTCATCTTCCCACTTCTTCTCCTCCCTATCCGTGTGCCAATGCAAGAGCTTTGCTACCTTAGGGTCCGCGAAATACCGCTGCAGACGAGGAGTGATCGGAAACTACCACACTGATTTTCGAGGAGCTCTCTTCCTCTTCTTGTATCGAGTGACGCCGCACACCGGACATATGGTAGACTCCGCGTGCTCGTCCTGATAAATGATGCAATTGTTCATGCACACATGGTATTTCACCTGCGGTAAATCCATAGGACACACGATTTTCTTCGCATCCTCGAAACTGGTCGGGCACTTGTTCCCCTTGGGAAGACGTTCGTGCCAGAATGACATGTTCTCGTCGAAGCATGCGTCGGTCATTTTGTGTTTTACCTTCATCTCCAGAGCCATGAGCGTTACTTTCAGGCGGGTATCCTCGGGCCTGCATCCTTCATACAATGGAGTAACCGCGTCTATCTCCAGTTGATCCAGCTTGGCTTTCTCTCGGGCGGCAGCTCTTGCGTTATCCGTCTGCTTCAGAAGCAGCTCTTGAATATGAGGGTCCTGCACCCAGCCTCCATCGTCGTCTGCTCCGGCATCTTCATCTTCATGATCATGCCCTTCGTCTTGATCTTCCTCATCATCATGTACGACATCTTCTACATGATGACTGTGTACAGCATCACCGTCGTGATCATGTCCTGGAGATTCTTCGTCTTCTCGCCCGCCCTCGCCGCGGTGGTACTTGTCTTGTTGCCCTTCCTCATTTCTTGCCCGGCCCGCATGGACGACTTCATAGTCATCTTCATCACCTTGCCACCGATAGCCATCCATGAAACCACGCAAGAGCAGGTGGTCCCGCACCTGCCCGGAATCCGGGTCCGCAATAAGGCTCTTCAGCTTGCATCTTTGACACGGACATCTCATATCCGTCTCGTTCTTTTGAAGCATCTCGGCCTTCGCGGAGCTCAAAAACCTATTCACGATGCCTTCGGTCATCGTGCGGACCATGGTCGCCTGCGGGGTAGAGCAAAACGATATTTTAGAACCAAGAAAATTTTTTGGCATGACCTTCCCTAAAATTAGGACCAAAAAGAATGCATAGTGCCAAAATTCTCGCCGAAACGGAAATGAATCAACATTCCGGCAAAATATTGGCAACTATCGCATTTCAAATACAGGTACCTGCAAACACAAACATATACGCAACACCACAAACACATGCAACACCAAAAAAATACATAGATCTAGCTAGGCCACAAAAAGTGCATGTGCACGTTGTTGGAGCGAGCTAGGGAGAAAAAAAAGTAGATCTACATCATGAAGATAGCTTTCCCCTTACTTACCTATCAAAAAAAGGTAATTTCACCACTTAATTTTGATGAATCTATGGTGGAAATGAGGTGAGGAGGAGGAGGCAGCCGAAAGCTTGGAGAAGGAGGTGGAGGGAATGAAGTGGGGAAAGTGAGTGGGTAGGTGTGGCTGTCCAAAATATCTTGTTGGGGTCCTAGGTTACTAATGGCGCACCACCTGCAAATGCGCCATTAGTAACCCTGGTTACTAATGGCGCACCTGCAGGTGGTGCGCCATTAGTAGTTTTGCAGAAAAGTAAAAAAAATACTAATGGCGCACTTTTACAGGGTGCGCGATTAGTAGTTTAAACTAGTAATGGCGCACTGTAATGCGGTGCGCCATTAGTAGTTTTGCAAAAAAAAAGAATAAAAAAAATTCAGTACTGGCGCACTCCCTGTCTGGTGCGCCATTACTAGTTAGAACTAGTAATGACGCACTTCGGTAGGATGCGTGACTAGTAATGGTGCACTTCGGTAGGATGCGCCATTAGTATGTATGTAAAAATGAAAAAAAATTATCACTAGTGGCGCACCTATTTTCTGGTGCGCCATTAGTGTCTTCCACACTAATGGCGCATCACCAACTGGAGCGCCATTAGTGTCTTCCACACTAATGGCGCATCACCAACTGGTGCGCCATTAGTATATAGTAGTGGTGCACTACTTCCCTGGTGCGCCATTAGTGTCAATCCTATCTATAGCCCTTTTCCTAGTAGTGGGGGGTGGCTTGTGGGCCCATCTTAGCTCCTTTTCGCGCGATTCCAACTCTGGAAATTCTTATAAATAGGGAACCGCCCCCTAGAAATAACCCTAGAATTTTTGACTCTGCCGCTGCAAGCCTTTGTACCTTTGAAATACCATCTGGAGCCCTGTTCCGGCACACTGTCGGAGGGGGAAATCATCACCGAAGGCCAACTTCATCATCCCGGCGGTCTCCATGACGAGGAGGGAGTAGTTCACCCTTGAGGCTAGGGGTATGTACAAGTAGTTATGTGTTTGATCTCTCTCTCTCTCTCGTGTTCTTGGTTTGGCATGATCTTGATGTGTCGCGAGCTTTGTTAATATAGTTGGATCATATGGTGTTTCTCCCTCTCTATCTTGTTGTGATGAATTGATTTTTTACCTTTGAGCTTTCACTATTATCAGATTGAATACTTTTATGGATTTGAGAACACTTGATGTATGTCTTGCAAATGAATATCCATGGTGACAATGGGGTATTATATTGATTCACTTGATGTATGTTTTGGAACTCAACTCGCAGATTCCCGAGGTGACATTGGGGTAATATATGCATAGGGGTTGATGCATGTTTTCATCCTACTTTCTTCGGTAGAAATCTTGGGGAACTCTTTGAAGTTCTTTGTGTTGGATTGAATATTATGAATCTAAAGTTGTTTGATGCATATTGAATAATCGCTCATCGATACTTGTGGTGACATTGGAGTATCTAGATGACATTAGAGATGGTTGATGTGTATCATATGGTGTTATTTTAGTATGAACTCTAGGGCTGTTTGTAACACTTATAGGAATGGATCAATAGATTGACCGGAAAGGATAACTTTGAGGTGCTTTCGTACCCTACAAGAAATTTCATCTTATGTTCTCCGCTAGATAAGAAATTTGGAGTGATTTTTGTCGCGCGTCGAGGGGTTGTTATATGATTCAATGATGTTGGCACTGTTGAGAGACTGCACTAGTGAAAGCATGAACCGTAGGCCTTGTTTTTTAATCATTGAAATACCATTGTGCTCCGTTTTATCACTTGTTACTTTGTTGTTTTCATATTTTCAGATTATGAAAACTAATATCTACTATCCATACTACACTTGTATCACCATCTCTTCACCGAACTAGTGCACCTATACAATTTACCATTGTATTTGGTGTGTTGGGGACACAAGAGATTTCTTGTATTTGGTTGCAAGGTCGTTTGAGAGAGACCCTCTTCATTATATTCCTCCTACGGATTGATAAACCTTAGGTCATCCACTTGAGGGCAAATTGCTACTATCCTACAAAACTCTAGTCTTGGAGGCCCAACACGAGTCTACAAGAATAAGTTGTGTAGTAGACATCAAGCTCTTTACTAGCGTCGTTGCCGGGGAGGTGAGTGTTTGTAGGTATATCTTTATATCTTGCAATTGAATCTTTTAGTTTCTTGTTTTATCACTAGTTTGGTTTATAAAATAAAAATGCACAAAAAATGTAAGTGAGGTTGCCTCATATTGTTCGTCTTTATAAAGTGTTTCTTGAAAATGATGGATCGGAAAATTGTGTCAAAGTGTTAGAAGAAGAATTCAATAAAATGTTTGGCATAAAATCCATGAATGATAAGCATGATTGCAATGTTGCTAGTATGAATTATTTGAATATCCATGATTCTAGTGATATGCAAAGCCATAAGCTTGGTGATGCTATGTTTGATGAAGATGATATTTTTAGTCCCCCATGTTTTGTGCAAATTTGTTATGATGATTGCATGCCTCCTATTTACAATGATTGCAATATTTATGAAAGTGGGTTTGGAAGAGTCAACTTTAGATAATAATTATTCCACTATTTTGGAGGGCGTTGAATCATATTACAACGATAAAAGTGGATTAGGAGAGGTCATATCTTTATTTAGTAATGATTCCACTATTCCGGGATAGGTTTCAATTTATTATTATGAGAACAAAGTTGCTATCTATTATGATTATTGTGATGGCATGTATGCTATAAAGAATAATGATAACCATGAAATTTGTCATCAGGATTTTAGTGCTGAAATTGATTATGTCAATCAAGTATCTCATGATAGTTATTTTGTTGAGTTTTCTCCCACTACCATTGATGAGAATAAATTTGCATATGTGGAGAGAAATAAAATTTCTATGCTTATGGATCATGAAAAGAATGCATTATGTGATAGCTATATTGTTGAATTCATTCATGATGCTACTGAAAATTATTATGAGAGAGGAACATATGCTTTTACATATCTCAATAATATCAAGTTTCCTCTCTATGTGTTGAAAATCTCGAAGTTATGCTTATTTTTCCTTCCTATGCTAGTTGATTCTTGCTCCCATAAGTTGTTTGCTCAAAATCTCTATGCATAGGAAGTTTATTAGGCTTAAATGTGTTTTGCATGTGATTTATGATGCTCATGTTATGTTTCAATTCTTTACTTTTATGTGAGCATAATTGAAGCCATCATGCCTAGCTAAAAAGTCATTAAAGAAAAGCGCTTGTTGGGAGACAACCCTACACTTATACCTATTGTTTTTGTGTGTTCACGTGATTAAGATACTGTATTAATCTTGTTTTATAGATTTTGTTTCAATAAAGTGCCAAGTATAGCCTTTGGGATAGTGTGGATGATAATTGAATTGATTCTATGCAAAAACAGAAACTTCTGCGCCCAGTTCTGGAATTACCATAATTCACTAGGATGTGATAAAATTCTGAAATTTGCACACATGATTGATATACAGATTTCCTATGTTGTCCTAATTTTTTTAGAATTTTTGGATTCATAGAAGTATGGTGATTATTCAGGTCATTTCATACTATTCTGTTTTTGACAGAGCATGCAACACGACACTTGGGGGCTAATACATGGTCATTTTTACTAGTTTCATTCAAGACCCGGCCCATCACATAATGATGAGCCAACCCTTGGGGGCTACACTGTTTGCAGCTATATATCTAGAACATTCAAAGACACGGTCCAAGTCCCAGGTTGCTGCAGGCGAGACAACCCGGCACTTGGGGCCACACTAGTTGAAGTTTTATAAGTATAAGACAATTACAAGTCCTAGGTTGCTGCAGGCAAGACAACCTGGCACTTGGGGGCTACACTGGTGGAAGTTTTATGAGCATAAGACAATTACAAGTCCCAGGTTGCTGCAGTAGGACAACCCGGCACTTGGGCGCTACACAGTCAAAATATTTTTCTATGCAAAGCACCAAGCCATCACGAAGTGATAAACTTGGAGCTTGGGGGCTACAGGTAATATGAAGATAAAGGAGGAACGCCTTCCAGCGGGGTCTTATATTCATGTTGGAAGTTTGAAATTTTTATCTTCTCTAAGCTATTCATGGAAGACCCGGAAAACAGAAGCATCAAAAGCCGACTCAGCATTAGACTAGTTTTTATTCAAAACATTTTTCATCAAGCCGAAGCATCAAAAGTCAACTAAACATTAGATAGATTTCTTATTTCCAATATTCATGTTGGGAGCCCTTGAAGCTGACTCAAATTGGTTATTTTCCCCAATATTTGACCAGCGTCAACAAGGTGGTTCTGAAGCCGGCCTATTGATATAACAAAGAGACTCGAACTTTCCAGGCGCTGGTTCTTTGAGTAAGACATTCATTTAAGTGTGCCGGTCCCTTAACATATTAATTATTCTTATTTCAGGAGCTTAGCATGAATAAATTCAAGCTAACCTAGGGGCTAATGTCGGGGGAATTACCCGCGGCTTGACCCGACAGCCCAAGTATAAACCCTCCAAATACTAGAAAGAGCGGCACCGGGTTATCAAGGGAAAAACTTGATCCGGCTCACTATGAGCTGGGATCCTGCAAGGAACCCGTCTAGGAATACCAAGACCTAGCAAGGGCAGCAAGACCTGGCAAGGGGAGCAAGACCCGGAGGAGGAAGCAAGACCCGGTGGAGGACAAACCTGGCCTGGGTTGATTTGTGCGGAAGAGAATATGGGTGCCTTCATGGAAGTAGAATGTGGCCCAACATGGGGGTTGTCCAACAGTCCGGGTTTAGACTGTTCGAATAAGACCCAGACTAATATCTGAGTTCTGATAGAAAATAGACTAGTTGTAGTCCTACTAGGACTCTACATATAAGCCGACCCCTTCAACTTATGTAAGGAGGGGCAAGACACCCCAAGAAGGGGAGGGGCAGGATAGTCAGACAAGTTTTAGACAAGATCAAAGTAGAAGTTCTTGAGACAAGAGATAGCAAAACAACACCATTGAAATCGAGATCATCATCATCATGAATAGAAATCAAGCATGATGTAGGCTTTTACCTCCACCGGGAGGGATCGAAACTGGTTAAAACATGTGTCTCTCGATTCTGACCAACCCCGTTCAAGCTACCACCTAGTTGCGATGGCCTCACTACTTAGTTCTCCCGCGAGGAAATCTGCCATGACAAAATCACAACACGGGCAGGCTCGTCACGTAGATGTGGCGGTTGCCAGGCTCTTCAAGGCCACTGTGGTTGTTGGAAACCCAGGCAGCGAGCTTCCTGGGAGGCCCGTGTTGACTTGTTGCTGGGCTGTTGCAAGGGGGTCGGTCGGTGGCTGCATCGTGACAGCCAATGGGCTTGACATGAGTAGGCGGTAGGTGGAGAGCCCTGTTGGTATCTACAACCGGTACTACGCTTGTGGTTGGTTCTGTCATCATGACTTCATGGAGGAAGATTGTGGCCAGAGCTTCCAGCTGAGACATCTCCTGGCGGGAGGTGTCCTGGGTCTCTAACCCTAAGGAGACTCTGATTCACCCCACATGTTAGAATAGGTGACCTTGTTAATGGGTTGAAGGCTGGTGTTTTCGTCCTCGTTCGTGAGGCAGAGCCGTTCTCCGTCGCTACTCTCGCTGTTCGAGGCCGAGACGCTGTCAACTAGATTGGTTCCATTTCTTGTGGCAATGTTGGTGATGATGTAGTCCTCTGGTGTGTGGGTGATGTGACCGTTGCCGCAGAACATTGTGACAAGTTGTGTAGTCAGTGCGAGCTCCTCCAAGTACGCATAGTCGGTATGCCCCATTAAATCCACCAACCAGGGTTGCGGCATAGGCCTCCTTGATTGGTGGCCGACCCCGCGAGTTGTTGCTAGAGATGCATGAGCACCTGGGTGGGTCTGTGGGTTGATGTTGACCGAGCCTGCCCCATCAGCGCTAAACGCGAGGGAGCCGAAAGTCAAGCTCTCCCCTGGTGAGCGGCCATCGGAGGTAGAAGAAGATCCGATCCAAGATCGATCTCTAGCCGACGCCGCTCGTGCCTAGCACGCCAACTGACAGTGCAAAATACCGTTAGATCCCTCGGTAGGGGTCCAAGTGTAGTTGGAAGTCTTAGATCGGTGGTCGCATAGAGGGTTCATCTAGGTTCGGGCCTCCGTAGAGTAATACCCTTCATCTTGCTTTCTTTTGTTATTCATAATTCAGGGATACCTCATACGAGGGGTTACAATGGTCTTTGTTGTTGCTACTGAGAGTTTGTCTATCAGAGATTGGATGCCCTAGGGGGTTGGCCGACCTCCCTTTATATAGACAGGAGTTAGAGGGCTTACATTATAGCAGATGTGATCTTGGGCACCGCCACCCTTGTCTTGGAGGGCACGAAGATCTCTGGTGCTTCCTTAGGCCTTCTTCATTTTCCCTAGGCTTAGTGGGCCCCTGTAGACTCCAAGGTCAGGCTCCCTTAAGAATGCCACCCCTATCCAGAGCACTGTTAGATCAAGAGACAAAATTCTTGATAAGGGTAGATAGGCATATCGGATTCGCTAAACAAAGTGATAATATACCATCAACTGAATTGAAGAGAATCCAAGATATAAGTTGGCTTACACTAGCCACAAGCTATAACATGAATATCTCAATACATCAGTACATAGCAATGATCCTACAGAAGAGTAGGATCTGACGATGGATAAAATCAAATGAATGAAGAATGACGCCCACCCTGCTAATCCCAGGCTACCAACCAGGCACCCATCCTATGATCATTGAAGAAGAAGAACTCCAAACAAGCGTCACTCTCACGTCAACTCATCGCTTTACCTGTACCTACACCTGTTGTTGTAGTAATCAGTGATACTTTTGGGACTCATCAATCTCATTACCATGGGTAGCAAAACTAACAATACTTTAGTGTGTATGGAATGGTTAAGTGGTGAGACTGCATCAAACACTAAGCATTTGTATCTGGCTAACTTATGAGTACAAGAGTAAGAAGAGTAAACTACGCATAAACAGTCGTGAACTAGTAATGATCAAGAAGTGATTGATACTGCCATGTTGCATCAAGTTTTCCTACTATTATTTATTATGTTTTGGGTCATTATTTCACTTTATGATGATATTATAATGCCTTTTCTCTCTTATTTTGCAATTTTTAATTTTGAGTTATTGTTTCATGATCTATCTATCTATCTATGTAATCGAGTGTGAGAGTTATATAAAAAAGAGTAGTTTGAGTTGTGAGGATGCACCTTTTTGTTTCAATGTTAGGTATGACAAGAATAAAAGGTCATACACTAATCCCATGGGGAGTAATGACTTCACGTAAAATAAGTATAGTTGATAAAATTTGTTGGGAGTTAACAAACATAACATTGGTCATTGATGCAATTCATGAAAAGTAATAAAGGAAGAGAGCTCTCAGATATAAATATACTATCTTGGACATCTTTTATGATTGTGAGCCCCCATCAAATATTCTATGCTTGATCAAATAGTTGATGTGGGGCAAGGAAGACAACGTAATGAGTTATGTTTGCTTATATTCATATAGAAATATATTGTCATGGATCCTCTAACATGTGGTGCTTGCTTATAATCTTTTGCTAGCCAAAATGCATACTAAGTAGAGATACTACTTGTGCATCCAAAAACCCTTGAACCTAGTTTCTTGTCATGATAGTCCACCATATCTACCTATGGATTGAATAAGATCCTTCAAGTAAGTTTTCATCAGTGCATAAAGCAATTAAAATTGCTCCTAAATATGTATGATATTTTATTGTAAGGGAAAATAAGCTTTGTACGATCTTGTAATGGAAAAGAAATAAAAGCGACAGACTGCATAATACAGGTAGATACCACAAGGGGCAATATAAAGTGATGTTCCTTTCCATTAAGAGCTTGTACATCCAAATAAAATGCAAATGACAATCTCTGCTTCCCTCTGCGAAGGGCCTATCTTTTACTGTTCAGTATTTACTTTTATGCAAGAGTCAATAATATTCATTCCTATTCCATTCTTGTTTATTCTCCACTTGGCAAGCATCATGCGGTAGGGAAATATCTAGGCATATATATCCAGTTAGATGTAGGTAATCATGAGTTATTATTGTTGACATTATCCTCGAGGTAAATAAGTTGGAAGGTGAAAACTACAAACCCCCATCTTCCTATGTGTTTGGCTAAAACTTTTGCTCCATAAATATACTGTGAGTGTCGGCAATCATAGAAGACTAAACGATAGTTGAGTATGTGAACTTGCTAAATAGTGCTCTTACATAGACTCTTTCTGAAAATATGATAAGCTGCAATTGCTTCAATGATTGAGATCATAGTTTGTTAGTTTTGAATGAAGTTTATGGTTCATACTTTAGCTTGTGAATGAAATTTTACTTTATCATGAGAAGTTTTATAATGATATATTCTTGTTTTGATAATGATCAAGATGTTTTCATGTCCGTATTTTGTTTTATCGACACCTCTCTCTCTCTCTAAACATGTGGTCATGATTATCGAGTTCAGCTTTCCCTTGAGGACAAGCGAGGTCTAAGCTTGGGGGAGTTGATAAGTCCATTTTGCATCATGTCTCCCTATTGTTACTTATTATGTTTTGGGTCATTATTTCACTTTATGGTGATATTCTAATGCCTCTTCTCTCTTATTTTCCAAGTTTCACATGAAGAAGGCAACTGCCGGCAGCTGGAATTCTAGACCCGAAAAGCTACGAAGGAGATAGATATTCTCCACAACTCCAAATGACCTAAAAATTTACGGAGAATTATTTTGGAATATTTTAAAAAATATTGGCGGAAGAAATACCAGGAGGGGCCCCACTAGAGAGCCACAAGCTCCGGGGCGCGCCCTCCTCCCTAGGGTGCACCCTATGAGCTCGTGGGCACACCAGCAGGCCTCCGGCGCCCATCTTCTGCTATATGAGGCTAATTGCCCTAGAAAAAAATAGATCAAGAGAAGACTTTCAGGACAAAGCGCCGCCATCTCGAGGCGGAACCTGGGCAGGAGCACTTTTGCTCTCCGGTGAAGAGATTCTTTCGGGGAAACTTCCCTCCAGGAGGAGGAAATCGATGTCGTCGACATCACCAATGATCCTCTAATTGTGGGAGGACCACTCAACATCTTCACCAGCACCATCTCCTCTCAAATCCTAGTTCATTTGTTGTATTCAATCTTTGTCTCAAAATCTCAGATTGGTACCTGTGGGTTGCTAGTAGTGTTGATTACATCTTGTAGTTGATGCTAGTTGGTTTATTTGGTGGAAGATTAAATGTTCAGATCCTTAAGCATATTCAATACACCTCTGGTCTTGAACATGAATATGATTTGTGAGTAGTTACTTTTGTTCTTGAGGACATGGTAGAAGTCTTGTTATAAGTAATCATGTGAAGTTGTTATTTGTTAGATATTTTGATGATACGTATGTTGTTCTTCCTTTACTGGTATCATGTGAACGTCGACTACATGACACTTCACCATATACATGGGCCTAAGGGAAGGCACTGGGGAGTAATAAGTAGATGATGGGTTGCGAGAGTGACAGAAGCTTAAACCCTAGTTTATGCGTTATTCCATAAGGGGCTGATTTGGATCCATATGTTTCGTGCTATGGTTAGATTTATCTTAATTCTTATTTCATAGTTTCGGATGCTTGTGAGAGGGGCTAATTATAAGAGGGTTGCCTATTCAAGTAAGAACAACACCCTACCACTGATCCACCCACATATCAAATTATCAAAGTAGCAATGCGCATCAACTAAACATGATGAACATGACTAGATGACAATTTCCATGTGTCATGGAGAACGCTTTGATTTATATGAGAGAACTTTCTGGCTTGTCCTTTGCTATAAAAAGGATTGGGCCACCTTGCTGCACCTTTCTTACTATTGCTACTTGTTACTTGTACAAATTTCCTTACTACCAAACTATCTGTTACCGCTACTTTTAGTACTTACAGACAATACCTTGCTGAAAACCGCTTGTCATTTCCTTCTGCTCATCGTTGGGTTCGACACTCGTCCTTATCGAAAGGACTACAATTGATCCCCTATACTTGTGGGTCATCAGTGATCCTAAACACCTACTTACGGTCATAACTCCACCGTGTTCTCTACCTTAACTCCATCAAAAAGAGACAATCATGGTTACTCACTCGGTTGGTGTATTTTAATTTGATTTAGTTTGATGTTACCTACAACCGGATATTATAAATTTTGAAGTCACCACATAACCAAGGGCATGGCTTTCGGAAGATTTTACCCTGCATTGGTGCTCCAACTTGTCCAATTACAAAATTAGTCACAAACTACTTTGAAAGACCTATATCATGACGCATCATCAGAATCCCGGTGGAGAAGACATTCGTGAAAGGTAAAACAAGTCCAGCACGACCACCCGGTGTGTCGTCACCCCGATTGGAGCCGCGCATATTTCGTAGTCAGGACACAACCGTTTATGCTAAGTGGATGATAGCCAAATACCACGAGTTGCCCCGAGGCGGCACCGCCGACTGCTAGGTGTTTTGTTTTCCAACACCATCAGCACTAGCCCACCTACTTATGTGGAATTAAGAATCCACTGGTAGGGCTAACTCCCTATGCGTGAAATTATTATAATAATTATGTTGGCAAATGTTAAAACCAACGTTGGGCCTTGCTGGAAGAGTTTTATTCAAAGACAAATTATTAAGGGGCCCCCATAAACCCCAAATGTGTTAGGAGCGCTGATCAAGGAACATAACACCGGTATCATGAAAACTAGGGCGGCAAGAGTGGAACAAAACACCAAGCAAGAGGCCGAGGCTTCCACCCTGTACCAAGTGTATAGATGCATTAATTAAATAAGTAATATATTGTGATATCCAATGACATCCATGTCCCACATGGAACAAAATGCACCTGCAACTAGCAATGCTATAAGAGGGGCTGGGCAAAGCGGTAACATGGCCAATCAACGATTTGCTAGGACACTGGAGGTTAGAGGCTTATCATGGCAATTGGGAGGCTGACAAACAAGTGGTACATAGCGAGACCAAATGATAGCATCAAGACAACTAGCAAAGCAAAGCTAGTAATGATATCCAAGGTAATGATCATCTTGCCTGGAATCCTGCTAGGAAGAAGATCGAATCCGTGAAGTAGTCAAACAAGTGTAGTCGAATGGATCCTCGCCACTCCAAAACATTATCGAAACTAGCCAGAGAAACAAACTAGAAAGAACAAATGACACAGTAAACAAACATCTCATTACAGTGGCATGATTCACAATCAAGTATGATGCATGTCCAATTTAATGAGTCATGGCATGGAAAGAGTGCAACAAACAATAATACACATTAAATGAAGCTCAATATGCAATGAGTTGCATATTGATGAAACTCCACGTTCGATTATTTAGTTCCATCTTGTTTATGTACTCATCAAGTTTAAATGTTTTTAAACATGGCAAGAGGGAAACGAAAACCCATTTGGTCTGAGAAAGGTCAACGGAGACAAAAGGAGGAGTGCAACTACGAGTGGTTATGAGTTGTATAAAAACACTCAGATAAATCTAGTACGACCGCAACGGACTGTCGATGCAATGGAGATGATCCCATGATGAATGCAACAAACAAACAATTATCACAACTAGTAATAATTATTACGTGAAAGAAACTAGAGTAGTGGTCTCGGACAGTCATAGTGTGTCCCCATCATCGGTTGTGACACCCCGACGATGAGTTGAGATCTCGATCCAACCTAGATGGTTGTTTGAATCAGCGAGAGGTTGTTTCGACATCGAGGTTGCACCAATGTTACCCTGATCGTCAGTGATGAGCGCCATTGCTCCACCTCGACTACCTAGAGGGGCCTGTATGGGCCACCAATGATGGAGTCAAATCGAGCATATCTCATGTAGGGGGTCCCAAATAGGTAGCCTAGGAGCAAGGGTAACATGGACACATGATTTACCTAGGTTCGGGCTCGCTCTAAGAGATAATACCCTAAGTCCTTCATTGACTCTATTGATTTCGAGGGAGTACAACTTACATGTTAATCTACCACAAGATCGTGTGTGTATGGGGTGTCCTCTACGATCCCTACCCCTCGGCTTATATAGGTATTGGGGGTGTCTAGGGTTTACACATAGGTCGGTTACATATAGGGTATTCATGGGTAGACAACCTCTATGTTGGGGAATGTAGTATTTCAAAAAATTCCTACGATCACGGAAGATCTATCTAGTAGAAGCATAGCAACGAACGGGGAGAGTGTGTCCACATACCCTCGTAGACCGAATGCGGAAGCGTTTAGTAATGTGGTTGATGTAGTTGAACATCTTCGCGATCCAACCGATCCAAGTACTGAACGCACGACACCTCCGCGATCTGCACACGTTCAGCTCGGTGACGTCCCTCGAACTCTTGATCCAGTTGAGGCCGAGGGAGAGTTTCATCAGCACGACGACAGGGTGACGATGATGATGAAGTTACCGACGCAGGGCTTGGCCTAAGCACTACGACAATATGACCAGGTGGAAAACTGTTGAGGGGGCCACCGCACGCAGCTAAGACAAATCTTGGAGTGCCTTTGGGGTGCCCCCTGACCACGTATATAAAGGAGGGGGGAAGAGGAGCCCGGCCTAGGAGGGGCGCGCCTATAGGGGGAGTCCAACTAGGATTCCCAATCCTAGTTGGAGTCCCCTTCCTTTTCCAAGAGGGGAGAGAGGGAAGGAGTAGGAGAGGGAGAAGGAAAGAGAGGGGAGGGGGCGCCGCCCCTCCCAAGTCCAATTCAGACTTGCCATGGGGGGCGGGGGCGTGACCACCCCTTGAGGCCCTTCTCTCCTTTGCCGTATGGCCCATTAAGGCCCACTACTTCCACCGGTGAATTCCCGGAACTCTCTGGTACTCCAAAAAATACCCGAATCACTCGGAACCTTTCTGATGTCCGAATATAGCCTTCCAATATATTGATCTTTACGTCTCGACCATTTCGAGACTCCTCGTCTAGTCCATGATCTCATCCATGACTACGAAAAACCTTCGGTACATCAAATCACATAACTCATAATACAAATTGTCATCGAACGTTAAGCATGTGGACCCTATGGGTTCGAGAACAATGTAGACATGACCGAGACACATCGCTGGTCAATAACCAAAAGCGGAACCTGGATGCGCATATTGGCTCCTACACATTGTACTGTAGCGATCCGACCTCAAACGGTCAGATCTCTGTGTATAAGTGTCATCCATGGATCGATAATGCTGACACACACAGTACTTGAAGGATTTATAACAGAGTGCAATCACACACTTATTACATCGAATGTCTCAAAGAGAGTACTTATTACAATAATATGGCTGAAGGCCATCTAAATACGATAATAACGGAAGCTTTAGAGGTAAAATGAGTCCATCAACTCCAACGGCATAGCTGAGTGCACGACAACGACCTAGCGCACCTTACACTTCGTCTAAAAACTCTACAACATAATACGTTGCAGCCTGTGTAGGTCAGCACATGGAATATGCTGGCAAGATAACACTATAGAGAAATGAACAAGTAATAGCTATAACTATATGCATATATGGCTGGTGGAGGCTCTATGGTTATCATTTTGCAAGAAGCTAGTTTTTCCCTACAACAAAGGAATATAGTTTATTTAACTACATAGTTTGTTGGAAACATTGAGAATGGTAACCCCATCTCAATCCCAAATTAATAAACATTAACCCAACAAGTTAATTAAGTAGAGTGATGAGATCAACATAGTAATTCAAGCACTAGATACTCAAGATGTCCATAACCGGGGACATGGCTAACCATGATTAGTTTATACACTCTGCAGAGGTTTGTGCACTTTTCCCCGCAAGACTCAATCTCCTCCGTTTAATTTCTCGCACTGCATGATGTTTGAGAAGCGGATGACCGAGACACAGTCTTTCTGAAGAGGTCCCCTTAATCGATAGATAGGCCGGTACACCTACAATCCCCTACATCTGCTAGCCCATCATGGAAAGGATTCCCACAACTTACTCAACTATGCTAGAGCCCATAAATGGCTTGTGGCTGCACATGGAAGTTTCCAGCATGAATAACATAATGATCCCTTTGAGCCTGGGTGGCGAACCATAGGAAAAATCACACGGATACCCCAGGATTCTCCTTTGGACATCACTGGATTTCCCCAGGTGCCCACAAACCAATCCACCCAGATGTTTGTTAAATTAGCCATCTTGTGTAAACCCTTAGTTCATAATAACACTCACAACTGTCATGAATCACTCAAACAAAACCACGTCTACGAGCATAGCATAGCAATGTATAATAAGCGTAACGTAGTAACTCCCAAGGTTCGAATAAAAGGGCAACAGGTACTACCTCAACAACTACTTCCCAAAACCGACATGTTAAACAGATCCTACTCATTCAGTATTTGAGGATTTAGACTAATGGATAAAAACATGGTAATAAGGGATATGATCAAAGTGTTGCATGCCTTGCTGACGATCTAAAAACCCTAGTGACTCATAGTAGCACGCTTCGCACTTTGGAAACTCTATCGTGAACAAACAATAGCATACATAAGCAACCGAGCATGATGCAAGGTAAAACTCAAATGAAAAGATCCAAACTGAAAGTTCAACTGAAGAGCTTCGGTTTGCAAAAGGAATCAACCAAATCGAAGCTACGAAACTCAAACTACGATCAAATGAAGTTCGAAGTTAAATCTGCTTGCAACCAAATTTTAACTTGTCAAAAGCATGTTCAAGTTGATTATCTGGAAAGAGGGGAAGAAGACGAAGATTTTGGTGTTGGTTTCACTAGATTTGGACAAGCGTGCAAAAGTTGCAAGGGTTTGAAGATCAGGGACTAAACTGTGATAAAAATAATTGCGAATAGATCCCTGGCCGAAAATAAAATAAAAGAAAAACCCTAACGGATGAACGTTCGCTATGAAACCCTAATGAACGAAAACGTTCACTACAGAGTAATAACGGACGAACGTCTGCAATTTAGATCCAACTGGAAAAACCGAAAGAAAACCCTAACTTCTAAAAAGGAAGATAAACTGGTTCGGGTTTTTACCGGTTAACCGGAGAAAAATCACCAGCGGCAACGAAGGGATCCAGCGCGTCTCCGGCGAACGACGGCTTGGGCGGCGGGCAGGGCGGCGGTGCGACGACGAGGCGGCGAAGGGCGGCGGCGGCTCAGCAGCAACAACGGCGACGCGTGGATTGCGGTGGCAGTGGGCTCGGCAGCAGCTGTGGTCGGGGTGGGGTGAGGAGGCGGCAGGGTGGCGGTGTTATTTAAAGGCGAGGGGGGCTTCCTTGTGGGAGGGGGCGCGGCGGCGCGTGTCCGAGCCGGACACGGCAGCGGCGGCGCTCGGGACTACTGTCCCGAGTCGGAGAGGGAGGCGGCGTGGCGCTGCGGGCCGGCCTGCTCGGCTGGGCCTTCGGCCCAGTCTGGCGGGAAACATTTTTTAAATAAAATTTCGCACGAAGAAAAATCCTATTAAAAATATTTTTTTTCTAAAAATACGAGAAGCAATTTTCACCGTTTAAACCTATTATTTAGAACAAAGTGAACATTTTTCTGGTCTAAAAATGCAAATTTTTCTAAATTCAAATAAGATAGCAAATAATATCCAAATAAAAATTTAATTTGATTTTAAATTTTTCTTCCTTCCTTTTGAAGAAGTCACATTATCTTCTCTCTTTTATTTTTAATATTTGAAATTATTGGAGAGAAAAATATTAAAATCAAATTGATCCTCTTTTCAAATTTGATAAAATTCAAATATGAAAATTTATGAAATCCCCAACTCTCTCCTTGGGTCCTTGAGTTGCTTAAGATTTCTAGGATCACAACCAAATATGCAAATAAAATATGATATGCATATGATGTTCTATATATAACATCCAAATTGAAAATTTGGGATGTTACAAACCTACCCCCCCTTAAGATGAATCTCGCCCTCGAGATTCGGGTTGGCTAGAAAATAGGTGCGGGTGGTCTTTCCGTAGATCTTCTTCTCTTTCCCAGGTGGCTTCATCCTCGGTATGGTGGCTCCACTGAACTTTGCAAAACTTGATAACGTTGCTGCGTGTAACTCGGCTGGCAAACTCGAGAATCTTAACGGGTTTCTCCTCGTAGGTTAGATCACTCTCCAACTAAATCGCTTCCAGGGGCACTGTATCTCTTAGAGGAATATCGACCATCTCAGCATGCCACTTCTTCAACCGGGATACGTGAAACACATCATGATCTCCTGACAATCCTTTGGGTAACTCCAACTTGTAGGCAACTTCTCCCATACGTTCCAGAACTCGGTATGGTCCTACAAATCTCGGGGCTAACTTTCCCTTAACTCCAAATCGTTGAACTCCTTGGAGTGGTGACACACGAAGATATGCTCTTTCTCCAATCTCGTAGATTACCTCCTTGCGTTTTGTATCGGCATAACTCTTCTGCCTGGACTGAGCTACCTTCAGTCTATGTCGGATCAACTTAACCTTCTCTTCAGACTCTTTGATCAAATCTGGTCCAAACAACTAACGGTCTCTAACTTCATCCCACATTAACGGTGTCCTGCATCTCCTTCCATACAAGGATTCAAAAGGTGCCATCTTCAAACTAGCCTGATAACTGTTGTTGTAGGAGAACTCTGCGTAAGGCAAATTATCATCCCAACTAGATCCATAATCTAGTGCACAAGCTCTCAACATGTCCTCCAGAATCTGATTGACTCTCTTCGTCTGTCCATCTGTCTGCGGATGAAAGGTTGTACTAAACTCTAGCCTAGTCCCCAAAGTTTGGTGCAGCTGATTCC
The DNA here is from genome assembly GCF_003073215.2 of Triticum urartu. Lineage (NCBI taxonomy): Eukaryota > Viridiplantae > Streptophyta > Magnoliopsida > Poales > Poaceae > Triticum > Triticum urartu. Next base: position 199,023,550 of record NC_053028.1, on the reverse strand, counting down.
AAAACTTCGAGGTAAACTATGTCCCTCTATCTGATACGATGGTCCTCGAAACTCCATGCAGACATACAATCCTGGTCATATATATCTTGGCCAACTTCGCGCTTGTATAGGTGGTTTTCACGGGGATAAAGTGAGCCACTTTGGTCAAGCGATCTACTACTACCCAGATTGAGTCATATCCTGATCTGGTCCTGGGTAATCCAGTGATGAAATCCATGCCAGGTTTATCCTACTTCCAATCGGGTATCGGCATAGGCTGTAATAATTTGGCTGGCTTCTAATGTTCTGCCTTCACTCTCTGACATACATCACATACTGCTACATACTCTGCAATATCCTTCTTCATACCTGTCCACCAGAAACGTTCCTTCAAATGCAAATATATCTTGGTGTTTCCGGGGTGAATCGAGTATGGCCAGTCATGAGCTTCCTAAAGTATTACCTTCCTGATCTCCTCACTATTGGGCACATATATACGATCCTCAAACCATAAAGTCACATGCTCATCCTCACGAAAACCTTTGGCTTTTCCTTTGCTCATCTTCTCCTTTATCTCAGTGATTTCCTTATCATCCTTATGGGCTTCTCGAATCTTTCCCAGTAGTGTGGAATGAACCCCCATTGTTGTAACAAAACCTCCTGGAACTATCTCCAAACAAAGTTCCTTGAGATCGTCAACTAACTCCTGTGGTAATCCTCTGCTTATGAGGGTATTGGCATAACTCTTGCGGCTCAAAGCGTCTGCTACAACATTGGCCTTTCCCGGATGATAATGCAGCTTCATATCATAATCCTCTATTAGCTCCAACCATCTCCTCTGCTTGAGATTCAACTCCTTCTGTGTGAAAATGTACTTTAAACTCTTGTGAAACCGTGTACACATCACATCTATTTCCAATCAGAAAATGTCTCCAGGTCTTGAGCGCATGCACTATGGCTGCTAACTCCAAATCATGGGTGGCATAATTCAACTCATGAGGTCGAAGCTGCCGTGAGGCATATGTTGGAAATATGCCCTAGAGGCAATAATAAAATGCTTATTATTATATTTCTTTGTTCATGATAATTGTCTATTGTTCATGCTATAATTGTGTTATCCGGAAATAATAATACATGTGTGAATACATAGACCACAACACGTCCCTAGTGAGCCTCTAGTTGACTAGCTCGTTGATCAAAAGATAGTCATGGTTTCCTGACTATGGACATTGGATGTCATTGATAACGGGATCACATCATTAGGAGAATGATGTGATGGACAAGACCCAATCGTAAGCTTAGCTCAAAGATCGTGTAGTTCGTTGCTGTAGCTTTTCTGAATGTCAAGTATCATTTCCTTAGACCATGAGATTGTGCAACTCCCGGATACCGTAGGAGTGCCTTGGGTGTGCCAAACGTCACAACGTAACTGGGTGACTATAAAGGTACATTACAGGTATCTCCGAAAGTGTCTGTTGGGTTGGCACGAACCGAGACTGGGATTTGTCACTCCGTATGACGAAGAGGTATCTCTCGGACCACTCGGTAATGCATCATCATAATGAGCTCAATGTGATCAAGTGGTTGATCACGGGATCATGCATTACGGTACGAGTAAAGTGACTTGCCGGTAACGAGGCTGAACAAGGTATTGGGATACCGACGATCGAGTCTCGGGCAAGTAACGTACCGATTGACAAAGGGAATTGTATACGGATTGATTGAATCCTCGACATCGTGGTTCATACGATGAGATCATCGTGGAGCATGTGGGAGACAACATGGGTATCCAGATCCCGCTGTTGGTTATTGACCGGAGAGTCGTCTCGGTCATGTCTGCATGTCTCCCGAACCCGTAGGGTCTACACACTTAAGGGTCGGTGACGCTAGGGTTGTTAGGAAGACTTGTATGTGATTACCGAATGTTTTTCGGAGTCCCGGATGAGATCCCGGACGTCACGAGGAGTTCCAGAATGGTCCGGAGGTAAAGATTTATATATGGGAAGTTGTCATACGGTCGCCGGAAAGGTTCGGGGGCATATCGGTATTGTACCGGGGCCACCGGAGGGGTTCCAGGGGTCCACCGGGAGGGGCCACCTCTTCCAGAGGGCCTTATGGGCTGTATGGAGAAGGTAACCAGCCCAAGTGGGCTGGGGCGCCACACCCCCCTAGGGCCCATGCAACTAGGGTTGGGGGAAACCCTAAGGGGGGGCGCCCCCTTGCTTGGGGGGCAAGCCCCCCTCCCCTTGGCCGCCGCCCCCCTCTAGATCCCATCTAGAGGGGGCCAGCCCCCTTCCCCCTTCTCCTATAAATAGAGGAGTGAGGGGAGGGCTGCAGACAACATCCAAGGCACAGCCCCTCCCCTCCCCAACACCTCTCCTCCTCCATAAGAGCTTGGTGAAGCCCTGCCGGAGTACTGCAGCTTCATCGCCACCACGCCGTCGTGCTGCTGTTGGAGCCCTCTTCCTCAACCTCTCCCTCCTCCTTGCTAGATCAAGGCGTGGGAGACGTCCTCGCTCCGTACGTGTGTTGAACGCGGAGGTGCCGTCCGTTCGGCGCTAGGATCTTCGGTGATTTGGATCACGTCGAGTACGACTCCATCAACCCCGTTCTCTTGAACGCTTCCGCTCGTGATCTACAAGGGCATGTAGATGCACTCCTCTCTCCCTCGTTGCTAGATGACTCCATAGATTGATCTTGGTGATGCGTAGAAAATTTTAAAATTCTGCTACGTTCTCCAACAGTGGCATCATGAGCCAGGTTTATGCGTAGTTACTATGCACGAGTAGAACACAAAGGAGTTGTGGGCGTCGATATTGTCAATTTTCTTGCCGTTACTAGTATTATCTTGATTCGGCGGCATCGTGGGATGAAGCGACCCGGACCAACCTTACACGTACGCTTACGTGAGACCGGTTCCACCGACTGACATGCACTAGTTGCATAAGGTGGCTGGCGGGTGTCTGTCTCTCCCACTTTAGTCGGATCGGATTTGATGAACAGGGTCCTTATGAAGGGTAAATAGAAATTGGCAATTCATGTTGTGGTTTTGGCATAGGTAAGAAACGTTCTTGCTAGAAACCTATAGCAGCCACGTAAAAACTTGCAACAACAATTAGAGGACGTCTAACTTGTTTTTGCAGCAAGTGTTTTGTGATGTGATATGGCCAAAGGATGTGATGAATGATATATGTGATGTATGAGATGATCATGATCTTGTAATAGGAATCACGACTTGCATGTCGATGAGTATGACAACCGGCAGGAGCCATAGGAGTTGTCTTTATTTATTTATGACCTGCGTGTCAACATAAACGTCATGTAATTACTTTACTTTATTGCTAAAGCGTTAGCCATAGTAGTAGAAGTAATAGATGACGAGACAACTTCAAGAAGACACGATGATGGAGATCATGATGATGGATCTCATGGTGTCATGCCAGGTGACAACGATGATCATGGAGCCCCGAAGATGGAGATCAAAGGAGCAAATGATATTGGCCATATAATGTCACTATTTGATTGCATGTGATGTTTATCATGTTTTACATCTTATTTGCTTAGAACGACGGTAGCTTAAATAAGATGATCCCTCGTAAAAATTTCAAGAAAGTGTTCCCCCTAACTGTGCACCGCTGCGAAGGTTCGTTGTTTCGAAGCACCACGTGACGATCGGGTGTGATAGATTCTAACGTTCGAATACAACGAGTGTAAGCCAGATTTACACACGCAATACACTTAGGTTGACTTGACGAGCCTAGCATGTACAGACATGGCCTCGGAACACAGAAGACCGAAAGGTCGAGCATGAGTCATATAGAAGATACGATCAACATGAAGATGTTCACCGATGTTGACTAGTCCGTCTGATGATCGGACACGGCCTAGTTAACTCGGATCATGTTATACTTAGATGACTGGAGGGATGTCTATCTGAGTGGGAGTTCATTGAATAATTTGATTAGCTGAACTTAATTATCATGAACTTAGTCTAAAATCTTTACAATATATCTTGTAGATCAAATGGCCCACGTTGTCCTCAACTTCAATGCGTTCCTAGAGAAAACCAAGCTGAAAGACAATGGCAGCAACTATACGGACTGGGTCCGGAACCTGAGGATCATCCTCATAGCTGCCAAGAAAGATTATGTCCTAGAAGCACCGCTAGGTGACGCACCCGTCCCACAGAACCAAGACGTTATGAACGCTTGGCAGACACGTGCTGATGATTACTCCCTCGTTCAGTGCGGCATGCTTTACAGCTTAGAACCGGGGCTCCAAAAGCGTTTTGAGAGACACGGAGCATATGAGATGTTCGAAGAGCTGAAAATGGTTTTTCAAGCTCATGCCCGGGTCGAGAGATATGAAGTCTCCGACAAGTTCTTCAGCTGTAAGATGGAGGAAAATAGTTCTGTCAGTGAGCACATACTCAAAATGTTTGGGTTGCATAACCGCTTGACTCAGCTGGGAGTTAATCTCCCGGATGACGTGGTCATTGACAGAATCCTTCAGTCGCTTCCACCGAGCTACAAGAGCTTTGTGATGAACTTCAATATGCAGGGGATGGAAAAGACCATTCCTGAGGTATATTCAATGCTGAAATCAGCAGAGGTAGAAGTCAAAAAGGAACATCAAGTGTTGATGGTGAATAAAACCACTAAGTTCAAGAAAGGCAAGGGTAAGAAGAACTTCAAGAAGGACGGCAAGGGAGTTGCCGCGCCCGGTAAGCAAGCTGCCGGGAAGAAGCCAAAGAATGGACCCAAGCCCGAGACTGAGTGTTTTTATTGCAAGGGAAGTGGTCACTGGAAGCGGGACTGCCCCAAATACTTAGCGGACAAGAAGGCCGGCATCACGAAAGGTATATGTGATATACATGTAATTGATGTGTACCTTACCAGTACTCGTAGTAGCTCCTGGGTATTTGATACTGGTGCGGTTGCTCACATTTGTAACTCAAAGCAGGAGCTACGGAATAAACGGAGACTGACGAAGGACGAGGTGACAATGCGCGTCGGGAATTGTTCCAAGGTCGATCTGATCGCCGTCGGCACGCTACCTCTACATTTACCTACGGGATTAGTTTTAAACCACAATAATTGTTATTTAGTGCCAGCTTTGAGCATGAACATTGTATCAGGATCTCGTTTAATACGAGATGGCTACTCATTTAAATCCGAGAATAATGGTTGTTCTATTTATATGAGAGATATGTTTTATGGTCATGCTCCGATGGTGAATGGTTTATTCTTAATGAATCTCGAGCGTAATGCTACACATATTCATACTGTGAATACCAAAAGATGTAAGGTTGATAATGATAGTCCCACATACTTGTGGCACTGCTGCCTTGGTCACATAGGTGTCAAACGCATGAAGAAGCTCCATGCAGATGGACTTTTAGAGTCTCTTGATTACGAATCATTTGACACGTGCGAACCATGCCTCATGGGTAAGATGACCAAGACTCCATTCTCAGGAACAATGGAGCGGGCAACCAACTTATTGGAAATGATACATACTGATGTGTGCGGTCCAATGAGTGTTGAGGCCCGTGCTGGCTATCGTTATGTTCTCACCCTCACTGATGACTTGAGTAGATATGGGTATGTCTACTTAATGAAACACAAGTCTGAGACCTTTGAAAAGTTCAAGGAATTTCAGAGTGAGGTTGAGAATCAACGTGACAGGAAAATCAAGTTCTTGCGATCAGATCGTGGGGGAGAATACTTGAGTCACGAATTTGGCACACACTTAAGAAAATGTGGAATAGTTTCACAACTCACGCCACCTGGAACACCTCAGCATAATGGTGTGTCCGAACATCGTAATCGCACTCTATTAGATATGGTGCGATCTATGATGTCTCTTACCGATTTACCGCTATCATTTTGGGGCTATGCTTTAGAGACTACTGCATTCACTTTAAATAGGGCTCCGTCGAAACCGTTGAGACGACACCGTATGAATTATGGTTTGGGAAGAAACCTAAGCTGTCGTTTCTAAAAGTTTGGGGATGCGATGCTTATGTCAAGAAACTTCAACCTGAAAAGCTCGAACCCAAATCGGAAAAATGCGTCTTCATAGGATACCCTAAAGAAACTGTTGGGTATACCTTCTACCTCAGATCCGAAGGCAAGATCTTTGTTGCCAAGAATGGGTCCTTTCTAGAGAAAGAGTTTCTCTCAAAAGAAATAAGTGGGAGGAAGGTAGAACTTGATGAAGTATTACCTCTTGAACCGCTAACTGGCGCAGCTCAAGAAAATGTTCCTGAGGTGCCTACACCGACTAGAGAGGAAGTTGATGATGATGATCATGAAACTTCAGATCAAGTTGCTACTGAACTTCGTAGGTCCACAAGGACACATTCTGCACCAGAGTGGTACGGCAACCCTGTCTTGGAAATCATGTTGTTAGACAACGGTGAACCTTCGAACTATGAAGAAGCGATGGCGGGCCCGGATACCCACAAATGGCTGGAAGCCATGAAATCCGAGATAGGATCCATGTATGAAAACTAAGTATGGACTTTGACTGACTTCCCCGATGATCAGCGAGCCATAGAAAATAAATGGATCTTTAAGAAGAAGACAGACGCGGATGGTAATGTGACCATCTATAAAGCTCGGCTTGTCGTTAAGGGTTATCGACAAGTTCAAGGGGTTGACTACGATGAGACTTTCTCACCCGTAGCGAAGCTGAAGTCCGTCTGAATCATGTTAGCAATTGCCGCATTCTATGATTATGAGATATGGAAAATGGACGTCAAAACGGCATTCCTTAATGGTTTCCTTAAGGAAGAATTGTATATGATGCAGCCGGAAGTTTTTGTCGATCCTAAGAATGCTGACAAGGTGTGCAAGCTCCAACTCTCGATTTATGGGCTGGTGCAAGCATCTCGGAGTTGGAACATTCATTTTGATGAGATGATCAAAGTGTTTGGGTTTATGAAGACTTATGGAGAAGCCTGCATTTACAAGAAAGTGAGTGGGAGCTCTGTAGCATTTCTCATATTGTGTGTGGATGACATACTGTTGATGGGAAATGATATAGAATTCTTGGAAAGCATAAAGGCCTACTTGAACAAGTGTTTTTCAATGAAGGACCTTGGAGAAGCTGCTTATATATTAGGCATCAAGATCTATAGATATAGATCGAGACGCCTCATTGGTCTTTCACAGAGTACGTACCTTGACAAGATATTGAAGAAGTTCAAAATGGATCAGTCAAAGAAGGGGTTCTTGCCTGTATTGCAAGGTACGAGATTGAGCACGGCTCAATGCCCGACCACGGCAGAAGATAGAGAAAAGATGAGTGTCGTCCCCTATGCCTCGGCCATAGGGTCTATCATGTATGCTATGCTGTGTACCAGACCTGATGTAAACCATGCCGTAAGTTTGGTAGGAAGGTACCAAAGTAATCCCGGCATGGAACACTGGACAGCGGTCAAGAATATCCTGAAGTACCTGAAAAGGACCAAGGAAATGTTTCTTGTTTATGGAGGTGACGAAGAGCTCGTCGTAAAGGGTTATGTCGATGCTAGCTTCGACACAGATCTGGATGACTCTAAGTCACAAACCGGATACGTGTATATTTTGAATGGTGGGGCAGTAAGCTGGTGCAGTTGTAAGCAAAGCGTTGTGGCGGGATCTACATGTGAAGCGGAGTACATGGCAGCCTCGGAGGCAGCACAAGAAGCAGTCTGGGTGAAGGAGTTCATTACCGACCTAGGAGTCATACCCAATGCGTCGGGCCCGATGACTCTCTTCTGTGACAACACTGGAGCTATTGCCCTTGCCAAGGAGCCCAGGTTTCACAGGAAGACCAGGCATATCAAGCGTCGGTTCAACTCCATTCGTGAAAGTGTTCAAAATGGAGACATAGAGATTTGTAAAGTACATACGGACCTGAATGTAGCAGATCCGTTGACTAAACCTCTCCCTAGAGCAAAACATGATCAACACCAGAACTGCATGGGTGTTCGATTCATCACAATGTAACTAGAATATTGACTCTAGTGCAAGTGGGAGACTGTTGGAAATATGCCCTAGAGGCAATAATAAAATGGTTATTATTATATTTCTTTGTTCATGATAATTGTCTATTGTTCATGCTATAATTTTGTTATCCGGAAATCATAATACATGTGTGAATACATAGACCACAACACGTCCCTAGTGAGCCTCTAGTTGACTAGCTCGTTGATCAAAAGATAGTCATGGTTTCCTGACTATGGACATTGGATGTCATTGATAACGGGATCACATCATTAGGAGAATGATGTGATGGACAAGACCCAATCCTAAGCTTAGCTCAAAGATCGTGTAGTTCGTTTGCTGTAGCTTTTCTGAATGTCAAGTATCATTTCCTTAGATCATGAGATTGTGCAACTCCCGGATACCGTAGGAGTGCCTTGGGTGTGCCAAACGTCACAACGTAACTGGGTGACTATAAAGGTACATTACAGGTATCTCCGAAAGTGTCTGTTGTATTGGCACGAATCGAGACTGGGATTTATTACTCCGTATGACGGAGAGGTATCTCTGGCCCCACTCGGTAATGCATCATCATAATGAGCTCAATGTGATCAAGTGGTTGATCACGGGATCATGCATTACGGTACGAGTAAAGTGACTTGCCGGTAACGAGACTGAACAAGGTATTGGGATACCGACGATCGAGTCTCGGGAAAGTAACGTACCAATTGACAAAGGGAATTGTATACGGATTGATTGAATCCTCGACATCGTGGTTCATCCGATGAGATCATCGTGGAGCATGTGGGAGCCAACATGGGTATCCAGATCCCGCTGTTGGTTATTGACCGGAGAGTCGTCTCGGTTATGTCTGCATGTCTCCCGAACCCGTAGGGTCTACACACTTAAGGTTCGGTGATGCTAGGGTTGTTAGGAAGACTTGTATGAGATCCCGGATGTCACGAGGAGTTATGGAATGGTCCGGAGGTAAATATTTATATATGGGAAGTTGTCATACGGTCGCCGGAAAGGTTCAGGGGCATATCGGTATTGTACCGGGGCCACCGGAGGGGTTCCGGGGGTCCACCGGGAGGGGCCACCTCTTCCGGAGGGCCTTATGGGCTGCATGGAGAAGGGAACCAGCCCAAGTGGGCTAGGGCGCCACACCCCCTAGGGCCCGTGCGCCTAGGGTTGGGGGAAACCCTAAGGGGAGGCGCCCCCTTGCTTGGGGGGCAAGCCCCCCTCCCCTCGGCCACCGCCCCCCCTCTAGATCTCATCTAGAGGGGGCCGGCCCCCTTCCCCCTTCCCCTATAAATAGAGGGGTGAGGGGAGGGCTGCATACAACATCCAAGGCGCAGCCCCTCCCCTCCCCAACTCCTCTCCTCCTCCATAAGAGCTTGGCGAAGCCCTGCCGGAGTACTGCAGCTTCATCACCACCACGCCGTCGTGCTGATATTGGAGCCCTCTTCCTCAACCTCTCCCTCCTCCTTGATGGATCAAGGCGCGGGAGACGTCCTCGCTCCGTACGTGTGTTGAACGTGGAGGTGCCGTCCGTACGGCGCTAGGATCTTCGGTGATTTGATCACGTCGAGTACAACTCGATCAACCCCGTTCTCTTGAACGCTTCCGCTCGTGATCTACAAGGGTATGTAGATGCACTCCTCTATCCCTCGTTGCTAGATGACTCCATAGATTTATCTTGGTGATGCGTAGAAAATTTTAAAATTCTGCTACGTTCCCCAACAGCATATGAAGCAACTCTTCCATATTGCATAAGTACACCTCCAAGTCCTAAGCGAGAAGCATCGCAATACACTTGGAAATCTTTGCGTATATCCGGAAGAATCAGTACTGTGGCTGTAACCAAACGTTTCTTCAACTCCTGAAAACTGGCCTCACAATCCTCGGTCCATTTGAACTTGGTGTCCTTCTTGAACAACTCCTTCATGGGTTTTGCAATCTTGGAAAAATTCTCAATGAATCCCCGATAATATCATGCGAGTCCTAGAAAACTGCGGATCTCTCCAACTAAGGTGGGTGCCAACCACTCAGTGACAGACTGAACCTTGGTAGGGTCTACGGCTATACCTTCTCTTGATATAACATGTCCAAGAAATCCAACTTCCTTCAATCAAAACTCACACTTGCTGAACTTGGCATACAGCTGATGTTCCCTGAGCTTCTCGAGAACTAAACACAAGTGTACCTTGTGTTCCCCTTCATCCTTCGAGTACACCAAAATATCATCAATTGACACCACAACAAACTTATCCAAAAACTACATGAACACCTTGTTCATCATACTCATAAAATAGGCAGGGGCGTTATTCAATCCAAATGACATGACCGTGTACTCATATAGTCCGTACCTTGTGGTAAAAGTTGTCTTAGGTATATCCTGTTCTCGGATCTTCAACTGGTGGTATCCTGATCGAAGATCGATCTTGGAGAATACTTTAGCTCCTTGCAACTGGTCAAAGATATCATTGATCATCGGTAGTGGGTACTTGTTCTTGATCGTCACTTCATTTAACGCCCGATAATCAACAACCATTCTCAAAGATCCATCCTTCTTCTCAACTAAGAGCACTGGGGCTCCCCACAATGATGAGCTTGGTCGGATATATCCTTTCTCCGGTAACTCCTTAATCTGCTTCTTAATTTCCTCCAGATCATTTGCGGGCATCCGATACGGTCTCTTTGATATTGGTCCAGTGCCTGGCAACAACTTTATCAAAAACTTTATGTCTCGATTTGGCGGCATGCCTGGTAATTCCTCTAGAAATACATCCAGGCAATCCTTCACAACAGGCACTTCTTCCTGAACAACTCCCGAGAGAGAGAGTTCACTTGGGTCCTTCTTGGCGCATGCCTAGACACATACTTGATCCTTTTTCCCTCCGGGGTGGTTAGTAGAATTGACTTACTGGCACAATCGATATTTCCTCCATATATGGATAGCCAATCCATGCCTAATATCACATCCAATCCTTCTGACTCCAAAATTATCAGGTCTGAGGGGAAAACATCCCTACCTTCTGGCACAATATCACCTGAAAACATCCACTGCTTGCCATATACTCCGCTCTAGGTGAGCTTACTAACATAGGTGTCTTAAGAACTTTGGTGGGCAACTTATACTTATCCATAAATCCCCTTGATATGTATGAATGCGATGCACTAGTATCAAAAAGAACTATTGCAGTAAATGACTTAATAAAAAACTTACTTATAACTACATCTGGCTGTTCTTCAACCTCCTTCACGTTAACGTGGTTCACTTGTCCTCTGGTGAAAGGGTTGGGCTTCTTCCCAGAGTTTCCATTTCCATTGCCATTCTTCAACTCTGAGCAATCATTGGCGTAGTGTCCAGTCTTCCTGCACTTGTAACAGGTCACATGACCCAGGTCCTTCTTAGCGGGGGTTACTGTGTTAGAACGGTTCTGTCCATTGCTTCCTCCATTCCCATTCCCATTCTTAGGCCCACTGTGATTATGTGAGCTTCCTAAATTGTGAGTATGGCCTCCATGATTATGGGTGTAACCTCCGGAGTTAAGGGTAAAGCGAGGCTTCTGCTGAGCTCCAGAATTGTACTTCCCCTGTCCATACTTCTGTTTGCGGCTCTCTATGTGCTGCTGTTTGCTTTCAATCATAAGGGCACTGTCTACCAACTCCTGGTAGTTAGTAAATGTTGCCACCATCAACTACATACTCATCTCATCATTCAGCCCTTCCATAAAATTCTCCTGCTTCATGGCATCTGTGGCCACATCATCCGGGGCATAGCAAGCTAACTTGCTAAACTCATCCACGTACTGCCCCACAGTACGATTTCCTCGGCGTAAGTTGCGAAACTCACGCTTCTTCATGTTCATCGCTCCAGTTGAGACATGGGCGGTACAGAAAGCTTGCTGAAACTGATCCCATGTGACATTGGCTATGGGAAAAGTGGCGGTGTAATTCTCCCACCATGAGGCTACGGGTCCATCCAATTGATTTGCGGCAAAGCGCACCTTCTCAGCATCTATGCAACCTGTGGTGGTCAGCTCCCTTCCAATCCCGTGAAGCCAGTCATTAGCAACAATCGGCTCAGTGCTACTGGAAAACACCGGCGGATTCAACCTCAGAAAACAGGCTAAGTTGTCAACTAGAGGTGGTGGCGGTGGGTGGTTGTTGTTGTTGTTGTCGTTGTTGTCGTCATTGTGGTTGTTGTTGTTGTTGTCGTTGTTGTTGTTGTTGTTGTCGTTGTTGTTGTCGTTGTTGTTGTCGTTGTCATTGTCGTCGTCGTTGTCGTCGTCGTTGTCGTCTTTGTCGTCGTCGTCACTGCCGTCGTTGTCGTTGTCGTCATCGTCGTCGTCGTCGTCGTTGTTGTTGTTGTTGTTGTCGTTGTTGTTGTTGTTGTTGCCTTGGTTCTGGACTGGTAGCTGCATCAAGGCATTCTGCTGCTGGATCAACTGGGTGAGCTCTGGTGGAAAGACAAATCCGGGTTCATGTCTCGGAGGCATTCGATAGGTTTATAGGGGAGAGATTAGAATAGAGTGAGGTCTAGAGAGAAATCACTACCCATATGCACATGAGACAAACACATTCATATCACACCACTCAATTCAAGCAAGGGCATACAATCGATCTAACTACCGTTACAAAACACTAGGACTACTACTATATACATGGGGGAATACTACTGATAATATGGTGGCCGACTAGAAATTTTGATCGGAAGAAGACTCCATGATATCTGCTCTAGCTTCGTCTTCATAATCATCATCACTGTCGGGATCGGAGTCGGTGTCGTTGATGATGATGTAGTCTTCCGGATGCTCATCCTCTCCTGGTGCAGTGTCTCCCATGAATACTCCTAGCTTCTTCTTCAGGTCTTCATTCTTCTCCAGTAGTACCGCAATTTCCTCTTCATATCCATCGCATGTAGCCTTGAGTTCCTCTTCTAGCTCCATGTTCCTGGTCGTCACTTTCTTTAGGTCTATCATGCTGGGGCACATCTAGTTCTCCTAACGACGAATGTGTTGGTTTAACTCCTAGATGTAGGCTGCAATGGACTTGTCCCTCCTAGTGTAGATCATCTCCCATTGCTCATCTCGGCGTCCACATATCTGGTAGATGGTGTCCTTAAGATCCTTGTGGTATACTTCGCCGATGCGTCCCATGGCGATGTGAGCTGCATGCTCTTTCCTAGTCTCCAGGTTGGTGCGTCAAAGGAAAACTCTATGGGCTCGATAACTGGGGTGAAAGTTCTTCCTGGAACATGTACTCAATTGTCCAACGCTCTTCTTCAGGTAGAGTGGCGGTGTAGGTCCCAGTGAAGCTCGGCATTCTGATGTTCAGGTATCTAGTGGCTTCCTTCAAGTGTCGTCCAAAACGCGTGTCTTCATCAGGTTGAGCAAACTTGTTCCTTGGGTCTGCCATCTATAGAGTAGAAAGTGGAGAAGAGTCAGAAATGAGTAGAGAAGAGTGTCTTATGGCTTATCTTAGTGGTCACGCCCTACGGTCGGCGTGTGCTGTGATACCACCTTGTAGCGATCCGAACGGTCAAATCTCTGTGTATAAGTGTCATCCCTGAATCGGTAATGCCGACACACACAGTACTTGAAGGATTTATAACAGAGTGCAATCACACACTTATTACATCGAATGTCTCAAAGAGAGTACTTATCACAATAATATGGCTGAAGGCCATCTAAACACGATAACAGCGTAAGCTTAAGAGGTAAAATGAGTCCATCAACTCCAACGGCATAGCTGAGTGCACTACAATGATCTAGCGCTCCTTACTCTTCGTCTAAAAACTCTACAACATAATACATTGCAACATGTGTAGGTCAGCACATGGAATATGCTGGCAAGATAACACTATAGAGCAATGAACAAGTAACAACTATAACTATATGCATATATGGCTGGTGGAGGCTCTATGGTTATCATTTTGCGAAAAGCTAGTTTTTCCCTACAACAAAGGATTATATTTTATTTAACTACAAAGTTTGTTAGAAACATTGAGAATGGTAACTCCATCTCAATCCCAAATTAATAAACATTAACCCAACAAGTTAATTAAGTAGAGTGATGAGATCAACATAGTAATTCAAGCACCAGATACTCAAGATATCCATAGCCAGGGACACGGCTAACCATGATTAGTTTATACACTCTACAGAGGTTTGCGCACTTTTCCCCACAAGACTCGATCTCCTCTGTTGAATTTCTCGCACAACATGCTGTTTGAGAAACGGATAACCGAGACACAGTCTTTCCGAAGAGGTCCCCTTAACCGATAGATAGGCCGGTACACCTACAATCCCCTACATCTGCTAGCCCATCATGGAAAGGATTCCCACAACTTACTCAACTATGCCAGAGCCCATAATGGCTTGTGGCTGCACACGGAAGTTTCCAGCGTGAATAACATAATGATCCCTTTGAGCCTGGGTGGGGAACCATAGGAAAAATCACACACATACCCCGGGATTCTCCTTTGAACAACACTGCATTTCCCTAGGTGCCCACAAACCAATCCACCCAGATGTGTGTTAAAGTAGCCACCTTATGTAAACCCTTAGTTCATAATAATACTCACAATTGTCATGAATCACTCAAACCAAACCACGTCTACGAGCATAGCATAGCAATGTATAATAAGCGTAACGTAGTAACTCCCAAGGTTTGAATTTGGGCAATAGGTACTACCTCAACAACTACTTCCCAAAACCGACATGTTAAACAGATCCTGCTCATGCAATGTTTGAGGATTTAGACTAATGCATAACAACTGGGTAATAAGGGATATGATCAAAGTGTTACTTGCCTTGCTGATGATCTGAAAACCCTAGTGACTCTTAGTAGCATGCTTCGCACTCCGGAAACTCTATCGTGAACAAACAATAGCATACATAAGCAATCGAGCATGATGCAAGGTAAAACTCAAATGAAAAGATCCAAACTGAAAGTTCAACTTAAGAGCTTCGATTTGCAAAAAGAATCAACAAAATCGGAGCTACGAAACTCAAACTACGATCAAAAAAAGTTCGAAGTCAAATCTGCTTGCTACCAAATTTTAACTTGTCAAAATCATGTTCAAGTTGGTTATCTGGAAAGAGGGGAACAAGACGAAGATTTTGGTGTTGGTTTCACCGGATTTGGACAAGCGACCAAAAAGTTGCGACGGTTTGAAGATCAAGGACTAAACTGTGATAAAAATTAATCGTGAATAGATCCCTGGCCGAAAATAAAATAAAACAAAAACCCTAACGGACGAACGTTCGCTATGAAACGCTAATGAACGAAAACATTCGCTATAGAGTAATAACGGACGAATGTCCGCAATTTAGATCCAACCGGAAAAACCGAAAGAAAACCCTAACTTTTAAAAAAACGGAAGATAAATCGGTTTTGGTTTTTACCGGTTAACCTAAGAAAATCACCGGCGGCAACGACGGGATCCGGCGCGGCTCCGGCAAACGACGTCTTGGGCGGTGGCACAGGGCTGTAGGCAGGGCAGCGGTGCGGCGACGAGGCAGCGGAGGGCGACGGCTTGCGGGCGGCGGCGCACCAGCGGCGCCGGCGAGCGGCTTGCGGCGGCGGCGGGCTCAGCGATGGCTGCGGTCGGGGTGGGGTGAGGAGGCGGCGGGGTGGCAGCGCTATTTAAAGGCGAGGGGCGGCTTCCTTGCGAGAGGGGGCGCGGCGGCGGCGCTCGAGACTCCTGTTCCAAGTCAGAGAGGGAGGCGACGCGGCGCTGCGGGCCGGCTTGCTCGGCTGGGCCTTCGGCCCACTCGGGCGGGAAACTTTTTTTAAATAAAATTTCGCCCGAAGAAAAAGTCCTATTAAAAAAATATTAAAAAAATTCTAAAAATACCATAAACAATTTTCACCGTCTAAACCTATTATTTAGAACAAAGTGAACATTGTTTTGGCCTAAAAATGCAATTTTCAAAAATGCATATTTTTCTAAATTAAAATAAAATAGCAAATAAAATCCTAATAAATTTTAATTTGATTTTAAATTTTCTTCTTCAATATTCCTTTCTTTTGAAGAAGTCATATTATCTTCTCTCTTTTATTTTTAACATTTGAAATTATTGGAGAGAAAAATATTAAAATCAAATTGATCCTCTTTTCAAATTTGATAAAATTCAAATATGAAAATTTATGAAATCCCCAACTCTCTCCTTGGGTCCTTGAGTTGCTTAAGATTTCTAGGATCACAACCAAATATGCAAATTAAATATGATATGCATATGATGGCCTATGTATAACATCCAAATTGAAAATTTGGGATGTTACATCTACGTTGCTCCATTTGTCATCGGTATGTTACTTGCTTGAGATTCGATCGTCGGTATCTACATACCTAGTTCAATCTCGTTACCGGCAAGTCTCTTTACTCGTTCCGTAATGTATCATTCCGTAACTAACTCTTTAGTCACATTGCTTGCAAGGCTTATAGTGATGAGCATTACCGAGAGGGACCAGAGATACCTCTCCGACAATCGGAGTGACAAATCCTAATCTCGATCTATGCCAACTCAACAAACACCATTGGAGACACTTGTAGAGCATCTTTATTGTCACCCAGTTACGTTGTGACGTTTGATAGCACACTAAGTGTTCCTCTGGTATTCGGGAGTTGCATAATCTCATAGTCATAGGAACATGTATAAGTCATGAAGAAAGCAATAGCAATAAACTAAACGATCATAGTGCTAAGCTAACGCATGGGTCAAGTCAATCACATCATTCTCTAATGATGTGTTCCCGTTCATCAAATGACAACTCAAGTCTATGGTTAGGAAACTTAACCATCTTTTGATTAACAAGCTAGTCAAGTAGAGGCATACTAGTGACACTCTGTTTGTCTATGTATTCACACATGTACTAAGTTTCCGGTTAATAAAATTCTAGCATGAATAATAAACATTTATCATGATATAAGTAAATATAAATAACAACTTTATTATTGCCTCTAGGGCATATTTCCTTCAGTCTCCCACTTGCACTAGAGTCAATAATCTAGATTACATAGTAATGATTCTAACACCCATGGAGTCTTGGTGCTGATCATGTTTTGCTCGTGAGAGAGGCTTAGTCAACGGGTCTGCAACATTCAGATCCGCATGTATCTTGCAAATCTCTATGTCTCCCTCCTTGACTTGATCACGGATGGAATTGAAGCGTCTCTTGATGTGCTTGGTTCTCTTGTGAAATCTGGATTCCTTTGCCAAGGCAATTGCACCAGTATTGTCACAAAAGATTTTCATTGGACCCGATGCACTAGGTATGACACCTAGATCGGATATGAACTCCTTCATACAGACTCCTTCATTTCCTGCTTCCGAAGCAGCTATGTACTCCGCTTCACACGTAGATCCCGCCATGACTCTCTGCTTGGAACTGCACCAATTGACAGATCCACCATTCAATAAAAATACGTATCCGGTTTGTGACTTAAGAGTCATCCGGATCAGTGTCAAAGCTTGCATCGACGTAACCGTTTACAGCAAAATCTTTGTCACCTCCATAACCGAGAAACATAACCTTAGTCCTTTTCAGGTCTTTTAGGATGTTCTTGACCGCTGTCCAGTGATCCACTCATGGATTACTTTGGTACCTCCCCGCTAAAATAATAGCAAGGCACAGATCAGGTCTGGTACACAGCATTGCGTACATGATAGAACCTATGGCTGAAGCATAGGGAATGACTTTCATTTTCTCTCTATCTTCTGCAGTGGTCGGGCATTGAGTCTGACTCAACTTCACACCTTGTAACACAGGCAAGAACCCTTTCTTTGCTTGATCCATTTTGAACTTCTTCAAAACTTTATCAAGGTATGTGCTTTGTGAAAGTCCAATTAAGTGTGTTGATCTATCTCTATAGAACTTGATGCCCAATATATAAGCAGCTTCACCGAGGTCTTTCATTGAAAAATTCTTATTCAAGTATCCTTTTATGCTATTCAGAAATTTAGTATCATTTCCGATTAACAATATGTCACCCACATATAATATCAGAAATGCTACAGCGCTCCCACTCACTTTCTTGTAAATACAGGCTTCTCCAAAAGTCTGTATAAAACCATATGCTTTGATCACACTATCAAAGCGTATATTCCAACTCCGAGATGCTTGCACCAGTCCATAAATGGATCGCTGGAGCTTACACACTTTGTTAGCACCTTTTGGATCGACAAAACCTTCTGGTTGCATCATATACAACTCTTCTTTAAGATATCCATTAAGGAATGCAGTTTTGACATCCATTTGCCAAATTTCATAATCATAAAATGCGGCAATTGCTAACATGATTCGGACGGACTTAAGCATCGCTACGGGTGAGAAGGTCTCATCGTAGTCAACTCCTTGAACTTGTCGACCTTTCACAACAAGTCGAGCTTTGTAGACAGTAACATTACCGTCAACGTCAGTCTTCTTCTCGATGATCCATTTATTCTCTATGGCTTGTCGATCATCGGGCAATTCAACCAAAGTCCATACTTTGTTCTCATACATGGATCCCATCTCAGATTTCATGGCCTCAAGCCATTTTGCGGAATCTGGGCTCATCATCGCTTCCTCATAGTTTATAGGTTCGTCATGGTCAAGTAACATGACTTCCAGAACAGGATTACCGTACCACTCTGGTGCGGATCTTACTCTGGTTGACCTACGAGGTTCGGTAGTAACTTGATCATAAGTTTCATGATCACCATCATTAGCTTCCTCACTAATTGGTGTAGGAATCACTAGAACTGATTTCTGTGATGAAATACTTTCCAATAAGGGAGCAGGTACAATTACCTCAGCATGTTCTACTTTCCTCCCACTCACTTCTTTTGAGAGAAACTCCTTCTCTAGAAAGGATCCATTCTTAGCAATGAATATCTTGCCTTCGGATCTGTGATCGAAGGTGTACCCAACAATCTCCTTTGGGTATCCCATGAAGACACATTTCTCTAATTTGGATTCGAGCTTATTAGGTTGAAGCTTTTTCACATAAGCATCGCAGCCCCAAACTTTAAGAAACGACAGCTTAGGTTTCTTGCCAAACCACATTTCATACAGTGTCGTCTCAACGGATTTAGATGGCGCCCTATTAATCGTGAATGCATCTGTCTCTAATGCATAACCCCAAAACGATACTGGTAAATCGGTAAGAGACATCATAGATCACACCATATCTAATAAAGTACGGTTATGACGTTCGGACACACCTTTACGCTGTGGTGTTCCAGGTGGTGTGAGTTGCGAAACCATTCGACATTGTTTCAAATGAAGACCAAACTCGTAACTCAAATATTTGCCTCCGCGATCAGATCGTAGAAACTTTATTTTCTTGTTACAATGATTTTCCACTTCACTCTGAAATTGTTTGAACTTTTCAAATGTTTCAGACTTATGTTTCATTAAGTAGATATACCCATATCTGCTCAAATCATCTGTGAAGGTCAGAAAATAACGATACCTGCTGTGAGCCTCAACACTCATTGGATCGCATACATCAGTATGTATTATTTCCAATAAGTCAGTTGCTCGCTCCATTGTTCCGGAGAACGGAGTCTTAGTCATCTTGCCCATGAGGCATGGTTCACAAGCATCAAGTGATTCCAAAAGCCCATCAGCATGGAGTTTCTTCATGCGCTTTACACCAATATGACCTAAACGGCAGTGCCACAAATAAGTTGCACTATCATTATTAAACTTATATCTTTTGGCTTCAATACTATGAATATGTGTATCACTACTATCAAGATTTAGTAAAAATAGACCACTCATCAAGGGTGCATGACCATAAAAGATATTACTCATATAAATAGAACAACCATTATTCTCTGATTTAAATGAATGACCGCCTCTCATCAAACAAGATCTAGATATAATGTTCATGCTTAACGCTGGCACCAAATAACAATTATTCAGGTCTAAAACTAATCCCGAAGGTAGATGTAGAGGTAGCGTGCTGACGGCGATCACATCAACTATGGAACCATTTCCCACGCGCATCGTCACCTCATCCTTAGCCAATCTTCACTTAATCCGTAGCCCCTGTTTCGAGTTGCAAATATTAGCAACATAACCAGTATCAAATACCCAGGCGCTACTGTGAGGATTAGTAAGGTACACATCAATAACATGCATATCAAATATACCTTTCACTTTGCCATCCTTCTTATCCGCCAAATACTTGGGGCAGTTGCGCTTCCAGTAACCAGTCCCTTTGAAGTAGAAGAACTCAGTCTCAGGCTTAGGTCCAGACTTGGGCTTCTTCACTTGAGCAGCAACTTGCTTGCGTTCTTCTTGAAGTTCCCCTTCTTCCTTTTGCCCTTGTTCTTGAAACTGGTGGTCTTGTTGACCATCAACACTTGATGCTCCTTCTTGATTTCTACCTCCGCAGCCTTTAGCATTGCGAAGAGCTCGGGAATTGTCTTATCCATCCCTTGCATATTATAGTTCATCACGAAGCTCTTGTAGCTTGGTGGAAGTGATTGAAGAACTCTGTCAATGACACTATCATCAGGAAGATTAACTCCCAGCTGAGTCAAGTGGTTGTGGTACCCAGACATTCTGAGTATATGTTCACTGACACAACTATTCTCCTCCATTTTGCCATGGTAGAACTTATTGGAGACTTCATATCTCTCAATCCGGGCATTTGCTTGAAATATTAACTTCAACTCCTAGAACATCTCATATGCTCCATGACGTTCAAAATGTCGTTGAAGTCCCGGTTCTAAGCCGTAAAGCATGGCACACTGAACTATCAAGTAGTCATCAACTTTGCTTTGCCAGACATTCTTAACGTCGTTAGCAGCATCTACAACAGGCTTGTCACCCAGCGGTGCTTCCAGGACGTAACTCTTCTGTGCAACAATGAGGATAATCCTCTAGTTACGGACCCAATCCGTGTAATTGCTACCATCATCTTTCAACTTAGCTTTCTCTAGGAACGCATTAAAATTCAACGGAACAACAACACATGCCATTTATCTACAACAACATAGACATGCAAAATACTATCAGGTACTAAGTTCATGATAAATTAAAGTCCAATTTAATCATATTACTTAAGAACTCACACTTAGATGGACATCCCTCTAATCATCTAAGTGATCACGTGATCCATATCAACTAAACCATGTCCGATCATCACGTGAGATGGAGTAGTTTTCAATGGTGAACATCACTATGTTGATCATATCTACTATATGATTCACGCTCGACCTTTCGGTCTCAGTGTTCCAATGCCATATCTGCATATGCTAGGCTCGTCAAGTTTAACCCGAGTATTCCACTTGTGCAAAACTGGCCTGCACCCGTTGTATGTGAACACAGAGCTTATCACACCCGATCATCACAGGGTGTCTCGGCACAACGAACTGTAGCAACGGTGCATACTCAGGGAGAACACTTGTACCGTGAAATTTAGTGAGAGATCATCTTATAATGCTACCACCGTACTAAGCAAAATAAGATGCATAAAGGATAAACATCACATGCAATCAAATAAGTGATATGATATGGCCATCATCATCTTGTGCCTTTTGATCTCCATCTCCAAAGCACCGTCATGATCACCATCGTCACTGGCTTGACACCATGATCTCCATCGAAGCATTGTTGTCGTCTCGCCAACTATTGCTTCTACGACTATCGCTACCACTTAGTGATAAAGTAAAGCAATTACATGGCGATTGCATTTCATACAATAAAGCGACAACCATATGGCTCCTGCCAATTGCCGATAACAGTGTTACAAAACATTATCATCTCATAAAACAATTTATATAATCACGTATTGACCATATCACATCACAACATGCCCTACAAAAACAAGTTAGACGTCCTCTACATTGTTGTTGCAAGTTTTACGTGGCTGCTACGGGCTTCTAGCAAGAACCGTTCTTAACTACGCATCAAAACCACAACATAGTATAGTTATTTCTTTTTGATCTTCAGAAAGAACCATGTTCATTGAAACCGATTCAACTAAAGTTGGAGAAACAGACACCCACTAGCCACCTGTGTGCGAAGCACGTCGATAGAACCAGTCTCGCGTAAGCGTACGCATGTCAGTCTGAGCCGCTTCATCCAACAATACCCATGAATCAAGAATCAACTAGTGACGGCAAGCAATATGTATATACCCACGACCACAACTCCTTTGTGTTCTACTCGTGCATATAACATCTACCCATAGACCTGGCTTGGATGCCACTTTGGGAAATGTAGTATTTCAAAAAAATTCCTACGATCACGCAAGATCTATCTAGGAGAAGCATAGCAATGAGCAGGGAGAGTGTGTCCACGTACCCTCATAGATCGAAAGTGGAAGCGTTTAGTAACGCGGTTGATGTAGTCGAACGTCTTTGCGATCCAACCGAACCAAGTACCGGACGCACGTCACCTCCGTGATCTGCACACATTCAGCTCGGTGGCGTCCCACGAACTCTTGATCCAGTTGAGTCCGAGGGAGAGTTTCATTAGCATGACGTCATGGTGATGGTGATGATGAAGTTACCGACGTAGTGCTTCGCCTAAGCACTATGATAATATGACCAAGGTGGAAAACTGTGGAGGGGGGCACCGTGCATGGCTAAGATAAATCTTGGAGTGCCTTTGAGGTGCCCCCTGCCCACGTATATAAAGGAGGGGGGCAGAGGAGGCCGGCCTAGGAGGGGCGGGCCTATAGGGGGAGTCCAACTATGATTCCCAATCCTAGTTGGAGTCCCCTTCCTTTTCCAAGAGGGGAGAGAGGGAAGGAGTAGGAGAGGGAGAAGGAAAGAGAGGGGGGCGCCGCCCCCTCCCTAGTTCAATTCAGACTTGCCATGGGGGGGGGGGCACACGACCACCCCTTGAGGCCCTTCTCTCCTTTCACGTATGGCCCATTAAGGCCCACTACTTCCCCCGGCGAATTCCCGTAACTCTCCGGTACTCTGAAAAATACCCGAATCACTCAGAACCTTTCCGATGTCTGAATATAGCCTTCCAATATATCGATCTTTATGTCTCAACCATTTCAAGACTCCTCGTCATGTCCGTGATCTCATATGGGACTCCAAACAACCTTCGGTACATCAAATCACATAACTCACAATACAAATTGTCATCGAACTTTAAGCGTGCGGACCCTACGGGTTCGAGAACTATGTAGACATGACCAAGACACATCTCCGGTCAATAACCAATAGCGGAACCTAGATGCTCGTATTGGCTCCTACATATTCTACGAAGATCTTTATCGGTCAAACCGCATAACAACATACGTTGTTCCCTTTGTCATCGGTATGTTACTTGCCCGAGATTCGATCGTCGGTATCCTCATATCTAGTTCAGTTCATAAACGGAAAGTCTCTTTACTCATTCTGTAATGTATCATCCCGTAACTAACTCTTTAGTCACATTGCTTGCAAGGCTTATAGTGATGAGCATTACCGAGAGGGCCCAGAGATACCTCTCCGACAATCGGAGTGACAAATCCTAATCTCGATCTATGCCAACTCAACAAACACCATTGGAGACACCTATAGAGCATCTTTATAGTCACCCAGTTACGTTGTGACGTTTGATAGAGCACTAAGTGTTCCTCCGGTATTCGGGAGTTGCATAATCTCATAGTCATAGGAACATGTATAAGTCATGAAGAAAGCAATAGCAATAAACTAAACGATCATAGTGCTAAGCTAACGGATGGGTCAAGTCAATCACATCACTCTCTAATGATGTGATCCCGTTCATCCAATGACAACTCATGTCTATGGTTAGGAAACTTAACCATCTTTTGATTAACGAGCTAGTCAAGTAGAGGCATACTAGTGACACTTTGTTTGTCTATGTATTCACACATGTACTAAGTTTCCGATTAATACAATTCTAGCATGAATAATAAACATTTATCATGATATAAGGAAATATAAATAACAACTTTATTATTGCCTTTAGGGCATATTTCCTTCACTCCAAGTCTTGGAGTAGGAGCCAGGTCTTCGGAAACATCCCATCTTGGCATTGTGGGCTTCGACAACGCAACCCACCAATAAATCATCATGGGGATCATCGGCCCGGCCTCCTGGACGGGAGATGATGTGGCAAGCATCCCCTAGTCCAGGACACCATCATGTGTGGCTCATTACTTAGCAAGATGTGCCTTGAGATATCGATCAAATCCTATTTGCTCTTTCCTATGGACAAACCATGATGTTGTTTGCTTATGGTGTCGATCTAAGTTGGCTTTGGAAGTCATTAACCTCTCCTTTGGGAGGCTTGAATCTTTATTATGTAAGAAATGTTAGTTATAAGTAAACACCTTCCTTTGGAGGGCCCAAGTTTGCTAAAAAAATAGTGACGATGTGGGAGTATCTGTCTGATGCATGTTGAGTATGCTTTTGCTGAGGTTGTTAGACTGATGCACCTATTTGTGTCATGACCATGAGCGCATTCAACACATGTGTCTTCCTTTCTAAAACTTATGTTCTATTGTTCTCGCTTCCTTACTTCATCTCCAGCCAAATTTGTTCTTCTAGGATTGTGATTATGGTCTAGGGGGGGGGGGGTGCATAAAGAATTATAAGACTAACCTTTTAGGCTTTCTACTTCTAGTTGCCTAGAGCGACCTAAAATTGAAAGTCTACAAAAAATAATAGAGAGCATGGAAGCAAAATTTTCAAGAAAAGAAGTAGATAGGGAAAAGGAATTACCATCTGAAATTAAATTACTCGCTGAGATCAAGACAAGACAAGTCGTCTTTAAAAGTGTCCCATCCTCTCTCACCTGGCGTGCTAAGGAAAATAAGAAAAAAGGTATAACATTTTCTCACACACGAGTGTGTGAGTTCGATCTTCGAGTATGTTCATTTCGAGTTACGTCACAAATACGGCGTCGCTTTGCGTGTGTTGAAAAGCTTGGCTCGTACAGCTTATTAGATATTGTATTGTTGTGCTCCGCGAGGGCAACCATTGTCGATGACGTTTATTACGTTACGCTATGTACAAACTTACACTTTCCAAAAATGTAAAACACACACAGCCACAACTACACGTATATCACGAGCGCATGGTTGCGAGTCCAGAAAATATATCTGAACAATAATTATTAAATATGGGTCATCTTAATAAATGATATCAGAACAAATTCAGACCAAACAATAAATATAATAAACATAGAACCATGGAGAAGGTAAATATGGTCCAAAGAGTAGCACACAATGCTTTTTAGGACATAAGTCATAAGAAACAATATTTCTCACTGAAACTTAGACAACCTCCTAGAAAAACATTTCTTCCACCGCAAAAATGGAGTAAAAAGAGAACAACATTTCTTTAGGATGGGGAAGAGGATTTGTGGCATGCAAGGCGGAGGCACCGACCCCGTTTTTTTGGCTTTCAATTTTGAATCTTATATATCTTTTGAACAAAAGTTCAAATTATGTTTTGTTTGCATATTCGTGTTTCTTGTGACGAGGGCATTGAAAGATCACTTTTGAATGCATTTTGACAAGTCTTTAAAACTTCACCAAGTTTCAATAGCTGAAACTTGGTATGAACAACGACAAAATCATCAACTTTTTTTCAGAAACTAAAACATAAACTTGGCGTGCCTTCGTGCGGAATACAACACTTTCTGGATCATGAAGCAATCGTGTGGCGGGGCAGGTTTGTGCCCCTACAAATTTCCGGTGTTCGAGTACATCTTCAAGACTCTTTGTGGCAACGCCGAGGAGGATTCTTTCCATGCCCTAGTTCTATGTGATAACATATGCCTCCTATGGGGTTGCACGCGGGAGGAGTGTCCCATCCCTCCCAAGGAGCAAGTCCTCCTCGCTGGTGATGAATGGATATTACACTTGTTGGTGGGAAAATCTATAGTGAAGTTCGAGACATGATCATGATGCTCATTTGGCGTATGTGGAGCCTTCGTACAAACCTAGTCTATAGTAAAACAATTCCATCTCCTGAAGCCTCCAAGATGTTCTTAAGTAGCTATTTGTATTCATTACACTATGTACATCAAGTGAGCATAAACGAGATTAACAAGGGGAAGACCCTATCGCCACGATGCCCTCTTGTCAGAAGACAATAGTCAAACTACCCGAACCACTGTGCCCCCACCACCGACGAATTGGTGGTTCTTTCATCTGATGGCTCATTATCCGAGGCCGATGACACGGCTGGAGCTGGTATAATACTCAGAATTGCAGATGGAGGCGCTGTTTTTGTGTCCCGTCGACACCTTTTTCATTGTAATAATGCGCTGGAATCGGAGATTCATGCATTGATGGGCGGCATGGCTTTAGCCCTTCAAAGGCCAGACCTCCCAAGTCATTGTTCTATCGGCTTTATTTGATTCTACACTGGCTAGATCACCATATGGTTACCTGGTTGATAAAATCAAGAAACTAATGGAGGATCGGAAGTTTGTTCATATCAAAATAGCACGTTCAAGATAGGGTTGCTCACTTACTTGGTAACTTTGGTCACACTGAGGTAGCATGACTTGTTGGCTACATCAGGGCCCTACTTTCATTGATACTTTTGTAATCACACTGTAATCCTATCACTATGGAATAAACTCCATTTTCCCTCACAAAAAATGGTATCTTCACCTAGGGTTTAGTATCTTCATGTAGGATTACATCATGTATGCGGTGCATGTGTACGCTTTCCCGGGCTCAATCTGCAAGCCCGTCTGGCCCAGCCGGTTTTCATGTATTCATGTACTTCGCGGCTGCAACATGAACGTCTATCACAAAATGTCATCACTAATGCACACACGTACACCTGCCAAAAAAAAACTGTTACCCGAAAAAAAAACATGCATGCATGCAGCCACAGGTACTTCACACTACGCGCCCGCTGCCATGGATCTCACACATAATCAATGAATACAACGAAGAGAGAAAGCGGTAAATATGTATATGGTCCAAAGAGTACCACACGCACCCGCAAGAAAAAACAAACAAAGAGTACCACACAATACAAGCCCAGATTGTTCATGAGAACGACAAGATCGATATGGTTAATTTATTGGGCCCGCGCGCATGCACGCACACACAGACGGACCAGCAGGCAGCACCAGCAGGCAGCAGCGGGTTTGATCGGCCGGCGGCGACGAGCTAGTAGCGGCGGCGGCGGTTGGCCGGCTCCTTCTGCGCGTTGAAGTACATGGCGGCGACGGGGAGCCCCAGGTCATGGCGCTCTGCGAAGGCACGGGTGCTGAACCGCGCGCGCATGGCCGACGCTGCTGTGTCGCCGCCGGGAGCCGGCGCCAGCACACGCGCCTTCTGCTGGAACAGCACCAGCACGTAGCGGTGGATGCCCAACGGCGGCTTCGGACCCATGTAGGGCACCACCTCCTCCCCTGCACGCATGGATCATCATCATAATTGAAGCGTAATTAGCATCTATAGCTCGCCATTAGCAAACAAATAGATATCTTCACCACGTAGTACGTGCAGGAGTGTAGCTACACATAACGTAAGCATGGCGTTCCTTTAGGCTATTTTTCTTCTTCTTTTTTGCAGTTTAGCAAGCAAAAGGCGGAGTAAAACCGGCCGATCTGCCGGCGGTTTGCTCTAGCAAAAGCGACCGATGCCATGCATGATCTGTCGTGTGTCCGTTGTGGCGAGGGTGACGGGGCTGCGCCGCTCAGGTCGACACGCGCCGTGGGCGGCACAGAGGGAGACGGGACGGCACGCCCGCTACGTGTCCACCGCATGGGGCCTGCAGCGTGGACACGTGTTCCGCGCCGCGGCAGGACAGGTATCGTGCGCCGGCTGGCACGTACCGCTGCGAAGCTGATCGTTTTGGGTGGATTTTCCTCTTTAGTTAAAGCTTGTTGTGGGATCAGAAAATACTGGACAATGGGCATCAGCAAAAAAAAGGAAGTACCGGGCACTCTAAAACATACAGTATATACCGCATGTAGTAATATTTTACCTTGAGAAGGATCTGATCCACCAGGTATGTTAACCACCAGCCTGTTCCGACAGAACATTGACCAGGAAAAACGTCAGAATTAATCAGCTAGCTCATACACGCATTAGTACAAGATTGTAAATGTAGATGCTCAGGCAGCACAATTACCAAAAATGGTACAAGTAAAAGAAGCAAATAAATAAATTAGTTAGTTACCAGTGAAGCCACTCCTTCATGGTTGGCTCGCTGGGGCTCGGTGCGTCCGGATCAGTCATAACCTGTAAATTAGAGCACGCCCAGTTTACAGTAGCTTCAACTGAATCAGAGTGCATATGCAAATACTAACCACGCATAAAGCACCATGGCATGCACACACACATGCAACACGCATATGAAAATACTGACCAGGGTGAAGAGATCGCCGGCCCGGCCGGCTATCTGGATCGAGGGCGCCGCGTCGGCGATGGACGGCTTGATCTCGCAGCCGTTCGTCAGGTCCTTCGTCCCGAAGCGCACGGTCACCGGCATGGTGGGCACGAACATGTCCACCACGTCACCGATCACCCTCCCAACCACAAGGGGATCCACATGGGCTGCCATAGCCGGAGGATGGCGATGAGGTCGAGCAGCAACAGCAAAACTAGCCAGCTAGCTAGCTGGATCTCCCGAGAGCACCTGCTTGTCTGTGTTGTATGAGCAGTGTTTGTATGGAGGAGAAAGTGTGAGGGGGTGAGAGAGTATTTATAGGTGGAGGGAGGTGGTGGAAACATGACATGGACATTTTGGTGGTGTTGCGATGATAAGCATGCGTGATGGTTAGTTGTCATTTCTCCCAAGTTAGAGATTGTGTGTGATGTTAGTGTGTGAAGGCCCCTCTGACATATGCCAGTTCTGACTTTGGTCACTGACATGTGGACCTGGCTTACTGACGTGGTCATATGTCAGTGATCAAAGTTAGAATCGATGGGTCCATAGGTTGGTGACTAAAATTAAAATTGACGTGTCGTACATGGTTTTAGTCTATTTTGCGTGTTGATTATTCGTATGTGGGTGAGAAATACCGTGTGCGTCGTATATGACACCTAGTTTTGTGAGCATAAGTAGTTGCTTGGCGTTGTGGTGTACAACTAACAGATGCAGATGTTGGTGACTAAAGTGAAAATTGGCGTGTCGTAGATGATTTGGGTCTATTTGCGTGTTGGTTAACCGTAGCTTTGTGGAATACCGCGTGCGTCGTATATGACCCCTAGTTTTGTGAGTGCAAGGGCTTTTCTCTCAAGCCACTCTACTCCTTTATTTCTTTTTGATTCCGGCGTTACAATTTACCAATGTGAATGATTTTTTCTAGAACAGCTGCTAAACTGTACTTATCAAATAAAAATGGAATAAAAGATAGAAATTGAAACAAGCAAACTGAAAGTTACACAACCTTCAAATTTCAAGCCTCATTATGAGTAGATTTTTGAGAAAGCGGGTCGCAAGGCTTTACAAACTCTTGATTCATTCATAGTATAGTGTGTGAAGGTTCTTAGATGACTTCTAACCATCTAGGAGGCAAACAGCCTTCAGAAATACTCCCTCTGACCCATAATATAAGATGTTATTACATATAATATACTCATATATTGGATGTAATCACATTTCATATTATGGGACTGAGGGAGTAACAAGCAAAGCAAAGTCACACTCAAAAGATCTTCAATCAAAGTATTCTTAACAACCCAAATGATCTCTCTCTCTCCTCCCCCTCTCTCTCTCTCTCACACACACACACGACCGCACGCGCGTTCGCGGACACGTGCACGCACACACACACATAGATACGTCTCAAATGCTTCTACAATTGAATGATTCATACTATATTGTTATCAATTACACACTTTGGGAATACTTTTTATCAATTTTTATTTGACTAACATATAAATATAGTGCACAATGCTAGTTCATGTATTTTGTTGTTTATGCAATTTCAGGAAAATCCACAGAAAAAGTCCAAGAGAAATGGAACAAAAACAATTCAGGAAGTTAAACATCAGAAGAGACCCAGGAGCCAAAGACCAGCACCGGAAGGGGGGAGGGCTCTTAGGTGCCTAGAAGCCTGGTTGAGATTCCCCTGGGCCCATGGTGTCTAGAACGGGTGTCTACGGTGTGGAGGTACTCCCTGGGGGCTCCGGTGTCCGATGGTGCTTATGTAACCCATTTACGTACCCTAATTATCGAGCAGTTTTTCGTCGTCGACACATCGCGTTTCGAAGGCAATCTTTGTTTTTAGCCCTCACCCAGAACTCAATCGAAGGGGGAAGCCATCTTCATCATCACGAAACCTTGATCCTCATGCTCCAAGATGAGTTGTGAGTAGTCCACCCCCTGAACTACGGGTTCATGGGACTAGCCTTGTAATCTCTTCATCTTGATGTGTTTAGATGTTCAATACAATAGTCATATGAGCTGCCTTACATGATTATGGTTTATCAAAAATATATGTAGCGGTAATGTTGATCATGTCACTACAGAATTTGGTCTATCTAGTGACAAAACCCTGGTGCCGAAATAGGAAATGCCACCTAATATCATTATGTGTGGCAGCGCCCTCGACAACTTGGGTGACATGCTGGCCTGAAATTCGGCGATGCTTTTGGGCGTCACTTGGCATGCCCATTTTCCAGGATGATTTGTAGTGTCACAGAAAATGTTTGGTGTCACAGAAAATGTTAGACGGGTTAAAAATGGATAACAAAATGACTTGTTGGTGTTCAGAACATAGTACCTTATAAATTCGACCATGGCAGAGTTTATAACATATTAGAATCAAATTTTTAGGGTTTAGGGTTGAGATGCTCGTATCGAAATCCATTGATTATTTTTCAGTGTGTGCTCTCGGTACTACAAAAGGTCATAATTTCTTAATACTACTTAATAGAGCATACATGTTCGTCATCATCACATCAGTACCAACAGTAGCATAAAACATGACATACAGAGATGGATGATCATCGTGGCAACACGATAGAGAGTCAGGACTACTTCTCATCTGGTTCAGCAGCAATGAAACCGAGGAAGAGAAAGGTCCTTGCACGTCCATGGTGTATCACGAAGATCATCATGTCTCCCATATCCATGTCGTACACGTCGACTACTTTTCTCCACTCATTAAGAACGATGCTTCCCCCTCCTTGTCCTGAAGCCGAGTATGAAGTCAAACTGATGTTCACTCCAGGATGGAGAACAATGGTCAACTCTCCATTTGCACCCATCTCCCTAGGCACAACACGTTGTGGAAGTATCTAGTGGCATAATACATGTTAAACACTTCAAGCAATCTACATAAGTACCTGGACTATCTGAAGATAATGAGAGTAGATTCAATTCTAACCATGAGTTTTTCGTGAATGTTGGCCTTGTTCAAAGTGTGTAGCAGGGGCACATATGAATGATATCTTGGTCCAACATTGTAACCGTCTGCGAGCATCCAAATTTGATCAACAAAGCCAATGAGAAACCACATCTCTTCCTAGCTTACTATGCTCCCTTCAGTAACCTCCATGTTGTCTATAAAATATTTTGTTACGATATCCACTCTGTAATAAGTTATGAAAATATTTGTAAATAAGATTTGTTAAATACAACAGCCGGATGAAATGTTGTTTGATTTGCCAGAATACTTACACTGGTGAGTTATTGTATCAGTGCTCGAACATACCCGGAGGTGACGTTTAGGTTTTCCACCTAGTTCGAGGGACATTTCCATACCTACTTCCAACTGGTACACTTTGGAAAATTCTTTCCAAGTACGTCCTGTGAAAAAGGTCCTATCTTCTTTGTTCCTGATCCTGCATAGAAAACATAAGCCCTCTCTTATCTCCAGGTGGACATGTACAGTCACTACTGCAGGATGCAGCTAATGCGACACTACGATCAGAGACCCTTTCACGAAATTGTGTGCGATGCATTAATCACAAACAGGGATGTAAAAAACCCGTCAAAAAAGGTGCAAAACATTTGCAATGGAGGATACATCAAACACGGTTCAGATTTTAGTTGCGTGTGCGATCCAGGGCATATGGTCCAGTCCAATGAACCGTTTGCGATGAGGCGGAACAAAAGAAATGGGCAGCCTGATGAAGGCGTCTGCGATGTACAGCATACCGTTCACTTGGATGAACTATTTGTGATTAGGCAACACAAAAGAAATGGTAAGCCAGATCCAGGTGTGTGCGATGTACAGCATACAGTTCACTCGGATGAACCGTTTGCGATGAGGCGGAACAAAAGAAACAGGCAGCCTGATGAAGGCGTGTGCAATGTACAGCATACAGTTCACTCGGATGAACTGTTTTTGATTAGGCAACACAAAAGAAACGGCCAGCCAGATCAAGGTGTGTGCGATGTACAACATGTGGTTCACCCAGATGAACAGTTTGCATTGAGACAAGAGAACAGAAATGGTTCAATATAACAAATATCATAAATATTGCAAGGCTCAAGTTCAAAGATTACAATGCCCAAATTCAAACATTGCAAGATGCGTCATTTCTGAAAAGGGATCAGCCGCTAACAAGTCATGTATGGGTTTGACACAATAACTTCCAATTGCTTTGCCATATGCTCTTCCAATACGAAGTTTGGCATTTTTGGAGGCACTTCCATTCCACAGTACCAGTCGCCTCTGATAATCATACCATTGATGTTTCCTAATTAAATGCGTGTTCAACCTCAGTACCGTCAACACCTTTGCTCTGGCAAGAAAGAACATGGCGAGTGTAATCTCTGGTGGGGTCCCTCGGTAGGAGTTCAAAGTAATATTTGAGAGATGCAGATCCAGGCATTCGATGTGATTGTCGTTATCAACATCTTCCACCGGGCCTAATATGCACTGCAAAAGAAGAGAACGTGTTAGTGTCTACATGAAATTTTGAATAGTGCTACACGCCCATTTGGTTTGCAGGATTTGTAAAATGCACCAACGTGCCATCTTCGATCTGTCATGATTAACATGCGCATTAATTTGATTACAATCTAGAAACATGTAGCGTTGTTCAAAAGAGGTTGAATTGGATGAATAATTCGCTAAGAAAACTAGTACAGATGAATCCAAAGGAGAAATTCTTATGGACGATTGTAACCATATGAATGAAGCAACCAATATGGGGTGGGGGTGTATGTCCTAAAATCCCAAAATTCCTTCAGAAATCGTAGTACATAGTCATTGTAAGCTTGGGAAAAGGTGCAAAAAATTGAACTCCCTTATGGTTAACATTTAACAGGAAAGGAACATCACCTCGATATACAGCTTCTTCAGGCATGGAAAGCATCTCAGGCAACTGAAATCTTGGTCCAGGTTGGGGACGACAGATTCTAGTGCCAAGAACTTCACTGTGCCCAGAGTCTGGGTGAAGCTTCGCTGGATGACAGATGAACATACATCTTCAAAACTAGTTATAATGTTGATATCAAGAAGGAGAGGTATATAAGGCGACTGTTGTACCTAAAAGTTGTAGTATTCGACAGACGAATAGCCCACCACTTTCAATTTCGGCGCAGAAATGACATTGATTCTTGTTGGACCATGTTGATCAACTACACGTAATCTCTCAAGTGAAGGTGTGTCCTGGATGACCATATTGTGGTCCACCTTTTGTGATCTCTCGTTACAGCACCAGCAACACACATAAATAGTGCGGAGAGTCCTGGAGGTGATGTGCAAGGTACTCGACCAATTCATCACCTGAAGACGAAGGAACTCGAGTGTAGTACAGCCACGAAGCAGGAGCTCCATGACATCCTTTGGGATGCAGACGGCGACGAGCTCGAGGTGCTTCAGTCGAGCTGATCTATGGTGTGGGATTGGAACCACTCGTCAAGCTTGGCTCGCTCCTTTCCATTGGAATGGAACTTGCCCGCTATGAGGCCTTTGATTGGGCCATGGTGACTGCCGAGGATCTGGGAGAACGCATCCAAGCTTTGGCGATAGCCAGAGCTTGTGGGCGTGGAGGAGGTCGACGGGTGTGCGGAGCCATAGGGTGCGCCACCACCGGGAAACGGCGGCTGTCCTCGCCCGATTTCTTATTAGGAGGAGGGATATGATGACTATCAACATATCATCGGGGAGGTTGTTGATGAAGTCTAGGCCTGCTGGAGTCTCTTGCGGTTCTTTCTCGACCCGCCTCTGCTTGTTGGCAGCCTCGTTCTCCACCTCGTCGGTGGGGACGGGAACCTCTGTCTCCATATTCACGCCGTGCTCCAGTGCTTCAGCAGCCCCGGCGTCGCCACTCCCTCCGATGGGGCGCTTCGGCGGCATCTTCATACACTGACGGCTTTGAGGACTCAGAGCGGCGTCGAGGATGCGGGTGGAGAG
The DNA here is from genome assembly GCF_003073215.2 of Triticum urartu. Taxonomy (NCBI): domain Eukaryota; kingdom Viridiplantae; phylum Streptophyta; class Magnoliopsida; order Poales; family Poaceae; genus Triticum; species Triticum urartu. The sequence goes on along the minus strand of NC_053028.1, from coordinate 198,989,327 downwards.
AGAGGAATTGTGTGTTTGGCGAGGATGGGGGGTGCGGCCGCTCGGCGTCGCCATTAATATAGACCAGTGGGAGCGAGGAGGGCGGTGGTCCAATGTTGTCTCTCTTCCCGGTGAGAACGACTGCTTAATCTCTAGTATGAATGAAATCTATGCTTAATTACTAAATTTTAGTTGCAAACAATAGATGGTGATATTGATTTTTAGCTGCATATTTTGACAAATCACAGTGTCTCTTGGCTTAGCGCCGAAGTCTGGCTTTAATTTGCATATCATAATCTGAACCGTTTGCGTTGAAGAGATGCACAGATCTTGTGTTGAACACCTTGTACGCTTCCCGGTGAGCCTGCGCACCAGACTGCACTCGCACGCTTCCTGTTCAGTCAAGCAGCTGTCCACACGGCACCTCCTATAGCCATTAAAACCAAGACACATGGCATCACGTGAATGGTTAACCGAACGCACACGGTTTGAATTATACAAACGTTTGAGATATTAAACTGGCAGCTATTTTTTTCAAAATGCCTTTGTTGGCTGCCATTATTCGAGTGCGCCTTCTTTCAGAATGGACACAAAAATACCACAACATGTCGGGTGCCCTTCCATGATAGCTTGCCAAGTTTCATGAATTTCCGACGAGTTTTGGATTTACTAGAATTTAAAAACCAGGCATCTCAATGTTTTGCCGGCAATCAACGGTGCCCTGGTGTTTGAAATTCATTCCCATTTCTTGCATGGGACCTAAGCATGCACCCAAGGACACAACTTTGATTTTTCAACCAATTTATATGCACTGGAGCATGCGCATGTAGTTCAAATTTGAATTATGCACATAAATGCATTGAAAACTCAGTTAATGCATTAAAATGTCCAAACAAACCCCGAAAAATCACAAAAATCCACACAACACTCATGTTGTTCTATGTTGACACGAGAAAAAACTTGAAAGCAATAAGATGCAATGGATATTGTTTCATCCTCAAAGGTGGGGTGTTCCCTATAGAAAATCATCATGCTTGTTGTGAGAAGCTCCGGTTTGTGAGACGCATATACCCAAACCTGCCCCAAATGGGACAAAATTTGTACCACGGCATGTTGATGCCGCTCCATGATAGCATGCCAAGTTTCATGAATTTTAGACGAGTTTTGGATTTATTAGAATTTAAAAACCAGGCATCTCAATGTTTTTCCGACAATCAACGGTGCCCTGGTGTTTGAAATTCATTCCCATTTCTTGCATGGGACCTAAGCATGCACTCAAGGACACAGATTTGATTTTTCAACTAATTTATATGCACTGGAGCATGCGCATGTAGTTCAAATTTGAATTATGCACATAAATGCATTGAAAACTTAGTTAATGCATAAAAATGTCCAAACAAACCCCGAAAAATCACAAAAATCCACACAACACTCCTGTTGTTCTATGTTGACACGAGAAAAAACTTGAAAGCAATAAGAGGCAATGGATATCATTTCATCCTCAAAGGTGGGATGTTCCCTATAGAAAACCATCATGCTTGTTGTGAGAAGCTCCGGTTTGTGAGAAGCATATACCCAAACCTGCCCCAAATGGGACAAAATTTGTACCACGGCATGTTGATGCCGCTCCATGATAGCATGCCAAGTTTCATGAATTTTAGACGAGTTTTGGATTTATTAGAATTTAAAAACCAGGCATCTCAATGTTTTTCCGACAATCAACGGTGCCCTGGTGTTTGAAATTCATTCCCATTTCTTGCATGGGACCTAAGCATGCACTCAAGGACACAGATTTGATTTTTCAACTAATTTATATGCACTGGAGCATGCGCATGTAGTTCAAATTTGAATTATGCACATAAATGCATTGAAAACTTAGTTAATGCATAAAAATGTCCAAACAAACCCCGAAAAATCACAAAAATCCACACAACACTCCTGTTGTTCTATGTTGACACGAGAAAAAACTTGAAAGCAATAAGAGGCAATGGATATCATTTCATCCTCAAAGGTGGGATGTTCCCTATAGAAAACCATCATGCTTGTTGTGAGAAGCTCCGGTTTGTGAGAAGCATATACCCAAACCTGCCCCAAATGGGACAAAATTTGTACCACGGCATGTTGATGCCGCTCCATGATAGCATGCCAAGTTTCATGAATTTTAGACGAGTTTTGGATTTACTAGAAATTAAAAACCAGGCATCTCAATGTTTTTCCGACAATCAACGGTGCCCTGGTGTTTGAAATTCATTCCCATTTCTTGCATGGGACCTAAGCATGCACCCAAGGACACAGATTTGATTTTTCAACTAATTTATATGCACTGGAGCATGCGCATGTAGTTCAAATTTGAATTATGCACATAAATGCATTGAAAACTCAGTTAATGTATAAAAATGTCCAAACGAACCCCAAAAAATCACAAAAATTCACAGAACACTCCTGTTGTTCCATGTTGACATGAGAAATAAAATTGAAACGAATAAGAGGCAATGGATATCGTTTCTTCCCTAGAGGTGGGACGTTCCCTACCGAAAACCATCATGCTTGTTGTGACACTACTAGGAAAAGGCCTACTAATGGCGCACCGGTTTTGCCTACTAATGGCGCATCACCGGTGCGCCATTAGTAGCACGCCACTAGTAATTTTTACTAATGGCGCACCACTAGTGCGCCATTAGTATCTGGTATACTAATGGCGCACCATCCAGTGCGCCATTAGTATATAACACCATGCGCCATTAGTGTGCCTCCCAGGGGCCATATTTAACCATGTGCTTTGGCACACTAATGGCGCACTGCGGATGGATGCGCCATTAGTATACTTGGCATACTAATGGCGCACTCTGTAGTGATGCGCCATTAGTATGAATATTAGGTTTTATTTTTTTTTACTTTTCTGATTTTTGCACATGTTACAAAATATATTATTTGACAGAATATAGACAGTAGCACACAGCAACAGCAGATTCATTGAATAAAATAGAAGATTAGTCTCCGAATACAATTCATCATATTAGTCTCCGAATTCAAAAGACCGAACAAAGATAAAACATTACAAGTCTCGAGACCGCGAGTATCAAGTTTGTCAGAAGTAATACTAATCCTAACAAGTCCTACTAATCATCATCATACAACTTCTACTCGTTATTCATAACAATTCATACGATCATCATCTTGATAGTCTTGGAACCAACCCTACTTAATTGTTCTTAGCACATGATCATCAGTATTAGGCAGGACCTAAATACCCTATTTAAGCTAAAAATAGCATAAAACAATATAGACCCCGACTCTCCATTATGGAGAATGGAGAACATCCTGTCTGCAATTCTTGCGCTTCGCTTACTTTTGCTTCCAAGAAGCTCCTTACGACTGTCCATACATTTTTTCCATCCTTTGATTTTCATGTCTCCACTTCTTTTAGAAATCTCGTATGGACAGTTGAGATTCGTAGGACGACATGGCTGTATGTTCAAAAGATTAACACTACCTTTCAGATACATCATATGAGGCACACAATTCTCTGGGATTATCTGTTGAAAAACATAGTAATAACTTCATAGTTAGCAATGATGTACTAGTTTTAAATGTATGCAAAAGATGCACGGATGTCATAATAGTAAAAATCTTACCAGGGTATCTCCATGGTAGTTACCGTAGTTGAACACATGCACTAGTGGCACGTATTTACCATAATGTTGAGGAGTTTGATTGTAGATATTGTAATTCTTAATGTCAGTACAAAATCCGACCAAATGATTTTTCTCCTTGTAAGTTGTTAATTCGGAGCCATCGGTGTAGTGGGTTTTGTCTACCATCTCCCGCACATTCTTTGAACAATAAAAATAAGCTGTCAATGGAAATAAGCTGTCAACTATTTTGAAATAAACAATATAAATTAGCTAATAACTATGTTTGAGAAACTCACATAGCGGTAGAACTGGAGGCGTATCAACAAGGACCCAAATGTCCATATTGTCTTGGTTGATGTCAGGATTACCAAGATCCATGGTGATAAGCATACCCTCATCAAAACCATACATCTTGCAAAATGCTTCCCAATTTTTGCAACCAAAATGGGTTACGCTCTCAGAATTATATAGATTTACTTCAAAGTCCACATCGTGATGAGTCCTTAGGTGAATTTTCTTTGTTTCAAAAATTTCATGGTCTTCAAAATCCATCCTCTCCAAGACATAGCGTCTTGCATGGCATGGGATAAGCTATACTCGAATTGTAAAAGATGAAAATTACACGTTGAAATAGTTGAAGTCATGCTTAATTATGAAAATAACACTTGTCGTCGTTGTGTACCGTTCCAACTTCGAAGGTCTCCTCGAGCTTAATGCTGAAGCACCGATCATCGTCCAGGTGAGGCATGTCGCACAGACCTCGATCGTCGTGGCACCAGTCACACTCCGCCGGGAGACTTTCGTCGTCCGATGATGATGACGACATATTCTACGTTCATAATTCAAAACTACATCATTTAGGGTTTGTCGACACCGAGGCATCCTAAAAGCTAAGCTTTTATCATTTAGGGTTTGTCGACGCCAAGGCACCCTAAAAGCCTAAGCTTTCGTCATTTAGGTTCTTATCGACACCGAGGCACCCTAAAAGCCAAGGTTTTATCATTTAGGGTTTGTCGACGTCGAGGCACCCTAAAAGCCTAAGCTTTCATCATTTAGGTTTTGTCGATGCCGAGGCACCCTAAAAGCCTAAGCGTACATCATTTAGGTTCTCATCGACACCGAGGCACCCTATAGAAGCCAAGTTAAGTTTTCATCATTTAGGGTTTATCAATGCCGAGGCACCCTAGGTTGGGCCTAATCAGTTGGCACTAATCACTTGGCTCTATTGCCACCTATGTTGGGTTTATCATCTAGGGTTTATCGATGCTAACGAGAATTCTAAGTTGGGCCTAATCACTTGGCTCTATTGCCACCTATGGTTTAATGCAGCAAGAATGGCTGGGCAGTTGATCCTACTTAATTAAGTACTAAGATACCCCGGCCCATGCATTAGTAGCAAGTACCCCATATGTCCGATTTTTAGCAAAGTCATGCTAAAATTCACGGAAAATTTCAGCATGACCTTTGCTGAAAATAAGACATATGGAGTACCCGAATTTTCCGGAACGGAAGTTAATCGACATTCCGGCAAACTCAAGGGCCTCTCGGGGTACCTGCAAAATCATCACGACACGATGGTCGGAGACAAAACCCAGCAAACTAGCACCACAACGTGCCTCTACTTTCATATGGATGAAAAGGCCACAGACCATATGGTCCTCTGCTTTCATATGGACAAAAATCAGCTCAACTTATGTGAGCTTCCATTCCAGATCTAATAGGTCACCCAACAAAAAATCATGAATAGTTTTAGCTGAAAAAAATCATGGATTGCTGTTAACTGAAAATTAGTGAAAGAAACTATTGCTGATCATGGATTGCTGTTAATTAAAAATAGAGCATCTTGCTTGTGTTATCATGTTCACTAAGTCCACAAAAATGAATAGGTTCAGTAAACTTAAAGTACTCAACACTAAACATGGTTCAGAGCTCACTACACTACACTACATCGTGCAATGGTTCAGACCTCACTACACTAGAACAAGCTCACTACACTACACTACACTACACATGCTTAAACTCTGAACATAAACAAACACCAGCAATGCGATATGTAAACTACCTCTGTTTCTAGGCAACAAGAGTTATCATCAATGCTTTTGAGTTTATTAAGTACCTTCAGTTCTGAGTTTTAAATGTTAAAAGAGCTTCACAGAATCTTGAATCCTCCAAATCACTCTTAACAGTTCTGCATTGCACAAAGGCAGCAATGAGCCAATGATATCAGTAGCAATAATAGGTGCTTACATTCTCATAACGTCAGTATTAGTTAACCAAAATTCAACCTACAGAGTTCTAGTACAGTGAGTAACTCCCAATTCTTTTAATAGAAGCACAATTAACAACACAACTAGGGAGTCTAGGACAATGCCACCAGATAGAATTTGAAGGAAAAACGTTCTTCCAGAACCTTCAAGCCACAATCATACATAGAGTGGCTGATCATATAAGCTATATTTAAATAAACATCAACTAAACTTGATGACAAGAAAAACTACAATCACATTGATACAAACTAGAGCATATAGCAATAGTAAATTGCTGCTCCATATAGCAATAGTAATGCACCTAATCAACATTGTAGAGCATCCTATTACAAACTTGTTCTGATCCTGCAAATTAATGGGGAGGAAGAACTAGGGAGGGAGGGAATGGTAATGGTTCAGAGAAGAACAATAGTAATGCTCCATATAGCAATAGTAATGCTCCATATGTTCTGATCCTTATAGCAAGAAGAACTAGGGAGGGAGGGAATGGGGAGGAAGGGTGGAGAGGGAGGAAGGAGGAGAGGTACCTGGGCGGGCGTGGCCAGTCGCCGGAGGGGTCGGGGTCGGCGGCGGCGTCGAAGGGGTGGCTCGAGGGCGTCCGATCTCGTCCGGGTCCTCGTAGTCGAAGAGGAAGACGACGGCGGTCCTCCTGGGCGCCTCGGTTGGTCGTGGGGAGGCCGGCGGCCACGTGCTTCGCGGGTCGGGGGGCATGGGGGAGCGGGGGCGGCGGCGCGGGGGAGCCGGAGCGGGTGTGGCGAGGGATGGAAGGGGATCTAGCGAGGGAGAGGAAAGGAGGTATCGGGCGAAGGGCCGGGTATCCAGCTATAGAGGGGGGAATGTTAGTAATGGCGCACCATCGAGGGGTGCGCCATAAAAACACTCATAGCAATGGCGCACCATCGAGGGGTGCGCCATAAAAACACTCATAGCAATGGCGCACCATTCTCTGGTGCGCCATTAGTAACTTTTTTTTTCTGATAGCAACGGCGCACCCTCCTCTGGTGCGCCATTAGTAACTTCTTTTTTTCATTATTTCTTGTTGCATCTAATAATTTGTTTTTTATCAAATTTGCTATTTTCATGAGGACTAGAACAAAATATATCATCAAATATCATCAAATTTGTTTTTTTAATATCATCAAATTTGTTTTTTATTTTTAATTGAAAATATCATCAAATTTGTTATTTGAAAATATCATCAAATTTGTTATTTGAAAAGATTATCAAAAAGCGGTGGAGGGTGCGGGGTGTCGGCGGTCGCGGTGGAGCGGGCCGGGGGAGGGTGCAGGGGGTCGGCGGCGGCGGTGGAGCGGGGAGGGCGCGGGGGGGTCGTCGTCGGCGGCGTGGGTCGGGGCAGCGGGGGGAATTAGCTAGGGGGCGAGGGAGAGGGATGAAGGGGATCTGGCGAGAGGGAGGGAATTAGCTAGGGGGAGTCTTACTAATGGCGCACCAGCGGTCGGTGCGCCATTAGTAATCTTTTTTTACATAGCAATGGCGCACCGGGCAGAGGTGCGCCATTAGTAATCTTTTTTTTACATAGCAATGGCGCACCAGGCAGAGGTGCGTCATTAGTAATCTTTTTTATATATAGCAATGGCGCACCAGCCAGAGGTGCGCCATAAGTAATTTTTTTTGTTGCATGTAATAATTTTTTAGAAAATGAATATGAATATGAAACAGTAATATTTTCTATAAAAACAGTAATAATTGTTGTTTAACAACAATTGTAGTCTACACTTTATTATTATTATTTTTTAAAAAATGAAGAGGGGAGAGGAGGCGCGGGTGGGATCGAGATCGAGATGGAGGGCGAATCGAGATCGAGATGGAGGGGGATCGAGATCGAGTGTCCTCATGAATATTCAATATTTTATCATATTGAATATGAAAAAATATCATCAAATTTGAAAAAATATTCATGAAATCAAAAAGTGCCCATGAAATTTAAAAATATTCATGATATCAAAAAGTGCCCATGATATTTAAAAATATTCATGATATCAAAATATATATTAATGGCGCACTTCGACAGGGTGCGCCATTAGTAGTTTAAACTAGTAATGGCGCACTGTGAGGCGGTGCGCCATTAGTAGTTTTGCAAAAAAAAGAATAAAAAAATTCAGTACTGGCACACTCCATGTCTGGTGCGCCATTACTAGTTAGAACTAGTAATGGCGCACTAACTGGTAATGGCGCACCAGAGGTAGGATGCGCCATTAGTATGTATGTAAAAATGAAAAAAAAATTATCACTAGTGGCGCACCAGTTTTCTGGTGCGCCATTAGTGTCTTCCACACTATTGGCGCATCACCAACTGGTGCGCCATTAGTATATAGTATTGGCGCACTACTTCCCTGGTGCGCCATTAGTGTCAATCCTATCTATAGCCCTTTTCCTAGTAGTGTGAGAAGCTCCGGTTTGTGATAAGCATATACCCAAACCTGCCCAAATGGGACAAATTTGTACCACATCAAGTTGATGCCGCTCCATGATAGCATGCCAAGTTTCATGAATTTCAGATGAGTTTTGGATTTACTAGAATGTAAAAACCAGGCATCTCAATGTTTTGCCGGCAATCAATGGTGCCCTGGTGTTTGAAATTCATTCCCATTTCTTGCATGGTTCCTAAGCGTGCACCCAAGGACACAGATTTGATTTTTCAACCAATTTATATGCACTACAACATGCACATGTAGTTCAAATTTGAATTATGCACATAAATGCATTGAAAACTCAGTTAATGCATAAAAATGTCCAAACAAACCCCGAAAAATCACAAAAAATCCACACAACACCCCTGTTGTTCTATGTTGACACGAGAAAAAAACTTGAAAGCAATAAGAGGCAATGGATATCGTTTCGTCCCCAGAGGTGGGACGTCCCTTACTGAAAACCATCATGCTTGTTGTGAGAAGCTCCGGTTTGTGAGAAGCTCCGGTTTGTGAGAAGCATATATCCAAACCTGCCCCAAATGGGACAAAATTTGTACCACGGCATGTTGATGCCGCTCCATGATAGCATGCCAAGTTTCATGAATTTCAGACGAGCTTTGGATTTACTAGAATTTAAAAATCAGGCATCTCAATGTTTTGCCGGCAATCAACGGTGCCATGGTGTTTGAAATTCATTCCCATTTCTTGCATGGGACCTAAGCATGCATCCAAGAACAAAGATTTGATTTTTCAACCAATTTATATGCACTGGAGCATGCTCATGTAGTTCAAATTTGAATTATGCACATAAACGCATTGAAAACTCACTTAATGCATAAAAATGTCCAAACGGACCCCGAAAAATCACAAAAATTCACACAACACTCCCGTTGTTCTATGTTGACACGAGAAAAAAACGTGAAAGCAATAAGAGGCAATGGATATCGTTTCGTCCCCAAAGGTGGGACGTTCCCTACCGAAAACCATCATGCTTGTTGTGAGAAGCTCCGGTTTGTGAGAAGCATATACCCAAACCTGCCCCAAATGGGACAAAATTTGTACCACGGCATGTTGATGCCGCTCCATGATAGCATGCCAAGTTTCATGAATTTCAGACGAGTTTTGGATTTACTAGAATTTAAAAACTAGGCATCTCAATGTTTTGCCGGCAATCAATGGTGCCATGTTGTTTGAAATTCATTCCCATTTCTTGCATGGGACCTAAGCATGCACCCAAGGATAAAGATTTGATTTTTCAACCAATTTATATGCACTGGAGCATGCGCATGTAGTTCAAATTTGAATTATGCACATAAATGCATTGAAAACTCACTTAATGCATAAAAATGTCCAAACAAACCTTGAATAATTCCAATTCTTTTATGATCACTACAGATAAAAGGTCTAGCAATTCAAACACCGTCCATGGCCGCTGTGACCCCATTATGTAATTCAAATCAAGACAAAAAATCGAGTAGATCCCACACAGTTTATTATAACCAACCAGGTGAGATGCAGCACAAAATATCTTCGGACCGTGTCTGAATAAGGGACCGTGTCTGATGACACTTTGCGCGCTAGTTTTTTGTCTGAAGCGATTCCAAATTTTCGGCTTCCGCAGAATTATCTACCTCCCCTACTTACAAAAAGCCACATTTCCCCCCTTTCCGCCTTCCTTTCCAAGTTGAAACCTGCACTCCTTGCTTGCAGAGCCGCCGCCTCCTTGCCGGCGACCCTCCTTCATGCTGCTCGGCTTCGCCTATCTAGGCAGGTAATCCACACCCTACCCCCATCCTCCTCCTTTTCCACATCCCACATGCCCCGACCGCCGGCGCGAGCACGATACCTTCCACCCAAATCACTGACCCCTCCACCAAATAAGCACCGGCCTAAGCCATGGTGCACGCAGTATAGCCAGGACTTCAAGGAGCATTTGGCAGCGGAGAAGCAAATCGCGGCCGCACACGCAGGTGAGGTCGCGATGGCTACCATTCGTGCCGACCCCGAGATCTTGGAGGAGCACCTCGCCGTCGAGGCCATCGTTGACGCCTCGCGTGCCGACGCCGCGATGCAGTTGGATGCTTTAAACGACAGTTCGTGGCATTTTCTCAGGCCACCGTCGGAGCCTTCGACGAAGACTACGAGGTATTTTCTCAGCGTGCACGTGCTTACCTCTTCTCGAGAGCCAGCAGGTTGGTGCCCGGAGCGGCTCAGGCAACTCGCCACTACAACGAGGGCACCCACGATGAGGAGGCCTCGCCCTCTTCCATGTCCAAGGAGCCAATCGTCATTGATATCTCCGACAATGAGGAGTAGCTTGTCTTATTAGGTCACTATAAGGACCCATGTTCAGTTTGCTAGCTACTACCTTTCCTTAACAAATTCTAGTGAATTGTGCTATCTAGTTTTACCATGTGGTGTTCAATTAATTGCTTGATTCAATTATGCAAATGTGATGTTCAATTCTTCAGGGTGCAATATTTCCAAGTTGTTAAGCATGCTTGGTTTGGTTAACTGTCTGATCTTCTATTAGGAGTATGTTATATTGTTCAATTGGTGTTTACTTAACTGCTTGGTTCATTTGTTGTGGCTTGGTTCACTCATTGTCGTGTTTAGTTAACTGCTTGGTTCAATTCTGCAATGCGATGTTCAGTTGTTGTGGCTGCATTCTGTTATTGTATACCATGTGAGGAATAAATCGAATTTGGCTATACTAAATACATGAGAAACAAATACAATTGCTATATTTCCAAGTTGTTAAGCATGCTTGGTTTGGTTAACTGTCTGATCTTCTATTACGAGTATGTTATATTGTGCAATGTGGTGCTCAGTTAACGTTTGGTTCATTTGTTGTTGTGTTTAGTTAACTATTTGGTTCAATTCTGCAATGCAATGTTCAGTTGTTGTGGCTGCATTCTGTTATTGTATACCATGCGAGGAATAAATCGAATTTGGCTGCACTTAATACATGAGAAACATATACAAGTGCTATATTTCCTAGTTATTAATCATGCTTGGTTTGGATAAATGGGTTTTCCATGTGGCTTGAATTAATCTGATGAATCTACAATGTGCTTATTTATCATCAACATATTTTACTCATAGCATGCGAACCCTTACTTAACCTGATGACTAACTATCTTATATGTGTTGCAGGGAAACAATGGGAAGCACTCAGGTTTGCAAGATGGTACTAACTATTATACCTTGCCTTTTCGTATTCCTTTTCCCCATTTCCAATATAGAGAAGATATTCATGCACATCCTTGTTTTCAGGCTTCACTGATGATTACCTCTCAAACCACCTCTGTGGTCAGGAGGCGAGGAAAGTTTTCATACAACACCCATGGTTCAATATTGAAGTGTTCCTGAAGAGGTCGAAGGATGGACGGTCAATCATCCACATGCACTAGCCTAAAGATGCAAATACCTTCAACATGAATGAAGGCTCAATATCCGCCTTCTGCTTCAGCAGTTTTCCAGATGAGATGCATCTCTCTATGTACCGTCGATGATGCTAATTTCGAAAGGTTCTAGATGTTGCATGTGAAACTTGCTGCTGGGGCAGTTGTGTAATGGGGTAGCTGAGTGCTGAAGCTATATCATGTTGTACTCTGATGTATTTCAATTATGAAATCACGCTTCCTTAATATGGAAATGGAATATATTATGTGCTTAATATGAATGTCAATTAGATTAGTAAATGGATTATTAATGATAGGGCAATTAGCCCGCTAATTGGCCAATTAGCTTGCTAATTGGGTTTTGCTATTGCAAACGGTTGTTGAAAAAATACCATGGGCGATGACCTCAGGCAACGCGCACAGTTTCTAGGAATAAACCGTGTTGGATCAATGAACAATCACACACGACATTCTCTTCAAAACTGTTTGCGTTACGCCACCTTGCGCAAACGTTTTCCTTGTAGTGACTGTGTGGTATGTATATACAAACGGAAACGTTTAGTGATGACTGACTGTGTGGGATGTACTTACGGCCAGAAATGATTTCGCTTGTATAATTGTATTTTTCGAGCACTAATGTACATATTTCTGTATTTGAGTGCTCGTCGGTCGCACACGACCTCATTTTGCCAAGCGTGTGTGCCATGAGGGCATATCCCCAACGGTTTCTGGGTCATGTGGGAAGGACCCCCTATCACCCACACTCACTTGGCGATGGGTCCGAATGCTGTCGCGGAAGGGGTTAAAAACCGTTGTTTAGGACCGACGTGTACCAGTGAGTGATCCTGGCAGATCTGTTTATACTTAGGTTCTTCAGAAGTTCATCTCTTGCAAAGCAGGGGATGCACTAAGCAAAATTCAGAGATTGCTCAAAAATTCTAGGTTGTTTATGAAAATGGTACCATTCATGAGAGTGCTAAATACCATCTTTGACGGTGCTTACTAGAATTTAGGAACATTGGATATCACAAATTAGGTTCTAAATTTGTTAGTTTCAAAAGGATTTATGAAAATATCAGTGTTGCAATACAAATCTGGAATTTTCTATTTCATAATAATCATAAAAGAATTTTTCAGATTACAGGTAGGTTACTTCTGACGTCTAAAGAAGGGAATGTAGCAATAAGTGGTACCAAGGGGGTACGGTTGGCACTTTACCAAATTTAGTTAGGTCTACTTATTATTAGATACTTTTTCATTATAAGCATGATTTATGTTGAACTCGTGAGTTGACTTTTCTACTTATGATCCAATTAGCATTTATGTGTTAAAATCCACATGCAGAGAATCTTCACAACTTAACCAAATACTTGAACGACATATATGTTTGATGCACTTCAAATAGAAGAAACATAATATAATTTAGTTTAATCCTTGCGAAAGCATGATGCGGAGGTACTTGTCCTTCTAAACATCAGGGAGACCGCAGAGATTCCTAGTGTCCAAACACTTACACCACTTCATATCCAAACCCTCGATTATTTCATAAATAGCATATGAAGGTGATTTGTAGTGGATTAAGGTGATTTGCATCGGATAAGGAGATGTATTTGAAGACTTGCCTTCATTTGGTCTGATTGAACCCGACGACCTAGGTTTTTTTGGTACGGGAAGTCCTAAACCACGACAAGCATCGATGACAAATGGCTACCCTCATCGACGTGTTTGATTTAGGGGGAAAGTGAAGAAAATATGCCCTAGAGGCAAGAATAAAGTTGTTATTTATATTTCCTTATATCATGATAAATGTTTACTATTCATGCTAGAATTGTATTAACCGGAAATTTAGTACATGTGTGAATACATAAACAAACAGAGTGTCCCTAGTATGCCTCTACTTGACTAGCTCGTTAATCAAAGATGGTTAAGTTTCCTGACCATAGACATGTGTTGTCATTTGATGAACGAGATCACATCATTAGAGAATGATATGATGGACAAGACCCATCCATTAGCTTAGCATTATAGTCATTTAGTTTTATTTCTATTGCTTTCTTCATGACTTATACATATTCCTCTGACTATGAGATTATGCAACTCCCGAATACCGGAGGAACACCTTGTGTGCTATCAAACGTCACAACATAACTGGGTAATTATAAAGATGCTCTATAAATGTCTCCAAAGGTGTTTGTTGAGTTGGCATAGATCAAGATTAGAATTTGTCACTCCGTGTATCGGAGAGGTATCTCTGGGCCCTCTTGGTAATGCACATCACTATAAGCCTTGCAAGCAATGTGACTAATGAGTTAGTTGCGGGATGATGCATTATGGAATGAGTAAAGAGACTTGCGAGTAACGAGATTGAACTAGCTATGATGATACCGACGATCGAATCTCGGGAAAGTAACATACCAATGACAAAGGGAATAACGAATGTTGTTATGCGGTTTGACCAATAAATATCTTCATAGAATATGTAGGAGCCAATATGAGCATCCAGGTTCCGCTATTGGTTATTGACCGGAGTGTGTCTCGGTCATGTCTACATAGTTCTCGAACCCGTAGGGTCCCCACGCTTAACATTCGATGACGATTTGTATTATGAGTTATGTGTTTTGGTGACCGAAGTTTGTTCGGAGTCCCGGATGAGATCACGGACATGAAGAGGAGTCTCGAAATGGTCGAAGGTAAAGATTGATATATTGGAAGGTTATATTCGGACATCGGAATGGTTCTGAGTGATTTGGATATTTTTCTGGAGTACCGAGGGGTTACCGGAACCCCCCGGGGGAATAATGGGCCTTAGTGGGCTTTAGGGGAGAAGAGAGAAGGGCCGCAAGGGGTGGCCGCCCCCATGGCAGTCCGAATTGGACTAGGGGGAGGGGCGGCGTCCCCTTTCCCTCTCCCTCTCGTTCCTATTCTGTCCAGTGGAGAAAGGAAAAGGGGGGGGCGAATCCTACTTGGACTAGGAGTCCAAGTAGGACTCCCCCATGGCACGCCCCTCCTGGCCGCCGGTCTCGTCCTCCCCCTTTGTATACGGGGGCGGGGGGGCACCCCAAAGGCACACCAAGAAATCTCTTAGCCGTGTGTGGTGCCCCCCCTCCACAGTTTACTCCTCCGGTCATAGCATCATAGTGCTTAGGCAAAGCCTTGCGCGGATCACATCACCATCACCACGCCGTCGTGCTGTTGGAACTCTCCCTTGACCCTCTACTAGATCAAGAGCTCGAGGTACGTGATTGATCTGAACGTGTGCTGAACACGGAGGTGCCGTATTTTCGGTACTTGGATCGGTCGGATCATCAAGACGTTCGACTACACCAACCGCGTTAACATAACACTTCCGCTTTTGGTCTACGAGGGTACGTGGACACACTCTCCCCGTCTCATTGCTATGCATCTCCTAGATAGATCTTGCGTGATCAGGATTTTTTTTGAAATTGCATGCTACGTTCCCCAAAAGTGGCATCCGAGCCAGGTCTATGAGTAGATGATATGCACGAGTAGAACACAAAGAGTTGTGGGCAATAATAGTCATACTGCTTACCACCAATGTCTTACTTCGATTTGTATTGTTGGATGAAGTGGCCCAGACCGACATTACATGACCGCGTTCATGAGACTAGTTCTACTGACGTGCTTCGCACACAGGTTGCTGGCGGGTGTCTGTTTCTCCAACTTTAGTTGAATCGAGTTTGACTATGGCCGGTCCTCGTTGAAGGTTAAAACAACACGCTTGACGAAAAATCGTTGTGGTTTTGATGTGTAGGTAAGAATGTTTCTTGATAGAAGCCCGTAGCAGCCACGTAAAACTTGCAATAACAAAGTAGAGGACGTCTAACTTGTTTTTACAGGGCATGTTGTGATGTGATATGGTCAAGATGTGATGAGATATAAATTGTTGTACGATATGATCATGTTTTGTAACAATTATCGGCAACTGGCAGGAGCCATATGGTTGTCGCTTTATTGTATGAAATGCAATCAACATGTAATTGCTTTACTTTATCACTAAGCGGTAGCAATAGTCGTAGAAGTAATAGTTGGTGAAATGACAACGATGCTACGATGGAGATCAAGATGTCAAGCTGGTGACGATGGAGATCATGATGGTGCTTTGGAGATGGAGATCAAAGGCACAAGATGATGATGGCCATATCATGTCACATATTTTGATTGCATGTGATGTGTATCCTTTATGCATCTTATTTTGCTTAGTACGGAGGTAGCATTATAAGAAGATCCCTCACTAAATTTCAAGGTGCAAGTGTTCTCCCTGAGTATGCACCGTTGCTATAGTTCGTTGTGCCGAGACAACACGTGATGATCGGATGTGATAAGCTCTACGTTCACATACAATAGGTGCAAGCCAGTTTTGCACGTGCAGAATACTCGGGTTAAACTTGACGAGCCTAGCATATGCAGATATGGCCTCGGAACACTGAGACCAAAAGGTCGAACGTGAATCATATAGTAGATATGATCAACATAGTGATGTTCACCATTGAAAACTACTTCATCTCACGTGATGATTGGACATGGTTTAGTTGATATGGATCATGTGATCATTTAGATGACTAGAGGGATGTCTATCTAAGTGGGAGTTCTTAAGTAATATGATTAATTGAACTTCAATTTATCATGAACTTAGTACCTGATAGTTTTTGCATATCTATGTTGTTGTAGATCAATGGCCCGTGCTACCGTTCCCTTGAATTTTAATGCGTTCCTAGAGAAAGCTAAGTTGAAAGACGATGGTACCAACTACACGGACTGGGTCCATAACTTGAGGATTATCCTCATTGCTGCACAGAAGAATTACGTCCTGGAAGCATCGCTAGGTGCAAGACCCGCTGCAGGAGCAACTCCGGACGTTATGAACATTTGGCAGAGCAAAGCTGATGACTACTCGATAGTTCAGTGTGCCATGCTTTACGGCTTAGAATCGGGACTTCAAAGACATTTTGAACGTCATGGAGCATATGAGATGTTCCAGGAGTTGAAGTTGATATTTCAAGAAAATGCCTGAGATGAGAGATATGAAGTATCCAACAAGTTCTATAGCTGCAGGATTGAAGAGAATAGTTCTGTCAGTGAACACATACTTAGAATGTCTGGGTACCATAACCACTTTACTCCGCTAGGAGTTAATCTTCCTGATGATAGTGTCATTGACAGAGTTCTTCAATCACTGCCACCAAGCTATAAAGGCTTCATGATGTGAACTATAATATGCAAGGGATGGAAAAGACAATTCCCAAGCTCTTCGCGATGCTAAAGGCTGTGGAGGTAGAAATCAAGAAGGAGCATCAAGTGTTGATGGTGAACAAGACCACTACTTTCATGAAAAAGGGCAAAGGGAAGAAGGGGAACTTCAATAAGAACAGCAAACTAGTTGCTGCTCAAGGGAAGAAGCCCAAGTATGGACCTAAGCCTGAAACTAAGTGCTTCTACTGCAAAGGGACTGGTCACTGGAAGCAGAACTGCCCCAATATTTGGCTGATAAGGAGGATGGCAAAGTGAAAGGTATATTTGATATACATGTTATTGATGTGTACCTTACTAATGCTCGTAGTAGCGCCTGGATATTTGATACTGGTTCTATTGCTCATATTTGCAACTCAAAATAGGGGCTACGGATTAAACCAAGATTGGCTAAGGACGAGATGACGATGCACGTGGGAAATGGTTCCAAAGTCGATGTGATCACCGTCGGCACGCTACCTCTACATCTACTGCTGGGATTAGCTTTAGACCTAAATAATTGTTATTTGGTTCCACCTTTGAGCATGAACATTATATCTGGATCTTATTTGATGCGAGACGGTTATTCATATAAATCAGAGAATAATGGGTGTTCTATTTATATGTGTAATATTTTTTATGGTCATGCAGCCTTGATGAGTGGTCTATTTTTGTTGAATCTCGATTGTAGTGATACACATATTCATAATATTGAAGCCAAAAGATGCAAAGTTAATAATGATAGTGCAACTTATTTGTGGCACTACCGTTTAGGTCATATTGGTGTAAATCATATGAAGAAACTCCATGCTGATGGGCTTTTGGAATCACTTGATGCTTGCGAACCATGCCTCATGCGCAAGATGACTAAGACTCCATTCTCCGGAACAATGGAGCGACCAACTGACTTGTTTGAAATAATACATACTGATGTATGCGGTCCGATGAGTGTTGAGGCTCGTGGCGGGTATCATTATTTTCTAACCTTCACAGATGATTTAAGCAGATATGGGTATATCTACTTAATGAAACATAAGTCTGAAACATTTGAAAAGTTTAAAGAATTTCAGAGTGAAGTGGAAAATCATCGTAACAAGAAAATAAAGTTTCTACGATCTGATCGTAGAGGAGAATATTGGAGTTATGAGTTTGGTCTTCATTTGAAACAATGTGGTATAGTTTCGCAACTCACGCCACCTGGAACACCACAGCGTAATGGTGTGTCCGAACGTCGTAACAGTACTTTATTAGATATGGTGCGATCTATGATGTCTCTTACCGATTTACCGCTATCGTTTTGGGGTTATGCTTTAGAGACGGCTGTATTCACATTAAATAGGGCACCATCTAAATCTGTTGAGACAACACCATATGAACTGTGGTTTGGCAAGAAACTTAAGCTGTCGTTTCTTAAAGTTTGGGGCTGCAATGCTTATGTGAAAAAGCTTCAACCTAATAAGCTCGAACCCAAATTGGAGAAATGTGTCTTCATAGGATACCCAAAGGAGACTATTGGGAATACCTTCTATCACAGATCCGAAGGCAAGATATTCGTTTCTAAGAATGGATCCTTTCTAGAGAAGGAGTTTCTCTCGAAAGAAGTGAGTAGGAGGAAAGTAGAACTTGATGAGGTAATTGTACCTTCTCCCGAATTGGAAAGTAGTTCATCACAGAAATTAGTTCCAGTGATTCCTACACCAATTAGTGAGGAAGCTAATGATGATGATCATGAAACTTCAGATCAAGTTACTACCGAACCTCGTATGTCAACCAGAGTACTATCCGCACCAGAGTGGTATGGTAATCCTGTTCTGGAAGTCATGTTACCTGACCATGACAAACCTACGAACTATGAGGAAGCGATGATGAGCTTAGGTTCCGCGAAATGGCTTGAGGCCATGAAATCTGAGATGGGATCCATGTATGAGAAAAAAGTGTGCACTTTGGTTGACTTGCCCGATGATCGGCAAGCCATAGAGAATAAATGGATATTCAAGAAGAAGACTGACGCTAACGGTAATGTTACCGTCTACAAAGCTCGACTTGTTGCGAAAGGTTTTCGACAAGTTCAAGGAGTTGACTACGATGATACCTTCTCACACATAGCGATGCTTAAGTCTGTCCGAATCATGTTAGCAATTGCCACATTTTATAATTATGAAATTTGGCAAATGGATGTCAAAACTACATTCCTTAATGGATATCTTCAAGAAGAGTTGTATATGATGCAACCAGAAGGTTTTGTTGATAGGTGCTAACAAAGTGTGCAAGCTCCAGCGATCCATTTATGGACTGGTGCAAGCCTCTCGGAGTTGGAATATACGCTTTGATAGTTTGATAAAAACATATGGTTTTATACAGGCTTTTGGAGAAGCCTGCATTTACAAGAAAGTGAGTGGGAGCTATGTAGCATTTCTAATATTTTATGTGGATGACATATTGTTGATTGGAAATAATACAGAATTTCTGGATAGCATAAAAGGATACTTGAATAAGAATTTTTCAATGAAAGACCTCGGTGAAGCTGCTTATATATTGGGCATCAATATCTATAGAGATAGATCAAGACACTTAATTGGACTTTCACAAAGCACATACCTTGATAAAGTTTTGAAGAAGTTCAAAATGGATCAGTGAAAGAAAGGGTTCTTGCCTGTGCTACAAGGTGCGAAATTGAGTCAGACTCAATGCACGACCATTGCAGAAGATAGAGAGAAAATGAAAGTCATTCCCTATGCCTTAGCCATAGGTTCTATCATGTATGCAATGTAGTGTACCTGACCTGATGTGTACCTTGCTATAAGTTTACCAGGGAGGTACTAAAGTAATCCAGGAGTGGATCACTGGAGAGCGGTCAAGAACATCCTGAAATACCTGAAAAGGATTAAGGATATGTTTCTCATTTATGGAGGTGACAAAGAGCTTGTCGTAAATGGTTATGTCGATGCAAGCTTTGACACTGATCCAGATGACTCTAAGTCACAAACCGGATTCGTATTTATATTGAATGGTGGAGCTGTCAGTTGGTGCAGTTCCAAGTAGCGCATCATGGCAGGATCTACGTGTGAAACGGAGTACATAGCTGCTTCAGAAGCAGCAAATGAAGGAGTCTAGATGAAGGAGTTCATATACGATCTAGGTGTAATACCTAGTGCATCGGGTCCAATGAAAATCTTTTGTGACAATACTAGAGCAATTGCCTTGGCGAAGGAATCCAAATTTCACAAGAGAACCAAACACATCAAGAGACGCTTCAATTCCATGCGCAATCAAGTCAAGGACGGAGACATAGATATTTGCAAGATACATACGGATCTGAATGTTGCAGACCCGTTAACTAAGCCTCTCTCATGAGCAAAACATGATCAGCACCAAGACTCCATGGGTGTTAGAATCATTACTGTGTAATCTAGATTATTGACTCTAGTGCAAGTGGGAGACTGAAGGAAATATGCCCTAGAGGCAATAATAAAGTTGTTATTTATATTTCCTTATATCATGATAAATGTTTATTATTCATGCTAGAACTGTATTAACCAGAAACTTAGTACATGCGTGAATACATAGACACATAGAGTGTCTAGTATGCCTCTACTTGACTAGCTCATTAATCAAAGATGGTTAAGTTTCCTGACCATAGACATGTGTTGTCATTTGATGAACAGGATGACATCATTAGAGAATGATGTGATGGACAAGACCCATCCGTTAGCTTAGCATTATGATTGTTTAGTTTTCTTGCTATTGTTTTCTTCATGACTTATACATATTCCTCTGACTATGAGATTATGCAACTCCCGAATACAGGAGGAACACCTTGTGTGCTATCAAATGTCACAACATAATTGGGTGATTATAAAGATGCTCTACAAGTGTCTCTGAAGGTGTTTGTTGAGTTGTCATAGATCAAGATTAGTATTTGTCACTCTGTGTATCGGAGAGGTATCTCTAGGCCCTCTCGGTAATGCACATCACTATAAGCCTTGCAAGCAATGTGACTAATGAGTTAGTTGCAGGATGATCCATTACGGAACGAGTAAAGAGACTTGCCGGTGACGAGATTGAACAAGGTATGGTGATACCGACGATCGAATCTTGGGCAAGGAACATACTGATGACAAAGGGAATAATGTATGTTGTTATGCGGTTTGACCGATAAAGGTCTTCATAGAATATGTAGGAGCCAATATGAGCATCCAGATTCCGCTATTGGTTATTGACCGGAGATGTGTCTTGGTCATGTCTACATAGTTCTCGAACCCATAGGGTCTGCACGCTTAACATTTGATGACGATTTGTATTATGAGTTATGTGTTTTTATGACTGAAGTTTGTTCGGAGTCCTGGATGAGATCACGAACATGACGAGGAGTCTCGAAATGCTCGAGAGGTAAATATTGATATATTGGAAGGTTATATTTGGACATAGCAATGGTTCTAAGTGATTTGGATATTTTTCCGGAGTACTGAGAGGTTACCGGAACCCCCCGGGGAAATAATGGGCCTTAGTGGGCTCTAGTGGAGAAGAGAGAAGGGCCGCAAGGGGTGCCCCCCCATGGAATTCCGAATTGTACTAGCGGGAGGGGGCGGCGCCCCCCTTTCCCTCTCCCTCTCCTTCCTATTCCCTCCGATGGAGAAAGGAAAGGGGGGGGGGCGAATCCTACTTGGACTAGGAGTCCAAGTAGGAACCCCCCCCCCCATGGCGTGCCCCTCCTGTCCGCCTCCTCCCCCATTTATATACGGGGGTGGGGGGCACCCCAAAGGCACACCAAGAAATCTCTTAGCCGTGTGCGGTGCCCCCTCTATAGTTTACTCCTCTGGTCATAGCGTCATAGTGCTTAGGCGAAGCCCTGCGCGGATCACATCACCATCATTCACCATGCCGTCGTGCTGTCGGAGCTCTCCCTCGACCCTCTACTAGATCAAGAGCTTGAGGGACGTCATCGAGCTAAACGTGTGCTGAACACAGAGGTGCCGTACGTTTGGTACTTGGATCGGTTGGATCGTGAAGACGCTCGACTACACCAACCGCGTTAACATAACACTTCCGCTTTCGGTCTACGAGGGTACGTGAACACACTCTCCCCGTCTTGTTGCTATGTATCTCCTAGATAGATCTTGCGTGATCGTAGGAAATTTTTGAAATTGCATGCTACGTTCCCCAACTGAAAGATGGCAGAAATCGTCATCAGCATAGATGAAGCCGCGATGGAGTATGGCCGCGATACGCACCGACAAGAGGCAGCAAGATACTGGATTGGGACTATACACGAATGAGTGGGGGTTTTCAGTGAAGGAGATGGATAGAGACGACAAAGCTGATGGGACTATGCATGGGCGTCTCTCTGGTTTGGGCCCACTTGTTAGCTGTAGCACATAAATATTAGGATAAAAATGCAACATACATTTTTTAATCAAGGGATAAAGAAAATACATGTAAAATAACAGATAATGTAAGAAACACCGTTTTTATTTTTAAATTTTGCAATTGAAATAAAATCAGAGTGGAGTGGACTTGTGGGGCATTTTCTTTCATGTCATACATGGAAAATCTATAAAATAACTAAAATACATTCCCAAAATTTTCAAAACATGGACTTCAAAACTATTTTAAAGGATGTGATAGAACCTTTAAACATTTACAGAATGTTTACAATGACTCTACCAAATCGATTAAATCAACCTAGAGGTATAGCTGATGACCCACAAGTATAGGGGATCAATTGTAGCTCTTTTTGATAAGTAAGAGTATCGAACCCAACGAGGAGCAGAAGGAAATGAAAAGTAGTTTTCAGTAAGCTAGTGTCTGCAAGTACTGAAATTGTAAGTAGCAGAGTAGTTTGATAGCAAGATAATTTGTAACGAGCAAGTAACGATAGTAGCAACAAAAGTGCAGCAAGTTAGCCCAATCGTTTTGAGGCAAAGGACAGGCCAAAACGGTCTCTTATGATAAGCAAATCGATCTTGAGGGTACATAGGAATTTCATCTAGTCACTTTCATCATGTTGGTTTAATTTGTGTTTGATACTTTGATAATTTGATATGTGGGTAGACCGGTGCTTAGGTGTTGTTCTTACTTGAACAAACCTCTTAGTTATGATTAACCCTCCCGCAAGCATCCGCAATTATGAGAAAAGTATTAAGAATAAATTCTAACCATAGCATTAAACTTTTGGATCCAATAGGTCCCTTACGGAATAGCGCATAAACTGGGGTTTAAGTTTCTGTCACTCTCGCAACCCATCATCTAATTGCTACTCCACAATGCATTCTCTTAGGCACTAATTTGGTGAAGTGTGTCATGTAGTCGACGCTCACATGACACCACTAAGGGAATCACAACATAGATACTATCAAAATATCGAACACATATCAAATTCACATGATTACTTCCAACATGATTTCTCCTGTGACCTCAAGAACAAAGGTAACTACTCACACATGATAAACATGCTCATGATCAGAGGGGTATTAAATAGCATATTGGATATGAACATATAATCTTCCACCAAATAAACCATATAGTAATCAACTATAAGATGTAATCAACACTACTAGTCCCCCAGAAGTACTAATCTATAGTTCCGGTAACAAGATTGAACACAAGATATGAACTAGGGTTTGAGAGGAGATGATGCTGTTGAAGATGTTGATGGAGATTGCCATCCCCAAGATGGGAGAGTTGTAGGTGATGATGATGTCGATGATTTCCCCTTCCGGGAGGGAAGTTCCCCCGGCGGAATCACTTCGCCGGGGGGCAAAAGTGCTCCTGCCCAAGTTCCGCCTCGAGGCGGCGGCGCTTCATCCCGAAATTCCTCCCCTTATTTTTTCTACATCAAAATGACACATATACTGAAAGATGGGCACCGGAGGTGGGCCGAGGGGGGCACAACCCACTAGGGCGCGCCTGGGCTCCCTGGCGCGCCCAGGTGGGTTGTGCCCACCTGGTGGGCCCCCTCTGGTAGTTATTTGCTCCAATAATTCTTAAATAATCCATAAAAAATCTCCGTGAAGTTTCAGCGTGTTTGGTGTTGTGCAGAATAGGTGGCCTGGCGTAGCTTTTCCAGGTCGAGATTTCCAGCTGCTAGAATTCTCCCTCTTGGTCTGTACCTTGTAAATTATAAGAGAAAAGGCATTAGAATTACTCCAAAAACCATTATTATGGATAAAAACATTATAAATAACAGTAGGAAAACATGATGCAAAATGGACGTATCAACTCCCCAAGCTTAGACCTCTCTTGTCCTCAAGCAGAAACCGAAATCAGAAAATATGTCCACATGCTTTGAGAGAGAGGTGTCGATAAAAACAAAATACGGACATAGAAGCATCATGTTGATTATTATAACAACAACAAAATTAAACATAGAACTTTTATCATAGAACTTTCATCATATACTTGTCATGAATAAGTAATAGTTCATCACACAATCGAAGTCTAAAGCAAAAATTCTATTAGAAACCAACGAACTATGTTCTCAGTCAACTTTGCAATTACAATTCATCATCTTTTCAGGAAGAGTCACGTGTCGGAGCTTTTAGGCAAGTCCACATACTGAACCATCATATAGTCTTCTATGGTTGCTAACACTCAACTCGTACCCATGAGCAAAACGTTTCAATCGGACACATAGAAATATAGGGGCTTATGGTTTGGCCTCCCAACATACTCACCTCAAGGGTGATGTCAACAATAATAACTCATGCCACCCATATTCAACTAGACATATTTCCCTAGATCTTTCCTCACCATATGATGCTTGCCAAAGAAGAAAAATAAAAGGATGTAACATCCCAAAATTCTAAATTTTGGAATGTTATAATAAATAGATAGATTTGATTGATTGTTTGATTGATTGACTGAAAGTGAGTGAATTCGAAACTTTTTGGAAAGTTAAATGAGAGGGAATAAAATGACTTTACCAAACTTTCATATTTTGCTTTCTGATCTCCGTGAATTCAAATTCTTTTCACCACGAAACCCTGGAGAGAAGATGACATGACTTCTTCCATTTATTTAAATGACAAGGGGTGTTGAAAATATTTGAATTTCCTTTGGAAAATATTTCCAATTCTGCAACTTTATGCAACTCAATGATTTTCACGAGCGAAGATAAAATGACTTCTTCAAATTATATGAAATATGAGTTGGGAGTTCAACGAATTAAATTCAAAGTTCATTTGAATTTATTTTCAAGTTGGAGATATTTGAGTTTTTTTTCAAATTATTTTTCTCCAAAATAAAAATAAATGGAAAATAGGGTAACATGATTCCCTACAATAGAAAATTGGAGAAAAATTTATTTGAAATCATTTTGGTTTTTTCTAAAATGATTTTTGTTGGATTTTATTTGACCAGTAGCACTCTTTGAATTATTAGAATTTGTGTGTATTTTATTTAATACAAAAAATGCTCATGTCATAGAAAATCTTTTTCCGAAAATTTTGATATATTATATGCCTATATAATATTAGTATTTATTTTGTTTTTATTATTTTTGTTTGTTTGTTTGCGTTAAAAAAACAGTTCGCCGGCGCCGTCTCCCGGCCGAACTCCTCTGCCCCGACCCCTTCCCCACGCCACCTCCTCGCCCCCCTCTTAAATAGGCCGGCCCCGAGCCCCGGGCCCCCGACGCCGCCTTGCCGCTGCTCGCCCACGCGCAGATCGCCACCGCCGACGACGCCGCTTGCTGCGCGCTCTGCCGTTGCCGCACCGAGCCGCGCCGCCGCTTGCTCGCCTCGCCGCCGCTTGCTCGCCTCGCCGCTGCCGCACTGCTCGCCCACGCCGCCGCACTTCCCTCGCCCGAGCCGCGCCGCCCTCGCCGGAGTCCGTCGCTAACCGCCGCCGCCGGTTTTCGAAGAAAAACCGCCCGAACCGGTACAAACCGACCCGGTTTTGTTTTAGGTTTTTTTTCTTTTAGCTCGGTTTTCTTTGTTTTGATCGGTTTATTTATTAGGTTTAGTTAGTTAGTGGATGTTCGTCCTTCAGTACTCAGTAGTGAACGGTTTTCGTCTTATAGGCTTCTGCAGCGAACGTTCGCTATTTAGTCTTTTCTTTTATTTCAGTTTTCGGCCGGGGACCTATCTGTGAGTGTTTTATTTACAGTTTAGTCCCTGATCTTGAATCTATCACAACTTTTTGCTCGTTGATCCAAATCCAACGAAACCAACGCCCACTTCTTCATTATGATCTCCTCTATACAGTAATCCAACTCAAACATGTTTTTGGAAAGTTTAAAATTTGAATTAGATCAGATTTGAATTTGAACTTCGTTTGATCATAACTTGAGTTTCGTAGCTCCGTTTGAGTTGATTCTTTTTGCAAATCGAAGCTCTTGACCTAAACTTTCTAATAAGGCCAAATTCACGTAATTTTGGTACTATTAGAAATTGTTTTATGTTGCAAGAGCTATTTTCTTGGTTTTGATATTTTCCGAATCGTCTTCTTTGTTCTTTCTAATCTTTTGAGTGATTGCTTATGGGTGGTTACTATTGCTTGCTTACGATAGATTGACCGGAGTGTGACGAGTAGAACTATCAAGAGTTATGAGTGCGAATCATCTTCATCAACATTGCAGGCAAGTTCACACTTTGATCATACCTTTCCTACTACCCAGTTTTACTGCATTAGGTCAAACCTCAAACATTGCATGATTAGGATCTAATTAAATTGTGGGTATTGGGAAGTAGTTGATGAGGTAGGAACCTATTACCTGCTTATTAACAAACCTTTGGGAGTTACTTTTACATTATGCTTTCATTGCCATGCTATGCTCGTAGACGTGGATTGGGTTTGAGAGTATTTCATGACAGATGTGAGATTGTTAATTAATGGTTTACTTAAGGTGGCAACTTAAACACACATCTGGGTGGATTGCCGCACCTGGTTATTCTAGAATTGCCTGTCTAGGCACCTGGGGATCATGAGATTTTTCATACTAGAAACTTCCGTGTGCAGCCACAAGCTATTATGGGCTCTAGCATAGTTGACTAAGTTCTGCGAACTCTTACAGTGGTAGACTAGCAGATGTAGGGGATGTAGGTGGTACGGTCTACCCGATCGTAAGGTGCTAGCGCTTCTGAAAGACTATGTCTCGGTCATCCGTCTTCTCAAACACCATGTAGTGCGAGAAACCAAACAGAGGCGATCGAGTCTTGTGGGGAAAAGTGCGCGAACCTCTGCAGAGTGTACAAACTAATCATGATTAGCCGTGTCCCCGGTTATGGACATCTTGAGTATCTAGTACCTGGATTATCATGTGAATCTCATCACGTTACTTTAAATGAATGTTGTTGGGTTTTAATGATGTTACTTAATTGGGATTGAGAATGCTGTCAACCATTCTCAATGTTCAACAACCACCATGATAGTTAAATAAAATTTATTCCTTTGAAGTAGGGAAAAATTGGCTTTTCGCAAAAACTATAACCATAGAGCTTTTCCACCAGCCAAATATGCATGTAGTGATAGCCATTGTTCAACATTCCTCTCTATGGTGTGAATTTGCCAGTACATTCAATGTACTGACCCTTTGTGGCTGCAACGTCTCATATTGCAGGATTTCTTACGACGAGTAAGTGATACGTTAGGGTTACGATTTCTACACTCAACTTTGCCATTGGTGTTGATGGGAATTCACAACTCTTGTTACTTCCGCTATTTGGATCGAGGTAATAGTATTTACGTTATTTTATACATGTGATTTACCTCTATTATAAATCCTCGAGTACTGTGTGTGTCAGCATACTGATCCAGGGATGACACTTAAGCACAAAGACTTGATCCATTCGGGTCAGGTCGCTACAAGATGGTATTAGAGCACATGTTGACTGTAGGACGTGACCCTAGAAACTGGCAAGCCCATAGCAAAGATTTTTCTCTACAACTTTCCCTTTCAAAAAGATCTTTTACCTCTCTTCTCTTCTGAGATTATTAAAAATTCCCTTTAGTGAGACCATACCCCTTTCCCCTTTTGACCACACGAAGATTCGACTGATGAGACCACTCCAAGAAGTACAAGATATCGGACAACTAAGACCACTTCGGAATGAAGAGTATTTTTCGTGCATCTAAGTAATGGAAACTACAACGGTTGAAGACCGAAGACTAGGAGATTTTGAAGGCTCTAAAGAATTTCCAGATTTGTATGACCTAGGAAGGCTACCCTTATGGAACTTGGTAGACTATGGAAGTTGTCAATGCCCGAGATCAAGGTGTATCGGAGAAAGACTGAAACAAGGAGCATGAGAACTTGAAGTTTTGAAAACCCTAAGGCAGGAGATATCAACTATGGAATGATAGCTCATGGAAATGATAAGAGCAGAAACATGGTTATCCGTGATGTCATCGCCCGCTAATGCTATTGTCACCGTGCTGAGTTAAGGATGCATTTCCTCAGAATGGATTTGATGGAAGAAGGCTGATGGAGCACCTATTAGTAAGATGAAGTTTTAACCTTAGCCGGTGTATCACCAGGATCTGAGTAGTACATCAAGAAGTTAAGATGGAGCTACAAGAAGCCGTATTTTGACAAGGAGCATTTCGTGAAGAACTTAGGTCCAAGAAGCGAAAGTAGCCAAGCTGGAGGAGCAAAACCTCGAGAAACCGGAGATTCGTCAGGAACTAGACCATGGTTCATGTCAAGGATGTTGAAACCCCGAAGTTTGGAATGCAACTCCAGAAATATTAAAGAATGTCACGAGAGACTTCACGTCAATAGAGATGATCTGGCAAAAGAACTTGAGATAGACAAGCATGATCAGAAGAAGCCATTGGAGGCATGAACAAGGCTTGAAGAGTTTGGAGACGTTGAAGATTTATTGACCTTAGAAGACCAAACCCCTGTTATATACCTACGTTAGATGCGACGATTGTGAGCTGTCATTTGTTTGATGTTTTTCGACAGCCACAACAAAAATCTGTCTTTTCAAAACTATTGTTTGCATTGTGTGTATCCCTCTCTATCCCTCTTATCTCACCCCAAACCCATGGACCCAATAGATGATGAATGGAGATGAGCTTATATTTTTTGGACCGATGAGTCAATTGGAGACGGACCAATGGATTCAGAACATGGAGGATCACATGGAGAATAACCCTATAGTCGGAAAGGATATGACCCAACATGCTCTTCAATGCTTTGAAAGAGGTGCTGCTACTTGGTGGAGGATGTACCAAACCATCAATGGATGGCAAGGAGTAACCACTTGGAGAGAATTAAAGTTGACTCTGCAAAGATCTCACCTTGTGTCCCAGAAGTTGAAGCCTTATGGAAAGGATATGAAGAAACCTTGTGCATGCAAGATTTGTGGAGAAATAGGACACACCCATAAAGAACACAAGGATGAATGCACTAATTGTGAAGGAAGTCACCCAGTTGAAGAATGCCCAACTAGGCAGATTACTTGTTTCTTGTGTGAAGGGACTACCCACTATCCTGCTCAGTGTCACAATTACCCCATGGTACAACGAACCATCCAGCAGAAGAAAGAAGAAATGAAAGGAGCCCTCATAGAAATTTTAGAAGAAGCTGTGATGAAGGAAGAGGTGGAGGACACACCTAAAGAAGTCCCGAGAAAACCCTACACTAAGTCTTGCTATTCATGTGGAGAAGAAGGACACATCTCCCAAAATTGTTTGAATGGGGATCTAGTAGAATTCCCGACAGAGGAAGTAGAATATGACCCATAGGAAATAGAAGCCATGATTGGCATGGAAAGGTCCAGGAAGAGAAGCAGATTGGATTCCAGGAAGGACCTGAGTCATATCACCTGTTGCAGGTGCAAGGAGTCAGGGCACTACCTCAACAGTTGCCCAAAAAGGAAACCTCGATACTTGTCAGAAGTAATATGTTTGCCAGCGAATGCCCTAAGGAGAAGGAAACTTGTGCTAGATAGTTGAGTTTGCAACAAAAGAAATGGAGTAGTAGAAGTGAGAACATTTTCTTTTATATTGAGGTGTTGAGTTGAGACTTGTAATGGAAAAGCAAGAGATTGTAATCATTGGAGAATGAATATAGTAGCAACGTTGGTACTGATATGGATTTTATGAGTTGTTACTCTATGAAGAAGAATTTTGGCCATTCTGAGGATATGAGAAATATGGTCTATGGAAGATTTGTGCATTTTAAGGGTGGTAGTACCCTGTAAGAACCCTTGACCCCTGGAAAAGATAAGGATACTCCACTGAGTGAATTTCGGACAAAATGAATACGAGTTTTGTCTCGATATGTGTGATGCCCCAAGAGTATGTGGGATGAAGTTGGAGATCGTTAGTTGTTTGGACCAAATGTGATCAAGGAGTCAGAAGAGAATGTTAAGTTTATTCGAGATAGACTGAAGGTAGCTCAGTCCAGGCAGAAGAGTTATGTGGACTCAAAAACTCAAGGAGGTAGTCTATGAAATTGGAGACAAAACATGTCTTCGTGTGTTCCGTCTGCGGGGAGTTAAACAATTTGGAGTTAAGGAAAAGTTAGCCCTGAGA
Organism: Triticum urartu; assembly: GCF_003073215.2. Classification (NCBI taxonomy): domain Eukaryota; kingdom Viridiplantae; phylum Streptophyta; class Magnoliopsida; order Poales; family Poaceae; genus Triticum; species Triticum urartu. The sequence goes on along the minus strand of NC_053028.1, from coordinate 198,958,881 downwards.
TTTGTAGGACCATACCGACTCTTGGAGCGTATGGGAGAAGTGGCCAACAAGTTGGAGTCATCTGAAGGACTGTCAGGAGTTCATGATGTGTTTCACGTTTCCCAGTTGAAGAAGTGCCATGCAGAGATGCCCAATATTCCCGTGTAAGGACGCTTGACCCTGGAAAGGAGAATGATATACCATGAAGTGGAATTTTGACAAAATAAGAATGAGTCTTGTTTCGGTATGTGGGATATCCCACGAGGATGAAGACATGAATTACTATTGGATATAAAGGAGGTATGATGTTGGAAATATGGATCAATGAAAATTCCATGATGAGTCTGAGTAAGCATGTCCTAGTTTGGTGCCAATAGAAGGAAGGAAGACAGTACAATTGGATGGATTTAAGAATACTAGGAAATTGGAAGTTGGAATAATGATCAGTTGCCCGATGATAAGTTCAAGGACTACGAGTGATGAGGTGTGCCATAACCCACAGGCCCCAGGACCTGCCAAGAAGCAAGCACATTCTTGCTGAAGGAAAAACCCTGGAAGAGGATATACCTTTGTCGCCAGACGATTTTATAGGAGTAACGCAAAACCTGAGAGTTGTGAAGAAACGTTAGATGTTTGTCTGGCTTGCAGAATCTATGGATATATCCGAACTTGGTTCGTCGACAAGAGAAATTCTGCAATGCTTGTGAGGATGACCGAGTGTTAAAATGCGAGATTCGCTAAACCGTATACAAGGTAATGATTTGGGTGCGGGATGGATTGATCACCATACCGACTTACTCTTATTGTTCGCCTTGATATATGGGATGGTAAATCTGAGTGACCTACCTATAGTAAAGAGACGATGATCAAAACCCTGTTTAAACCTTAGAAGGGTATAGCAAGTTTTCCCTTGTACAAGGCAGCTTTTGCCAACCGTAGGTTATACGGTGAGGACCAACCCAGACCCATTTCCTGCAGGAGAAACCATAAATCGTTGACGACCATGAGATATCGATTAGTTGTTTAGTATTGGTGCCAGACCCGTCAGGTAAGAAGACCCAGTCGCGGAATAACCTTACCAAGATGAAAGGATAGAAGAATTGTGGTAAAGGTTATGCCACTACCGAAAGAGCCAGAGAAGGAATTATCCTTACGATCTGAGAAGACCGTCCCTGTCAAGAATAGGGATGGAGTATATGAGTATTGATGGAAGCGTAACCATGCTTTTAAGGGAGGAAGCACCCCAGACCCCTGTGATGATCGATGGATTTTGAGGAGACCCCCAAACCCTAACCTTTTCTCTCTAGCCTCTCCGAATCTCGAGGACGGGATTCATTTTAAGGGTGGTAGGTTTGTAACACCCAAAATTCTAAATTTTGGAATGTTATAATAAATAGATAGAATTGATTGATTGTTTGATTGATTGACTGAAAGTGAGTGAATTCGAAACTTTTTGAAAGTTAAATGAGAGGGAATAAAAGGACTTTCCCAAACTTTCATATTTTGCTTTCTGATCTCCATGAATTCAAATTCTTTTCACCACGAAACCCTGGAGAGAGGATGACATGACTTCTTCCATTTATTTAAATGACAAGGGGTGTTGAAAATATTTGAATTTCATTTGGAAAATATTTCCAATTCTGCAACTTTATGCAACTCAATGATTTTCACGAGCGAAGATAAAATGACTTCTTCAAATTATCTGAAATATGAGTTGGGAGTTCAAAGAATTAAATTCAAAGTTCATTTGAATTTATTTTCAATTTGGAGATATTTGAGTTTTTTTCAAATTATTTTTCTCCAAAATAAAAATAAATGGAAAATAGGGTAACATGATTCCCTATAATAGAAAATTGGAGAAAAATTTATTTGAAATCATTTTGGTTTTTTTAAAATGATTTTTGTTGGATTTTATTAGACCAGTAGCACTCTTTGAATTATTAGAATTTGTGTGTATTTTATTTAATGCAAAAAATGCTCATGTCATAGAAAATCTTTTTCTGAAAATTTTGATATATTATATGCCTATATAAACTAGTATTTATTTTGTTTTTATTATTTTTGTTTGTTTATTTGCGTTAAAAAATGTTTAAAAAAAACTGTTCGGGCCGACCGAACTGGGCCGCACCCAGCCTAGCCGGCCCAGCCGCCGTCTGCCTCCCACGCGTCCAACTCCAGGTGGAGTCCGCCGCCGCCACGGTTCGCCGGTGCCGTCTCCCGGCCGAACTCCTCTGCCCCGACCCCTTCCTCACGCCACCTCCTCGCCCCCCTCTTAAATAGGCCGGCCCCGAGCCCCGGGCCCCCGACGCCGCCTTGCCGCCGCTCGCCCACACGCAGATCGCCGCCGCCGCTGCAAAGCCGCCGCCGCCACCGACGCCGCTTGCTACGCGCTCCGCCGTCGCCGCACCGAGCCGCGCCGCCGCCTGCTCGCCTCGCCGCTGCCGCACTGCTCGCCCACGCCGCCGCACTTCCCTCGCCCGAGCCGCGCCGCCCTCGCCGGAGTCCGTCGCTAACCGCCACCGCCGGTTTTCGAAGAAAAACCGCCCGAACCGGTACAAACCGACCCGGTTTTGTTTTAGGTTTTTTCTTTTAGCTCGGTTTTCTTTGTTTTGATCGGTTTATTTATTAGGTTTAGTTAGTTAGTGGATATTCGTCCGTTAGTACTCAGTAGTGAACGGTTTTCGTCTTATAGGCTTCTGCAGCGAACGTTCGCTATTTAGTCTTTTCTTTTATTTCAGTTTTCGGCCAGGGACCTATCTGTGAGTGTTTTATTTACAGTTTAGTCCCTGATCTTGAATCTATCACAACTTTTTGCTCGTTGATCCAAATCCAACGAAACCAACGCCCACTTCTTCATTATGATCTCCTCTATACAGTAATCCAACTCAAACATGTTTTTGGAAAGTTTTAAATTTGAATTAGATCAGATTTGAATTTGAACTTCGTTTGATCATAACTTGAGTTTCGTAGCTCCGTTTGAGTCGATTCTTTTTGCAAATCGAAGCTCTTGACCTAAACTTTTTGATAAGGCCAAATTCACGTAATTTTGGTACTGTTAGAAATTGTTTTATGTTGCAAGAGCTATTTGCTTGGTTTTGATGTTTTCCGAATCGTCTTCTTTGTTCTTTCTAATCTTTTGAGTGATTGCTTATGGGTGGTTACTATTGCTTGCTTACGATAGATTGACCGGAGTGTGACGACTAGAACTATCAAGAGTTATGAGTGCGAATCATCTTCATCAACATTGCATGCAAGTTCACACTTTGATCATACCTTTCCTACTACCCAGTTTTACTGCATTAGGTCAAACCTCAAACATTGCATGATTAGGATCTAATTAAATTGTGGGTATTGGGAAGTAGTTGATGAGGTAGGAACCTATTACCTGCTTATTAACAAACCTTTGGGAGTTACTTTTACGTTATGCTTTCATTGCCATGCTATGCTCGTAGACGTGGATTGGGTTTGAGAGTATTTCATGACAGATGTGAGATTGTAATTAATGGTTTACTTAAGGTGGCAACTTAAACACACATCTGGGTGGATTGCCGCACCTGGTTATTCTAGAATTGCCTGTCTAGGCACCTGGGTAGACCAGGATTGCCTGTTTTTTTTATGGACCGCCACCCAGGCTCAAAGGGATCATGAGATTTTTCATACTAGAAACTTCCGTGTGCAGCCACAAGCTATTATGGGCTCTAGCATAGTTGACTAAGTTGTGCGAACTCTTATAGTGGTAGACTAGTAGATGTAGGGGATGTAGGTGGTACGGTCTACCCGATTGTAAGGTGCTAGCACTTCTGAAAGACTATGTCTCGGTCATCCGTCTTCTCAAACACCATGTAGTGCGAGAAACCAAACGGAGGCGATCGAGTCTTGTGGGGAAAAGTGTGCAAACCTCTGCAGAGTGTACAAACTAATCATGATTAGCCGTGTCCCTGGTTATGGACATCTTGAGTATCTAGTACCTGGATTATCATGTGAATCTCATCACGTTACTTTAAATGAATATTGTTGGGTTTTAATGATGTTACTTAATTGGGATTGAGAATGTTTTCAACCATTCTCAATGTTCAACAACCACCATGATAGTTAAATAAAATTTATTCCTTTGCAGTAGGGAAAAATTGGCTTTTCGCAAAAACTATAACCATAGAGCTTTTCCACCAGCCAAATATGCATGTAGTGATAGCAATTGTTCATCATTCCTCTCTATGGTGTGAATTTGCCAGTACATTAATGTACCGACCCTTTGTGGCTGCAACGTCTCATGTTGCAGGATTTCTTACGACGAGTAAGTGATACGTTAGGGTTATGATTTCTACACTCAACTTTGCCGTTGGTGTTGATGGGAATCCACAACCTTGTTACTTCCGCTATTTGGATCGAGGTAATAGTATTTACGTTATTTTATACATGTGATTTACCTCTGTTATAAATCCTCAAGTACTGTGTGTGTCAGCATACCGATCCAAGGATGACACTTAAGCACAGAGACTTGATCCATTCGGGACAGGTTGCTACAAAGGAATAGAGAGAAAAACTTTGACTCTTGCATAAAAGTAAAAGATAGGTCCTTCGTGGAGGGAAGAAGAGGTTGCCATGCGCTTATTTGTTTGTATGCCCAATCCCTTAGTGCAAAATAATGTCACGTTACATTGCCCCTTGTGATAGCAACCTTTATTATGTAGTCTGTCGCTTTTATTCTTCACCATCACAAGTTCGTGCAACGCTCAATTTTCTCTTACACTAAATGATCTCACACTTTTAGAAGCAATTTTTATTGCCTTTTTGCACCGATGACAACTTACTTGAGGGATCTTGCTCAATCCCTAGGTAGGTATGGTGGACACTTGAAAATAATATTTGGGTTTAAGGGTTTTTGGATGCACAAGTAGTATCTCTACTTAGTGTGGAATTTTTGGCTAGCAAAGATAGGGGCAAGCACCACATGTTAAAGGATCTATGACAATATGACTTCTATGTGAATATGAACAAACATAAATCATTAAGTTGTCTTCCTTGTCCGACATCAACAATTTTGGCATATAATATTTTGATGAGGGCTCACAATCACAAACGATTTCTAGGATAGTATATTTATATGTGAGTCTTCTCTTCCCTTATTAATTCTTTCATGAGTTGCATCATTGACTAATACTATGTTTGTCAATCTCTAATAAAATTTTCTACTTATACTTTTCCTTATGTGGTGCCATCACCTACCATAGGATTAGTATATAATATTTTCTTTATTTATTTCTTTTCTTTTATTTGCAACATGAAAGTAAAGAAAGCAAAAACTCAAACTAAACTTTATTAAATAACTTGCACACGATTACAAAGATAGATCACTAAGCAACCTCTCAAAGAAGAAAGGATCGAACTAAACTTTTATTCATCTAAAGCAAAAGGATCGAACTAAAATAAGTAAAAGCAAAAAGATAGTGCGATGATACGATACCGGGGTACCTCCCCCAAGCTTGGCGAAAGCCAAGGGGAGTGCCCATACCCGATACTCAATTCTCCTTTGGTGGTGAAGAAGGTGATGGTGGTGATGAAGAAGAGATCTTGTCCTTGGATTTCCATGGCAGTGGTACACCATCGTAAGAGGAGGAGTGAGTCTCACGAGTCCTGCAACTAGCAGCAATACTCATACCTTTGAATCTTGCCTCATATTCAAAGACTTGGTTTTGAAGATCATAGATCTGGCTTTGGAGGAAGTTGATTTTCTTGTTGAGGGTGAAGATGATGTCCTTCATGGGCTTGCCATCCACCTTGAGATTAAGGGGAAGGTCCGTGATCATGAGGTGATTGGCATTGAGCCCACGCTCCACCATCCCCTTGCACTGAAAGACGTCTTGCTCCACAGCTTCGAGTCTGGCCTCCATGGTTCCCGTCCCGTTGGGACATGGCACATCGCAGAGGTGAAGCACCCCCTCATGCATCTAGATGACGTGAGGGTGCTGCACCACTTCCCGCAGATATGGGTTGATGACGTTCTCGAAGAACTTGTCCTTGGTGGAGCTTGAAGACGCCATGGTAGATGGGATCTGACAGAAAACCACAAGGAAAAAGAGAACAGAGAATTTCTCTGCAATATGGTGATCAACATGTTTGGGAAGTATATATAGATTTTTTTTCTTGGAGGACAAGTATATGGTAGAAAAACGGAGTATGGAAGGTGTCCCAGGTGGGCACAACCGCCTGGCGCGCCTTGGTGTCTTGTGCCCACCAGGGGACGCTTCCTGGAAGTTTCTTTATTCCTAAAATTCTTAAATATTCCAAAAATAAAAAAATATTTTTGCGGATTTTTCGGAGTCCCTTTACTTACCGTATCATGTACCTCCTTATTTTCATGACTCTGGAGTGTTCCGGAAGGACTCTTTTATGTGTTCTTCCGATGTCATAGTTTGGATAATATTACTTTCAACATTAATAGGCGTACCTGAGATATAATGATTTATTCATTGCCCATTGACAACCTTCGGGTTAGTACCTTCAAAATTATTTATTTTGATGGCTCCACACCAGTAAACCTCCTTGATGATGTATGGGACTTCCCATTTTGAGAGGAGTTTTCCTGCAAAGAATCTAAAACGAGAGTTGTACAAAAGAACATATTCTCTGTCCTTAAACTCACGCTTTTGAATTCTTTTGTCATGCCATCTTTTAACTTTTTCTTTAAATAATTTTGCATTTTCATAAGCTTGGGTTATCCATTCATCTAATGAGCTAATATCGAATAACCTCTTTTCACCAGCAAGTTTGAAATCATAATTGAGTTCTTGGATTGCCCAATATGCTTTATGTTCTAACTCAATAGGCAAATGACATGCTTTTCCATAAACCATTTTATAAGGAGACACACCCATAGGATTTTTATATGTTGTTCTATAAGCCCAAAGTGCATCATCTAATTTCTTAGACCAATTCTTCCAGGACCTATTGACAGTCTTTTGCAAAATTAATTTTATTTCTCTATTTCTAAGTTCAACTTGACCACTAGACTGAGGATGATAAGGTGATGCAATTCTATGGTTAACATCATACATGGCAAGCATTTTACGGAAAGCAGCATGAATAAAGTGTGAACAACCATCAGTCATTAAATATCTAGGGACTCCAAACCTTGGGAAAATAACTTCCTTAAGCATCTTAATAGAGGTGTTGTGATCAGCACTACTTGTTGGAATAGCTTCTACCCATTTAGTAACATAATCAACAACAACCAAAATATGTGTATACCCATTAGAGGAAGGAAAATGTCCCATGTAATCAAATCCCCAAACATCAAATGGTTCAACAGCAAGTGAATAATTCATAGGCATTTCTTGATGCTTACCGATATTCCCTATTCTTTCACATTCATCACAAGATAAGACAAACTTACAGGCATCCTTGAAGAGAGTAGGCCAATAAAATCCAGACTGCAATACCTTATGAGCAGTTCTATCTCCAGCATGATGTCCTCCATAAGCTTCGGAGTGACATTTCCGTAGGATTTGTCCCTATTCATTCTCAGGTACAAAACGTCTAATAATACCATCTACTCCTTCTTTATAAAGATGTGGGTCATCCCAAAAGTGATGTCTTAAATCATAGATGATTTTTTTCTTTTGTTGGTATGTAAAGCTAGGTGGTAAATATTTAGCAACAATGTAATTAGCATAATCAGCATACCAAGGAGTACTATGAGAAAAAATTATTGCAGCTAACTTCTCATCAGGAAAACTATCATCAATAGGTAGTGGGTCATCAAGCACATTTTCAAGCCTAGAAAAATTATCAGCTACTGGGTTCTCAGCTCCTTTTCTATCAATGATATGTAAATCAAATTCTTGTAACAAGAGAACCCATCGAATGAGTCTAGGTTTATCATATTTATTTTCCATAAGGTATTTAATAGCAATACTGTGTGTGAACAGTTACTTTGGAATCAACAATATAAGGTCTAAATTTATCACAAGCAAACACAACCGCTAAGAATTCTTTTTCAGTAGTAGCATAATTTCTTTGAGCACTGTCTAGTGTTTAATAGCATAATGAATAACATTAAGTTTCTTATCAACTCTTTGTCCTAGAACATCACCAACATCATAATCACTAGCATCACACATAATTTCAAAAGGCAAGTTCCATTCAGGTGGTTGAACAATAGGTGCAGAAATCAAAGCTTTCTTAAGTGTTTCAAAGGCTTCTAAATGATCATCATCAAAACAAAAGGAATATCCTTATTCAAGAGACTAGTAAGAGGCCTAGAAATTTTTGAAAAATCTTTGATAAATCTCCTATATAAACTAGCATGACCTAAGAAACTACGAATACCTTTTATATCTTTAGGACATGACATTTTCTCAATTGGATCAACCTTAGCTTGATCCACTTCAATACATCATTTAGAAATTTTATGACCCAAGACAATGCCTTCATTAACCATAAAGTGTCACTTCTCCCAATTCAAGACAAGATTTGTTTGTTCACATCTACGCAAAACTCGATCAAGATTGCTTAAACAATCATCAAAAGACTTCCCATAAACAGAAAAGTCATCCATGAAAACCTCAAAAATCTTCTCACAAAAGTTAGAGAATATAGCAGTCATACATCTTTGAAAGGTAGCACGTGCATTACAAAAACCAAAAGGCATACGTCTATAAGCATAGGTTCCAAAAGGCCAATAAAAGTGGTCTTTTCTTGATCAGGTTGAGACAAAGGTATTTGTGAAAAGCCAGAATATCCATTAAGGAAGCAAAAGTGTGTGTGCTTAGATAATCTTTCAAGCATTTTATCAATAAAAGGCAAAGGGTAATGATCTTTTCCAGTTGCTTTCTTTAATTTTCTAAAATCTATTACCATTATATAGCGTGTAACAATTCTTTGTGGAATGAGTTCATTCTTATCATTAGGAACAACAGTTATACCTCCTTTCTTAGGAACACAATGAACATGACTTACCCATGTACTATCAGCTATGGGATAGATTATACCTGCTTCCAGAAGTTTTAATATTTCCGTTCTTACCACTTCTTTCATCTTCGGATTTAACCGATGTTGGTGATCAACAACGGGTTTAGCATGAGGTTCCATATTAATTTTATGCTGACATAGAGTGGGACTAATGCCCTTTAAATCATCAAGAGTATATCCAATTGCAACTCGGTGCTTCCTTAGAACTTTCTATAATCTTTCTTCTTCATGTCCTGAAAGGTTAGCACTAATAATAACATGATATATCTTCTTTTCATCAAGATAAGCATATTTCAAAGTGTCTGGAAATTGTTTTAATTCAAACACAGGATCACCTTTAGGTGGAGGACGACCTCCTAAATTTTCAATAGGCAAGTTGTGTTTAAGCATAGGACGTTGTTCAAAGAAAATTTTATCTCTTTCATTTCTTTCATGCATATGAAAATCATTTTCATGATCTAGCAAATATTGTTCTAAAGCATCTGTAGGTGGTACAACAATAGAATCTAGACCAATTAATTCATATTTACTAGGCAATTCTTTTTCATGAAGATTTCTACTAAATTTGGAAAAATTAAACTCATGTGACTCATTACTGAAACTAACACCGACAGTTTGTTTCTCACAATCTATCTTAGCATTAACGGTGTTCAAGAAAGGTCTATCAAAGATTATGGGACAAAAGTCATCTTGTGGGGAACCAAGAACAAGAAAATCAATAGCGTATTTTATTTTCCCACAGAATACTACAACATCTCTAACAACCCCAATTGGTGATATTGTGTCTCTATTAGCAAGTTTAATAGTAACATCTATTTCTTCTATCACTGCAGGTGCTATGTCTCTCATAATTTCTTGATATAAGGTGTAAGGAATAGCACTCACACTATCACCTATGTCACATAAACCATGATAATAGTGATCTCCTATTTTAACTAAGATGCCAGGCATGCCAACAACAAGTCTATGTTTATCTTTCTTATCAGGTTTGGCAATTCTAGCAGCTTCTTCATAGAAGTAAAAAACATGCCCATCCATATCTTCTTCCAAGAGATATTTAACCATAGCAACACTAGGTTCTACTTTAATTTGTTCATCAGGTTTAGGTGTTCTAATATAGCTTTTGTTAACACAGTTGAAACTTTAGCATATTCCTTTATCCTAACAGGGAAAGGTGGTTTCTCTATATAAGCAGAAGGAACAACTGGATCAACATTATAAAGTATGATTTCTTCTTTAACTGGTACCAGTTCTTTGGTTTCTTCTTTAATAGGTGGGTGATATTTAAACCACTTCTCTTTAGGGTGTTCAACATGAGTAGCAAATGATTCACAAAAGGAGGCTACGATCTCAGAGTCAAGTCCATATTTAGTGCTAAACTTTTGAAAAACATCGGTCTCCATAAAAGATTTAACACAATCATACTCAAGTTTAATACATGACTCTTTACCTTTTTCGAGTTCTCAATCTTCAGAGTTGTGTTTAATTCTGTCCAAAAGATCCCACCGGAATTCAATAGTCTTCTTCATAAAGGAACCAACATAAGAAGTATCAAGCATGGTTTTATCATTACGAGAAAGCTGAGCCTAAAAGTTCTGAATAATAATTTCTTTTGAGAGCTCCTGATTGGGGCATGAATATAACATTGACTTAAGCCTCCCCCAAGATAGAGCGATACTTTCTCCTTCGCGAGGCCAAAAATTATATATATAATTCCGATCACGATGAACTAGATGCATAGGATAAATTTTTTGGTGGAACTCCAATTTCAAACGATTCCAAGTCTATGATCCAATATCATCGCATAGCCTATACCATGCCAATGCTTTTCCATTCAAAGATAAAGGGAAAACCTTTTTCATAACTTTGTTTCCGGGTATACCTGCAAGCTTGAACAATCCACAAATTTGTTCCACATATATCAAGTGCATATCAGGATGTTCGGTTCCATCTCCTGCATAAGGATTAGCTAGCAGTTGTTCTATCATACCCGAAGGAATTTCATATTCAACATTTTCAGTAGGTGCAGTAGGTTGAGGGGTAGCTAATTGTGGTTCCAGACGAGGTGAAGATACCCCGAACAAACCCCTCAAAGGATTGTTTCCATTGTAACAAGTGACAATAAATTTCAGCACACTATATAAAATTTTCCTTACCAAATTCCACTTACCAAAGGTGCTTCACTCCCCGGCAACGGCGCCAGAAAATAGCCTTGTTGACCCACAAGTATAGGGGATCAATTGTAGATCTTTTTTATAAGTAAGAGTGTCGAACCCAACGACGAGCAGAAGGAAATGACAAGTAGTTTTCAGTAAGGTAGTGTCTACAAGTGCTGAAATTGTAAGTAGCAGAGTAGTTTGATAGCAAGATAATTTGTAACGAGCAAGTAACGATAGTAGTAAAAAAGTGAAGCAAGGTAGCCCAATCCTTTTGAGGCAAAGGACATGCCAAAACGGTCTCTTATGATAAGCAAAGCGTTCTTGAGGGTACACGGGAATTTCATCTAGTCACTTTCATCATGTTGGTTTAATTTGTGTTCGCTACTTTGATAATTTGATATGTGGGTGGACCGATGCTTAGGTGCTATTCTTACTTGAGCAAACCTCCTACTTATGATTAACCCTCCCGCAAGCATCCTCAACTACAAGAAAACTATTAATAATAAATTCTAACCATAGCATTAAACTTTTGGATCCAATCGCCCCCTTACGGAATAGCGCATAAACTTGGGTTTAAGTTTCTCTCACTCTCGCAACCCATCATATAATTGCTACTCCACAATGCATTCCCTTAGGCCCAAATATGGTGGAGTGTCATGTAGTCGACGTTCACATGACACCACTAAGGGAATCAGAACATACATACTATCAAAATATCGAACACATATCAAATTCACATGATTACTTGCAACATGATTTCTCTCGTGACCTCAAGAACAAAGGTAACTACTCACCAATGATAAACATGCTCATGATCAGAGGGGTATTAAATAGCATATTGGATCTGAACATATAATCTTCCACGAAATAAACCATATAGTAATCAACTACAAGATGTAATCAACACTACCTGTCCCCCACAAGTACCAATCTATAGTTCTGGTAACAAGATTGAACACAAGAGATGAACTAGGGTTTGAGAGGAGATGGTGATGTTGAAGATGTTGATGGAGATTACCCTCCACAATATGGGAGAGTTGTTGGTGATGATGATGACGATGATTTCCCCCTCCGGGAGGGAAGTTCCCCCGGCGGAATCGCTCCGCCGGAGGGCAAAAGTGATCCTGCCCAAGTTTCGCCTCGAGGCGGCGGCGCTTCGTCCCGAAAGTCCTACCCTTATTTTTTCTAGGTCAAAATGACTTATATACCAAAACATGGGCACCGGAGGTGCGCCGAGGAGGGCACAACCCACCAGGGCGCGCCTGGGCTCCCTGGCGCGCCCAAGTGGGTTGTGCCCACCTGGTGGGCCCCCTCTGGTAGTTATTTGCTCCTATAATTCTTAAATAATCCGTAAAAAATCTCCATTAAGTTTCAGCTTGTTTGGAGTTGTGCAGAATAGGTGGCCTGACATAGCTTTTCCAGGTCCAGATTTCCAGGTGCTAGAATTCCCCCTCGTGGTGTGTACCTTGCAAATTATGTGAGAAAAGGCATTAGAATTACTCCAAAAATCATTATTATGGATAAAAACATTACAAATAACAGTAAGAAAACATGATGCAAAATGGACGTATCAATAGCCACTTCCCAGTCGGTCACCCATCCTCGGACTGCTCCAGCCACAACATGCTTAACATTCAAGTTCATTTCAGAATGAGGTACCAAAAGGCAAGATGCATGTTGCTGATATGGGCTGTCAATCAGAACTATGCGACCTATGAGAATGCCAAATACATTCTTCAAACATTGACCAAAACTCACACCACAAATTGGAAACATGTCATGAACTAATGCCATAGACCTTCTAGAATCCAGTAAACACATCTTGAAAGATGATAACCCACAAGTATAGGGGATCGCAACAGTTTTCGAGGGTAGAGTATTCAACCCAAATTTATTTATTCAACACAAGGGGAGCCAAAGAATATTCTCAAGTATTAACAGTTGAGTAGTCAATTCAACCGCACCTGAAAGACTTAATATCTGCAGCAAAGTATTTAGTAGCAAAGTAGTATGGAGGTAACGGTAACGGTGGCAGAAGTAACAGTAGTAGTTTTTGTGGTGATTGTAATAGTGGCAACGGAAAAGTAACTAAGCAAAGATCAATATGTGAAACGCTCGTAGGCATTGGATCAGTGATGATTATGTCGGATGCGATTCCTCATGGAACAGTTATAACATAGGGTGACACAGGACTAGCTCCAGTTCATCAATGTAATGTAGGCATGTATTCCAAATATAGTCATAGGTGCTTATGGAAAAGAACTTGCATGACATCTTTTGTCCTACCCTCCCATGGCAGCGGGGTCCTATTGGAAACTAAGGGATATTAAGGCCTCCTTTTAATAGAGTACTGGACCAAAGCATTAACACTTAGTGAATACATGAACTCAAACTACGGTCATCACCGGGAGTGGTCCCGATTACTGTCACTTCGGGGTTGCCAGATCATAACACATGCTAGGTGACTATTGACTTGCAAGATAGGATCAAGAACTCACATATATTCATGAAAACATAATACGTTTAGATCTCAAATCATGGCACTCGGACCCTAGTGACAAGCATTAAGCATAGCAAAGTCATAGCAACATCAATCTCAGAACATAATGGATACTAGGGATCAAACCCTAACAAAACTAACTCGATTACATGATAAATCTCATCCAACCCATCACCGTCCAGCAAGCCTACGGTGGAATTACTCACGCACGGCGGTGAGCATCATGAAATTGGTGATGGAGGATGGTTGATGATGATGATGGCGACAGATTCCCCTCTCCGGAGCCCCGAACGGACTCCAGATCAGCCATCCTGAGAGAGATTAGGGCTTGGCCTGCAGCTCCATATCATAAAACATGATGAATCCTTCTTTCTCTTTTTTTCTCCCCGAACATGAATATATAGAGTTGGAGTTGAGGTCGGTGGAGCCTCAGGGGGCCCATGAGACAGGCGGTGCGCCCCCCACCCTTGTGGATAGGGTGTGGGCCCCCTGGTGTTGATTCTTTCACCGGTATTTGTTATAAGTTCCAAAAATATTCTCCTTGAAGTTTCAGGTCATTCCGAGAACTTTTATTTCTGCACAAAAATAACACCATGGCAATTCAGCCGAAAACAGCGTCAGTCCAGGTTAGTTCCATTCAAATCATGCAAGTTGGAGTCCAAAACAAGGAGATACGATGGAGACGTATCAACTCCCCCAAGCTTAAACCTTTGCTCGTCCTCAAGCAATTGAGTTAACAAACTGAAAGTGATAAAGAGAAACCTTTACAAACTCTGTTTGCTCTTGTTGTTGTAAATATGTAAAGCCAGCATTCAAGTTTTCAACAAAGATTATGAACTAACCATATTCACAATAAAATTTAGGTCTCATGTTTACTCATATCAATGGCATAATCAACTAGCGACCAATAATAATAAATCTCGGATGGCAACAATTTCTCAAAACAATCATAATATGATATAACAAGATGGTATCTCGCTAGCCCTTTCTGAGACCGCAAAACATAAATGCAGAGCACCTCTGAAGATCGCGGACTGACTAGACATTGTAATTCATGGTAAAAGAGATCCAATCACAGTCATACTCAATGTAAATTAATAGTAATGCATGAAAATGACAGCGGTGCTCTCCAAATGGTGCTTTTTAATAAGAGGATGATGACTCAACATAAAAGTAAATAGAGAGGCCCTTCGCAGAGGGAAGCAGGGATTTGTAGAGGTGCCAGAGCTCGATTTTTGAAATAGAGATAAATAATATTTTGAGTGGCATACTTTCATTGTCAACATAACAACCGAGAGATCTCGATATTTTTCATGCTACACACATTATAGGCGGTCCCCAAACAGAATGGTAAGTTTTATACTCCCCCACCACCAACAAACATCAATCCATGGCTTGTCCGAAAAAACGGGTGCCTCCAACTAACAACAATCTTGGGGGAGTTTTTCTTGCAATAATTTAATTTAAGCATGGGACTGGGTATCCCAGTTACTAACCATTCTCTCATGAATGAGGAGCGGCCTCGTGAGAATAACCCACCTAGCATGGAAGATCTAGACAACCCTAGTTGATACATGAGCTATTCGAGCATACAAAACATAATTTCATTTGAAGGTTTAGAGTTTGGCACATACAAATTTACTTGGAACGGCAGGTAGATGCCGCATATAGGAAGGTATGGTGGACTCATATGGAATAACTTTTGGGGTTTATGGAAATGGATGCACAAGCAGTATTCCCGCTTAGTACAAGTGAAGGCTAGAAAAAGACTGGGAAACGACCAACAAGAGAGCGACAACAGTCATGAACATGCATTAAAATTAATCAACACTGAGTGCAAGCATGAGTAAGATATAATTCACCATGAACATAAATATCGTGGAGGCTATGTTGATTTTGTTTCAACTACATGTGTGAACATGTGCCAAGTCAAGCCACTTGAATCGTTCAAAGGAGGATACCACCCTATCATACCACATCACAACCATTTTAATAGCATGTTGGCACGCAAGGTAAACCATTATAAACTCCTAGCTAATTAAGCATGGCATGAGCAACTATAATCTCTAATTGTCATTGCAAACATGTTTCATTCATAATAGGCTGAATCAGCGACATTGAACTAATCATATTTACAAAAACAAGATAGGTCGAGTTCATACCAGCTTTTCTCATCTCAATCAGTCCATCATATATCGTCATTATTGCCTTTCACTTGCACGACTGAACGGTGTGGATAATAATAATAGTGCACGTGCATTGGACTAAGCTGGAATCTGCAAGCATTTAATACAAGGGAGAAGACAAGGTAATATGGGCTCTTTCTTAGATCAACATTAATTCATATGAGATCCACTCATCATTTTCATCATGGTCTTCTCCTCTCGACCCCCAAAGAAAAGAAAAGATACAAAACTATTTACACGGGAAAGCTCCCAACAAGCAAAAGAAGAACGAGAAATCTTTTTGGGTTTTCTTTTAATTACTACTACTATAAGCATGGAAAATAAACTAGCTAAAAGCTACAACTATTTTTTTGTTTTTTCTTAAGGTTTTTCAAACACACAGGAAGAATGCTAGAAAAGAAAATAAACTAGCATGGACAATACAATGAAAAAGTATGAGCACCACAACTGGAATGAGTGTGTGAACATGAATGTAATGTCAGTGAGAAATACGTACTCCCCCAAGCTTAGGCTTTTGGCCTAAGTTGGTCTATGGCCACTGCTGGCCTGGTGGATATCCAAAGTTGTAGTTGTGGGGTCGTACTGAGACGCAACAGCTACTGTCTGATGAGCTGCAGCTTGGAGGCGAGCTGCCTCCGTCCTCCTCTCGTACTCGTTCGCCTCCTCCCTGGTTATAGCATATCTCCTTTTTGCCTTCTCACAAAGGAATCAGTTAGATAGCGGTATTGTCGGCACTTATCTGACACAAAGCCCTCAAGATCAGCGTTACACACATACGCGTCAAATTCATCCTTGATGCCTGCTTGAACCATGAACTCCTCTGATGGCCATTCACAAGGCCGCACTTGAGCTTTCCTTGGTAGTTCATCGTCCTGCTCACGTATTGCGAGCCTTGGTCCTTGCTTCCTTGAGGAACCACCTTGGTACATTTTCCTAAACATTTTTCCTCCTCTGAAAAATTTCTGAAATTTTTAGTGACTCAAAATAAAAGTGAAGCAAACTCAACAAGATTGATAGCAACTACTCCTACAAGTGCCTAGAGGCCATATCATGCATTAAAACTACATTTGACCACATAAATTTGATATGCAAGCTCAAGAACAGGGTCACCTAAGGAGCAAAAAATTTCAATAAATAAAGCACTAGAACAAAAACTAATTGGGCCATTGGAAGAGTCACATACCGAAGAACAGTCCCCCAAAGCAGTTTTGTGAATGGAGCTTTGAGCAAGGAGATCGAAAATAGCAGCAAGATGAGCTAGAACACATGTTTGAGTTGTGGGATGATTTTTTCTGGAGGAAGACAAAGTGTGTGGGTGCAGGAATAAGTGGAGGGGGCACACGTGGGGTCCATGAGGCAGGGGCGCGCCCCAGGGGGGTGGGCGTGCCCTAGACCCTCGTGGCCAGGTGGTGTGGCCCCCTGGTGTGTTCTCAGTGCCAATAATTCTTAAATATTCTACAAAAAATCATCTAAAATTTTCAGGACATTTGGAGAACTTTTATTTTCAGGGTATTTTTTATTGCAAGGATAATTCAGAAAACAGACAGAAAATACTATTTTTGCTTTAATCTAAATAACATAAATTAAAAGGAGGTTGCAGAGAGTTGTGCTTTCTAACTTCATGCATCTCATTCTCATCAAAAAGGAATCCACTAACAAGGTTGATCAAGTCTTCTTAGCAAACTCTTTTCGAATAACATGAAACCGGAGAATTTTCGAATAACACTAGGTTACCTCAATGGGGATATGCACGTCCCCAACAATAAGAATATCATATTTCTTCTTGATAGTAGGAAGAGGAAATTCAAAACCTCCAGTAGTAATCATTGCAGTTTTTCCAATAGAATTAATATTGTGGACTTGAGGTTGTTTCCTCAGAAAGTGTACCATATGCTCATTACCATTAACATGAAAAGTGACATTGCCTTTGTTGCAATCAATAACAGCCCATGTTGTATTCAAAAAGGGTCTACCAAGAATAATAGACGTACTATCGTCCTTGGGAATATCAAGAATAACAAAGTCCATTAAAAGAGTAACGTTTGCAACCACAACAGGCACATCCTCACAAAGACCGACAACTATAGCAGTTGATTTATCATCCATTTGCAAAGATATATCAATAGGTGTCAACTTATTCAAATCAATTCTACGATATAAAGAGAGAGGCATAACACTAACACCGGCTCCAAGATCACATAAAGCAGTTTTAACATCGTTTCTTTTAATGGAGCATGGTATAGTTGGTACTCATAGATCTCCTAGTTTCTTGGTATTCCACCTTTAAAAGTATAATTAGCAAGCATGGTGGAAATTTGAGCTTCCGATATCTTTCTTTTACTTGTAACAATATCTTTCATATACTTAGCGTAAGGATTCATTTTAAGCATATCAGTCAAACGCATACGCAAAAAGATAGGTCTAATCATTTCAGCAAAGCGCTCAAAATCCTCATCATCCTCTTCCTTGGATGATTTAGGAGGAAAAGGCATGGTTTTCTGAACCCATGGTTCTCTTTCTTTACAGTGCTTCCTAGCAACGAAGTCTCTCTTATCATAACGTTGATTCTTTGATTGTGGGTTATCAAGATCAACATCAGGTTCAATATCTACATCATTGTTATTGCTAGGTTGAGCATCAACATGAACATCATCATTAATATTATCACTAGGTTCATGTTCATTACCAGATTGTGTTTCAGCATCAGAAATAGAAATATCATTGGGATTCTCAGGTGTGTCAGCAACATGTTTACTAGAAGCATGCATAGTCCTATCATTTTTCTTTTTCTTCTTCTTAGAAGAACTAGGTGCAAAAACATTAGCTCTTTGAGAATCGTGCTCAAATCTCTTTGGGTGGCCCTCAAGATACAAAGGTTCCCGAGTTATTCTACCCCCTCTAGTCACAACTCTAACGACATTATCATTTTTCTTATTATTTAATTCATTGAGAAAATCATTCTGAGCTTTAAGCACTTGTTCTACTTGAGTGGTAACCATAGAAGCATGTTTACTAATAAGTTTAAGCTCACCTTTAACTCTAGACATATAATCACTCAAGTGTTCAATCATATAAGCATTACGTTTCAATTGTCTACCAACATAAGCATTGAAGTCTTCTTGTTTGACAATAAAATTATCAAACTCATCCAAGAATTGGCTAGCAAACTTAGTAGATGGGAATGATGCACATGACTCTTCCCACGGCGGTGCCCAGGGTCACCAGCGTGGTGACGCTGCTTGTCGTGCACAACATGGGAAGAGCGCGTCAGAGGCGCCGGCGTAGGCGCCTTGGAAGTCGCCGTGCTGCTCGTGGGTGGCACGATGCCGCCCCTGGAGGGCCCCGTGCCGCCTGCGGGGGATCCGGCTCCGTCTTTGCATTTGGTGGCGTGTGCCCCGTCGTCTCGCGCACGAATGACGCCGCTCGCCAGGCTTTGGCTACCAGAGCGATGCGGGTGTTCGCTGGCCGCGCCTCGGCTTCCGTCCACGACCGCCCCACCACTCACCCGTACAAGTACGGGCCGTTCGGCACCCGAGGAACCGATCGCTGTGACCTTCTTGTTCTTGGGAGCCATGACGATGAAGAACTGCTAAACTAACTGCTAGACTGGATTTTCACAACTGCACACCCCCTACCTGGCTTGCCAGAGATGTCGGTGGGAAACGACACCTGTTGTGTGACTGGGATCCCTTCTACGGTTGGTGGGTGCAGGGTTGTGCAAAGAGCGGGTCTAGCGGTCAGCACGCAAATCGTTTACCCAGGTTCGGGCCGCGGAGACGCGTAAAACCCTAGTCCCGCTTTGATGTGTATTTGAGTGTTCTTGTGTTCTTGAACTAGCCGCGGTGTCTGTCTAGTCCAAAAGATCCGAATCCCTCTCCAGTATGCCTCGGGCCTCCTTTTATAGAGAAAAGGGGTCACCACAGTGGCACATAGGAGGTGGAAAGGTGTACAATATCTGAGTCTATCCTCTGGCATCGTTGGACAAATGCATTTAATGCGCTGCCGATGTGCCCCTCTTGCTTTATTGGGGACGACAAAGCAGCTCGTCCCAGCTGTCGCCGCCTCGCCTGGCTCCGAAGCGCGTCCGAGCTGATGAGGCATTGTAGCGCCACGTTGGCTGGCTGCTGGGCTGGCGTGGTGGTGGAGCCTTCATGAAGATCTGCATGGCACCACATAGGTGCTTGCTGAGTTGGTGTGGAGGCCACGCGCTGCCACACAAATGCCTGCCCAGCTGGTCGAGCTGGCAGCTGCACGGGAGCGGCGGTGGAGTCTTGGCAGGCGTGGGCCTGGCTGCGGCCTCATAGGTGTCTTCGGCAAGGGCCTTACCGGGGGCCCGACAAGGGTCTTGCCGTGGCACCACGGTTGCCGGGGGTCTCGTAGACTTCCTTGGCAAGGATCTTGCCAATGACCGTCGTTTTCTGGTTCTCGTCTGATCTTTTGTATTTATGATCTCTACAAAGATCTGCATGCCACCACGGAGGTGCCTCCCGAGCCTTGGTTCCAATGTGATTGGTGGCGTTGGAAACCCTTGGGCTCAAGGGTGGCGCGCTCTGCTGGCATCAGGCAAGGTGCCCCGGCAAGGATCTTGCCGGGGCTGCGGAAGCCACCCCGGCAAGGGTCTTGCCGGGGGAGTCCACCTCGCCCTCTTGCTCTCTTTGCGCCTCTGGTCTTGGCGTTGCTTTGGTCGTCTTGTGCTCCGGCTTCCCTCCTCTGCCCTGCCCTGGCCGTGGGCATGACTCTGACTGCTCGTGCACAAGTAAAGGGGTGCAAAAGGAGAGTCCCTACTTTTGTACACCGACAGGAGCCCCTCGGCCTGGGCCACACATAAGCGCGGCGCGTTGTTGGGCTAGGCCCAGAATGGTGCGCAGGCAGGTGAGGCAGATTTTTACTGCAGTAATGTTTCCGTCCGCTGCGCTTCTCCACGACCCGCGTTTGAACACGCGACGTGGGGGGTCATGCGTGGGGCGGTTTCCGCACGGCATCACATCATGGTAAAGAGGTGGCTCGCGCCTTCCCCATGAAAGAGGAAAACATAGAGGCGCGGCTCATCTACGGAGTGGGCTAGGGTCGTGGTTTCCAAGGCGCCCGCTGTTGGATCTCGGGTTCCGGCAAAACCCTCAAGGTTCGAACACTGGGGTGCGCGCGAAGATCTCCCCCTACCGATCCACGTCCTAGCTTCGCTAAGTTCTCTCGGGCTAACTCAACAAACTCGTAACACAAAGGACACAAGATTTATACTGGTTCAGTCCACCGTTGTGGTGTAATACCCTACTCCAGTGTGGTGTGGTGGATTGCCTCTTGGGCTGAGGATGAACAATACAAGGGGAAGAACAGCCTCCTGAGGCGAGGTGTTCTTGTGCTTGGTGGGCTTATGGTTGTTCGGATCCCTTTCTCTAGCACTACTAGAGAAAACCTTATACACAGAATCTTAGCAGCAGTGCGGCATAAAAAGAGGCGCTGCTGCTAATTAGCAGCAGCGAGGTTAGGAAAAGGGCGCTACTGATGTAAATTTAGCAGTAGCGCGTGATGTCTAAACCGCACTACTACAAAAATCCACCGACAGAACACAACGACCTAAGTTTACCAACAGCGCGTCATCGCGAAGCGCGCTACTGCTAATGCAATAGTAGTAGTGCGCTTTTTAGTCACGTCGCTGCTGCTAATTTTGAAATTGTCCACACGGTTGGCTCATTTAGCAGTAGCACGTGATGGGACAGCACGCTGCTGCTACGCTCTTAGCAGCAGCGCAATTTTCCTCCCGCGCTACTTCTAAGACGCAGGACCCACCACCTTTTTCCACCTCCCCTCTCCCCATCTCCTCTCCTCCCTTTCCCCTACCTCCCACATCCTCCCTCTCTCACTCTTCTTCTTCCTCAATACTTCTCCCCCCAGTACTCTCCCTCTTCTACCTACCTTTCTCTCTCTTCATTACTCCTAGCTAACTAGACCACCTCCATTAATGCAACTCCTTTATCTTTTTCCTTCCCCCTCCACTAGTTGAAGTTGTCTCCTCCCAAATTAGCTAGCTAGGTAGATGTAGCATTTAGTTAAGTGACCTATATGCCCCCTAACTAGATCTTTCTTTGTCAAGAAGAGCTTTGTGCACTTTCGATCACCGTACATCATCATCTCCATCGTGTGCTCGATCTCGAGATAGAGGTGATTAAAATTTCATGCTTTTGCAAAATGGAAATATGTGTATGTGTGTGTGATATGATAATTGGGCAATATGATGGAAATTGTGTGTGTGGCATGTGTTGACGCCAAATTGTGCTTTTGAGTTGCCTGTGTTTTGCCGAAATGTCGATTTATTTCCATTTCGGCGAATTCCGGGCAAACTCTCTAGATCTACATATGTCCTATTTTTAGGGAAGGTCACGCCGAATTTTTGTATGAATTTGATGCATGCACGCATTTTTATAATCAATTTGTTTATTATTACCGTGCAGACGTTCATGATGGTCAGTGGAACGATGGTGGATAGGTGGTTGCGGTCGGCGGTGCAGGTCATGAAAGAAAACAACCGGACAGATGTTTTACGTCCATGTCGAAAATGCAAAGGAATAGTTTGGCTCTACCCCTATGATGATGGTCGTGTCGAAGCGCACCTGCTCATGACTAGTTTCATGGATGGCTATACTCAGTGGATAATTGAAGATGAGGATGACGATGTTGAGGACGCCGACGGGGAAGGCAATGACGACACGGGGCAAGACGAAGAGATGATCGATAATGGCGGCGGGGAAGAGGCCAGACATGGCGGCGGAGAAGGGGCTGGACATTGTGGAGTAGAAGGGGCCGGACATGGCGGCGGAGAGAATGTGGACTCCACATAGTAGAGTTCGTCGGTACTAAGTTCAATCATGTGGAACCCTCATGTTCAAGCACTGCTTCGCAAGGAGACGAGTACTGAGAGAGCTACTTCTAGAGAGGAAGCTAAGCTGGAGCAACTGGTGGTAGACTCCAACACTCCATTGTATGATGGTTTGAAAGTGCAACTATCCCTGGGTGGTTTTGGTAATTCCTAACAACATATATCTTGATGTCTACTACACAACCTTCTTCTTGTAGACGTTTTTGGGCCTCCAAGTGCAGAGGTTTGTAGGACAGTAGCAAATTTCCGTCAAGTGGATGACCTAAGGTTTATCAATCCGTAGGAGGCGTAGGATGAAGATGGTCTCTCTCAAGCAACCCTGCAACCAAATAACTAGTTCGGCGAAGAGATGGTGATACAAGTGGTATATGGACAGTAGATAATAGTTTTTGTAATCTGAAAATATAAAAACAGCAAGGTAACTAATGATAAAAGTGAGCGTAAACGGTATTGCAATGCTAGGAAACAAGGCCTAGGGTTCATACTTTCACTAGTGCAAGTCCTCTCAACAATAATAACATAATTGGATCACATAACTATCCCTCAGCATGCAACAAAGAGTCACTCCAAAGTCACTAATAGCGGAGAACGAACAAAGAGATTATGGTAGGGTACGAAACCACCTCAAAGTTATTCTTTCCAATCAATCCGTTGGGCTATTCCTATAAGTGTCACAAACAGCCCTAGAGTTCGTACCAGAATAACACCTTAAGACACAAATCAATCAAAACCCTAATGTCACCTAGATACTCCAATGTCACCTCAAGTATCCGTGGGTATGATTATACGATATGCATCACACAATCTCAGATTCATCTATTCAACCAACACATAGGACCTCAAAGAGTGCCCCAAAGTTTCTACCGGAGAATCACGACGAAAACGTGTGCCAACCCCTATGCATAGGTTCATGGGCGGAACCCGCAAGTTGATGACCAAAACATACATCAAGTGAATCACATGGTATACCATTGTCACCACAGATACGCACGACAAGACATACATCAAGTGCTCTCAAATCTTTAAAGACTCAATCCGATAAGATAACTTCAAAGGGGAAACTCAATCCATTACAAGAGAGTAGAGGGGGGAGAAAACATCATAAGATCCAACTATAATAGCAAAGCTCGCGATACATCAAGATCGTATCACCTCAAGAACACGAGAGAGAGAGAGAGATCAAACACATAGCTACTGGTACATACCCTCAGCCCTGAGGGAGAACTACTCCCTCCTCGTCATGGAGAGCACCGGGATGATGAAGATGGCCACCGGAGAAGGATTGCCCCCTCCGGTAGGATGCCGGAATGGGTCTAGATTGGTTTTCGGTGGCTACGGAGGCTTCTGGCGGCGGAACTCCCGATCTATCGTCTCTTCTGGAAGTTTTAGGATACATAGGTATATATGGGTGAAAGAAGCACGTCGGTGGACCGAAGGGGGGGCACGAGGCAGGGGGCGTGCCCTTGGGGTGTGGGTGCGCCCCCACCCTCGTGGGCTCCTCCCTTCTTTCCTGACGTGCACTCCAAGCTTTTCTGGTAGCTTTCCTTCCAAAAATAACTTCTCCAGTTGATTTCGTTCCGTTTCGACTCCGTTTGATATTCCTTTTCTTTGAAACACCGAAATAGGCAAAAAAAAACAGCAAATCTGGGTTGGGCCTCCGGTTAATAGGTTAGTCCAAAAAACAATATAAAAGTGTATAATAAAGCCCATAAACATTCAAAACAATAGATAATATAGCATGGAGCAATCAAAAATTATAGATACGTTGGAGACGTATCAGCATCCCCAAGCTTAATTCCTGCTCGTCCTCGAGTTGGTAAATGATAAAAACAGAATTTTTGATGCGGAGTGCTACTTGGCATAATTTCAATGTAATTCTTCTTAATTGTGGTATGAATATTCAGATCCGAAAGATTCAAGACAAAAGTTCGTATTGACATAAAAATGATAATACTTCAAGCATACTAACTAAGCAATTATGTCTTCTCAAAATAACATGGCCAAAGAAAGTTCATCCCTACAAAATCATATAGTTTAGTCATGTTTCATTTTCGTCACACAAGAATGCTCTCATCATGCACAACCCTGATGACAAGCCAAGCAATTGTTTCATACTTTAGTAATCTCAAACTCATAAACTTTCACGCAATACATGAGCGCGAGCCATGGATATAGCACTATGGGTGGAATAGAATAAATGAGGGGTGTTATGTGGAGAAGACAAAAAGGAGAAAGTCTCACATCAACGAGGCTAATCAATGGGCTATGGAGATGCCCATCGATTGATGTTAATGTAAGGAGTAGGGATTGCCATGCAACAGATGCACTAGAGCTATAAATGTATGAAAGCTCAACAAAAGAAACTAAGTGGGTGTGCATCCAACTTGCTTGCTCACAAAGACCTAGGGCACTTGAGGAGGCCCATTGTTGGAATATACAAGCAAAGTTCTATAACGAAAATTTCCCACTAGTATATGAAAGTGATAACATGAGAGACTCTCTACTATGAAGATCATGGTGCTACTTTGAAGCACAAGTGTGGTAAAAGGATAGTAACATTGTCCCTTCTCTCTTTTTCTCTCATTTTTTGGACCTTTTCTTTTTTATGGCCTTTCTTTTTTTGGGCCTTCTCTTTTTTATGGCCTTTCTCTTTTTTATTATTCCTCACTTGGGACAATGCTCTAATAATGATGATCATCACACTTCTATTTATTTACAACTAAATGATTACAACTCGATACTAGAACAAAGTATGACTCTATATGAATGCCTCCAGCGGTGTACCGGGATGTGCAATGATTCATGAGTGACATGTACGAAAGAATTATGAACGGTGGCTTTGCCACAAATACGATGTCAACTACATGATCATGCAAAGCAATATGACAATGATGATGCGTGTCATAATAAATGGAACGGTGGAAAGTTGCATGGCAATATATCTCGGAATGGCTATGGAAATGCCATAATAGGTAGGTATGGTGGCTGTTTTGAGGAAGATATAAGGAGGTTTATGTGTGATAGAGCGTATCATATCACGGGGTTTGGATGCACCGGCGAACTTTGCGCCAACTCTCAAGGTGAGAAAGGGCAATGCACGGTACCGAAGAGGCTAGCAAGGATGGAAGGGTAAGAGTGCGTATAATCAATGGACTCAACATTAGTCATAAAGAACTCACATACTGATTGAAAAAACCTAAAATTCATCAAAAGCCTCGGTACTACGCGCATGCTCCTAGGGTGATAGATTGGTAGGAAAAGACCATCGCTCGTCCCCGACCGCCACTCATAAGGAGGACAATCAAATAACACCTCATGTTTCAAATTTGTTACATAACATTTACCATACGTGCATGCTACGGGACTTGCAAACTTCAACACAAGCATTTCTCAATTTCACAACTACTCAACAAGCACGAATTTGATATTATTACCTCCATATCTCAAAACAATCATCAAGCATCAAACTTCTCTTAATATTCAATACACTCATAAGAAAGTGTTATTTTTAATCTTGTATACCTAGCATATTAGGATTTTAAGAAAATTAACATGCTATTTAAGACTCTAAAAATAATATAAGTGAAGCGTGAGAGTTCATCTATTTCTTCAAAATAAAACTACCACCATGCTCTAAAAGATCCAAGTGAAGTACTAGAGCAAACAACAAACTACTCCGAAGGATATAAGTGAAGATCAATGAGTAGTCGAATAATTATGCAACTATGTAAAGACTCTCTCTCATTTAATAATTTCATATCTTGGTATTTTATTCAAACAGAAAGCAAAACTAAATAAAATGACATGACGCTCCAAGCAAAACATATATCATGTGGTGAATAAAAATATAGCTCCAAGTAAAGTTACCGATGAACGAAGACGAAAGAGGGGATGCCTTCCAGGGCATCCCCAAGCTTAGGCTCTTGGTTGTCCTTGAATATTACCTTGAGGTTCCTTGGGCATCCCCAATCTTAGGCTCTTTCCACTCCTTATTCCATAGTCCACCGAATCTTTACCCAAAACTTGAAAACTTCACAACACAAAACTTAACAAAAAACTCGTAAGCTCCGTTAGCGAAAGAAAACAAAACACCACTTCAAGGTACTGTAATGAACTCATTATTTATTTATATTGGTGTTAAACCTACTGTATTCCAACTTCTCTATGGTTTATAAACTCTTTTACTAGCCATAGATTCATCAAAATAAGCAAACAACACCTAGAAAACAGAATCTGTCAAAAACAGAACAGTCTGTAGTAATATGGATCAAACGTATACTTCTGGAACTCATAAAATTCTCAAATAAATTTCTGGACCTGAGGGATTTATCTATTAATCATCTTCAAAAATAATTAACTAAATAGAACTATCTAAACAACAATGGCAGCAATTCTCGTGAGCGCTAAAGTTTCTGTTTTTGACAGCATGATCAACAAGACATCCCCAAGTCTTCCCAAAGGTTCTACTTGGCACAAATACTAATTAAAAGCATAAAACCACATCTAAACATATTCTAGAGGAATTATTTATTACTAAACAGGAGAAAAAAGCAAAGAACAAAAATAAAATTGGGTTGCCTCCCAACAAGCGCTATCGTTTAACGCCCCTAGCTAGGCATGATGATTTCAACGATGCTCACATAAAAGATAAGAATTGAAACATAAAGAGAGCATCTTGAAGAATATGACTAGCACATTTAATTCTAAACCACTTCCTATGCATAGGGATTTTGTGAGAAAACAACTTGTGGGAACAAGAATCAACTTGCATAAGAGGGCAAAACAAACATAACTTCAAAACTTTAAGCACATAGAGAGGAAACTTGATATTATTGCAATTCCTACAAGCATATGTTCCTCCCTAATAATAATTTTCAGTAGCGTCATGAATGAATTCAACAATATAACCAGTACCTAAAGCATTCTTTTCATGATCTACAAGCATAGAAAATTTACTACTCTCCACATAAGCAAATTTCTTCTCATTCGGAATAGTGGGAGTATCATAAGAGACTTGAATACTATAAATTGTTTCCACATTAAAAGAGTAATGTTCAGGAAAGGGGTAACCATAATCATGACAAGCTTTATAAATATAGTCACTACTTTTTATAGCATAAGTATCATCACAATAATCATCATAGGTAGGAGGCATGCTATCATCATTATAAATTTGCATATCAAAACTCGGGAGACTAAAAATATCATCTTCATTAAATGTAGCATCCCCAAGCTTGGGACAAACATTAATTGCAGCAAATATATTCTCAAAAACATCATCTTCATAAAACATAGCATCCCCAAGCTTGGGCGTTTTCATATCATAAGCATAATCACTCTCATAATTAATAGTATGGATAGCACCAATAGTATAGCAATTATCATATTCTTCCAAGAAAGTGCCAAAAAGATTTTCAAGGTCATAAGAAGTATCATTATCTCCCACAATTATATTTTCATGAGGTACAATAGTAATAGGAGCATCATTATTTGGGAGAGATATCTTCTTACCTCTCTTCCTTTTTCTTATCTTCTTCTTCACCACATCATGTGTGGGTTCAATCCTCTTTTTGGAGCTCCTTATTAATGAGATTGGTTGAATAGGAGGCTCCTCCTCGTTACCTAATTCATCATAAGAAATAATAGGAGGATATTGGGAAGTCTCTTCCCTTTCATTAGTATTCTCTTCATCTTCTATTTGTTTTCTTTTCTTTATGTAGTTGGCAATATAAGGATTTCAATACAATTCACCGCACAATACATATAAATTTCCTCTAGATCAAATCCAAGAAGTCTATCAAGATTAAACTTTGGAATACCCTCAATTATACATTTCATTTCCTCATACCCCAAAAGAAGACTAAGCTCTTTATGATGCTCAAGCGTAATCAAATTATCACAATTTTTGGATACGATTCGGTCATGAAACAATTTGCATTGGAGATTTAAATGACCATGTTTATTGCAAAGTTCACAAGGGGCGCGAAAAATATTGAATTTTTCAACACAATCATCAAGACTTTCTTGCAACAATTCAGTTTCGAAGTACTTATGCCTCTTGCAATATCTATCTTCCCTATTTGGTGTGTACTTACAAACCCAATGCACTCCACAAAAATTGACATGTTTATAGGAGACATTTTCAGCATAACTAGTGCAATCATCATTAGTATCATGGATATTCAAAGAATTCGTACTAACAATATTGCAATCATGCTCATCATTCAAAAATTTAGTGCCAAACATTTTATAGATTTCTTCTTCTAGCACTTGAGCACAATTATCCTTTCCATCATACTCACGAAAGATATTAAAAAGGTGAAGCGTATGAGGCAAACTCAATTCCATTTTTTATAGTTTTCTTTTATAAACTAGACTAGTGATAAAATAAGAAACTAAAAGACTCGATTGCAAGATCTAAAGAAATACCTTCAAGCACTCACCTCCCCAGCAACGGCGCCAGAAAAGAGCTTGATGTCTACTACACAACCTTCTTCTTATAGACGTTGTTGGGCCTCCAAGTGCAGAGGTTTGTAGGACAGTAGCAAATTTCCCTCAAGTGGATGACCTAAGGTTTATCAATCCATAGGAGGCGTAGGATGAAGATGGTCTCTCTGAAGCAACCCTGCAACCAAATAACAAAGAGTCTCTTGTGTCCCCAACACACCCAATACAATGGTAAATTGTATAGGTGCACTAGTTCGGCGAAGAGATGGTGATACAAGTTGTATATGGATAGTAGATAATAGTTTTTGTAATCTGAAAATATAAAAACAGCAAGGTAACTAATGATAAAAGTGAGTTTAAACGGTATTGCAATGCTAGGAAACAAGGCCTAGGGTTCATACTTTCACTAGTGCAAGTCCTCTAAACAATAATAACATAATTGGATCACATAACTATCCCTCAACATGCAACAAAGAGTCACTCCAAAGTCACTAATAGCGGAGAACGAACGAAGAGATTATGGTAGGGTACGAAACCACCTCAAAGTTATTCTTTCCAATCAATTCGTTGGGCTATTCCTATAAGTGTCACAAACAACCCTAGAGTTTGTACTAGAATAACACCTTAAGACACAAATCAATCAAAACCCTAATGTCACCTAGATACTCCAATGTCACCTCAAGTATCCGTGGGTATTATTATACGATATGCATCACACAATCTCAGATTAATCTATTCAACCAACACATAGGACCTCAAAGAGTGCCCCAAAGTTTCTACCAGAGAATCACGACGAAACCGTGTGCCAACCCCTATGCATAGGTTCATGGGCGGACCCCGCAAGTTGATCACCAAAACATACGTCAAGTGAATCATGTGGTATCCCATTGTCACCACAGATACGCACGGTAAGACATACATCAAATGTTCTCAAATCTTTAAAGACTCAATCCGATAAGATAACTTCAAAGGGGAAACTCAATCCATTACAAGAGAGTAGAGGGGGGAGAAAACATCATAAGATCCAACTATAATAGCAAAGCTCGCGATACATCAAGATCGTATCACCTCAAGAACACGAGAGAGAGAGAGAGATCAAACACATAGCTACTGGTACATACCCTCAGCCCTGAGGGAGAACTACTCCCGCCTCGTCATGGAGAGCATCGGGATGATGAAGATGGCCACCGGAGAAGGATTGCCCCCTCCGGTAGGATGCCGGAATGGGTCTAGATTGGTTTTCGGTGGCTACAGAGGATTCTGGCGGCGGAAGTCCCGATCTATCGTCTCTTCTGGAAGTTTTAGGATACGTAGGTATATATGGATGAAAGAAGCACGGCGGGGGGCCGGAGGGGGGGGCATGGGGCGGGGGGGCGCGCCCTGGGGGGGTGGGCGCGCCCCCCACCCTCATGGGCTCCTCCCTTCTTTCCTGACGTGCACTCCAAGCTTTTCCGGTAGCTTTCCTTCCAAAAATAACTTCTCCAGTTGATTTCGTTCCGTTTCGACTCCGTTTGATATTCCTTTTCTTGGAAAAACTGAAATAGGCAAAAAAACAACAAATCTAGGCAGGGCCTCCGGTTAATAGGTTAGTCCCAAAAATAATATAAAAGTGTATAAGAAAGCCCATAAACATTCAAAACAGTAGATAATATAGCATGGAGCAATCAAAAATTATAGATACGTTGGAGACATATCATAGCTCATTAAGCTAATGCTATTCCAAGATGAATATTTCAGGAAAGCTCAATGGTTGGCATGGCATGGATTAGAAAGTGGACCCTTCAAAATGCTAAGGATAAAAGATTGGCTCAAGCTAAAAGCACAAGACTCTACATTTTCTATTTTAGTGATCCAAGATCACATTGAGTCTATAGGAAAAGCCAATACTATTAAGAAGGGATGAGGTGTTGCTTAATGAGGTGCTTGCTCAAAATGCTTAGTGATATTCTCCAAAACCATCCACTACTTTCTCATATCCACATATGTCCCACACCAAATATCCAACTCGGCCCCACCGATTCTTTCTATCCGGCGCCACCGAGTTCAGTTGACATAGCCACTGCTAGAAACCCTAGTCTATTTGGTCTCACCGATAGGGATCTCGGTCTCACCGAGATGGGATTGTAATCTCTCCGTTTCCCTTTGTAACACTTTGGTCCAACCGAGATGAGCGATCGGTCCCACCGCCATTGCAATGTAAACTTTATGTTTCTCTTTCGTAACACTTTGGTCCAACCGAGATGAGCGAATCGGTCCCACCGAGTTTGCCTAACCAACTCTCTGTTAGTCCATTACCAAAATCGTTCTCACCGAGTTTGTGTAATCGGTCTCACTGAGATTATGTTATGCCCTAACCCTAACGAAACGGTCCCACTGAGTTGACATGTCGGTCCCACCGAGAATCCTAGCGTTCACATTTTGAACTAAATTGGTATGACCGAGTTTCATGATTCGGTGCCACCGAGTTTGGTGATTTGTGTGTAACGGTTAGATTTTGTGTCGAGGCTATAAATACCCCTACACCCACTCTTCATTCGTGGAGAGAGCCATCAGAACATGCCTACACTTCCAGTACACATTTTCTGAGAGAGAACCACCTACACTTGTGTTGAGGTCAAGATATTCCATTCCAACCACATAAATCTTGATCTCTAGCCTTCCTCAAGTTGCTTTCCACTCAAATATTCTTTCTACCAAATCCAATCCTATGAGAGAGAGTTGAGTGTTGGGGAGACTATCATTTGAAGCACAAGAGCAAGGAGTTCATCATCAACACACCATTTGTTACTTCTTGGAGAGTGGTGTCTCCTAGATTGACTAGGTATCACTTGGGAGCCTCCGACAAGATTGTGGAGTTGAACCAAGGAGTTTGTAAGGGCAAGGAGATCGCCTACTTCGTGAAGATCTACCCTAGTGAGGCAAGTCCTTCATGGATGACAACCATGGTGGGATACACAAGGTTGCTTCTTCGTGGACCCTTCATGGGTGGAGCCCTTCGTGGACTCGCGCAACCATTACCCTTCATGGGTTGAAGTCTCCATCAACGTGGATGTATGATGGCACCACCTATCAGAACCACGCCAAAAATCTTCGTGTCAACATTGCGTCTGCTCCCTAAAACTCCTCCCTTTACCTTCATATGCAATTGTTTTACATTCCGCTGCTATACTCTTAGAATTGCATGTGTAGGTTGATTACTTGTTTGTGCTAAGTTGCTAAAATCTGCCACGAACTAAAATTGGGAAAAGGCTAGATTTTTATTTGGTCAAGTAGTCCAATCACCCCCCCCTCTAGACATACTTTCGATCCTACATGGTTGCAATCCTGAGGTGACCCGCTTGAGTTTCACGCTCCAACTCCTGAAGACGAAGGCTAAAAACAAATGGACCGACACTAGCCTCAATGAGCATCTCAAGTACCTAAAGGATGTTCTTCCCGCGGGGAATCTATGTCCTACTAGTGTTGATGAGGCCAAGAAGATCGTGTGCCCTCTTGATCTGCCGCATGTTTGATACCCTGCATGCATCAACGAT
Source organism: Triticum urartu (assembly GCF_003073215.2). Taxonomy (NCBI): domain Eukaryota; kingdom Viridiplantae; phylum Streptophyta; class Magnoliopsida; order Poales; family Poaceae; genus Triticum; species Triticum urartu. Next base: position 198,926,233 of record NC_053028.1, on the reverse strand, counting down.
TGCATAATTTATCGGAAGGAGCACGCGGAAAAAAGAAGTTGTTCGGTGTGCAATGCTTCTCGATACAAGAAGGTCGGGAAGAAATGTCCCCAGAAAGTTGTATGGTACTTACCGATCACTCCCCGTCTCCAGCGATATTTCATAGATCCCAAGGAAGCAAAGCTAATGCACTGGCATGCGGAGAGGAAGAAGCCCGACGATGGAGATGATCCGAAGCTGAGACACGTCAAGGATGGAAGCTAGTGGAGAGCGTTGAACAACTTCTATCGGTATTTTGAATGTGTTGCAAGGAACATCATGCTCGTCCCGTGTACCGATGGCATGAGTCCATTTGGCAACCAAAGCACCAACCATAGCACATGGCCCGTGTTTGTATGGATGTACAACCTCCCCCTGGTTGTGCATGAAGTCGAAGTACATTCGCATGAGCATGCTTATTCAAGGGCCGAAAGAACCAGGAAGTAATATTAATTTCTATCTGGGGCTACTTCAACAGGAGTTAGACACTTTATGGAAAACACCGACCAAGACATAGGATGCCAGCAAAGGCGAGTATTTCTACATGAGAGCCTCGCAGATCACGAAGGTGCACGATTATCTCGGTTACAGATATGTCGCAGGCCAGATGTGCCATGGATATTGTGGATGCACGCGGTGCATGGATGATACGACGTCTCAGCAGCTAACATCAAGGAAAGATGGAGGGTCTGGGAAAATCGTGTACATGGGACATCGAAGATGGCTCGAACAGACCGACACATGGAGAAATCGTGGAGATCTATTCAATGGTCACGCTGAGCATCGAGGACCTCCACGTAAGCGGAGCGGTGCCGAAATCGATGAGATATTGAAAAACTAGAAGGAGTGCCCCGCGCCGGGAAAGACGATGAAAAAGGCACCAGAGCCGCTGCTGAAGGTATGGAAGACGAGGTCTGTGTTCTAGGACTTGGAGTACTGGCACAAACTTGATACACCTCATTGCCTTGATCAAATGCACATCTGTAAGAATGTACTTGAGAGTTTGCTCGCGACACTGATGAATATGCCGGATAAGACCAAGGATGGGCCGAAGGAAAGAAAAGACTTGCAAGATTTGAAAACCAGGGAAGATCTCCACATGCCGCCCCGTAAATAGTCAGACGAGACAGAGAAGGAGACAGAGGCGCGGGACAAGAAGGGCAAGAAAATAAAGATAGAGGATTATTGCCCCCCTTCTTGCTTCACCTTAAGTCAGGCTAAGATCGATCAATTCTTTAAGTGCCTTACTGGAGTCAAAGTTAGTTCCGGTTACTGTGGCTGTAACATCCCAAATTTTCAATTTGGAATGTTATACATTGATCATCCATGCATATCATATTTTACTGCCTTTCGTTTCGCGATCCTCGAAATCCTAAGCAACTCAAGGACCCTCGGACAGAGTTGGGGATTTCCCTATTTTCATATTTGGGTTTTACCAAATATCGAAACGAGGATTTTTGGTTTTAATTATTTTTCTCTCCGAAAATATTTCATGTTAAAATATATGAGAGGAGATAATATGACTTCTCCAAAATAAATGAAACATTGGAGGAAAAATATTTAAAATCATTTATTTGATTTCATTTGATTTTATTTGGATTTTATTTGCATTAGAAAAATTGCACGTTTTCAAAATTGCATTTTAGGGCCAAGAAAATGTTCATCTCGTTCTAAATATTTTATTTAGATGGAGAAAATTTGTTTTGGCACTTTTAGATTTTTATTTTATTTTCTAGGAATTTTCTTAGTTTCGGCGGAAATATTTTTTTAAAAAGGTTTCCGGACCCAGCTGGGTCGAAGCCCAGCCGGCCCATCCCGGTCGTCTCCCTCGCGCGCGCGCCGCCGTGCGTAGCTCGAACGCCGAGGGGAGTCCGAGCCGGAATCCTCCCCGAGCGCCCCCTCGCCCAAGCAAGCCGCCGCCCCACCCCTTTTAAAGGCCGCCGCCGAGCCCGCCACCACCACCACCACCCCGCCGCCCCGCTCCCGAGCCACGCCCCGCCGCCTCGCTGCCCCGCTGCCCCGCGAGCCCCGCCGCTCGAGCCTCGCCTCGCCGGAGCCACGCCGGAGGTACCTCGCCGCTGTTCGGTTTTTAAAAAAAAACCAATCCGGTTTTTTTAGAAAAACCCTAGCCTGCTTTTTCGGTTCGCCGGTTTTTTTCCCGGTTTTTCTTTCTCGCGGACGTTCGTCCGGATGTTTGTCCGGACGTTCGTTTTAACGAACTGTTTTCGCCCATTAGTTACAGACAATGAACGCTCGTTCGTTAGCCTGTTCATCACTTTCCTTTTATCGGATTATTCCGTGATTATTTTTGATCGTGATTTCTGATCCGATTTTCGTTCTAGTTTATCTTTTCGCTCGTTAGTCGGAATCAGGCGATTCATGTGCCTAGATCTTTGTCTCGATACCCTCTTTCCCCTTAACCAACTTGCTTCTTTCGCCGTTTGAGTGACTATAAAGTTTTTGCTACTATAAAATTTGACCTAGGTCCAGATTAGTAAACGGATCTTGCTTCTTTCGCTGTTTGAGTTCCGTTGCTCCATTTGATTTGATTCTTTTTGCAAACCGGAGTTCTTAAGTTGAACTTTCTGGTTAGATCTTCTTATTTGAGGTTTACCCGTGTTTTCTTAGCTTGATTGCTTATGTATGCTATTGTTTGATTGTGATAGACTTCTTGGAGTGCGAAGCGTGTTATTTGGAGTCTCTAGGTTACGCGGATCGTCAGCAAGGCAAGTAACACTTTGATCATATCCCTTTCATACCCAGTTTTATGCATTAGTTTCAATCCTCAAACATTGCATGATTAGGATGTCATTAACTTGTGGGTTGGGAAGTAGTTGTTGAGGTAGGAACCTATTGCCCAGTTACTATCAAACCCTTGGGAGTTACTTCTACGTATTGCTTATATTGCTATGCTATGCTCGTAGACGTGGGTTAGGTGAGTGAAATCCACGACAGATGTGAGATTGATAATTAATGGTTCAACTTAAGGTGGCAACTTAAAGACACATCTGGGTGGATTGAGGCACCTAGAGTACCCAGTGTTGCCTGTATTTTTGGAAATCCCGGAGTACCCGTGTGATCTTCCTATGGACCGCCACCCAGGCTCAAAGGGAACTGAGATGATTCATGCTAGAAACTTCCATGTGCAGCCACAAGCTATTATGGGCTCTAGCATAGTTGAGTAAGCTACGTGAAGCTCTTGAAGAGGTGGATCAGCAGGTAGTGGGATTGTAGGTTTGGTATGGTCTGCCCGGAGTAGAGAGTTAATGTTTCTGAAAGACTATGTCTCGGTCATCCGTTTCTCAAACACCCTGTAGTGCGAGAAAACCTACGGAGGAGATCGAGTCTTGTGGGGAAAAGTGCGCAAACCTCTACAGAGTGTATAAACTAATCATGGTTAGCCGTGTCCCCGGTTATGGACAATCTTGAGTATCTAGTACTTGGAGTATCTTAAGTATCTCATCACTCTAATTTAATATTGTTGGGTTGTTAATTACTTTTAATTGGGATTGAGTTGGAGGAACCTTCTCAATGATGTTTCAACCACCACGATAGTTAAATTAAAATCTATTCCTTTGTTGTAGGGAAAAATTGGCTTTTCGCAAAAACTATAACCATAGAGCTTTCCACCAGCCAAATATGCATGTAGTGATAGCATTATTCTATTCCTGCTCTACTGTGTTATATTGCCAGCATATTCCATGTGCTGACCCGTTTTCGGGCTGCAACGGATTATGTTGCAGACTTTTCAGACGAGGAGTAAGGTTCGTTAGGTCGTTGTCGTGCATCTCAGCTATGTCGTTGGAGTTGATGGACTCACTTTATCTTCCAAGCCTTCCGCTGTTATCGTGTTAGATGGCCTTAAGCCATATTTATTGTAATATGTTCTCTTTGGAGACATTCGATGTAATAAGTGTGTGATTGCTACTCTGTTATAAATCCTCGAGTACTGTGTGTGTCAGCATTACCGATCCAGGAATGACACTGAAGCACAGAGACTTGACCATTTGAGGTCGGGTCGCTACAAGATGGTATCAGAGCACACGTTGAGTGTAGGACACGGCCACTAAGCTAAAGCCATAGATCACTATTCTCTCCTCATTTCTGACTCCTCTCCATTTTCTACTCTTTAGGATGGCGGATGCAAGGAACAAGTTTGGACAACCGGATGAAGAAGCACCTTTTGGATGACACTTGAAGGAAGTCACTAGGTACCTGAACATAGGAATACCAAGCTTCACTAGGACCTACAACGCCACTTTACCAGAAGAGGATTGCTGGATGATTCAAGTACAAGTTCCAGGAAGGACCTTCACGCCAGTCACCAAACCCATCGAGTTTTCCTTCGACGCACCAACCTGGAGTTTAGGAAAGAGTATGGCAGCTCAAGTCACCATGGGACGCATTGGAGAAGTTTACCAAAAGGAGCTTAAGGATACTATCTACCAGATTTGTGGCCGCCGAGATGAATAATGGGAGATGATCAGCACCAGAAAGGATAGATCAATTGCAGCTTTCATCCAGGAACTAAACCAGCACATTCCATGCCAGGAGAACCAGATGTGCGCAGGCATGATGGATATGAAGAAGGCAATGACAAGGATCGCAGAACTGGAGGAAGAACTCAAGGCTACACGTGAAGATTATTAGGAGGAAATCGTCGTACTAGTGGAGAAGAATGACGACCTGATTAAGAAGATCAGAATATTCATGGGAGACCCCACACCAGTGGAAGAAGACGAAGAACCCAAGGAGATTCGCCCGGAAGACTACATCATCATCGACGACACCGACTCTGACCTGAGCGATGATGACTTTGAAGACGAAGCTGGAGCAGATATCATGGAGTCTGCAACCGAGGAGTATTTTTAGTAGACCACCATATCAGTAGTAGTATTCCACCATGTAAATAGAGTAGTCCGAGCACTTTTGCGATAGTTAGACCGATTGTATGACTTAATTGATTGATTGAGTGAAATGATTGTGTTTGTCTCATGTGCATATGGGTAGTTCTTTCTCATTAGACCTCATTCTATTCTATCCTCTCCCCTCTAAAACCCCATCAATTGCCTCTGAGACGTGACACCGGTTTTGCTTTCCCACCGGAGCTCACTCAGTTGATCCAGCAGCAGAATACCCTGATGCAGTTGTTAGTTCAGAACCAAGACAACAACAACAACAATCTACCACCACCACCACCAGTTGACAACTTAGCCGTTGTCTGAGGTTGCAGCCGCCGGTGTTTTCTAGTAGCACCGAGCCTATAGTAGCAGATGATTGGCTCCGCAGGATTGGAAGGGAGTTAACCACTGCAAGATGTAGTGATGCTGAGAAGGTGCATTTTGCCGCACATCAGTTGGATGGACCAGCAGCATCATGGTGGGGAGAATTACACTGTCACCTACCCTATAGCGACAGTGACATGGGACCAATTTCATCAGGCCTTCCGTACAGCCCATGTCTCAGCTGGAGCCATGAATTTGAAGAGGCGTGAGTTTCGCAACTTACATCAGGGGAACCGTACTGTGGCTCAGTACGTGGATGAGTTTAGCAAGTTATCACGCTATGCCCCTGATGATGTGGCCACAGATGCCGCAAAGCAGGAGAAGTTCATGGAAGGGCTGAATGATGAGATGAGTATGTAGTTGATGGTGGCAACATTCATCAACTACCAGGAGTTGGTAGAAAAGGCTCTTATGATTGAAGGGAAGCAACAACAGATTGAGATCCGTAAGAGGAAGTATGGACAAGGGAGGTATAACTCAGGAGCTCAGCAGAAGCCTCGCCTAACCCCGAACTCGGGAGGACTCGTTCATGACCATGGAGGTCATAACCACACCGGAGGAGGATCGCATAACCACAATGGTTCTAAGAATGGGAATGCGAACGGAGCCAACAACAATCAGAACCACCCCAATCCAGCCACACCCGCCAAAAGAGACCTAAGTCACGTTACTTGCTTTAAGTGCAGGAAGACTGGACACTATGCCACGGAGTGCCCTGAAGGAAAGAGTGGAAACGGAAACAGGAGCTCTGGGAAGAAGCCCAATCCATTCAACAAAGGACAAGTAAACCACATTAATGTGGAGGAGGTTGAAGAGCAGCCAGACGCGGTTATAGGTAAGTTTTTGGTTAAGTCATTTACCGCTCTTGTTCTTTTTGATACTGGTGCATCACATTCATACATATCAAGGGGATTCGTGGATAAGTTTAAACTACCAACCCAAACTCTTAGGACCCCTTTGTTAGTAAGTTCACCGGGAGCAGAGTATATGGCTAGTCGATGGTGCGACCAGATACCCCTAACCATTGGCACACATGTTTTCCGTCCAACCTAATTATCTTGGAGTCACAAGGATTGGATGTGATATTAGGCATGGACTGGATGTCAAAGTATGGGGGAAGTATTGACTGTGCTAGTAAGTCGATTTATCTAACCACCCCGGAGGGAAAAAGGATCAAGTATATATCTAGGCATGCGCTAAGAAGTAGCCAAGTAAATACCCTCACGGGAGTTGTTCAGGAAGAAGTGCCTGTAGTAAAGGATTACCCGGATGTTTTTCTTGAGGAGTTACAAGGCATGCCACCGGATCGAGACATTGAGTTTTTGATATAACTATTGCCAGGTACAGGGCCAATATCCAAGAGACCCTATCGGATGCCCGCGAATGATCTGGAGGAGATTAAGAAACTGATCAAGGAGTTATTGGACAAAGGTTACATTCGAAGGAGTTCATCACCTTGGGGAGACCCAGTGCTTTTGGTTGAGAAGAAGGATAAATCCCTAAGAATGGTTGTTGATTATCGGGCCTTGAATGAAGTGACGATAAAGAACAAGTATCCACTCCCGATGATCAATGATCTGTTTGATCAGCTGCAAGGAGCTAAGGTGTTTTAGAAGATCGATTTGCGATCAGGATACCATCGGTTGAAGATTTGAGAGAAGGATATACCAAAGACAGCATTCACCACACGGTATGGATTATACGAGTATACAGTCATGTCGTTTGGACTGACTAACGCCCCTGCCTATTTCATGAGCATGATGAACAAAGTATTCATGGAGTATTTGGACAAGTTTGTAGTGGTGTTTATTGATGATATAATGGTATATTCGAAGAATGAAGAGGAGCACAAGGAGCATTTGCGATTAGTTCTCGAGAAACTCACGGAACACCAGCTGTATGCCAAGTTCAGCAAATGCGAGTTTTGGTTGAAGGAAGTCGGATTCCTTGGACATGTTATATTAGGAGAGGGTATAGCAGTAGACCCCAGCAAGGTTCAGTCAGTCACTGAATGGTTGGCACCCACTTCAGTTAGCGAGATCTGTAGTTTTCTTGGACTCGCACGATACTATCGGAGATTCATCGAGAATTTTTCCAAGATTGCGAAGCCAATGACTGAACTATTGAAGAAGGATACTAAGTTTAAATGGACGGAAGATTGCAAGGCAAGTTTCCAGGAGTTGAAGAAACATTTGACTACAGCCCCAGTACTGACACTGCTAGATATACATAAAGAATTCCAAGTGTATTGCGACGCCTCTCGCTTAGGACTTGGAAGCGTGCTTATGCAGGATGGGAGAGTTGTTTCGTACGCCTCACAACAGATAAAGCCTCACGAGTTGAATTATGCCACTCATGATTTGGAGCTAGCAGCCATAGTGCATGCATTGAAGACTTGGAGGCATTACCTTATTGGAAATCGTTGTGATGTGTACACGGATCATAAGAGTTTGAAGTACATTTTCACACAGAAGGAGCTAAACCTTAGACAGAGGAGATGGTTGGAGCTTATAAAGGATTATGACATGAAGCTACACTATCATCCAGGAAAGGCCAATGTCGTAGCAAATGCCTTGAGCCGAAAGAGTTATGCTAATATCCTAGAGAGTACGGAATTGCCAAAGGAGTTAGCAGAGGATATCGTGGAACTTCGATTAGAGATTGTTCCTAGAGGTTTTGCTGAAACAATGGAGGTTCAGTCAACATTATTGGGTAAGATTCGGGAAGCTCAGAAGGATGACAAAGAGATTTCCGAGATAAAAGAGAGAATGGGAAAAGGAAAGGCCAAAGGTTTTCGTGAGGATGAGCACGATACCTTATGGTTTGAGGACTAGATATACGTGCCCAATGACCCAGAGATCAGTAAGTTAATACTTCAGGAGGCTCATGACTCACCCTACTCGATACACCCCGGAAACACCAAGATGTATTTGGATTTGAAGGAACGTTTTTGGTGGACTGGTATTTAAAAGGATATCGCCGAGTATGTAGCCGTATGTGATGTATGTCAGAGAGTGAAGGCAGAGCATCAAAAGCCAGCAGGATTGTTACAGCCTATGCCGATACCCGAGTGGAAGCGGGATAAACTTGGCATGGATTTTATCACCAGTTTTCCTAGGACCAAATCAGGATATGATTCTATATGGCTAGTAGTTGATCGCTTGACCAAAGTGGCTCACTTTATCCCAGTGAAAACCACGTATACAAGTGCGAAGTTGGCCAAGATATATATGTCCAGGATCATATGTCTGCATGGAGTTCCGAGGACCATTGTATCAGACAGAGGAACACAGTTTACCTCAAAGTTTTGGCATCAGCGACACCAGACTTTGGGAATGGGATTGGAGTTCAGTATAGCGTTTCACCTGCAGACGGATGGACAGACCGGGAGAGTCAACCAGATTCTGGAGGACATGTTGAGAGCCTGTGTGCTAGATTATGGATCTAGTTGGGATGACAATTTGCCTTACGCAGAGTTCTCATACTACAATAGCTACCAAGCCAGTTTGAAGATGGCACCGTTCAAAGCCTTGTATGGACGAAGGTGCAAAACACCGTTGATGTGGGATGAAGTAGGAGACCGACAGTTGTTTGGACCAGACCTGATCAAGGAGTCTCAAGATAAGGTTAAGCTGATTCGTGATAGACTGAAGATTGCTCAGTCTAGGAAGAAGAGTTATGCAGACTCGAAACACAAGGAAGTAACCTATCAATTGGACACAGAGCATATCTGCGAGTATCACCCTTGCGAGGAGTGAAACATTTTGGAGTTAAGGGAAAGTTAGCCCCGAGATTTGTAGGACCATATCGAATTATGGAACGTATGGGAGAAGTTGCCTACAAGTTGGAGTTACCTGAAGGACTATCAGGAGTGCATGATGTGTTCCACGTTTCACAGTTGAAGAAGTGTCATGCTGAGATGGCCGATATACCGTTAAGAGATACAGTACCCTTGGAGGCGATTCAGTTGGACAGTGATTTGACTTATGAGGAAAAGCCAGTTAAGATTCTTGAGTTTGCCAGCCGAGTCACCCGCAGCAAGGTGATCAAGTTTTGCAAAGTTTAGTGGAGCCACCATATCGAGGATGAAGCCACCTGGGAATGAGAGGATGATCTCCGCAAAGACCACCCACACCTATTTTCTAGCCAACCCGAATCTCGAGGGTGAGATTCATCTTAAGGGGGGTAGGTTTGTAACATCCCAAATTTTCAATTTGGAATGTTATACATTGTCCTAATGCAGAAAAAGAGAGCAGGAGCGAGAGAGTGGGATTGTATCAGAATGAACAAGGGGGTTTTTCTTGCCTGGCAATTCTGAAGATAGTATAGTTCTTCATCGGTGTCATTGAACTCATCGTCGGAACATCGTCTATTGAGAGGGGAGAAATACCGGCAACACAAAAGGAAACACAATAAATGCAATGCACAATATGATGCATGATCAAGACATGGCAAAATGAGTGTGTTGGGCTAATGCAACTACAACCAGATGGGTTTGAGCTATTTTGGACCAAAGATTCAAAGTTCAAACTCATTTGTGATCTTAAATAGTGCTTTATCATGTTTTGCACTAAACAGCAAGTTAACTTGTCTAAACATGCCTGAAACCAGCACAGATGGATAGATTGGATTTTTCTGATCATTTTTCATATATAATTTATCTTATTTGGAGTTATAGAATATTTCCTATGAATTTTAGAAGTTTTGGGCATTTTCTGGAATTTCCTGAATAAGAATAAATCCAGAAAAAGGTTAACTGCATCAGCATGACGTCAGGGTGACGTATACAGGTCAAAGGCGCCAGCCCAGGTCAAACCTGACGACTGGGACCCACATGTCAGTGTAACAACTAACTAACAGAGTAGTTAGTGTTACGTTAGTACTAACCTAGGTTAATTAGGGCCTGGGCCCATTGGTCAGTGTCTAAACTAACTGTCAGGGTTAATTAGCACCAATCTAAAACTAACTAAGGATTAACAAGGATGCGCCCGCACGGTAGTGACCTTGGGGGGGGGGTCAAACCCTAGGTCAAACGAGTCATCCTCGCCGGAGTTGGTCCACGGCTCGTCGCCGGCGACGCCAGAGATGGCGAAGGTGCTCGGAATCGCAGCTTAGGCGACCAAATGAGCAGTGAAGAGGCTTTACGGGGAGCTGGTGATCGCGGGCATCTAACAGGGCAAGCGGGAGCAGCTGGGGTGGACGGAGCTCGTCGGAAGCAAGCTCGCGGCGGCGGCCGGAGTTCGGCCAACGGCGGTTTGCGCGTCGTGAGGCATGTCCGAAGCCGTGGATGGCCGTGATTGACTTGCGGGAGTGCAGCGAGTGCAGCGGTGGGCATGGACGCGTGCTTGCACGGTCATAGTCGCGGTGGCGACATGACCGGCGACGAGGAGCTGTCGGCTCCGATGGCCACGATGGTTAGAAGGTGCGGACAAGAACGGGGAGAGAGGGGAAAGGGGCAGGGGCTCACGGTGAATCCAGCGGCGGCAACGGCGAGGTCGAGGAGGTACTGGATCTCGTGAACCCCCGGTGAGTTCGCCGGTGGTCGGAGGTTGAAGATGAGGTCGGGGACGATGTTGCAGGGCTTCCAACGGGGCGTGGCTCGGTGGGGAGGAAGAGGGGGTCAAGGCGGAGCTTCTGAGCGCTTCGATGAGGCGAGGTAGTGGTTGTGGCCACGGCAACGGCGAGCGGCGGCGACGATGAATCTCGGGTGATGCAAGGGAGGAAGCCAGAGGAGGGAGAGAGGCACGGGGAGGGTGAGAGAGCGGTTGGGGGCCGCGTGGCATCACCCGAAGAGGCTAGGGCGAAGCGGCAAGTAGGAGGTGGCCGGGCATGCGCCGGCGTGCGTCGACCACGCGCTCGTCCTCCTGGCAAGGAGGAAGACGATAGGGGAGGGGGCCAGGTGGCTGGGCTGGCCACTTTGGCCGCCAGGTAAGCCCAGGTGAGGTTCCTCTCTCTCACCTTTCTATTGTTTTTGTTTTTCTATTTTTCTGCAACTGTTTTGGCTTTCTTAAAAATTCTAGAGCATTTCCAAAAATCCTGAAAATATTTGTGGGCACTGTTGAAATTATTCCCAACAGCCCTCAACTAGTTTCACAATTATTAGAGCATTTAAAATATTTATAGGATTTAAATTCCCCAATTCAAATACAATATGAGTTAATTCAAAAATCCAGAAATGACCTAGAAATATGTTTATCATTTTTGGCAGAGGTTTTTACCTTTATCAGAAATGATGAACATTTCCAAAGGGCATTTTGGGATCATTGAAAATATTTCATTGTGATCCTAGTTGGATTTCATTTGGTGCTAGGGTTTGAACATCCCCATTTCAAGTTTAGGCAAAATTTAAACATGATGCACACATGAAGCTAGCCTAGTGCATTGCTAGGAGCTAGGGATGTGACAACTAGGTGAATTTCTTGATGAACAACTTGCTAGGGCTAGAGAGAATGAAATTATTGAAACTGATAATATTGATGAAAGTGATGATGAAGATTCTCCCCCTAGATATGAATTGCCTGTTGTGCCTGAGGGTTATGTTATGGATGAAGAAACTGCTAGAGACTTTCTTGCCTGCAATGATAGAAGTGATCTTCAGAAACTATTAGCTAAGCTGAAAGAAAAATCTCTGAATGCTAGATTGAAATATGATCCTGCTTATGCTACTTCACCTATCTTTATTACTGATAAGGATTATGATTTCTCAGTTGATCCTGATATAATTACTTTGGTTGAATCTGATCCTTTCTATTGCTATGAATCTGAAACTGTTGTGGCACTAATGATGAGAAAACTCGCTACTATTATATCCTTAAATTATTTCCGTTCTCATTAAAGGGTGATGCTAAGATATGGTTTAATTCTCTTGATCCTGGTTGTGTGCGTAGTCCCCAGGATATGATTTACTACTTCTCTGCTAAATATTTCCCCGCTCATAATAAACAAGCTGCTTTAAGGGAAATATGTAATTTTGTGCAAATTGAAGAAGAGAGAGTCTCCCACAAGCTTGGGGGAGGCTTCTCCAATTACTTAATTGTGGTGCCCCGACTTGACCGTACACTAATCATACATGCACATGTGTACGATCAAGATCAAGGACTCACGGGAAGAGATCACAACATAACTCTAGACACAAAATAAAATAATACAAGCTTTATATTACAAGCTAGGGGCCTTGAGGGCTCGAATACATAAGCTCGAATGCACAAGAGTCAGCGGAAGCAATAATATCTGAGTACAGACATAAGTTAAATAAGTTTGCCTTAAGAAGGCTAGCACAAAAGCAACAACGATCAAAAAGGCAAGGCCTCCTGCCTAGGACCTCCTTGTTGGAAATATGCCCTAGAGGCAATAATAAATTGGTTATTATTATATTATATTTCATTGTTCATGATAATCGTTTATTATCCATGCTAGAATTGTATTGTTAGGAAACTCAGATACATGTGTGGATACATAGACAACACCATGTCCCTAGTAAGCCTCTAGTTGACTAGCTCGTTGATACATAGATGGTTACGGTTTCCTGACGATGGACATTGGATGTCATTGATAACGGGATCACATCATTACGGAATGATGTGATGGACAAGACCCAATCCTAAGCCTAGCACAAGATCGTGTAGTTCGTATGCTAAAGCTTTTCTAATGTCAAGTATCATTTCCTTAGACCATGAGATTGTGCAACTCCCAGATACCGTAGGAGTGCTTTGGGTGTGCCAAACGTCACAACGTAACTGGGTGGCTATAAAGGTACACTATAGGTATCTCCGAAAGTATCTGTTGGGTTGGCACGAATCGAGACTGGGATTTGTCACTCCGTGTAACGGAGAGGTATCTCTAGGCCCACTCGGTAGGACATCATCATAATGTGCACAATGTGACCAAGGAGTTGATCACGGTATGATGTGTTACGGAACGAGTAAAGAGACTTGCCGGTAACGAGATTGAACAAGGTATCAGGATACCGATGATCAAATCTCGGGAAAGTATCGTACCGATAGACAAAGGGAATTGTATACGGGATTGATTGAATCCTTGACATCGTGGTTCATCCGATGAGATCATCGTGGAGCATGTGGGAGCCAATATGGGTATCCAAATCCCGCTGTTGGTTATTGACCAGAGAGTTGTCTCGGCCATGTCTGCATGACTCCCGAACCCGTAGGGTCTACACACTTAAGGTTCGATGACGCTAGGGTTATAGGGAAAGTATGTACGCGGTTACCGAATGTTGTTCGGAGTCCCGGATGAGATCCCGGACGTCACGAGGAGTTCCGGAATGGTCCGGAGGTAAAGATTGACATATAGGAAGTATGGTTTTGGCCACCGGAAGTGTTCCGGGCATCACCGGTAGTGTACCGGGACCATCGGAGGGGTCCGGGGGTCCACCGGGAGGGGCCACGGGCCCCGGAGGCCTACACGGGCCAATAGTGGGAAGGAACCAGCCCCTAGGTGGGCTGGGGCGCCTCCCACCAAGGCCCAAGGCGCCTCCTAGAGGGGAAGGGGCAAACCCTAGGGCAGATGGGCCCTAAGGCCCACCCCAGGTGCGCCTCCCCTCTCCCCCTTGTGGCCGCCACCCTAGATGGGATCTAGGGCTGCCGCACCCCTTGGGGTGGGAATCCTAGGTGGGGGCGCAGCCCTCCCTCTCCCCCTATATATAGTGGAGGCAAAGGGGCAGCCCAACAAACGAAGTTCTTCCCCTGTTGGCGCTGCCCTACCTCTCTCCCTCCTCGTCTCTCGCAGTGCTTGGCGAAGCCCTGCTGGAGTCCCGCGCACCTCCACCACCACCATGCCGCCATGCTGCTGCTGGACGGAGTCTTCCCCAACCTCTCCTTCTCCCCTTGCTGGATCAAGGCCTAGGAGACGTCACCTGGCTACACGTGTGTTCAACGCGGAGGCGCCGTTGTTCGGCGCTTAGATCGGAATCAACCGCGATCTGAATCGCTGCGAGTACGAATGCTTCATCTGCGTTCTTGCAATGCTTCCGCTTAGCGATTTACAAGGGTATGTAGATGCACTCTCCTTCCCCTCGTTGCTAGATTACTCCATAGATTGATCTTGGTGATGCATAGAAAATTTTAAATTTCTGCTACGATCCCCAACAGTGGCATCAAGAGCTAGGTCTATGCATAGTTTCTATGCACGAGTAGAACACAAAGCAGTTGTGGGTGTCGATATTGTCAATTTACTTGACGTTACTAGTCTTATCTTGATTCGGCGGCATCATGTGATGAAACGTCCCGGACCGACCTTACACGTACTCTTACGTGAGACTGGTTCCACCGACTGACATGCACTAGTTGCATAAGGTGGCTAGCGGGTGTCTGTCTCTCCCACTTTAGTCGGATCGGATTCGATGAAGAGGGTCCTTATGAAGGGTAAATAGAAATTGGCATATCATGTTGTGGTTTTTGTGTAGGTAATAAACGTTCTTGCTAGAAACCTATAGCAGCCACGTAAAAACTTGCAACAACAATTAGAGGATGTCTAACTTGTTTTTGCAGCATGTGCCGTGTGATGTGATATGGCCAAAAGGATGTGATGAATGATGTATGTGATGTATGAGATTGATCATGTTCTTGTAATAGGAATCACGACTTGCATGTCGATGAGTATGACAACCGGCAGGAGCCATAGGAGTTGTCTTAATTTATTTATGACCTGCGTGTCAACATAAACGTCATGTAATTACTTTACTTTATTGCTAAAGAGTTAGCCATAGTAGTAGAAGTAATAGATGACGAGACAACTTCAAGAAGACACGATGATGGAGATCATGATGATGGAGATCATGGTGTCATGCCGGTGACAACGATGATCATGGAGCCCCGAAGATGGAGATCAAAAGGAGCAAAATGATATTGGCCATATCATGTCACTATTTGATTGCATGTGATGTTTATCATGTTTTACATCTTATTTGCTTAGAACGACGGTAGCTTAAATAAGATGATCCCTCACTAAAATTTCAAGAAAAGTGTTCCCCCTAACTGTTCACTGTTGCGAAGGTTCATTGTTTCGAAGCACCACGTGATGATCGGGTGTGATAGATTCTAACGTTCGAATATAACGGGTGTTGACGAGCCTAGCATGTATAGACATGGCCTCGGAACACATGCGAAACACTTAGGTTGACTTGACGAGCCTAGCATGTACAAACATGGACTCGGAACACGGAAGACCGAAAGGTCGAGCATGAGTCGTATAGAAGATACGATCAACATGAAGATGTTCACCGATGTTGACTAGTCCGTCTCACGTGATGATCGGACACGGCCTAGTTTACTCGGATCATGTTTCACTTAGATGACTAGAGGGATGTCTATCTGAGTGGGAGTTCATTAAATAATTTGATTAGATGAACTTAATTATCATGAACATAGTCTAAATTGTCTTTGCAAATATGTTGTAGATAAATAGCTTATGTTGTAGCTCCTTGTTTCAATACGTTCCTAGAGAAAGACTAAGTTGAAAGATATTGTAAGCAATGATGCGGACTGGGTCCGTAGTCCGAGGAGTGTCCTCACTGCTACACAGAAGGCTTACGTCTTTGATGCACCACTCGATGTGCAAACCCCTACAACGTCGTCTGTGGATGTTGTGAACACCTGACAGACACATCCTGATGACTACTTGATAGTTTAGTGCACCATACTTTACGGCTTAGAATCGGGATTCCAATGACGTTTTGAACGCCATAAGACATATGAGATGTTCCAAGAGCTGAAATTGGTATTTCAGGCTCATGCCCGTGTTGAGAGGTATGAGACCTCTGACAAGTTCTTTTGCCAACAAGATGGAGGAGAATAGCTTAGTTAGTGAGCATGTGCTCAGAATGTCTGGGTGCTACAATCACTTAAATCAAGTGGGAGTTAAACTTCCAGATAAGATAGTGATTGTTAGAGTTCTCTAGCCACTATCACTAAGCTACTAGATCTTTGTGATGAACTATGACATGCAAGGGATGGAGTTGATCCCGGAGCTGTTCGCGGTGCTTAAGACCGCAAAAGGTAGAAATCAAGAAGGAGCATCAAGTGTTGATGGTTTAACAAGACCACTGGTTTCAAGAAGGGCAAGGGCTAGAAGGGAAACTTCATGGATGGCAAACCAGTTGCCGCTCCAGTGAAGGAACCCAAGGTTGAACCCAAACCCGAGACTAAGTGCTTCTATTGTAAGGGGAACGGTCACTGGTAGCGGAATTACCCCAAATGCATGGTAGATAAAAAGGCTGGCAAACTTCAACAAAGTATATACGTGTTATTAATGTGTACCTCACTAGTACTCCTGGTAGCACCTGGGTATTGGATACCAGTTCAGTTACTATTATTGGCGACTTGAAGCAAAAGCTACGGACTAAACGGATACTGGCTAAGGGCGAGGTGACGATGTGTGTTGGAAGTGTTTCCAAAGTTGATGAGATCACCATCGCACGCTCCATCTGCCTTCGGGATTAGTATTGAACCTAGATAAATGTTATCAGGTGTCTACGTTGAGCATGAATATGATTAGATCATGTTCATTGCAATACGGTTATTCATTTAAGATAGAGAATAATGGTTATTTTGTTTACATGAATAATACCTTTCATGGTCATGCACCCTACGTGAATGGTTCATTGAATCTCGGTCGTGGTAATACACATGTTCACGCCAAAAGATGTAGAGTTAATAATGATAGTACCACTTTCTTGTGGCACTGCCACTTAGGTCATATTGGCGTAAGATGCATGAAGAAACTCCATGTCGATGGATGTTTGGAGTCACTTGATTTTGAATCGCTTGACACATGCGAGCCATGCCTCATGGGCAGGATGACTAAGACCCCGTTTTCAGGTAAAATAAAATGGGCAAGTGACTTGTTGGAAATCATACATGCTGATGCGTGTGATCCAATGAGAATTGAAGCATGCGGTGGATATCGCTATTTTCTCATCTTCACTGACGATTTGGGTAGATATAGGTATATTTACTTAATGAAGCACAAGTCTGAAACGTTTGAAAAGTTCAAGCGATTTCAGAGTGAAGTAAAGAACCATCATAACAAGAAGATCAAATTCCTACGATCTGATCGATGAGAATTTCTGAGTTATGAGTTTGGCAATCACTTAAGACATTGTGGAATTGTTGCACAGTTGAAGCCACCTGGAACACCAGAGGGTAATGGTGTGTCCGGACGTCGTAATCGAACCTTATGAGATATGGTGCGATCTATGATGTCTCTTACCGATCTACCGTTTTCATTTTGAGGTTATGCGTTAGAGATAGCTGCATTCACTTTAGATAGGGCACCATCTAAGTCCGTTGAGACGACGTCGTGTGAACATTGCTTTGGCAAGAAACCAAAGTTGGCGTTTCTTAATGTTTGGGGCTGCGATGCTTAAGGCTTCAGCCAGAGAAACTCGAACCCAAAGCGGACAAACACATCGTCATAGGATACCCAAAGGTCACAGTTGGGTACACCTTCTATCTTAGATCCGAGGGCAAATTGTTTGTCGCTAAGAACGGGTCCTTTCTCAGGAAGGAGTTTCTCTTGAAAGAATTGAGTGGGAGGAAGATAGAACTTGATGAGGTTGTCGAACCTTTATTTCAACCAGAGAGTGATGCAACACAGAAAGATGTTTTCTGTGGCGCCTACATCTGTTGAAGAGGAAGTTAATGATAGTGATCATGAAGCTTCGGATCAAGTTGCTATCGAACCTCATAGGTCGACAAGGATATGTACTACTCCTGAGTGGTACGGTAATCTTGTCTTAGATATCATGTTGTTAGACAACAATGAACCTACGAGCTATGGAGAAGCGATGGTGGGCCCGTATTCCGACAAATGGTTAGAATCCATGAAATCCGAGATAGGATCCATGTATCAGAACAAAGTATGGACTTTGATGGACTTGCCCGATGATCGGCAAGCCATTGAGATAAATGGATCTTTAAGAAGAAGACGGACGTGGGCGGTAATGTTACCGTCTATGAAGCTCGACTTGTGGGAAAGAGTCTTTTCACAAGTTCAAGGAGTTGACTACGATGAGAATTTCTCACCCGTAGTGATGCTTAAGTCTGTCGGAATCATGTTAGCATTAGCTATATTTTTCGATTATGAAATCTGACAGATGGATGTCAAAACGAGTTTTCTTACCAGTTTTCGTAAGAAAAGGTTGTATGTGATACAATAAAAGGTTTTGTCGATCCTAAGGATGCTAAAAGGCATGCTGGCTCCAGCAATCCTTCTATGGACTAGAGCAAGCATCTCGGAGTCGGAATATATGCTTTAATTGAGTGATCAAAGCTTTTAGGTTTATACAATGTTTGCTAGAAACTTGTATTTGCAAGAAAGTGAGTGGGAGCACTACAGCATTTCTGATAAGTATATGTGGATGACATATTGTTGATTCGAAATGATGTAGAATTTCTGGAAAGCATAAACGGTTGTTTGAAGAGTGATTTTCAAAGGAAGACCTGGATAAAGCTACTTACATATTGGGCATCAAGATCTATAGAGATAGATCAAAATTCCTGATGATACTTTCAAAGAACGCACACCTTGACATGTTTTTGAAGGAGTTCAAAATAGATCAGTCAAAGAAGGGGTTCTTACCTGAGTTGTAAGGTGTGAAGTTGAGTAAGACTTGAAGATTGACCACGACAGAAGAAAGAGGAAGGACGAAGGTCATCCCCTATGCTTTTGTCATAGGCTCTATACGGTACGCCATGCTGAGTACCGCACTAGATGTGTGCCTTGCCACATGTCTGGCAAGAGGGTACAAAGGTGATCTAGGAGTGGATCACCAGATAGCGGTCAAAATTATCCTTAGAGGAATAAGGAAATGTTTCTCGGTTATGGAGGTGATAAAGAGCTCGACGTAAAGAGTTACGTTGATGCAAGCTTAACACATATCCGGATAGCTCTGAGTAGATATACCGGATACGTATAATGGAGCAACAATTTGGAATAGCTCCAAGTGGAACATGGTAGCAGCATCTACGATATGACATAAAGTTTTGCGAAATACATAGGGATCTGAATATGGCAAGACCCGTTGAATACAACCTCTCTCACAAGCATAACATGATCAAACCCAGAACTCTTTGAGTGTTTATCACATAGTGATGTGAACTAGATCATTGAGTCTAGTAGACTCTTGGATGTTGGTCACATGGCGATGTGACATGTGAGTGTTAATCACATGGCGATGTCAACTAGATTATTTACTCTAGTGCAAGTGGGAGACTGTTGGAAATATGCCCTAGAGGCAATAATAAATTGGTTATTATTATATTATATTTCATTGTTCATGATAATTGTTTATTATCCATGCTAGAATTGTATTGATAGGAAACTCAGATACATGTGTGGATACATAGACAACACCATGTCCCTAGTAAGCCTCTAGTTGACTAGCTCGTTGATCAATAGATGGTTACGGTTTCCTGACCATGGACATTGGATGTCATTGACAACGGGATCACATCATTAGGAGAATGATGTGATGGACAAGACCCAATCCTAAGCCTAGCACAAGATCGTGTAGTTCGTATGCTAAAGCTTTTCTAATGTCAAGTATCATTTCCTTAGACCACGAGATTGTGCAACTCCCGGATACTGTAGGAGTGCTTTGGGTGTGCCAAACGTCACAACGTAACTGGGTGGCTATAAAGGTACACTACGGGTATCTCTGAAAGTGTCTATTGGGTTGGCACGAATCAAGACTGGGATTTGTCACTCCGTGTAATGGAGAGGTATCTCTGGGCCCACTCGGTAGGACATCATCATAATGTGCACAATGTGACCAAGGAGTTGATCACGGGATGATGTGTTATGGAACGAGTAAAGAGACTTGCCAGTAACGAGATTGAACAAGGTATCGGGATACCGACGATCGAATCTCGGGCAAGTATCGTACCGATAGACAAAGGGAATTGTATACGGGATTGATTGAATCCTTGACATCGTGGTTCATCTAATGAGATCATCGTGGAGCATGTGGGAGCCAATGTGGGTATCCAGATCCCGCTGTTGGTTATTGACCAGAGAGTTGTCTCGGCCATGTCTGCATGACTCCCGAACCCGTAGGGTCTACACACTTAAGGTTCGATGACGCTAGGGTTATAGGGAAAGTATGTACGCGGTTACCGAATGTTGTTCGGAGTCCCGGATGAGATCCCGGACGTCACGAGGAGTTCCGGAATGGTCCGGAGGTAAAGATTGACATATAGGAAGTATGGTTTTGGCCACCGGAAGTGTTCCGGGCATCACCGGTAGTGTACCGGGACCACCGGAGGGGTCCGGGGGTCCACCGGGAGGGGCCACGGGCCCCGGAGGCCTACACGGGCCAATAGTGGGAAGGAACCAGCCCCTAGGTGGGCTGGGGCGCCTCCCACCAAGGCCCAAGGCGCCTCCTAGAGGGGAAGGGGCAAACCCTAGGGCAGATGGGCCCTAAGGCCCACCCCAGGTGCGCCTCCCCTCTCCCCCTTGTGGCCGCCACCCTAGATGGGATCTAAGGCTGCCGCACCACTTGGGGTGGGAATCCTAGGTGGGGGCGCAGCCCTCCCTCTCCCCCTATATATAGTGGAGGCAAAGGGGCAGCCCAACACACGAAGTTCTTCCCATGTTGGCGCAGCCCTACCTCTCTCCCTCCTCATCTCTCCTAGTGCTTGGCGAAGCCCTGCTGGAGTCCCGTGCTCCTCCACCACCACCACGCCGTCGTGCTGCTGCTGGACGGAGTCTTCCCCAACCTCTCCTTCTCCCCTTGCTGGATCAAGGCGTAGGAGACGTCACCGGGCTGCATGTGTGTTCAACGCGGAGGCGCCGTTGTTCGGCGCTTAGATCGGAATCAACCGCGATCTGAATCACTGCGAGTACGACTCCTTCATCCGCGTTCTTGCAACGCTTCCGCTTAGTGATCTACAAGGGTATGTAGATGCACTCTCCTTCCCCTCGTTGCTAGATTACTCCATAGATTGATCTTGGTGATGCGTAGAAAATTTTAAATTTCTGCTACGATCCCCAACACTCCTAACTACTCCTCGAACTCAAACTCCATGTAGAATCATCCTCGAAATCCTATGGCTCCTGGACTCCATCATATGATTGCAGTAACCGGGAAAAGGGGAAAAAGAAGTAGGAAAGCAACAGTGAGTACTCATCCAAAGTACTAGCAAGCAAGGATCTACACTACATATGCATTGGTATCAATAAAAGGGGTAGTATCTGTGGACTGAACTGCAGAATTCCAGAATAAGAGGGGGATAGCTAGTTCTATCGAAGACGATGCTTCTGGCAGCCTCTATCTTGCAGCATGTAGAAGAGAGTAGATGGTAAGTTCACCAAGTATCATCGTATAGCATAATCCTACCCGGCGATCCTCTCCTCGTCACCCTGTTAGAGAGCGATCACCGGGTTGTATCTGGCACTTGAAAGGGTGTGTTTTATTAAGTATCCGGTTCTACTTGTCATAAGGTCAAGGTACAACTCCGGGTTGTCCTTTTACCGAGGGACACGACTATGCGAATAGATAAATTTCCCTGCAGGGGTGCACCACATTTCCCAACATGCTCGATCCCCTTTGGCCGGACACACTTTCCTGGGTCATGCCCAGCCTCGGAAGATCAACACGTCGGAGCCCCACCTAGGCACAACAGAGAGGTCAGCACGTCAGTCTAAATCTTATGGCGCAGGGGTCTCGTCCCATCGCCCATTGCACACCTGCATGTTGCGAACGCGGCCGGCGGGGAGACCTAGCCTCCCTTATACAAGAGCAGGTGTTCCAGTCCAACCCGGCGCGCGCCGCTCAGTCACTAACATCATGAAGGCTTCGGCT
This sequence comes from Triticum urartu, assembly GCF_003073215.2. NCBI lineage: Eukaryota > Viridiplantae > Streptophyta > Magnoliopsida > Poales > Poaceae > Triticum > Triticum urartu. The sequence goes on along the minus strand of NC_053028.1, from coordinate 198,904,111 downwards.
GATACCACGACATCGAGTGCCCATAACTGTTCCCGCGTAGTTGGTTAGTGCGTATAGGCCAGTGGCCAGACTCATATCGAATACCAAGATCTCGTTAAGCGTGCTATTTTGAAGTAATCGCGGATGCCGACCAGGGCCAGGCCCACCTCTCTCCTAGGTGGTGTCAACCTGCCCCTGTCGCTCTGCCACAAAGTAAAAGTTTGGGGCCGTCGGGAACCCAGGCCCACCACTACCTGGATGGAACCATCTGCCCCTTCAGCCCCCAACATCGAAATCACTTGCGGGTACTCTACGAGCCGACCCGACTTTAGTCACCACCTGTATAGTATGTATGTATATATGTATATACCTGTGATCACCTCCCGAGTGATCATGACCCGATAGTATAGCATGGCAGACGGACAAGAATGTAGGGCCACTAATGGAATACTAGCATCCTATACTAAGCATTTAGGATTGCAGGTAAAGGTAACAACAGTAGTAGCAAGGACAGGCTATGCATCAGAATAGGATTAACGGAAAGCAGTAACATGCTACACTATTCTAATGCAAGAAGTAGAGAGAAGAATAGGCGATATCGGGTTGATCAAGGGGGGGATCTTGCCTGACTGCTCTGGCAAGTAGGGGTCGTCAACAACGTAGTCGATCGGGGCACCAGTAGCAGCATCAGTCTTGTAGTCTACCGAAGAGAAGAGGGGGAAGAAACAACGAATACAATGCCAATACATGCATAATGATGCATGACATGACAAGTAACGGTGCTAAGTGTTCCCTAAGGTAGTAGGAGGTGATACCAGCGAAGGGGGAAAACATCCGGGAAAGTATCCCCGCTGTTTCGCGCTTTCAACAGATCAACCGGAGGGGGAAAGTTGTGTCTTCACTATGCTAGGGATGTGTGGCGGGCGAACGGGCTGCGCATTAGGATTCATCTTGTCGTTCTGAGCAACTTTCATGTATAATACTTTTTCATCTGACATACAGATTATTTTCTATTAATTTTCAAAGGTTTAAACAATTTCTAAAATTTCTGGTTTTATTTTAATTTGTTTTAATCCGAGTTGACCAAGTCAACTTTGACTAGTCAAAACGGCAGGGAGTGGCCCACATGTCATAGGTTGTACCTAAACAAATAAATAAAAGTAATTTGATTGAAAGGGAACCACATGTCATCTACACATTACTAATCAAGTGATTTAATTAACCTAACTATTCCTAGACTAATCTAACTGGGTGATACGTCTCCAACGTATCTATAATTTTTGATTGTTCCATGTTATTATATTATCAACCTTGGATGTTTTATATGCATTTATATGATATTTTATATGATTTTTGGGACTAACCTATTAACCTAGAGCCCAGTGCCAATTTCTGTTTTGCCTTGTTTTAGAGTATCGCAGAAAAGGAAAACAAACGGAGTCCAATTGACCTAAAACTTCACGAAACTTATTTTTGGACCAGAAGAAGCACACGGAGTATCGGAGATGGACCAGAAGTCCTGGGTTACCCATGAGGGTGGGGGCACGCCCCCTGCCTCGTGGACAGCTCAGAGATCCACCGACGTACTTCTTCCTCCTATATATATATATATATCCATATATCCTAAAAACTTCAAGGAACAGAATAAATCGGGAGTTCCGCTGCCAGAAGCCTCCGTAGCCACCGAAAACCAATCTAGACCCGTTCCGGCACCCTGCCGGAGGGGGAACCCCTCACCAGTGGCCATCTTCATCATCCCGGCGCTCTCCATGATAAGGAGGGAGGGGTCCACCCTCGGGGCTGAGGGTATGTACTAGTAGCTATGTGTTTGATATCTCTCTCTCTCATGTTGTTGAGATGGTACGATCTTGATGTATCGCGAGATTTGATATTATCGTTGGATCTTATGATGTTTCTCCCCCTCTACTCTCTTGTAATGGATTGAGTTTTCCCTTTGAAGTTATCTTATCGGATTGAGTCTTTAAGGATTTGAGAACACTTGATGTATGTCTTGCCGTGCTTATCTGTGGTGACAATGGGATATCACGTGATCCACTTGATGTATGTTTTGGTGATCAACTTGCGGGTTCCGCCCATGAACCTATGCATAGGGGTTGGCACACATTTTCGTCTTGACTCTCCGGTAGATACTTTGGGGCACTCTTTGAAGTACTTTGTGTTGGTTGAATAGATGAATCTGAGATTGTGTGATGCATATCGTATAATCATACCCACAGATACTTGAGGTGACATTGGAGTATCTAGGTGACATTAGGGTTTTAGTTGATTTGTGTCTTAAGGTGTTATTCTAGTACAAACTCTATGATAGATTGAACGAAAAGAATAGCTTCATGTTATTTTACTACGGACTCTTGAATACATCGATCAGAAAGGATAACTTTGAGGTGGTTTCGTACCCTACAATAATCTCTTCCTTTTTTCTCCGCTATTAGTGACTTTGGAGTGACTCTTTGTTGCATGTTGAGGGATAGTTATATGATCCAATTATGTTATTATTGTTGAGAGAACTTGCACTAGTGAAAGTATGAACCCTAGGCCTTGTTTCAACGCATTGCAATACCATTTGTGCTCACTTTTATCATTAGTTACCTTGCTGTTTTTATATTTTCAGATTACAAAAACCTTTATCTACCATCCATATTGCACTTGTATCACCATCTCTTCACCGAACTAGTGCACCTATACAATTTACCATTGTATTGGGTGTGTTGGGGACACAAGAGACTTTTTGTTATTTGGTTGCATGGTTGCTTGGGAGAGACCATCTTCATCCTACGCCTCCTACGGACTGATAAACCTTAGGTCATCCACTTGAGGGAAATTTGCTACTGTCCTACAAACCTCTGCACTTGGAGTCCCAACAACGTCTATGAGGGAGTCCTAAATTTGGGGGTCTCCGGACAGCCGGACTATATCCTTTTGGCCGGACTATTGGACTATGAAGATACAAGATTGAAGACTTCGTCTCGTGTCCGGATGGGACTCTCCTTGGCGTGGAAGGCAAGCTTGGCAATACAGATATGTAGATCTCCTCCCTTGTAACCGACTCTGTGTAACCCTAGAACCCTCCGGTGTCTATATAAATCGGAGGGTTTAGTCCGTAGGACAACATACAATTATACCATAGGCTGGCTTCTAGGGTTTAGCCTCTACGATCTCGTGGTAGATCAACTCTTGTAATACTCATATCATCAAGAGGGCTCGAACCTGGGTAAACATCGTGTCACCTACCTCCTGTTACCATCCGCCTTAGAGGCACAGTTCGGGACCCCCTACCCGAGATCCGCCGGTTTTGACACCGACATTGGTGCTTTCATTGAGAGTTCCACTGTGTCGTCATCATAAGGAGGTATGGCTCGTCTCGTTGTCAAGGACAACATCACCTCTGGGGGAGCCCTGGCTTTAGGCCAAACTCTCCGACTAGGCGGCTTCGTCATGACCGCCCGCTCGGCCGTTGCACCGACGATGACTTCTCGGGTCATCGAAAATAGCCTCCACATCGGCTCGAAATTCGCTGAGCAGATGGATCCGATGGAGCTCTCCTCTTTGAGCAAGCTCTTGGATCGCATCGCCGCTCTGGGAGTCGCTACGGACTACGATCGGATTGGCATAAACCCGACCAAAGGGAGATTAACTCTCCGTCGGTCACCCATCAGATAGCAGTGGTGGAGGAGCAATGCGGAGATTCTCCCTCTATCCCGAGGAAGAACTATGTCCGGATTCCCGAGCTCTCCGAGCCGGATACCCGCCCATAGGAGGACATCGCCCTAACCCTGAACCTAGAATCAGGCTGCATGCCGAACCTGCAGGGCAACATCTCAGAGCCCGAACTTCCAAGATCGGAAACTCCCCCGCCCTGGGGTCTCAGATTGGGTCAAGGTCTGGACTTGAATCCACCCACCCACCCAGATACAAACGATCTTTCCAACATTAGGCAAGATCCCCAAGAGATAGTACATCACTATTGGGCCAGATTCCTCCTTGTAATGAACAAGGTCAAGGACTGTCGCGAGCGAGACGCAATTTCGTTCTTTTGCAACAATTGCATGGACAAGGGAATCCTCAACGCCATAAGTTGCCATGACATAGCACACTTCGCTGACTTGGCGGCCATAGTACGGAAGTACTGTGCGATGGAAAGCACCTCGAAAACCCAAACAAAATTTTGGGATAATCCGGCTCTGACAAAACCCCCAGTCCGAAATAAAAGGGTGCAGTCTCATAAGTCGCCCGACTCAATTACAAAGAAGCAAAATCCCACTACAGAGTGTGAAACTGTATTGGAGGGATGGCTTAACGGGCCCTGCAAAATTCATAGTACAGCGGATACCATACCAAAACACAACCTTAGAGCATGTTGGGTACTCCGGCAGGTAGCCAAGAGCGGTGATGATCTCCTCATCCAAAACACCTCAGAGCACCATCCCGTGGATAACAATACAGTATTGACAGTCTTTGAGACCTTCGCCTCAAATAATAGGCGTAAGCGAGCACTCCGCAGCCTTGCCGAAGACTGCCATGTGGTAGCAATAAATCCATGGAGCGACACGGCTATCACCTTCAATGCCAGTGACGAACCTAAATTCCGAATAGCCTGAGCACCAGCCGCCTTGGTCCTCAGTCCAATTGTGGACGGCTTTCGGCTCACTAAAGTGCTCATGGACGGCGGCGGCAGATTAAACCTCATTTATGATGAGACTCTTCAAAAAATGGAAATAGACAGAAACCGTATCGAGCAAAGCAGCACGACCTTCCGAGGAATCATCCCTAGTCGGGAGGCACGTTGCGCTGGGAAAATCACACTAGATGTGGTATTCGGCACTCCGGAGAATTACAGGTCTGAAGAAATTACATTCCAAGTGGCCCCGTTCAGTAGCGGATACCACGCCCTTCTAGGGCGGGAGGCATTCACAATCTTCCAAGCCATACCCCATTACAGATACATGAAGCTCAAGATGCCCGGGCCCAATGGGATCATCACTCTAGCTAGTGATCCAGACATAGCACTCCGCGCCGAGAACAAAACTGCCGCACTGGCCCTCGAGGCATTATCCGAAGCCCTTCTGGCGGAGGAATTAACCGCGCCGCGCTCCACAGTGGACAGGGACGGCGTGATACTAGACAAAAGATCCAAGTCCACCTCTTTCAAACCAGCGGATGAAATAGTCAAATTCCAAGTCCATCCAATAGACCCTTCAAAAACAGCATCCATCGGGGCAAAGTTAAACCCCGCTATAGACGCCGCACTACGGGAGTTCCTGCGCGAGAATTGGGACATATTCGCGTGGCATCCTTCAGACATGCTAGGAATCCCATGCAGGCTGGCCGAGCATAGCCTTAACATTCTAAAAGGATTCAAGCCGGTCAAGCAGGCTCTTTGGCGTTTCTCTAAACCTAAGCGACAAGCCATGGGAGAGGAGCTAGCCAAGTTAGTGGAGGCCGAATTCTTTAGAGAAATAAAGCATCTGGACTGGCTAGCAAACCTGGTGATGGTACGAAAGAAGGACAAATCCTGGCGCCTATGCGTCGACTTCAAGGACCTCAATAAGGCTTGCCCAAAGGATCCCTTTCCCCTCACTTGCATCGATCAAATTATCGACGCTACCGCAAGACACGACTCATTGTGCTTCCTCGACGCATACTCCGGTTACCACCAAATTAAGATGGCGGAGTATGATCAAGCCGCAACGGCATTTACCACTCCATATGGCCCCTTCTGTTTTAACACAATGCCCTTCAAGCTCAAAAACGCCGGCGCAATGTATCAGCGCATGATTTAGACATGTCTGGAAAAGTAGATCGGCAAAACAGTGGAGGCATACATAGACAATGTGGTCGTTAAAACCAGACACATCGACTCCTTAATAGACGACTTGAGGCTCACGTTCGACAATCTCCGAACATACGACATTAAGCTCAATCCGGAAAAATGCATTTTTGGCGTACCCGTCGGAAAGCTCCTGGGCTTTATCGTCTCCAGTAGAGGAATTGAAGCAAATCCAGCTAAAATCTGAGCTCTGTCTCAGTTGGCTATCCCAACTGACCTCAAGCAAATCCAGAAGTTAACTGGATGTGTGGCGGCCTTAAGCCGCTTTATCTCCCGATTAGGAGAAAAGGCACTCCCCCTTTATCGCCTTCTTCGGCGCAGCGAACACTTTGAGTGGACGGACACAAGCACGGCCGGATTGGAAGAAATAAAATCCATCCTGGCCACCAACCCAATCTTGGCCGCGCCAAATTTTGGTGAACCAATGATGTTATATATAGCGGCAACTCACCAAGTTGTAAGAGCAGTGCTCGTCGTCGAACGAGAGACGGACAGACATAAATTCCCACTTCAAAAGCCGGTCTATTATGTGTCCACTCTCCTCACTCCATGCAAATCACGGTACCCACATTATCAAAAGATAGCATACATGGTATTCATGGCATCCCGGAAATTACGACACTACTTTCAAGAGTGTTCAATCACAGTGGCCTCAAAAGTACCACCTAATGACATAATAAACAACCGCGATGCCACGGGCCGGATTGCCGAATGGGCTATCGAGCTCCTCCTGTTCGACATAACATATAAACCACGGCGAGCCATTAAGTCGCAAGTACTGGCCGATTTCATCGCCGAATGGACAGGAGCCGAACTCCCTAAAGAGTAAGGCGCATACTCCAATTGGATCATGCACTTTGACGGCTCTAAAATGCTGGCTGGTCTTGGGGCTGGCATCGTCCTAACGTCCCCCACTAGAGATACAGTCCAATACGTACTCCAAATATTATATACAGATTCCAACAACGCAGTCGAATACGAGGCGCTATTACATGGTCTCCGGATGGCAGTTTCCATGGGCATTCAACACCTGGAGGTGCGTGGAGACTCGAACCTCGCAATATCTCAAATAAATGGAGACTTTGATGCCAAGGATCCGAAAATGGCGGCATATGGCAACGCCGTCCTCCAAATGTCAGCTCGGTTCGAGGGGCTTGAATTCCACCATGTGGCTCAGGAAAACAATCAAGCGGCGGATATCCTCGCCTGCATCGGCGCTAAGCGCGATCCTGTCCCACCTAACATCTTCTTGGAAAAACTGTTTAAGCCATCCGTTGTATGGGAAGGGGACACCGGTAGAAATAGTCCGGACCCGGCCACATCATCAGATACCGAACACTCTGACACAATCAGAGGCTCTGCCATCGAAATAACACCTTCAGCCCACGTGATGATGGCCGTCATCGCCTCATGGACAGAACCATTCCTAGCCAACCTAACTAGGCAGGAACTGCCCAAGGACCAAAATGAGGCACAATGCACAGTGTAGCGATCTAAAGCCTACAAGGTCCATGAGGGAGAGCTTTATAAGAATAGCACTACCGGAGTCCTTCAAAGGTGCATCTCCGAAGAGGAAGGGCGGAAGCTTTTGGCAGAAATCCATGCTAGACTCGGCGGCCATCACGCCGCAGCCCGGGCCCTTGTAAGCAAGGCCTTCCGTATAGGTTTCTATTGGCCGACGGCCCGAGCAGATGCACAACATCTGGTCCAAGATTGCGTCGGTTGCCAGCTTTTTGCAAACCAAAGCCATATGCTGCCCACCGCTCTCCAAACAATCCCCATTACGTGGCCCTTTGCGGTCTGGGGGCTTGATATGGTTGGACCCCTTAAAGGGGGGACCCATAAGAAAAAATACTTACTGGTCATGGTGGATAAATTCACCAAATGGATAGATGCCAAACCTGTCAAAATGGCTGAATCCGGACCGGTGATAGACTTCATATCTGGGGTTGTACACCGTTATGGCATCCCCCACATCATCATCACTGACAACGGCACGAACTTTACAGCCGACGAGGTAAAACTTTGGTGCAGGAACATGAGCATCAAGCTCGATTATGCTTCTGTCTATCACCCGCAAACTAACGGTCAAGTCGAGCGAGCAAATGGTCTTATCATGAGCGGCATCAAACCCAGATTTGTGCGATCCTTAGAGGAATCAAACACGCACTGGGTAGAGGAGCTCGACTCCGTACTATGGGGGCTATGGACCATGCCGAATCACACTACCGGGTACACACCGTTTTTATGGTGTATGGCGCAGAGGCGGTTCTGCCTTGTGACATAATTCATGACTCACCTCGAGTGCGCATGTACGAAGAAAAAGAGGCCGAGCTCGATCGGCAGGACAGTTTGGATGCCCTGGAGGAGGAGCGCGACGTGGCAAAAGCCCGTTCCGCATTCTATCAACAACAGGCTCGAAGGTATCAAAGCAGAGAAGTACGGGCCAAAACCTATAACGTTGGTGAACTAGTTCTACGCCTGCCGGAGAAGAAAAACAACAAGTTCAAGCCCAAATGGGAAGGTCCCTTTACTGTTGACCAAGTTCTGACCGGTGGAGCGTACCGTCTGCGGGATGCATCGGACAATCGTCTCGAGCCAAACGCATGGAACGCAGCCAGACTCCGAAGATTCTACGCCTAGTGCCGGACTCTATGTTCGTCTCCTTTCTTCCGTCAATTTTTTGCATATCAATTATCTGTCTTCTCTCTTTCTCTCTTTTTATTCTCCTCAAGGCCTTAAAAGGGTAAACTTGTGTGTTGGTTACACAATCTTGACGCGCTAACCGCGCTCATCATACCTGGGGGCTTCTTATACAGAAGCTTAAATATAACTATTTTTCTGGGCTTTACGCCCCACACATGTGTTATTCTTCCGCATGTACCTTTTTCGCCATTATATGCATCGATATGACTTAAGTTTTGGCCAAGCTGGGTTGCCTGGCTCTTGTATTTATGCCCTACGTTCCCATTAATTCGGCTAGGGCATAAGGGGAGCACCTCTGCGATTGTTACTGCCGGGTCAGCCGGATGTGTACCTCAGACTGGGTGAAGCCGAAAGCTAGCGTTCTTAAGGGAATATTCGGTCAGTGAACAAAAGATGACTTTTATTTTATTTGACACATGCCCCCAGATGTTTATAGCCTGCGTCTCTTTTCGCAGTTCGGACATGCACATTAGGGCATGCGTACCCAGGGAAAGGAACCCTTAACGGAACTATTCTCCCTGGAAGATGTTTCTTACTATCCATGTAGTTGGGTACTTGTCTGTTCAAGCACTTATGACCCCTACGCCTGGTTTCCATGCATACCCTGGGTTTTACATAACCGAGTGGGTATTCGGATACACTCCGGACTATCGGGTCCAGAGGTCGAAGCGAAAAGGTCTGCCATGACAAATGATTTACAATCCGGCTAGGGACATTATATATGTCACTTGAAGTACACAGTCACTAAGACTGATTAAATTCTTCTTCTATACCATCCAACAGGCTGTCTAGCCTACAATCCTGTTGGGAATACTTTGCGGCTAATTCTACTTGGTCATACACCAAACTGACGGGGATCTCTTTCCCATTGGGCCCCACAGGTCCGACCTCGGCCATGTGGTTTGGGTCAGCCTTGGTATATCGCGTCTACACCATAGCCCAGGCTTCCCTTGCACCTTGTCGGCAGGCTGATATCTTCCATATTCGGAAGCGCCGCCGCACTCCCTTGAGCTTCTCTATAAGCTCCCCCATGCCTCCTAGCGGGGACACGGATGGCCACAAGGCTTGGGCAATACCCTGCATCACCTGCCGAACTTGTTCGTGCAGTTGTGAGAGCTCTGGTAGAAGATCACCCGCAGACCCGGGCATCTCCTCCACGGGACGACCCGTCAGCATACCTGCAGACATAACTCTGTTAGCAGGCTTCTTCGCCGAACTCCTTCAAAAGTTCGTTCCAGCACTTACTAAAAATGTCGCGTCAAAGGCGCTTATTCTCCTTCATGGAGTCCGCAAGCTGGGCTCGGACGTCTTTTAGTTCCATGTCCAGTCGGATATTGGCATCCTGGAGATTATTTTTCTCCTTCCTGACCCACGTAAGCACGCGCTCGCCAGCATTTAGCTGTCGATTAGCAGATTGCGCATCCCCCGGCACGGCCTCCGGATTCACTCCGGGGTCATCTGCAACATCTACTGTTAGATTTGCATGCATGCCGCATACTATCTGGTACCTGTAACTCTTTGCAACGGAAGCAACTGTTACCAGAGGGGGCCTTCTCGGACTCCTTCAACGCGGCCACCACGGCCTATAGTTGAGCTTTGCACTCTTCCAGCTCATGAGACAATTGGGTATTCTTCTCTGTAAGAACCTGCACATTTAATGATCCTTAAATTAGTTGTGTCAACTATTTCAAGTCTCAGGGGCTACTGATATATATATAATCGTCAGATTTTCCTACCCGTATATCCTTTACATACTGGTCCGTGGCTCTGGCAAGACCATTTTGAGCAGCACGGACGTACGCGTCTCCTGAGTTGAAGGCATCGAACGCCTCTTGGGAGAAACAAGCGACACAGAGTACGGCCCGATGACGCCTGTGATTCATGGCGCTCTCCACTTCGGAATTTGTAGCGGATAGTCTGTCCACATCCTCCGTAGGAGGAGCATCCGGCGTCCGCCCGGTGTTAGCTTCTGCCTCTATGTCCGGCCCTGGAGCCCGACTGGTGGAGGCGTGATTGGCAGCCTCTCCGGATATAGTCCGGCGAGCGTTTTTCCTATTAGGAAACATGGATGTTAGTATATTTTAAAGAAAGACGACAACCACGGAGCAAGGTTTTATATCATACCTCTACGTCAGCGTCTCAGTCCTGACCGCCTTCCTTTTTGGCCTACCCGGCTTCGGTGCCCCTTGTTGGTGAGTCACTGCGGGTTCGGCATGGCGTACCGAAGGCCTTCCCTGTAAAACACCATATGTGTTTGGTAGGTGAAGTGCATAAAAGGGGATCCTTCTCGGAAGTTGGGACTCCGGTTTTCCCTTACCTGCGATGCAGGGAGTAGCCCAGGATAGTCGGCTATGATGGCCACCATGGCGTCATCGCAGCTCAATTGATAAAACATCATGTCTATCAGCTCCACAAATATGTCCGGATCCTCTTCAAGTCCGGGATCGAGGGCCCGGTCAGGATCCTCCGGTTGAGGAGGCGGGCTGGTGACCTCGCTTACAGCTTTTCGCAGTTCCTGCTGTGAAACGGCAAGTTGAGTGTTTACGATGAAGAATGCGGGAAGGTTGGGAGTAAGGAATGACGGCTCCCCAGCTTGGAGGGTTGTACATGGAGAATCCATCCTGCGGCTTAATACGGATGAACTCCTCTTCCTCTCCCTTGAACAACTCAGATAGAATTTTTGCTAAAGTAGCAGCGGAGTCCGGTCCCTTACGCCCGCAGCGGGTGCATCATCTTCCCCGTTAAAGCACCACAGGGGGTGCCCTCAATATTGAAGTGGCTGCACCCCCCCCCCCCCCCGCATTATGCATATTGACATAACCTCGATTATTGTCAATCCTGATTGAGCCAACACTTTGATCCGGTCCATCAGGTAAAGGACTTCTCCGTTATCTTCCTCCTGGGGGCTCCGTGGGCGCCAGCTTCGGTGTTTCTTCAGAGGAGCATTGCGGAACTCGGGAAGACCCCTCCGAAAAGGATTTGGAAGGGGGACGTCCTCCATATAAAACCACTCCGAAGGCCAGTCTTTGGATGTCTTCTTCGGGGTACCAGACATGTATCTGGTCCCGGCGATGCGCCATATTTCGGCTCTGCCCACTTGATATAGCGACCCCTCCTGTGTATGGGGCACAAGGCAGAATAGCCTCTTCCACAACTCGAAATGAGCCTCGCAGCCCAGAAACAACTCGCAAAGGGCAACATAATCAGCGATGTGTAATCTGGAAGCAGGGGTGAAACTGGAGGCCGTAAAACTCCAGGAGCCCACAGAGGAATGGATGGATTGGAAATCCAAGTCCCCTTAGTAAATAAGGGACAAGGCATACCCGCTCCCCCTTGGAGGGATTGGGGAAGCTCTCCGCTTGCTCACCGCCATTATAGGTGGCGAGCCCAGCTCGAACGGGCACCATATATGCTGGAGGGAGAAATCCCTGGGTCTGCAACTCTACTAATCGGCTGTGCGGGACGGAACACTTCTCCCAGTCACCGGGCTTAGGGCTACGGGAGAGGGAGGAGGAGCTGCGGTGGCCGGCCATGTTGGAATGGATTTTTCCGAGCGCACTCTGATGGATACTCATCGTGGGAGGATTGTATGATTTGGATCTAAGAATCCCCGTCCCTTTAATAGACAGTTTATTTACATGGCTAGGGTGGCGAATGTAAAAATGCCCTGGCTCCTCGCATTCGCTCGACACGTGGAAGATAGCCCTTATTGGGCGCAGAAGCCAAGAAGTGCAACATTTATGGGGAGCCAGACACTACTCAGCAGGTATTCAGAATTTGGAGAAGAACCCGCCTTGCAATGCCGAAGACAATCTGCGCACTGGACTCATCGTCATTGAAGTCTAGTTCGGGGGCTACTGAGGGAGTCCTAGATTAGGGGGTCTCCAGACAGCCGGACAATATCCTTTGGCCGGACAGTTGGACTATGAAGATACAAGATTGAAAACTTTGTCCCGTATCCGTATGGGACTCTCCTTCGCGTGGAAGGCAAGCTTGGCAATACATATATGTAGATCTCCTCCCTTGTAACCGACTCTGTGTAACCCTAGCCCCCTCCGGTGTCTATATAAACCGGAGGGTTTAGTCCATAGGACAACATACAATCATACCATAGGCTAGCTTCTAGGGTTTAGCCTCTACGATATCATGGTAGATCAACTCTTGTAATACTCATATCATCAAGAACAATCAAGCAGGACGTAGGGTATTACCTCCATCAAGAGGGTCCGAACCTAGGTAAACATCGTGTCCCCTGCCTCTTGTTACCATCCGCCTTAGATGCACAGTTCGGGACCCCCTACCCAAGATCCGCCGGTTTTGACACCGACAGTCTACAAGAAGAAGGTTGTGTAGTGACATCAAGCTCTTTTCTGGTGCCGTTGCCAGGGAGGTTAGCGCCTGAAGGTATATCTTTAGATCTTGCAATCGAATCTTTTTGTTTCTTGTTTTAGCACTAGTTTAGTTTATAAAAGAAAACTACAAAAAAGTATGGAATTGAGTTTACCTCATACGCTTCATCTTTTTAATATCTTTCGTGAGTATGATGGAAAGGAAAATTGTGCCAAAGTGTTAGAATAAGAATGCATTAAAATGTTTGGTACTAAATCTTTGAATGATGAGAATGATTGCAATGTTATTAGTATGAACTCTTTGAATATCCATAGTACTAACGATGATTGCACTAGTCATGATGAGAATGTCTCTTATAAGCATGTCGATTTTTGCAGAGTGCATAGAGTTTGCAAGTACACACCAATTAGGGAAGATAGATTTTGCAAGAGGCAAGTACTTAGAAACTAAATGGTTGCAAGAAAGGCTAGATGTTTGTGCTAAAAATTTAAATTTTCTTAGCCGCACTTGTGAACTTTGCAATGAACGTGGTCATTTAACCATCTGACGCAAATTGTTTCATGATCTAATCGTTTCCAAAAATTGTGATGACTTGATTTCCCTTGCACATCATAATGAACTTAGTTTGCTTATGGGTTATGAAGAAATGAAACGTATAATTAACTATCTTCCAGTATTTGCTCGTGATAAACTTCTTGATTTTGATCTAGAGGAAATTTATATGTATTGTGCGGTAAATTGTATTGAAAATCCTTATATTGCCAATTACATAAAGAAAAGAAAACAAATAGAAGATGAAGAGAATACTAATGAAAGGGACGAGACTTCCCAATATCCTCCTATTATTTCTTATGATGAATCAGGTAACAAGGAGGAGCCTTCTATTCAACCAATCTCATTAATAAGGAGCTCCAAAAAGAGGGTTGAACCCACACATGATGTGAAGAAGAAAAAGAAAAACGGAGAAGTAAAGGTAAAAAGGTATCCCTCCCAAATGATGTTGCTCCTATTAGTCCTTGTGATGATGATAATTGCTATACTATTGGTGATGTCCATACTATTAATGATGAGAGTGATTATGCTTATGATATGAAAAGGCCCAAGCTTGGGGATGCTATGTTTGATGAAGACGATGTTTTTGAGAATATATTTTCTGCAACTAATGTTTGTCCCAAGCTTGGGGATGCTACGTTTAATGAAGATGATATTTTTGGTCTCCCAAGTTTTGATATGCAAATTTATAATGATGATAGGATGCCTCCTACTTATGATGATTATATTGATGAAAGTGGGTTTGTAAGAGTGTAAACTTTAGGAAGTAATGATCCCACTATTTTGGAGGATGTTGAATCTTATTGTGATAATTATTAAAGTGGATTTGGAGAGGTTATGACTTTATTTAGTAATGATTCCACTATCTTGGAAGAGGTTTCAATTGATTATGATGAGAACAAAGTTGCTACTTATGATGATTATTGTGATGACACGTATGCTATAAAAAGTAGTGATGATTATATTTATAAAAAATTTCATGATTATGATTACGCCTTTTCTGAACATTACTCTTTTAATGTGGAAACACTTTATAGTATTCAAGTCCCTTATGATACTCCCACTATTCTGAATGAGAAGAATTTTGCTTATGTGCAGAGTAATAAATTTTCTATGCTGTAGATAATGAAAAGAATGCCTTATGTGATTGTTATATTGTTGAACTCATTCATGATGCTATTGAAAATTATTATGAGGGAGGAATATATGCTTGTAGGAATTGCAATGATATCAAGTTTCCTCTCTATGTGCTTAAAGTTTTGAAGTTATGCTTGTTGATTATTGTTCCCACAAGTTGTTTGCTCACAAAATCCCTATGCATAGGAAGTGGGTTAGACTTAAATGTGATAGTCATATTCTTCATGATGCTCTCTTTGTGTTACAATTCTTATCTTTTATGTGAGCATCATTGAAATCATCATGCCTAGCTAGGGGCGTTAAACGTTAGCGCTTGTTGGGAGGCAACCCAATTTTATTTTTGTTCCTTGATTTTTGTTCCTTTTTAGTAATAAATAATTAATCTAGCCTCTGTTTACATGTAGTTTTATGTTTTAATTAGTGTTTGTGCCAAGTAGAACCTTTGGGAAGACTTGGGGAAAGTCTTTGCGGTCATGCTGTAAAAAACAGAAACTTTAGCGCTCACGAGATTTGCTGCCATTTTTTATTGGAGAGTCATATTTAGTTAATTCTTTTTGCATATGATTAATAGATAAATTCCTCACGTCCAGACATTTTGTTTAGAATTTTTGGGGTTCCAGGAGTATACGTTTGATCCAGATTACTACAGACTGTTCTGTTTTTTACAGATTCTATTTTCTATGTGTTGTTTGCTTATTTTGATGAATCTATGAGTAGTATCGGAGGGTATGAACCATAGAGAAGTTGGAATACAGTATGTTTAACACCAATATAAATCAGGAATGAGTTCATTACAGTACCTTGAAGTAGTGTTTTGTTTTCTTTCGCTAACGGAGCTCATGAGATTTTCTATTTTGAGTTTTGTGTTGTGAAGTTTTCAAGTTTTGGGTTAAGTTTTGATGGATTATGGAACAAGGAGTGGCAAGAGCCTAATCTTGGGGATTCCCAAGGCACCCCAAAAGTAATATTCAAGGACAACCAAAAGCCTAAGCTTGGGGATGCGCCGGAAGGCATCCCCTCTTTCGTCTTCGTTCATCGGTAACTTTACTTGGAGCTATATTTTTATTTACCACATGATATGTGTTTTGCTTAGAGAGTCATTTTATTTTATTTAGTTTTGCTTGCTGTTTGAATAAAATACCAAGATCTGAAATTCTTAAATGTTAGAGAGTCTTCACATAGTTGCATAATTATTCGACTACTTATTGATCTTCACTTATATCTTTCGGAGTAGTTTGTTTGTTGCTCTAGTGCTTCACTTATATCTTTTTAGAGCACGGTGGTGGTTTTATTTTATAGAAATAGATGAACTCTCATGCTTCACTTATATTATTTTGAGAGTCTTTAGAACAGCATGGTAGTTTGCTTTGGTTATGAAACTAGTCCTAATATGATAGGTATCCAAGTGGGATATAATAAAAACTTTCATGAGCGATGGTCGGGGTCGAGCGATGGTCTTTTCCTACCAATCTACCCCCCTAGGAGCATGCGCGTAGTACTTTGTTTCGATAACTAATAGATTTTTGCAATAAGAATGTGAGTTCTTTATGACTAATGTTGAGTCCATGGATTATACGCACTCTCACCCTTCCACCATTGCTAGCCTCTCTAGTATCGCGCAACTTTCGCTGGTACCTTAAACCCACCATATACCTTCCTCGTAACAGCCACCATACCTACCTATCATGGCATTTCCATAGCCATTCCGAGATATATTGCCATGCAACTTACCACCATTCCATTTATTATGACACGCTCCATCATTGTCATATTGCTTTGCATGATCATGTAGTTGACATCGTATTTGTGGAAAAGCCACCGTTCATAATTCTTCCATACATGTCACTCTTGATTCATTGCACATCCCGGTAAACCATCGGAGGCATTCATATAGAGTCATATTTTGTTCTAAGTATCGAGTTGTAATTCTTGAATTGTAAGTAAATAAAAGTGTGATGATCATCATTATTAGAGCATTGTCCCAGTGAGGAAAGGATGATGGAGACTATGATTACCCCACGAGTCGGGATGAGACTCCGGACTAAAAAAGGGGGCCATAAAAAAAGAAAAAGAGAAAAGGCCAAATTAAAAAAATGAGAGAAAAAGAGAGAAGGGACAATGCTACTATCCTTTTACCACACTTGTGCTTCAAAGTAGCACCATGATCTTCATGATAGAGAGTCTCTTATGTTGTTACTTTCATATACTAGTGGGAATCTTTCATTCTGGAACTTGGCTTGTATATTCCAATGATGGGCTTCCTCAAAATGCCCTAGGTCTTCGTGAGCTAGCGAGTTGGATGCGCACCCAATTAGTTTCTTTTTGAGCTTTCATACACTTATAGCTCTAGTGCATCCGTTGCATGGCAATCCCTACTCACTCACATTGATATCTATTGATTGGCATCTCCATAGCCCGTTGATATGCCTAGTTGGTGTGAGATTATCTTCTCCCTTTTTGTCTTCTCCACAACTACCATTCTATTCCATCTATAGTGCTATGTCCATGGCTCATACTCATGTATTGCGTGAAGATTGAAAAAGTTTGAGAACATCAAAAGTATGAAACAATTGCTTGGCTTTTCATCGGGGTTGTGCATGATTTAAATATTTTGTGTGGTGAAGATGGAGCATAGCCAGACTATATGATTTTGTAGGGATAACTTTCTTTGGCCATGTTATTTTGAGAAGACATGATTGCTTTGTTAGTACGCTTGAAGTATTATTATTTTTATGCCAATATTAAAATTTTGTCTTGAATCTTATGGATCTTAATATTCTTGCCACAATAAAGAGAATTACATGGATAAATATGTTAGGTAGCATTCCACATAAAAAATTCTGTTTTTATCATTTTCCTACTCGAGGACGAGCAGGAATTAAGCTTGGGGATGCTGATACGTCTCCAACGTATCTATAATTTTTGATTGTTCCATGCTATTATATTATCAACCTTGGATGTTTTATATGCATTTATATGCTATTTTATATGACTTTTGGGACTAACCTATTAACCTAGAGCCCGGTGCCAGTTTATGTTTTTTCCTTGTTTTAGAGTATCGCGGAAAAGGAAAATCAAACGGAGTCCAATTGACCTGAAACTTCACGAAACTTATTTTTGGACCAGAAGAAGCCCACGGAGTATCGGAGATGGACCAGAAGAGTCCCGGGCTGCCCACGAGGGTGGGGGCGCGCCCACCCCCTGGGCGCGCCCCCTGCCTCGTGGACAGCCCGGAGATCCACCGACGTACTTCTTCCTCCTATATACCCATATACCCAAAAAAATTCAGGGAATAGAATAGATTGGGAGTTCCGCCGCCAGAAGCCTCTGTAGCCACCGAAAACCAATCTAGACCTGTTCCGGCACCCTGCCGGAGGGGGAACCCCTCAACGGTGGCCATCTTCATCATCCTGGCGCTCTCCATGACAAGGAGGGAGTAGTCCACCCTCGGGGCTGAGGGTATGTACCAGTAGCTATGTGTTTGATCTCTCCCTCTCTCGTGTTCTTGAGGTGGTACGATCTTGATGTATCACGAGCTTTGCTATTATAGTTGGATCTTATGATCTTTCTCCCCCTCTACTCTCTTGTAATGGATTGAGTTTTCCCTTTGAAGTTATCTTATCGGATTGAGTCTTTAAGGATTTGAGAACACTTGATGTATGTCTTACCGTGCTTATCTGTGGTGACAATGGGATATCACGTGATCCACTTGATGTATGTTTTGGTGATCAACTTGCGGGTTCCGCCCATGAACCTATGCATAGGGGTTGGCACACATTTTCGTCTGGACTCTCCGGTAGAAACTTTGGGGCACTCTTTGAAGTACTTTGTGTTGGTTGAATAGATGAATCTGAGATTGTGTGATGCATATCGTATAATCATACCCACGGATACTTGTGGTGACATTAGGGTTTTGGTCGATTTGGGTCTTAAGGTGTTATTCTAGTACGAACTCTCTGATAGATTGAATGGAAAGAATAGCTTCATGTTATTTTACTACGGACTCTTGAATAGATCGATTAGAAAGGTTAACTTTGAGGTGGTTTCGTACCCTATAATAATCTCTTCGTTTGTTCTCCGCTATTAGTGACTTTGGAGTGACTCTTTGTTGCATGTTGAGGGATAGTTATATAAACCAATTATGTTATTATTGTTGAGAGAACTTGCACTAGTGAAAGTATGAACCCTAGGCCTTGTTTTAACGCATTGCACTACCATTTGTGCTCACTTTTATCATTAGTTACCTTGCTGTTTTTATTTTTTTATATTACAAAAACCTTTATCTACCATCCATATTTCACTTGTATCACCATCTCTTTGCCGAACTAGTGCACCTATACAATTTACCATTGTATTGGGTGTGTTGGGGACACAAGAGACTTTTTGTTATTTGGTTGCAGGGTTGCTTGAGAGAGACCATCTTCATCCTATGCCTCCTATGGATTGATAAACCTTAGGTCATCCACTTGAGGGAAATTTGCTACTGTCCTACAAACCTCTACACTTGGAGGCCCAACAACGTCTACCAAGAGAAGGTTGTGTAGTAGACATCACTGGGCCGACCATACTGGGCACTAGCATGTTGGCTGAACATGCTAGGCACGCATGCACCGGAGTGCATAGCGGCCTTGGCCTACGACGGCGGCAACAAGCAGTGGCCAATAGCATTAGTGGTAGGGATTAGCAGCAACAGCGACAGGGATTAGGAGCAGAAACAGCAGTAGTGGCGGCATGAGCAGCAGCAAAGCGGCAGGCGCGCGCAGCAAGCGATGAGGAGCATCAGAACACAACAGCAGTTCCTACGGGAGGCATGCGGGCGCGGGCGCGCGAGCAGGGAGCGGCTGGCGCGCGGGCTGGGCGCACAACAAGGCGCAGTTAGGGAAGCCCAAGGCGCGGGCCGGGCGCAGCCACGGGAAGGGGGCGCGGCCAGGGAGGTTTGTGGGGTGGAGACTACACATGGTGAGCGGGAGGTCAACGACAGCGGCCTATGGCGTCTATGAGGATAAATCGAGTATGGGAAGGGGGCAACCGGCGGAGAGGCTCGCTGCGGGTCCGATGGCGCGCTCGAGGAGGCCGGTGAGGTCGTGGTGGTGTAGATCGACGGCGACGACGTGCGGTGGCTGAAGCAGAAAAGACGAGGTTGATGGCGATGGCCATGCAGCTCGCCTCCTAGTTTCGATGCCCGGAACGTACGCGGACGAGCGCGATGAACGTCCAGGACGTGCTCCCACCCACCGGAGAGGTCGGTGGACACGTCACGACGAGGAAGTGGTGACCGTGTGAGCTTGCGATCTCAAAATCGACCCACAGGAGAGGGGGCGATGGGGATCCAAGGGGAATGGGAGAGGGCGAGCTAGGGTTTCGGGGGAACACCTAAGTAGGGTTGGGGAGGGGCACGTGGTGGCCATCCACCTCCATGGCACCGTGGATGTGTGCCACGACCTCCCCTGCCTCCCCATCCTACAGCGAGAAATGAGATGGCCTGCTAGGTGGGCTGGGCCGCACTGTGGCTTCGGTCGGGCCAATTTACAGTAGAACTTCTTTCTTTCCCTTTTTTTTGTATTTGTCTTAACTAGTGTTTTCTATTTTGTTTTGCTGGCCAATGATCTTTGTTTAATTATGAGATTTGGCATATAAATAATAGATAGCATTATAGGGTTGCACAAAAGGTTTGGGGCCAAATGGAGTTGTTCAAAAGTAGCCTTGAATTTAAATGGCTTACTTAAGTGTTGTTGGTCCAACTTTAAATACCTTAAGGGCATTTAAAATAATCAAATGATGATTGTTAATTCATGAAAAATTCTTAGAGAATATTTGGGACATAACGAACATTTTTGTTTCGAATAAATAATTATTTGACTTGTAATTTAATTTGAATTTAAACCGTTTTTGAATCTAAGTGATATTAGCAACAGTAATATTTGATGACAAGGCATCTTTGATAGGGGATAACTGTAGCTTAATTATTCGGGCGTCACAATTCTCCTCCACTACAAGAAATCTCGTCCTGAGATTTAGGAGGGGGAGTAAGGGGGAAAGACTCGGGAAGGACGGAGCTCAACACTTGATAGGTACCTGGGGGCTATCTCAGTGAACGTGGCATAGAGGCATCTCTCGAGTTGAAAAAATAAAACACATCAAGAGTAAAGTACGAAGGTACAATAAGAAAGTTTCAAGCAGCCAGGCAATCGTTCAATGCCTAGTCAGAAGGTGAAAGGGTCTTAGGGCAACGTGAATAAGTATTGCGTCTGATACCAGAATAGATCACTAGGAATGTGGCTCGCGAATTGCATATGAAGCCAAGCGTGAGGATTAACTTTGGAAACATGGTGTACAGGGGAGTCAGGTTTCGATCCTGGGACCTGTGGGTTATGGGCCCACCATGTGGGTTAAAAGTAGGAAGGGCGGTGACATCTTGCACGATCATGATAGCAAGGCATGTTAGTTATGCCAGCAACAACATCTGTACCAAGGGCAAGGGATGAAGAGAACCATTCTCCTGCTCGTTGAACGAGGCAGACCAATAGGCAAAGTTCTCGTCCGTCGGTGGTTACCGGAATGTCATCAACAATAGTAACAGGGTCTTGCCAACACGATTGTACACCAAGGTGTTTACATAAGCATAAGAATATTACTGCTTAGATCATATAGGACACCAAAAAGGTCAAACAAACCAATGGAAAGGAAAAATGTGTTCAAACACATATTTCAGGGGTATATCCTTCCCAAGGACAAGCAGAGCATGATATCCATGATAGGATATAACGTAGAAAACCTTTTAGGAAAGGGGAGAGAAATATCATGACATTACCCATACAACGGTGTTTGGGGTAATTGAGCAAGAAATATTTAGCATTGGGCTTCAAATGTTTTTGTTGAAAATTGGAGTACCACAGACGTGCTTCGAGATAGCATTGACATGGTCTTCAAGCAAAGATTGAAATTGGATACACAAAGGATTCATCAGGAACAACATACAGAATAAGTCTTACGATTTCCTCATGGAAGAATGGTTAACCTTGCTAAACAGGAAACTATAACAATAGGTTCTCCGTCCAGGTGTGCTAGGCATGACATCACCTTACCGAGTCATATAAAGACCAGTGTTATAACACTTGGAAATATGTTCCAACCGTCATATCTAACCAAGATTCAGATCTGATCGGTGTCTGGATACCTCAGACTCAGGATGCCTGAGAAGAAAAAGGTGCAACACAACATGACGGGTTGACATTGTAAGTTTCTCGGGAAATGAACCATGTAAGCAAATTCTGAAACAAGAGTTCATCATTAAAACTAAGGAGAGGATGAAGAGGTGGGTGATCGGATCAGCAACAATTCATCAAGATTTCCAAAAGGACGGATTCCCCAACTATGAGACCAAGGAGATATCATTTTTCAGATCAAATGATATATTGATGTATGCTCGAGGAAAACATACACAATTACACATTGGTTGAAAGGTGCACGCGAGATATGGTCTTAGGTGGGATGATCAATGCTAGAATGGCGATTCAATAATTAATAGTCTAAGAATGAACCATCGATCGTTAACTTCAAAGCAATAGGGTTGCTAGAAGTACAGAATCCAAACAGCACCGCTCACTTGTTGGTATCCCGGTTAGAATCAACACGGGAACCAAGAAAGAATGGTGATGGTGAGAAGTATCACTATTTCAAGAATTCTTAAGGCACGGAGCAATCCTCAGAACATCCTTGACGTAAAAGACAATAATACTTCAAGGTAGAATATAACCCAAGGTAGATAGTAAGGAAATTAAGGTACAACAAAAAACATGAACAAGTTTGTGTTGGGGGGAGGCAAGAATGTTGTCGATGATAACACAAATCATTGAGGGGCAAGGATGGTATTTCCCATCATAAATTCGATTGATATCCTGGAAGAGCTCAGAATGTTGATGATGATCACGATGCAATTGTCAAGAGATTTCATGAAGATGTAATCGATCGGCGATGACATCAAGTCAAAGGAATGATGAAGCGAAAGGTTATTGGAACCACGGGTACGTCACTAACTCGGAATCAAGCTAGTTGTTCAAGGTGAAATGATATGACAAGGAAAGTCGATGTAAGCTTAGCTCATTGTCGAATATTGTGCTCTGGGAAGGACCAGGTAGCATAGTTAAAAAGTTGCATGATAATGATATAGCCGATCACGCTAGGAATGACTTGAAGGATTAATAAACTCATAAAAAATGAAAATTACTTAGAGTCATTTCATCAGAGTGCGGAAGCAATTCACAGACACAAAATGATATTATATCAAGGGTAACTATTATTACAAGAAGCTTCCATGATAGGATCTACATCGTTTCCATGGGCATGAACACAAAGTCCAAGCTCGACTCCGACTTCTACAATGCATAATCTTTCATTCACTTCTCGCGTTTGATGAAGTTGTAGTGTTGAAATTTTATCTGGCAAAATACCAGAAGAGTATGACTTGTGAAAACTCTCGGATTCACACGGATTAGGGAAGGCATAGGTTCAATCCATCGGGTCATCTTAGGAATATATACCGCAACTTCAAGAATATAATAAAACATGCTTGAGAAATCAGAGAATACAATTTCCCAAAGGCATTATATATATCCGTGGAAAGGCTCACAAGGTTATTGAATATGAAGGAAGTTGTCGGATGAAGTCCAACAAAGGATCTGGTGGTCCACAAGGGATCTGATGTGAGTATGGGTACTCAACAAGAAGAAAAAGAATGCAAGGAGATCAGAATATAGAAGCAACTGACTAACTCAAAGCTCAATTGCAAATGAATTATGAATTCCATGTCAAGGGATCAGAAGCAACTCTCTGATTAGAGATGGATAAGTTGATTAGCCGTAGGGGTACAATCGATGGCAATTTGATTGGTCGAGAACCAGCTCCTATTCAAAATGATGTCTGCGCCGGAAGGATGAATTCTAGGATCTAATTGAGGATTGCGAGCATTCACAACTTATTGAATCAATGGACTCAAAATGATAGTGACAAAGGATGCCAATAAGATTACTATACTTATGGGATTAACCATAATGCAAGCAAGCAAGAATTTCAAAAGCAATAGACCGCTAAGGATTTTCGGAAGATCGAATGATGTTTCGAAGACTTTTGTGAAACACATGAACTACTGGTGATGAGCGGATACTCGATAAGTGCGAGGAATTATCTGCAAGGGTATTCATGTGGAAAAGAACTGCAGGGCAGTAGGCACAAAGTATTCTCAGAACAATAGAGGGAATTTCGGTGTATCTTGTAATAACAAGATCAACTAGCACTAGTAGAAAACAGGGCTTTGGTCACGGGGCAATATTCACATTAGTCTCGGTTCAGTCACGAACCGGGACTAATGTGAGCATTGGTCCCGGTTTGTGCAGCTAGGGCATTAGTCCCGGTTCACCTGAGCCCTTTAGTCCCGGTTTGAGACACGAACCGAGACTAAAGGGTGTGATGCCCTTTAGTCCCGGTTTGTGTCTCAAACCAGGACTAAAGATTAGACCTTTAGTCGCGGTTTGAGACAAAAACCGGGACTAAAGGGTGCGATTCCCTTTAGTCCTGGTTTGTGTCTCAAACCGGGACTAAAGGTCCCATTTTCAAACTCTACCCCCCCCCCCCCCCCCCCCCCCTTTTTTTTTTTTAAAAAAAAAAAAAAAAAAAAAAAATTTTCAAACCCCCCCCCCCCCCCCCCGGATTGCCTTTTTTGTTTTTAAAAAATCAAAAGAAAATGATAAAAACTTCAAAAAATAAAATCCTTCGAGAGATAGTTATATTACTACATCTACTAGTTAGGAAAATTTAAAAACTTAAATTTGGACAAGTTTTGCAAAAAATGTAGGGAAAATGTAAAACGGCCGGAAAAAACGTATAATATATCAAAATGTTCGGAACGAAAATCCGCATCCGATGGAGATGGCCTACGGCTTGTTTGCAAATTTTTAGAATCCACAAATTCTAAAAGGAAAAAAAGTTATGCTCAAATTTCAGGGTTTTTTTTGAATTTTTGTTAAATCTGGTCAAACTATGGTCAAACTACTTATTCAAGAGGTATTAGTGTTACTAAATAATTATTCAAGAATATTAGTGTTACTAAATAATTATTTCAGTTTTTTTGAATTTCGGTCAACTATGGTCAAACTATGGTAAAACTACTTATTCAAGAAATATTAGTGTTACTAAATAATTATTGATTTTTAGAACAATAGTTTCAAACTCAAACAGTGAAATGTGTGACTTCATGCTCAAGCTAAATTCCTGAGGGTTAATAGGATTGACATCTTACTATTGTCAGGAAAACAACAAGTGTAGACTTGGAAACGAGGGAGAATAGAACCCGGAAGTTAAGCGTGCTCAGGCTGGAGTAGTGAGAGGATGGGTGACCGTTCGGGAAGTTAGATGATTTGGAATGATGAGGGATGATTAGAGATTAAAGGTTAAATTGAGCAGTGATGAGGGGTGATTAGAGATTAGAGGTTAAAATAATTCAGAAATTTGAAATTCAAAAAAAAATTCAAAAAAAATTTAAAAAAAATTCAAAAAAAATCATAAAATTTCCTTTAGTACCGGTTGGTGTTACCAACCGGGACTAAAGGTGGACCTCCAGGCAGCGGCCACGTGGAGGGCCTTTAGTCCCGGTTCCAGTTAGAACTAGGACTAAAGGGGGGGGGCTTTAGTACCGACCCTTTAGTCCCGGTTCCAGAACCGGGACTAAAGGCCCTTATAAACCGGGACTAAAGGCCCTTTTTCTACTAGTGTAGGGATGAATGTATGAACGACAAATGTAGGTAGTTATCCATAAGGATACATCGGTGGTAGGGAATTATAAAAGCGATGGCACATAGTCTCGAGAGAACATCGTAGGGTGTCTACGGAATCTCTTGGTGAAACAAGCGATCGTTCGGAACGAGGGGCTCTTTGGGAGAAAGTATTTACGAGAACCTAGAGTTAGAGTTAGCAAGATCATTTAACCAGAATAGGGGAGAGATAAGAGTCCCAGAGTATAGACGAGGAGTAAAAGATCCTAATACCACCCAATGTTGACATGGGCCCATGGGCCGTACAGCCATGTTAGTAAAAGAGTCTTCATCGACTAGACTCAACATCGACCAAGGAGTGTGGAAGGGGGATTGCTACAGGCAATCGGCTCTGATACAACTTGTGGCGCCCCGATTTGACCGTACACTAATCATACATGCAAATGTGTACAATCAAGATCAAGGACTCACGGGAAGATATCACAACATAACTCTAGACACAAAATAAAATAATACAAGCTTTATATTACAAGCCAGGAGCCTCGAGGGCTCGAATACATAAGCTCGAATGCACAAGAGTCAGCGGAAGCAATAATATATGAGTACAGACATAAGTTAAACAAGTTTGCCTTAAGAAGGCTAGCACAAAAGCAACAACGATCGAAAAGGCAAGGCTGAGCGAGTCCTGGACTAAGGGGTCCTCGGGCGTCCGGCCTGTTATCCTTTGGGCCGGACTGATGGGCTGTGAAGACATGAAGGCCAAAGACTGCACCGTGTCCTGATTGGACTCTACTTGGCGTGGAAGGCAAGCTTGGCGACCAAAGATTCCTTCTTATGTAACCGACTCCATGTAAACCATAGATCCCCTCGGTGTCTATATAAACCGAAGGGGATAGTCCGGAAAGGACACCACATATACTCATTACCATACCCATATAGGCTAGACTTCTAGGGTTTAGCCATTACGATCTCGCGGTAGATCAACTCTTGTAATACTCATATTCATCAAGATCAATCAAGCAGGAAGTAGGGTATTACCTCCATAGAGAGGGCCCGAACCTGGGTAAACATCGTGTCCCCCGTCTCCTATTACCATCGATCCTAGAAGCACAGTTCGAGACCCCCTACCCGAGATCCACCGGTTTTGACACTGACATTTGTGCTTTCATTGAAAGTTCTGCTATGCCGTCGATAAAAGGTTCGATGGCCCCTTCAATCGTCAATAATGATGCTGTCCAAAGAGGAACCTTCCTCCCCGGACATATCTTCGTATTCGGCGGCTTCGTACTGCGGTCCAACTCGCTTGGCCATCTGGAGCAGATCGACAGCTATGCCCCTGGCCATCAGGTCAGATTCGGAATCTTGAACTACGTCATGGATATCCATAAAGACTTGATCTTCGAGGGATTTGAACCTGCGGCGGTCGCTCCCCCTCATCCCATGAACGTGACTTAAATCTGTCATCGGATCACACCCAGGAGATGGTCCCTGCGGCTGCGACAACCTTAGAGCCAAAGCAGATCGAGCCATCCGAGGCCGCAGAGTCCGCGGTGTTGGAGCAGCACATGGACTCGATGCCCTGCAATATTCGCTTTAACGGAACTTCGGACTCGTCTCCGGTTATAAGTTCCGGATTATGTACGCCAACAGACACCGAGCTAGATCAGTTATCGATCTTCGAGTTCAGCGCCGCTGGCATTTTCCAGCACTCGCCTTTGGGTGACATGCTAAAATCTTTCAAGAATTTATCCTTAGAGAAGGACTCACAGCCGAACTATGTCCGGTTCGAGCTAGAGACGGATGATGAGGAATCTTGCTTCCCACCCGCCACCCACTTCATAGCCACCATCGATGACTTAACCGACGTGCTTGACTATGGCTCCGAAGACCCACCATTCACTGGACGTTGGACGGCTACCTCTTCATACGACGTGTACATGGTTGATAGACTTAAAGGATCCGGCGATGACAAAGAAGAGCTAGATGCGAATAAAACCTCCGAGACGCAGACCAAGCGCCGGCAGCCGAAACACCGGTCTAATCCCCGCCGCTCAAAGGAAGGAAACACTGGCACCGGAGAAAATAGTACTCCGGTGATGCCGAAAACAATGAAGGCCCTTTCGGGGCTATATCCGAATAGGAACACAACAGCAGGCAAAACAACCCTGACGAACAGGCCACAGAAGATGACTCGGAGGATGATAGTTACCATCCACCCTCCGGGGAGGAGACAAGCCTTGGAAATAAAGACTTCATCGTGCCTGAGGATCCTCTCGAGCAGGAGCGCTTTAAGCTTCAGCTCATAGCCACTGCAAGAAGCCTGAAAAAGAAACAACGATAGCTTCAAGCTGAACAGGACCTGCTCGTCGACAGATGGACTGATGTCCTAACAATCGAGGAATACGGCCTCAAGCACCCAGCCAAGGGGTACCCAAAACACAGACTGCTACCTCAGTTTGATGAGGAGACAACAGATCCCATACCTCCCTCGCACAATGCGGACCGTCCATTCCGCGGTTGGGATAAAACGGCAACTCAGACCAAACAGCAGCCCGCACCACCACCTCGCAAAAACAGGGACAGACCAACTCGGGACCATACATACGACCTTCGGCAGGAATTGGACAATAGAGCAGGACACACCAGATCTATATACGGATCGTGAGGACGTTTCCATACTCGGGATGACAGCTACCGATTCGGACGTGACAAACTTAATCACACCCGAGCCAATAACCACAGACGGACATCGTCGGAGATACGCCACGACACGACCCGCTATAGAGGCGCCACACACCCTCTCTGCTTCACAGATGAGGTGCTGGATCATGAATTCCCCCAGGGGTTCAAGCCTGTCAATATTGAATCATATGATGGAACAACCGACCCTGCAATGTGGATCGAAGATTTTATTCTTCACATACACATGGCCCGAGGAGATGACCTCCATGCCATCAAATACCTCCCATTAAAGCTCAAAGGACCAGCTCGACACTGGCTAAATAGTCTGCTTGAGAACTCCATCGGCAGCTGGGAGGACTTGGAAGAGGCCTTCCTCGGCAACTTCTAGGGTACATATGTCCGGCCACCCGATGCCGATGACTTAAGCCACATAGTTCAACAATCTAGAGAATCAGCCAGAAAATTCTGGACTAGGTTCCTAACCAAAAAGAACCAGATCGTCGACTGTCCGGACGCTGAAGGCCTAGCGGCCTTTAAGCATAGCATCCTGGACGAATGGCTTGCCCGCCACCTCGGCCAGGAAAAGCCGATATCCATGGCAGCCCTCACAACACTTATGATCCACTTTTGCGCGGGAGAGGATAGTTGGCTGGCTCGCAGTACAAACACAGCCAACGACACAGGACCCTCCGAGGCCAAAAACAGCACCGGCAAGCTCCGGCGCAACAGACACAAACGCCGAAGCAATGGCGATAACGCCGATGACACTACAGTTCACGCCAGATTCAGTGGCACCAAGTTCGGCCAGTGAAAGAAGCCCTATAAAAGGAGCAGCGGAGGACCATCCAGCTTGGACGGCATACTCGATCGTCCTTGCCAGATACATGGCACCCCAGACAAACCGGCCAACCATACTAACAGAGATTGCCGGGTATTTAACCAAGCCAGCAAGGTCAATAGCAGAAACAAGGAAGGAGAATCACAAAGCGAGGACGATGACGAGGAGCCTCGGCAGCCGAACACTGGGGAGCAAAAGAAATTTCCCCCTTAAGTCAAAATGGTGAACATAATATATGCTACACACATCCCCAAAAGCGAGCACAAGCGCGCACTTAGGGATGTCTACGCGTTAGAGCCAATCACCCCGAAAGTGAATCCGTGGTTGTCATTTCGGATCACCTTTGATCGCCGAGATCATCCAACCAGCATTCGCCACGGCGGTTCAGCCGCACTGGTCCTTGACCCAATCATCGACGGATTTCACCTCACATGAGTCCTAATGGACGGGGATATCATCCTCAACCTGCTCTATCAGAATACAGTACGTAAAATGAGCATCGACCCCTCACGGGTCAAGCTCATGAAGACTACCTTTAAAGGAGTCATACTAGGCGTAGAGGCCCGTTGTACGGGCTCAATAACACTAGATGTAGTATTCGGTTCCCCGGATAACTTCCGAAGCGAAGAACTAATCTTCGATATTGTCCCATTTCGCAGTGGCTATCACGCCTTGCTTGAAGGAACCGCATTCGCTAGATTCAATGCGGTGCCACATTACACTTATCTCAAGCTCAAGATGCCCGGCCCACATGGCATCATTATAGTAAATGGAAACACGGAACGCTCCCTTCGTATAGAGGAGCACACTGTCGCCCTAGCAGCAGAAGTACGGAGCGGCCTTCTCAAGCAGCATTATAATCTGGCTGCCAAGCCCCTAGACATCATCAAGAGGGTCCGGACCACACTGCAGCAGGATAACTCAGCCCATCAAGAGCTGAATTAGCAATTTGACCTCCATCCCAGCCCCGATGAGGCAATGGGACTAATATCATGCGTACATAAACTACGCACTCAAAACCCTGTGGGAATTGACGGAGGCATAACTCGTTCGCGATCCACTTTACGGCTCGACCGACCCTGGGATTCGCATGCTTTTACCCTTTTTTTTACGAGTTTTCTTCTCTTTTGAAGGTCTATGCGTACAACCCGCTTGCAGAACACACCAAGGACGCAAGGAGCTCTGGCTTACAAGGGAATCCCCAGGTGGTCTCTACTAAACGATTGCCATACTTGCTTTTCATACCCGCACGTAGCTCGCCCTTGGTTGTGGCAGGTTAAATAGCCCTACTTGCTTATGGCATTACTTGTACAAAGTACGCCTTGACGTACTAGTTACATCACAATGGTGAATACACGGTAGCGTCAGCTTATTATTCCATTTTTCCATTTACTCACCTCGGTATTAATTACTCACTACACACGTACACCATGGTACGTATTACTATGCCAGGGGCTTCATTACACCCAACACTACGACAATAAAAAGTCTAAACACTTTTATAGTATAGTTCGGCACCCCGAACTTATAGCATTATATGCATCGGCTCCGAATCATGTCTTTGGTCAATAGTTGGGTTGCCCGGCTCCTGTGCTTGCCACGTTACGTTCCGCTATATCGGCTAGGGTAGTAAAGGGAGAACTACTGCGATTGTGTCCCGGTTCTTCCGGACAAGCACCTCAGTATAGAAAGCCGAAAACTGACTATCATGATGCGGCGAGAGCCGGTCAGCTGTTCGAGAGGTTCCAAATTGTTAGAGATTTTTTTCCGCTTCTTGCGAAGAATCGGTTCCCCCGATTAGGCGTGCATAGCGCCCCTAATTCGGTCTGCCGAATACCAGCGGCTTCGCCAACTTTCTTAATTGTCAAACTCCTATGGCTAAGTGAGGGCGGTAAAGGCCGCATAGTCTGATTGCCTTGTTCGTTGCGCTAAACACCTCTAAGGACCAGAATGTGGAGTAAAACGTGTTTAGATTTATCCCGAACACCCCCGTACTATCTACGTGGGGGCAGAAGCCGACGACTGGTCAACCCTCAAAGTTAATAAATGGCCACACAAGAGGTAAATTTAAATCATAAGCATTATACTACATAACACCATTGTTCCATATTACAAGGCAAGGTAATACACATGTTCTCATGGGAATATGATATCCTTCGAACATTGCTCCTCCACAAGGCAGGACCCCTCCAAGACACCATCAAAATAGTGCTCGGGCCGACGATGCTCCTTGCCCTCCGGCGGCCCCTCGGTCATTAGCTTCTTGGCATCCGGCTTCGCCCAATGCGTCTTAATGCGATCAAAGGCCATACACGCACCTTCAATACAGACCGACCGCTTCACGGCTTTGAGCCGCGGACAGGCACTCACAAGTCGTTGCACAAGCCCAAAGTAGCTACTAGGTATGGGATCGGCAGGCCATAGCCGAACTATCAGGTCCTTCATGGCTAGCTCTGCCAACCTATGCAGCTCGACCAACTGCTTTAGCTGGTCGCTGAAGGGCACCGAATGTTCGGATCCTAGATATTGGGACCAGAATAGCTTCTCCGTAGACATCCCTTCTTCGGCTCTATAATGCTCGGCATCATTTGACACACTGTGCGGCAGATCTGTAAACGCCCCTGGAAAATCCAAATTCAGGATAAGTACAAGGAACGTTTCTTCTACACACTTGCTATGCATGGTGAAAGATTTACCCGTCGTAATCTTCTTGGCCGCCTGAATTTCCTGGAGGGTGCTCTGGGCTTCGGCTCGTGCATCCTGCGTGCTCTGGCGGGCCTATGCCAATTTGGACTCTTGCACCATGCAATCGCGCTCCAAGGACTCAAACCTCTCTATCGCGCCCTGGAGCTGTTGCTGCGCCTCGCCAACCCGGGCCTCGTGCTCCTCGCGCGAGGCGTGTTCCTTGGCCGCTTTGTCCTCAGCCTCGGCTAGCGCCGTCTTAAGGGCCGCCACCTCGGTCATGGCCACTAATAAAGTTTATGACACTTTAGTCCATCTGGACTACTCATTTTTTTCGAAATGTACCCACAGGTTACTACATACCTTGGCTATCTTCCAGCTGCTTCTTCACGAGGCCGAGCTCCTCCTCGGCCCACTCCAGTTCCCGCTTCAGTCCGGAAACTTCCGCAGCATGAGTAGTGGCAGCCTGCAGCGATACCTGCTTATTCACACAGACAACTCATGTTAGACTCCTGCGATATTTATTCTCGATCCTCAGTTTGGCTTTTCCTCCCGAACACCAAATAGAGCATCAGGGGCTACTATCTATACGGTGATATTTTTCCTACAATCACATTACTTACCTCAAAGCCCGTTAGAAGGCTGGTGCAGGCTTCGGTCAGTCCGCTTTTGACAAACTGAACCTTCTCTATTACCGTGTCCATAAGGACACGATGCTCATCCACGATAGAGGCGCCTCGTAGCGCCTCCAGCAGATTATCCGGTGCCTCTGGTTGGACAGAGGTCACCGGTGGAACAGGCACATTCCCTCCACGGGGGGAATGCCGTTTGCTGGACCCCGGTGCCATGTAGATCTCCGGAATGTCATCCGGCTGAGGCCCGTAGGGAACTCGGGCCCCGTCACCAGTCCCCGTGGGGACTTTTTCCCCATATGTCCGGCGGCCGAGGAGTCATCCTGGGACGTCACCCCGATGGTCTCCGGAATCTCCCCCCGGCCTGGGAAAGTCTTTTTGGACACCACCTCATCATCACCCTTTGGTGAGATGGAATGAGCGGGTGGCGGACACATGCTAGCCATCTCCTTTGAGTCCAACGAATCCTCTGTCGAGGATCGCGGGGAGCCATCGCGTGCCGGACTGCAATGACAAGGTTTAAGATGTATCAATATTACAAACCAAGAAGGCCAGATGTTTTTGATTCTGGTACTCACGAGGCAGCCCGAGGCTTGGTCCAGCGAGGTCGCTCCAGACTGCTATCAACGTCCCACGCGGAGTTATCCGCGAGGGAGCCTCTCCCCCTCTTGGGCGCCTCCGCCTCCAAACTCATGGAGGCCTCCCTTTTCTCCCTTCCTCCCGCAGGAGGGGAGTCGCCTCCCTCCTCGTCATCATCATCGGCGGCTGAGGGGTCTATCTCATCGTCAGACGAGATTAACAAGGTGCTCCTTTGGCGAAGCCCACTCCTGGTCCCCTTGGCCGTGGTTTTGGCCTTCTTCTCTGGTACGTCGTAAGGCGCCGGAAATAGCATCTTCGTAAGGAGTGGGATTTCTTCGTCTTCAGGCAGCGGAGCCGGACTATTAATCCGTCCCGCTAGGTTGACCCAGGCCTGGAAAATAAATTGATAAGAAGGCTTAGTATCCTTCCTCGAAGTGTGTCCTTAAAGACTATACCTTGATGGCTTACCAAATTGGCCTGACGCTTAAAGTTGAGCCCGCGATCTTTGGTCAAGGGTGGCGGTGTTTCGCTGCCCTTGAAGAGCACCTTCCAGATATCTTCGTGTGTCGTGCCGAAATGCCTTAGCAGCGTTTGGTGCTTGGCCGAATCGAACTCCCACAAATAATAGGTCCGGCGCTGACACGGAAGGATCCGGCATACAAGCATGACCTGGATCACATCAACGAGCTTGATCTTCTGGGTTACCATATTTTGGAGGCATGTTTGTAGCCCCGTGATCTCTTCCAAAGATCCCCAGGTCAGGCCCTTTTCTTGCCAGGAGGTAAGCCGCATCGGGACTTCGGATCGGAATTTGGGAGCCGTCACCCAGTTGGCGTCGCGTGGCTCGGTGATATAGAACCACCCCGATTGCCATCCCTTCATCGTCTCTACAAAGGAGCCTTCGAGCCAGGTGGTATTGGGCATCTTGCCCGCCATGGCACCTCCGCACTCGGCCTGTTGGCCGCGCACCACCTTTGGCTTTACATTAAAAGTCTTTAGCCATAGGCCAAAGTGAGGTGGGATGCGGAGAAAGGCTTCACACACAATTATGAATGAGGAGATGTTGAGGATAAATTGGGGGCCAGATCATGGAAGTCCAACCCATAGTAAAACATCAATCCACGGACAAATGGATGAAGAGGGAATCCCAGCCCATGGACGAAGTGTGTGAGAAACACAACCCTCTCATAGGGCTCAGGGGTGAGGACGATTTTCCCTTTTTCCGAGAGTCGGTGAGCAATCTCCTTGGCTAAATAGACGGTAGCTCCGTGATGTTCTTCTTCCCAACGGAGGAGGCCATCCACTTGCCTCCAGCTCCGGATCCAGACATGATTAGAGTGCCTTCTCGAATGAGGAAAAGCTAAAGCTTGGGCGCTAGAGCTCGAGGATGGAAGGAATGAAGAGGAAGGGTGTGGGTAAAGGGAGAGTGTCCTTATCCCCTTATAAAGGCCGCGAATACCAAGCGCCTCCCCACTCGTCCTAAAAACCCGCCTATTCCCAAGGGCTGTATAAACGGCACGGTTGGGTTACCCATGCCCGCATTGATAAGAATCCCCCGATAAGGGGACACGATATCTGCTTTGACAAGACTTGCCAATGGCAACCGCATCTCAAATTATGGAGCGGCAGACGAAAAGCGGTTCGAAATTATGACCGGATAAATGTAATGTCGTGTTCTGAAAAGCTGTCAGCGGATAGAAGTCATGTGAAAATATTCTCTCTGCGGCTATGTGTGGTATGTGACAGGTCCGGATACTATCATCGCATCCGAAGACTATCTTGGAGTTCGGAGAAAGGGGAACCCGCCTTGCAATTTCGAAGACAATCTGCACTCTGGACTCCTCGTCATTGAAAGCCAGGTTCAGGGGCTACTGAGGGAGTCCTGGACTAAGGGGTCCTTGGGCGTCCGGCCTGTTATCCTTTGGGCCGGACTGATGGGCTGTGAAGACATGAAGGCCGAAGACTGCACCGTGTCCGGATTGGACTCTACTTGGCGTGGAA
The DNA here is from genome assembly GCF_003073215.2 of Triticum urartu. Taxonomy (NCBI): domain Eukaryota; kingdom Viridiplantae; phylum Streptophyta; class Magnoliopsida; order Poales; family Poaceae; genus Triticum; species Triticum urartu. Next base: position 198,869,359 of record NC_053028.1, on the reverse strand, counting down.
GGCAAGCTTGACGACCGAAGATTCCTTCTTATGTAACCGACTCCATGTAAACCCTAGATCCCCATGGTGACTATATAAACCGAAGGGGATAGTCCAAAAAGGACACCACATATACTCATTACCATACCCATATAGGCTAGACTTCTAGGGTTTAGCCAGTACGATCTCGTTGTAGATCAACTCTTGTAATACTCATATTCATCAAGATCAATCAAGAAGGAAGTAGGGTATTACCTCCATAGAGAGGGCCCTAACCTGGGTAAACATCGTGTCCCCCGTCTCCTGTTACCATCGATCCTAGACGCACAGTTCGGGACCCCCTACCCGAGATCCGTCAGTTTTGACACCGACAAAGGCCTCCTGCCTGGGACCTCCTAACTACTCCTCAAAGTCGAACTCCACGTAGAATCATCCTCGGGATCCTCTGGCTCCCGGACTCCATCATATGATCGCAGTAACCGGGAAAAGGGGAAAAAGAAGTAGGAAAGCAACCGTGAGTAATCAACCAAAGTACTCACAAGCAAGGATCTACACTACATATGCATTGGTATATACAAAAGGGGTAGTGTATGTGGACTGAACTGCAGAATGCCAGAATAAGAGGGGGATAGCTAGTTCTATCGAAGACTACGCTTCTGGCAGCCTCCATCTTGCAGCATGTAGAAGAGAGTGGATGGTAAGTTCACCAAGTATCATCTTATAGCATAATCTTACCCGGCGATCCTCTCCTCGTCGCCCTGTTAGAGAGCGATCACCGAGTTGTATCTGGCACTTGAAAGGTTGTGTTTTATTAACTATCCGGTTCTAGTTGTCATAAGGTCAAGGTACAACTCTGGGTCGTCCTTTTACTGAGGGACATGACTATTCGAATAGATAAACTTCCCTGCAGGGGTGCACCACATTTCCCAACACGCTCAATCCCCTTTGGTCGGACACAACTTCCTGGGTCATGCCCGGCCTCGGAAGATCAACACGTCGCAGCCCCACCTAGGCACAACCGAGAGGTCAGCACGCCGGTCTAAATCCTATGGCGCAGGGGTCTGGGCCCATCACCCATTGCACACCTGCACGTTGCGAACGTGGCCGGTGAGTAGACCTATCCTCCCTTATACAAGAGCAGGTGTTCCAGTCCAACCCGACGCGCGCCGTTCAGTCACTGACATCACGAAGGCTTCGGCGGATACCGCGACATCGAGTGCCGATAACTGTTCCCACGTAGTTGGTTGGTGCATATAGGCCAGTGGCCAGAGTCAGATCAAATACTTAGATCTCGTTAAGCATGTTATTTTGAAGTGACCGCGGACGCCGACCAGGGCCAGGCCCACCTCTCTCCTAGGTGGTCTCAACCTGCCCTGTCGCTCCACCACAAAGTAACAGTTTGGGGCCGTCAGGAACCCAGGCCCACCACTACCTGGATGGAACCACCTACCCCTTCAGCCCCCAACATCGGAATCACTTGCGGGTACTCTACGAGCCGACCCGACTTTAGTCACCACCTATATAGTATGTATGTATATATGTATATACCCATGATCACCTCCCGAGTGATCATGGCCCAATAGTATAGCATGGCAGACAGACAAGAATGTAGGGCCACTGATGGAATACTAGCATCCTATACTAAGCATTTAGGATTGCAGGTAAAGGTAACAACAGTAGTAGCAAGGACATGCTATGCATCAGAATATGATTAATGGAAAGCAGTAACATGCTACACTATTCTAATGCAAGAAGTAGAGAGAAGAATAGGCGATATCGGGTTGATCAAGGGGGGGCTTGCCTGATTGCTCTGGCAAGTAGGGGTCGTCAACAACATAGTCGATCGGGGCACTAGCAGCAGCGTCAGTCTCGTAGTCTATCGGAGAGAAGAGGGGGAAGAAACAATGAATACAATGTAAACAGATACATGTCGATGCATGAAATGATAAGTAACGGTGCTAGGTGTACCCTAACGCAGTAGGAGGTGATAGCATCGAAGGGGGAAAACATCCGGGAAAGTATCCCCGGTGTTTCGTGCTTTCAGACAGATGAACCGGAGGGGGAAAGTTGTGTGTTCGCTATGCTAGGGATGTGTGGCAGACGAACGGCTGCGTATTCGGATTCGTCTCGTTGTTCTGAGCATCTTTCATGTATAATACTTTTTCATCTGACATACGGATTATTTTCTATTAATTTTCAAAGGTTTAAACAATTTCTAAAATTTCTGGTTTTATTTTAATTTGTTTTAATCCAAGTCGACCAAGTCAACTTTGACTAGTTAAAAGGGCAGGGAGTGGCCCACATGCCATAGGTTGTACCTAAACAAATAAATAAAAGTAATTTAATTGAAAGGGACCCACATGTCATCTACACATTACTAATCAAGTGATTTGATTAACCTAACTATTCCTAGATTAATCTAACTTGGCCGTCCATACTAGGCACTAGCATGTTGGCCGAACATGCTAGGCACGCATGCACGAGAGTGCATAGCGGCACTGGCCTACGACGGCAGCAACAAGCAGTAGCCAAGAGCATCAGCGGTAGGGATTAGGAGCAGCAGCGACAGGGATTAGGAGCAGCAGCGATAGGGATTAGGAGCAGGAAGCAGCAGTAGTGGCGGAATGAGCAGCAGCAAAGCAGCAAGCGCGCGTAGCAAGCGATGAAGAGCAGCAGAACGCAGCAACAGTTCCCTGCGGGAGGCACGCGGGCGTGGGCGCGCGAGCAGTGAGCGGCATGCGCACGGCAAGGCGCGGTTATGGAAGTCCAGGGCGCGGGCCGGGCACGTCCATGGGCAGGGGGCGCGGCCAGGGAGGTCCGTGGGGTGGAGACAAAACATGGTGAGCGCGAGGTCGACGACGGCGGCCTATGGCGTCTACAAGGACAAATCGAGTACCGGAAGGGGGGAACCGGCGGAGAGGCTCACTGTGGGTCCGATGGAGCACTCGAGGAGGCCAGTGAGGTTGCGGTGGTGTAGATTGACGGCAACGACATGCGGTGCCCGAAGCAGAGAAGACGAGGTTGATGGCGATGGCTACGCAGCTCCCCTCCTAGTTCCGATGCCCGGAACGGATGCGGACAAGCGCGACGAACGTCCAGGACGTGCTCCCGCCCGTCGGAGAGGTCGGTGGACACGTCAACGACTGCGAGGAAGTGGTGACCGCGTGAGCTTGCGAACTCAAAATTGACCCACAAGAGAGGGGGGACGATGGGGATCCAAGGGGAATGGGATAGGGCAAACTAGGGTTTCGGGGGAACACCTAAGTAGGGTTGGGGAGGGGCACGTGGTGGCCATCCACCTCAATGGCACCGTGGATGTGTGCCACGACCTCCCCTGCCTCCCCATCCTGTAGCAAGAAAGGAGATGGCCTGCTAGGTGGGCTGGGCCGCACTGTGGCTTCGGTCAGGCCAAGTTATAGTAGCACTTCTATCTTTCCCTTTTTTTGTATTTGTCTTAACTAGTGTTTTCTGTTTTGTTTTGCTGGCCAATGATCTTTGTTTAATTATGAGATTTGGCATATAAATAATAGATAGCATTATAGGGTTGCACAAAAGGTTTGGGGCCAAATGGAGTTGTTCAAAAGTAGCCTTGAATTTAAATGGCTCACTTAAGTGTTGTTGGTCCAACTTTAAATACCTTAAGGGAATTTAAAATAATCAAATGATGTTTGTTAATTCATGAAAAATTCTTAGAGAATATTTGGGACATAACGAACATTTTTGTTTTACTGCTCGAACAAATAATTATTTGACTTGTAATTTAATTTGAATTTAAACCAGTTTTGAATCTAAGTGAGATTAGCATCAGTAATCTTTGATGACAAGGCATCATTAATAGGGGATTACTATAGCTTAATTATCCGGGCATCACATTAATGCTTTGCCTGATCATCCTCTCAAGAAAAATGAAATACTTGATATCTTTTATAATGGACTAACCGATGCTTCCTGAGACCACCTGGATAGTTGTGCTGGTTGTGTTTTCAGGGAAAGAACAGTTGATCAAGCTGAAATTACATTAAACAATATGTTGACCAATGAAAATAATTGGACACTTGCTGAACCAACTCCTAAGCCAACTCCGAAGAAAAGGGGTATTCTATTTCTCAGTCCTGAAGATATGCAAGAGGCAAAGAAATCTATGAAAGAAAAAGGTATAAAAGCTGAAGATGTTAAGAATTTACCTCCTATTGAAGAAATGCATGGTCTTAATTCATCACCTATTGTAGAAACACACGGTCTCGATAACCCGACAAAGGTAGTAAAGGTAAACTCTCTCTCTCTCTATATATATATATAATATATATATATATATGATAAAGCTGAAATCCCTCCTGCTAAGTTTGCTAGCCAATGTTTGGATGAATTTGATAACTTTATGGTTAAGCAAGAAGATTTTAATGCTTATTTTGGTAGACAACTGAAGCGCAATGCTTATATGATTGAACACTTGGGTGATTATATGTCTAGAGTTAAAGGTGAACTTAAACTCATTAGTAAACATGCTTCTATGGTTACCACTCAAGTAGAACAAGTACTTAAAGCTCAGAATGATTTGCTCAATGAATTGAATAGTAAGAATAATGACTTTGCTATTAGAGTTGCAACTAGAGGAGGTAAAGTGACGCAGGGACCTTTGTATCCTGAGGTCCACCCTAAGAGAATTGAGCAGGATTCTCAGAGAAATAACGTTGATGCACCTAGTCCTTCTAAGAGGAAGAAAAAGAAAAATGATAGGACTTTGCATGCTTCTAGTGAACCTGTTGTAGACACACTTGAGAATCCTAATGATATTTCTATCTATGATGTTGAAACATAATCTGGTAATGAACATGAACCTAGTGATAATGTTAATGATGATGTTCATGTTGATGCTCAACCTAGCAATAATAATGATGTAGAAATTGAACCTGATGTTGATCTTGATAACCCACAATCAAAGAATCAATGTTATGATAAGAGAGACTCTGTTGCTAGGAAGCACGGTAAAGAAAGAGAAACATAAAGTTATACCTATCCAATGCCTTTTCCTCCTAAACCATCCAAGAAAAAGGATGATGAGGATTTTGAGCGCTTTGCTGAAATGATTAGACCTATCTTTTTGCGTATGCGTTTGACCGACATGCTTAAAATGAATCCTTATGCTAAGTATATGAAGGATATTGTTACAAATAAGAGAAAGATATCGGAAGCTGAAATTTCCACCATGCTTTCTAATTGTACTTTTAAGGGTGGAATACCAAAGAAACATGGCGATCCAGGAGTACCAACTGTACCATGCTCCATTAAAAGAAACTATGTTAAAACTGCTTTATGTGATCTTGGAGCCGGTGTTAGTGTTATGCCTCTCTATTTATATCGTAGACTTGATTTGAATAAGTTAACACCTACTGAAATATCTTTGCAAATGGATGATAAATCAACTGCTATACCTGTCGGTATTTGTGAGGATGTGCCAGTTGTGGTTGTAAACGTTACTATTTTAACGGACTTTGTTATTCTTGATATTCCCGAGGACGATAGTATGTATATTATTCTTGGAAGACCCTTTTTGAATACTGCAGGGGCTGTTATTGATTGCACCAAAGGCAATGTCACTTTTCATGTTAATGGTAATGAGCATACGGTACACTTTCCGAGGAAACAACCTCAAGTCCACAGTATCAATTCTATTGGAAAAATTTCAACAATCACTATTGGAGGTTTTGAATTTCCTCTTCCTACTGTCAAGAAGAAATATGATATTCTTAGTATTGGGGACAAGCATATACCCGTTGAGGTAACCTAGTGTTATTTGAAATTTCTCCAGTTCCATGTTATTCAGCCTTGTTAGCGGATTCCTTTTGAAGAACATGAGATGGATGAAGTTAGAAGGCACAACCTTCTGTACCCTCTTTTTATTTTCTGTTATTTATATTAAATAAAGCAAAAATAGTAATTTCTATCAGTTTTCTGAATTATCCATGCAATAAAAAATACCTTGAAAATAAAAGTTCTCCAAATGCCCTGAAAATTTAATATGATTTTTCTGGAATATTTGAGAATATCTGGCACTAAGAACACACCGGGGGGAACAAGCACCTGGCCACGAGGGTCCAAGGCGCGCCCACCGCCTGGGCGCGCCCCCTGCCTCGTGGGCCCCTGGTGGCCCCCTCCACTTATTCCAGCCACCACACACTCCTTCTTCCTCCCCAAAAAATCACTATCCAGCTCAAACCCGAGTTCTTGCTCATCTTGCTGCCATTTTCGATCTCCTTGCTCAAAACTCCAGTCACGAAACTGCTTTGGGGCATTGTTCTTCAGTATGTGACTCCTCCAATGGTCCAATTAGTTTTTGTTTTAGTGCTTTATTCATTGAAAAATTTTGCTGCCTAGGAGACCCTGTTCTTGAGCTTGCATGTCAAATTTATATGGTCAAAAGTAGTCTTAATGCATGATATAGTCTCTATGCACTTGTGGGGATAGTTGCTATCAATTTTGTTGAGATTGGTTCACTTTTATTTTGAGTTGCTAAAAATTTCAGAAATTTTCAGAAAAAGATGAAGAGATTTTTGAGGGGCTTATCAAGCCGAAGCTCGAAGGATAAACAAAGTGAAGAGAACAAGAAGCCCAAATATAATCTCCCTCATACTGCGGAGGTTCGGCCGTGTGAGTGGCCTTGTGATGATTTCTTGAGAGAAGCCGGGATTCATGAAGATTTTTATTATTTGGCTGAGAATGCAGGCCTCACCGCCTTCTTCCATGACCAACGCGAACACTATCTCTTACTCACCAATATCTTTGTCCAAAACTTTCATTTCCATGCTAGGAGCTCACCACCTTCGGTGGAATTTTATTTATATGATGAGCATAAGGAGATGTCACTTCGTGATTTTTGTCGGGTTTGTTTGATACCTTTTGAGGGTAGCATAGAGGAACCATATCGTGATCATGTGGAGGGATTTATTGATATGATTGTTGTAGGGGAAACGAGGAAAGTTTTCGATGCAAGAATCACTAGCATGCATTTTCCTGTTCTACGTTACTTTTCAATATTTGCTAGTAGATGCTTAATTGGTCGCGGGAACTATGTGAACCTTAGTGCTCCTGATATTGTTATTTTGTGCCATGCCTTGTTTCAAGATACTACATTTGTTTTTGGCGCTCTTGTTGCTAAGCGGTTAAACCTAAACTGTACTAAGGGCCCCGTCCATGGAGGCATCTTTGCCTCGCGCCTAGCTGCACACTTTAACATACCTATCGGAAATTATGAGAAAGAGGAAAAGTTGCTGCCTAATATTTTTCTAGATTATAAGAGCATGGGAGCACATGACTTTATTGTTAAGAATAAGAAGAAGTTGCTTAACTATAGACTAATTTTTGGTAAGAATAACTTTGAGACTATTACCTTACTTGATCCCTCTTTGTTTAACATATTTTCAGGCAAGTACCTTGTTTTACCGGAGGACGTTTATGTAGACTAGAGTGTGACACCATCTCCAGAGCCAGAGCGGGAACCACCCCAGGACCCTTATCGACAGTCAGTTTATCAGTGGAATCAGGAGGAGATTACCAACCAGTGGCATCTAGAGGACACTCCCCCTTACACCAGAGAGGGCTACCCTGATCCATGGGCATAGACCAACTTAGGCCAAAAGCCTAAGCTTGGGGGAGTACGTATTTCTCACCGACATTACATTCATGTTCACACACTCATGCTAGTTGTCGGTGCTCATACTTTTTCACTATATCATCCATGATAGTTTATTTCCTTTTTAGCTTTATTCGTGTGTGCCTTAATAAACCTTAAGAAAAACCAAAAAAAAATTAGTTGTAGCTTTTAGTTGGTTTACTTTCCATGCCTGTAGTAGTAGTAATTAAAAATAAAACCCAAAAAGTTTTCTCGTTCTTCTTTTGCTTGTTGGGAGCTTTCTCGTGTAAATAGTTTTGTTCCTTTTCTTTAGGGGTCGAGAGGAGAAGACCATAATGAAAATGTTGAGTGGCTCTCATATCAATTATTGTTGATCTAACAAAGAGCCCATATTACCTTGTCTTCTCCCATGAATTGAATACTTGCAGATTCCAGCTTAGTCCAATGCATGTGCACTATTATTATCCACACTATTCAGTCATGCAAGTGAAAGGCAATAATGATGATATATGATGAACTAATTGAGATGAGAAAGGCTGGTATGAACTCGACCTCTCTTGTTTTTGTAAATATGATTAGTTCATCGTTCCTCATTCAGCCTATTATGAAAGAATCATGTTTGCAACAACAATTAGAGATTGTAGTTGCTTATGCCATGCTTAATTAGCTAGGATTTTATAATGGTTCACCTAGCGTGCCAACATGCTATTAAAATGGTTATGATGTGGTATGATAGGGTGGTATCCTCCTTTGAACGATTCCAGTGGCTTGACTTGGCACATGTTCACGCAAGCAGTTGAAACAAAATCAACATAGCCTCTATGATATTTATGTTCACGATGAAGTATATCCTACTCATGCTTGCATTCGGTGTTGATTAATTTTAATGCATGTTCATGACTGTTGTCGCTCTCTAGCTGGTCGCTTCCCAGTCTCTTTCTAGCCTTCACTTGTACTAAGAGGGAATACTGCTTGTGCATCCAATTCCATAAACCCCAAAGTTATTCCATATGAGTCCACCATACCTACCTATATACGGCATCTACCTGCCGTTCCAAGTAAATTTGTATGTGCCAAACTCTAAACCTTCAAATAAACATCCTATTTTGTATGCTCGAATAGCTCATGTATCAACTAGGGTTGTCTGTATCCTCCATGCTAGGCGGGTTATTCTCAAGGGGAGTGGACTCTGCTCCTCATTCATGAGAAAATGGCTGGTCACCGGGATGCCCAGTCCATGCTCAAATCAAATCAAAATAATTGCAAACAAAACTACCCCCGGATTGTTGTTAGTTGGAGGCACCCGTTGTTTCAGGTAAGCCATGGATTGATGCTTGTTTGTGCTGGGGGGTATAAACTTTACCATTCTGCTTGGGAACCGCCTATAATGTGTGTAGCATGGAAGATATCAAGATCTCTCGGTTGTTATGTTGACAATGAAAATATACCGCTCAAAATATTATTCATCTCTATTTCAAAACCGAGCTCTAGCACCTCTACAAATCCCTGCTTCCCTCTGCGAAGGGCTTATCCATTTACTTTTATGTTGAGTCATCATCCTCTTATTAAAAAGCACCAGTTGGAGAGCACCAATGTCATTTCCATCCATTACTATTAGTTTGCATTGAGTATAACTTGACTGGATCTCTTTTACCATGAATTACAATGTCTAGTCAGTCCTTGATCTTTAAAGGTGCTCTGCATTTATGTTTTGCGGTCTCAGAAAGGGCTAGCGAGATACCATCTTGTTATATCATATTATGATTGTTTTGAGAAAGTGTTTTCATCCGAGATTTATTATTATTGCTCGCTAGTTGATTATGCCATTGATATGAGTAAACATGAGACCTAAATGTTATTGTGAATATGGTTAATTCATAATCTTTGCTGAAAACTTGAATGCTGGCTTTACATATTTGCAAAAACAGGAGCAAACAGAGTTTGTAAAAGTTTTTCTTTATCACTTTCAGTTTATCAACTGAATTGCTTGAGGACAAGCAAAGGTTTAAGCTTGGGGGAGTTGATACGTCTCCGGCGTATGTACTTTTCCAAACACTTTTGCCCTTGTTTTGGACTCTAACTTACATGATTTGAATGGAACTAACCCAGACTAACGCTGTTTTCAGTGGAATTGCCATGGTGTTATTTTTGTGCAAAAATAAAAGTTCTCGGAATGACCTGAATATCAACGGAGATTATTTTTGGAATATATCAAAAATACTAGAAGAAGAATCCACATCAGGGGGGCCACACCCTGTCCACGAGGGTGGGGGGCACGCCCCCCTGCCTCGTGGGCCCCCTGATGCTCCACCGACCTCAACTCCAACTCCATATATTCGTGTTCGGGGAGAAAAAAATCAGAGAGAAGGATTCATCATGTTTTACGATACGAAGCCGCCGCCAAGCCCTAATCTCTCTCGGGAGGGCTGATCTGGAGTCCATTCGAGGCTCCGGAGAGGGGAATCCATCGCCATCATCATCAACAACATTCCTCCATCACCAATTCCATGATGCTCATCGCCGTGCGTGAGTAATTCCATCATAGGCTTGCTGGACGGTGATGGGTTGGATGAGATTTATCATGTAATCGAGTTAGTTTTGTTAGGGTTTGATCCCTAGTATCCACTATGTTCTGAGATTGATGTTGCTATGACTTAGCTATGCTTAATGCTTGTCACTAGGGCCCAAGTGCCATGATTTCATATCTAAACCTATTATGTTCTCATGAATATATGTAAGTTCATGATCCTATCTTGCAAGTCTATAATCACCTACTATGTGTTATGATCCGGCAACCCCGAAGTGACAATAATCAGGACCACTCCCGGTGATGACCGTAGTTTGAGGAGTTCATGTGTTCACTATGTCTTAATGCTTTGGTCCGGTACTCTACTAAAAGGAGGCCTTAATATCCCTTAGTTTCCAATAGGACCCCGCTACCATGGGAGGGTAGGACAAAAGATGTCATGCAAGTTCTTTTCCATAAGCACGTGTGACTATATTCAGAATACATGCCTACATTACATTGATGAATTGGAGCTAGTTGTGTGTCACCCTATGTTATAACTGTTGCATAAATAATCGCATCCGACATAATTCTCCATCACCAATCCATTGCTTACGAGCTTTTCATATATTGTTCTTTGCTTATTTACTTTTCCGCTGCTACTTTTATAATCACTATAAAACCAAAAATATTACTTTTACTACCGTTACCACTACTATCATATTACTTTGCTACTAAATACTCTGCTGCAGATATTACGTTTCCAGGTGTGGTTGAATTGACAACTCAGCTACTAATACTTGAGAATATTCTTTGGCTCCCCTTGTGTCGAATCAATAAATTTGGGTTGAATACTCTACCCTCGAAAACTGTTGTGATCCCCTATACTTGTGGGTTATCAGTGCGCGCGAGAAGTCTACATATGGAGGGGGCTACTGAGCGAGGCACAAAGACACAATGTTTGAGAGAGAAACCAATTGACAGATTACGATCAGATCGAGTTGTCACCCTTCTATTGTCATTGTTGGGGTGGGGGGAGGGGGATGGAGAGAACGACGTATCGAGAGTGTGCGCGGTAGGCACAGAGGCACAACTAGCGAGTGTGTGTGTGTTTGAAAGAGGACTAGATAGATTACTATCAAGATCGAGGTGCCACCCTACTCCTTCGGTGTCGGGTAGTGTGTGTGCTTGTGTGTGTGTTTGAGAGAGAAGCCAATCGATAAATTAGTATCAATATCGAGGTGTCACCCTACTCCTTCGGTGTTGGAAGTGTGGGTGTATGGTTGTGTGGGTGTGGGTGTCGGGGGGGCAGTGACATTTACATATCTCTACTCTTCTGAAAAACAAAGTTTGTGATGATGGTGTTCCTGCCATCCTGCAATATAGGCCATCCGATTTATATCTGGCGGATATGAAGGAAACTATGGCAATTTTGCAAAAATGTACGCACACCCCTCTCCACATTTACAAATAAGGCATTCCCTCATTCATCCTTTTCTCCCACAAGATAAACTACTCATAAAAATGCATCTTGATGTTCCGTGCAACGCATGGGAATCTTGCTAGTAGGGAGAAGGAGTTTGTGTGACACATATCTAGCTATATTAAGGGATAGGTAGATAGCATTTGTGCGAGGCATACTTAAAGCATCACGAAGATAAACAAAACGGTGTGCATGCAAATGCAAGCGTGTATGTGTGTGTGTCTGTGTGAGAGAGAGAGAGCGAAATCTCAAAACAAAAGGTGCTCTGCTGGAATCCCATTGCATGTATTCATATGGTTCCAGAACTCGAGTTAACCTTAGGCATATGTGTGCGAGACATTATTATACTTTCAGACATTAGTGGCTGTGGGTGGGCGGAATTAAAGGGGTGGCGTGTTCGACAGAGAAAGCATGTGAGAGAGATTGCACAATTCATTCACGTATCACTATCTAGCGATCGTGGACGTGCATCGCTTGAACATAAATCATTACTTCATATCGTGGCCAAAGGTACAATATCGATTCAACGCTATAAAGATTGGACACTCACGTATCACATTTTTTCTATTTAAATAAACCTTTTCAGTTGTGCATGCCAAAGTTATAGTGATGTTTCTTCAAACAACCAATGTAGCTATCATGTACAAGCACCATTGTTACTCTTGCATTCAAAATCATTAGTCTTGGATGATTTAAGGTTCTATTATGAAGTAATATATGTAATATTCATATATGAATTCAACGGGTACGCAATTTATGAAATGGAGGCTATGTAATCATATGAGGTAACACTTTTAAGTAGCGGACTACAATATCCATTTATTTTTTGTGCGCCTCTACACTAACACGTCAATGCATTATGTTTAAAGTAAATAACCAATTGCACTTAATTATCTTTACACTAGAAATACATAGGCTGAGCGTTTGATCCCCTTTTTTGTGAACACGCCACTACACCCGTACGCTTGGCCGCGCCCGTGTGAACGTCCAAGTTATCCGCGCATCATCCCGAGTTATTGTCTTTTTTCTGGGGTGGACTTCACACCAGTTATTAACTGCTGACGCGTGCCCGTGTACACAGTCTCGCATGACCTTCCTGCTAGCATGGTCCAAAATTAGTTAAAACTGGATACGAATGATCCCGCGGGCGGCAAAATCTCCCGCCTCCTTCTAAAATTTCCGCCACCTTATTCTTTAGCGTGCGAAATTCCCCATTTGTCCTTGGTGCACGGAAACCAACAGTTAGAATACCGCCCTCATCTACATAATAGGTCAGGGCTGCTTTGGTAAATTCCGTTTCCCCCCACTACACGGCACCCCCATTTCCTCTTCCCCTCCCGCGAAAACGACTAAGTCCACAGCACTAGAGCATCTTACATCACGCCGTCCGTACTTCATCGGCCTTTCTTCCCTCCCCTCTCGAAACCCTAGACTGCTCATCCACCGGCGTACTAGAGCCCATTCACTGCCAGCGGCGTCCACCTCGTCCGATCTAGCCCTCCCACCTCCCCTAGAAACAAGTAGACTGCTCATCCACCACTGTACCACATCCCATTCAGTGTCGGCCATGTCCACGGCACCGGATCTGCTTCGCTAATACTCTCGTCAACCACACCGCATCTGCAGCGGCTCATTCGTACACCCCATCGGAGACGCTTCGTCCATCCCACGGAGCTGCCCCACCGACGCCCTCGTCGACGGCCTCTGATCCTCTTTGCCGACACATTCCTCAACCCTACCGGAGCTGCTTCGCCGACACCATCGTCAACCCCACCGGAGTAGCTTCGCCTATACCACTCTCAACCCTACCAGTGCCGCTTTGCCAACTCACAAGTCCACAGCCTTAGATCCGCTTCCTCGCACCCTCATCCAACCTACCGGAGCAGCTTCTGACGCCCCGCCCACGGCCACAGATCCGCATCGTTGACACCATCCTTAACCCAACCACCGGAGCAGCTTCACCTACACCCTCGTCCACGGCCACAGATCCGCTTCGCCCACACCGTAGTCCACCCTATCGGAGCCGCTCCACAAACACCATACTCAATGGTCCTATATCTCCTTACCGGACACCAACAGCTAGCGCAGTGTCATCACCTTTGAAGTTTCTAACCAGATTCCCACCGTCTGGCAAGATGCCAAGCACCCGCCACGTCCTAGGTACTTATCACCTTTAAACCCGTCCAGCATCACCTGCCCGATGTACTTCAAATATACTAGCAGGTCGCTGTTACCTGTTATGCAGTTGGCAAAAACTACAAGGACGATGTTTCTTCTGGATCTAACAGCTAGGCCAACCAAGATCCTGGACTGAGGCATTGCTATGATCTTGTAAGTGCATCTCTCTCTCTCTTGTATTGTTCTATGCCTGCCAGCGTGCTTTGCTAGGAATTTTGACTAGTAGTCCCCTTGTGCAGACAATGATTTCTACTACTGGCTGCTAAATTAGATATGTAGATGTCATACATGATACTACCTCGTACCTCCGTTCCTAAATATAAGTCTTTCTAGAGATTCCACTATAGGCTACATACGGAGCAAAATGAGTGAATCTACACTCGAAAATGCATCTATATACATCTGTATGTGGTCCATACCGGAATCTCTACAAAGACATATATTTAGGAACAGAGGAAGTACATTACACAAAATCGTAGGTGGCATGTAGGATTTCTAGTGCACTACATTAGGCTCCCTTAGAGTGCTTGCTAGTCCAGCACACAGAGTCATGGCTAGTTTATGCTACGCACACAATCATTAATTGGTGGTTTAAATATGCGCAAGGGATATGCAATGTATTATCATGTAGAGATGTCTGAAATTAGACGTGTCAACTTGCAGATAGGGTTACATAATGAGAAAGTACAAAATGTATGTGGCAATTTCATGGAACATCGCAAAAAAGGAGAGGCAACGGCGAGCCTATACAATGTGCTATGGTACGTCACTCCTCCATTGCAATCATCGTGACATGTCATTTGTATGTCAGTTCTATTGGCCAAGTTTCTTAGGGACAGTTATTCCGAGTTATCCTAAGAAAATAAGCACCTATGAATATAAACTCCATGTAATAAGCCAACCAGTTCTTTTCATTGCGTTTTCAGCTTATCTTTGGTATGATCAGTGAAAAGTCTAGATTGCATTATATTTTTTTCATTTTGCTGTCCATATGAAAATTAATTTGACTTGCAAACATCACAAATTGAACCCAGTGCAGTAATTAATATGATAGGAAAACAGACCATCACTATTTGCTCAAAATGCAAATACAAAGATACCATCTACTTGGCACAATCTACTTTGGTCAATGTTTTCTATGGAGATCCCATTGCCTAATTTAAACGAAGAATGCATGACCCACATTTAAATGAAGAACAATTATTTATTGAAATTCGATGGTCCAAGTGGCTGGTTATTATCATATAGCAGCACAAATGAAACCATCATACAGCAGCAGCAGCAACTCATAGCAACTCATCATACAGCAGCAGCAGCAGCAGTGTGCAATTCATCATATACCAGCAGCAGCTCATAGCAATTCATCATATAGCAGCAGCAGGAGCAGCTCATAGAAATTCATCATATAGCAGCAGCAGGAGCAACTCATAACAATTCATCATATAGCAGTAGCAGGAGGAGCTCATAGCAATTCATCATATAGCAGCAGCAGGAGTAGCTCATAGCAATTCATCATATAGCATCAGCGGGAGTAGCTCATAGCAATTCATCATACAGCAGCAGCAGGAGCAGCTTATAGCAAACCATCGTATAGCAGCAGCAGCTCATAGCAATTCATCATATAGCAGCAGCAGCTCATAACAATTCATCACATAGCAGCAGCAGCTCATAGCAATTCATCATATAGCAGCAGCAGCTCATAGCAATTCATCATATAGCAACAGGAGCAGCTCATAGCAATTCATCATATAGCAGCAGCAGGAGGAGCAGCTCATAGCAATGCATCATATACCAGCAGCAGAAGTAGCTCCTGGCAATTCATCGTATAGTGGATCAGAATGAAAATTTCGCAAAAAAACAGTGGAGATCCTCACCTTGCTGGATGAGCTCATCCTTCAACGGCACCTCAAGGCCACGGCCTGGGAGGTGGGTAGGGGGAATCAGGTGCCTTTTGTCGCAGTGTGGCATCAACCGTAGTTGTGCAGCGCCTGCCAGAGTAGTGCGTTGGACGAACCACAGCGGAGCAGCTGCTGGACACCATGAGAATGAGGGGCAGTGCCAGAGGGAGGAGCAGCTAGGGGGATTTTTTCCCCTACCCTCTGTCCATGTAGCCTAGCTGGACAGAGCATCGTCGAGGACCAGGCAAGATGGGACCAGTGGCGACGGCTCGCTGGAGGAACCCTAGTGATGCAGGCAGGGGATCGAGGTAGAGGGAAAGTTAAAGGGGAGAGGAGATGCAAGCAGGCAGGGCAATGAATGCTTGCGTGTTTGTTTTTACTTGAGGGTGAGGTGTGACGCGGTTGTCAGCAGTTGCATTTTGAGTGTAATATAGGTAGACAACAGAGTCATTTCACTATTCCCCTTCCTTTTGATTTTTAGTGAGGTTCTACCCGAAACACCCCCCTCCAAAGAGAAATTAGTTAAGCCCAAGCCCATAACTCAAAAATGACTTCTTTACATATTTTATGGCTTATTTTGACAATAAGCCCTGAAAAGGCGGAATAGAACTGACCCTTAACCTGCAATTCAATTGTGCATGCAATGATGAATCACTCCTGCCTACTATAGTGTACATTTAGGCATCATCATACATGGCATAACCTAATACATGTGCATTCCATTGTAGAATCTGGAATATGCAATGTTTATTTTAGTTCATACGTTGCACATGATATTTAAATGCCCCTTAAATCTGGTCAGTCAAGTGATGGTCTTTAAGACTCCTTCTTTGCTTCTTTTCTCGATATGTAAGATTTGCTCGCACATCTATTCAATTGCTTGTTTGCATCAGCCAGCCATACTAGGACCGTTTGCTTTGATTACTTGCCGTTCTTGACCTAACACTCTAACATAGCTTGTCAACGATTTAAACACTAAGGGCTGCTGTAGTGGGGCCTTTTCTAACTCATAAGTGACATAAAGGTTTGGTTGTACACTAAAGTAGGCTCTCCAAGAGTACCTGGAGATCCAGTTTGAAGGTATGCCTAGTTTTTACATAGTGCAGACATAGTAAATGCTCATTTCATTGTGTGCAAGTGCAAGAGATGTGGCATGTTTCAGTATGTGGTGTTGTTTTGTTATAATCTCATCCTTTTGTGTTCACAGACTGGAAAGTATGCATATTTATCTTCCAAGGAGACGAGTAACTAGTTTGTGTCACTTTGCAGAGGGGGTGCAATGAAGATACGATTGAGGATTTCCAATTACAAGATGTTAGGAAGGAGCCTTGCAAGAGAAGTAGGAGCTGCGCTGAGCCTCTTCAACATGTTAAGGTAAGTCACTGTATCCAACTCAACAGTTCAATTCCTTGTTTGTTTCAGGCATAGTTAATTTGCTCTTTTCAATTGCTTTATTTGTCCTCAGTTAATGAGATGCCCAAAGAATGATGTCTGATGTTGGGTACTTGTATAACTATTAGTTGACATAATTAAAGGCCTTACCATTTAATTAATCTGCCGAAGTGTGCCTGAAGCTTTGAAGTCTATTAACCAACTATTATTGCATGAGGCTCACAATCTAGTTTATACTAGGCTAATGATTGCATAGTTTTGCTTGTTGTAGGATGTTTGTATGAAACCCTCTGTTGTTCATTATGCTCCCTAAGACTTTAATTGAGCTACAGAATGGCCAACTGCTTGCTTACTTCTACACAACGTGCTATCTAAATTTGTAACTTGTCTGTGTTTTGGATTGGGCCCCAACATCATGCTCCTCTAGTGAGCTAAGAGAGATTTCTGTATGCAGGCTGCACTGACTACCTTTTTATAATTTTTAAAATATCACCTGCTTATGCTTCATGACGTGTAACATTATTGTTAGTCCTATTTTGCCATGTACAAAATAGTCTGTCTTGCTCGCTTCACTATTGTAACTATATTTTTTCCCTAGTCATGTGTACTTACAGAAACATTTCAGGATGAAGTGACGTCAACACAAAGATCTGCGAGCAGTGCGGCATGGCTGTTACCGAATGATTATGGATTGGAATTAGAATGTGCTGATGTTCTCGAGCATCAACTAGAGGTGGCAAGACAACGTGTACATGATTCTCAACGTACAATCAACAAGTTGAGACTGGACATGCTAGTATTACATGCAGGAGTCAAAAAAATGGAACAAGACACTGAGGTAACAACGAAGTAATTGGAGATTTTGCAGACTGAAATTTGTGCTATCTAAATCCGGCCAGTCCTATTTTCTGAAGAGATTATAGTTCAAATGCTAAGTTATGTTGATGCGCATCCATGATGTAGGAGTTGTATTTGTCCAGTGTATGTAGTTTGCTATTTGTGTATGCTTTATTATCACTAGTGCCGAACCATAATGCCTAGTGGGTATAATCAGCTGTAATTTCTTTAATGTATAGTGTAGGATTATTCTACATTTCTATGCCTTAGTCTCTTTATTGTATAATGTATGTTTTTTAGAGGTGATAGTATAGAGTAGGATAATTCTTTGAATATGCTATATTGTTCAAACGGGGACCAACTCGCCCAAACGTTGTAGTGACCATAGCCCTTCACAGGCCGTACGATCCATGGGCCATCTACGGGATGGACGATCCATGGCCTTCTATGGCCGTCGGATCCGTGGGACTTCTATGGGCTGTCGGATCCATGGGACTTCTATTGGCTGTCAGATCCATGGGCATTCCATGGGTCGTCGGATCAATGGGCCTTCTATGGGACGTCGGATCAATGGGCCTTCTATGGGTTGTCAGATCAATGGGCCTTCTATGCGTCGTCAGGAATACTTAAAGCATCACGAAGATAAACAAAACGGTGTGCATGCAAATGCAAGCGTGTATGTGTGTGTGAGAGAGAGAGAGCGCGAAATCTCAAAACAAAAGATGCTCTGCTGGAATCCCATTGTATGTATGCATATGGTTCCGGAACTCGAGTTAACCTTAGGCATATGTGTGAGAGACATTATTATACTTTGAGACATTAGTGGCTGTGGGTGGGCGGAATTAAAGGGGTGGGCGTGTTCGACAGAGAGAGCGTGTGTGTTTTTGTGTCAGAGGCTTGTAGGACGGGGTAGAAAGACGAATTCTAACCTTGACGGAGGGAGAGAAATACACGAAGTGCGCGTGTGTGATTCCGATGCCCATAGGAAAATGAGATATGTATGCGTGTGAGAGAGATTGCCCAATTCATTCACGTATCACTATCTAGTGATCGTGGACGTGCATCGCTTGAACATAAATCAATATCTACTTTGTATCATGGCCAAAGGTACAATATCGATTCAACGCTATAAAGATTGGACACTCAGTATCACATTTTTTCTATTTAGATAAACCTTTTCAGTTGTGCATGCCAAAGTTACAGCGATGTTTCTTCAAACAACCAATGTAGCTACCATGTACATGCACCATTGTTACTCTTGCATTCAAAATCATTAGTCTTGGATGATTTAAGGTTCTATTATGAAGTAATATATGTAATATTCAGATATGAATTCAACGGGTATGCAATTTATGAAAGGCTATGTAATCATATGAGGTAACACATTAAGTAGCGGACTACAATATCCATTTATTTTTGTGCGCCTCTACACTAACACGTCAATGTATTATGTTTAAAGTAAATAACAAATTGCACTAAATTATCTATTTACACGAGAAATACATAGGTTGAGCATTTGATCCCCTTTTTTGTGAACGCGCTACTACACCCGTACGATTGGCCGCGCCCGTGTGACAGTCCAAGTTATCGGCGCATCATCCCGAGTTATTGTATTTTTTCTGGGGTGGACTTCACCAGTTATTAACTGTGGCGTGTGCCCGTATACACAGTCTCGCATGACCTTCCTGCTAGCACGGTCCAAAATTAGTTAAAACTGGATATGAGCGATCCCGCGAGCGGCAAAATCTCCCGCCTCCTTCTAAAATTTCCGCCACTTTAGTCTTTAGCATGTGAAATTCCCCTTTTGTCCTTGGTGCACGGAGACCAACAGTTACAATACCGCCCTCATCTACATAATAGGTCGGGGCTGCTTTGGTAACTTCCGGTTCCCCCCACTACACGGCACCCCCATTTCCTCTTCCCCTCCCGCCAAAACAACTAACTCCACAGCACCAGAGCATCTTACATGACGTCGTCCGTACTTCATCGGCCGTTCTCCCCTCCCCTCTCGAAACCCTAGATTGCTCATCCACCGGCATACCAGAGCCCATTCACTGCCAGCGGCGTCCATCTCGCCGGATCTACCCCTCCCACCTCCCCTAGAAACAAGTAGACTGCTCATCCACCACTGTACCACAGCCCATTCAGTGCCGACCTTGTCCACGGCGCCGGATCTGCTTCGATGATACTCTCATCAACCGCAGCGCATCTGCAGCGGCTCATTCGTACTCCCCATCGGAGACGCTTCGTCCACACACCCCGGGAGCTACCCCACCAACGCCCCCGTCGACGGCCTCTGATCCTCTTTGCCGACACCTTCCTCAACCCTACCGGAGCCGCTTCGCTGATACGGCTCCAACGTATCTATAATTTTTGATTGTTCCATGCTATTATATTATCTGTTTTGCATGTTTATGGGCTTTATTATACTCTTTTATATGATTTTTGGGACTAAACCTATTAACCCAGAGCCCGGTGCCAGTTTCTGTTTTTACCTTGTTTTAGAGTATCGCAGAAAAGGAAAATCAAATGGAGTCCAATTGACCGGAAACTTCACGGAACTTATTTTTCGATCAGAAGAAGCCTAGAAGACTTGGAGTGCACGTCAGGGGATCTACGAGGAGGCCACGAGGCAGGGGGTGCGCCCACCCCCCCTGGGCGCGCCCTCCACCCTCGTGGGCCCCTTGTGCCCCCCTGACGTATTTCTTCCGCCTATATATCTCCATATACCCTAAAAACATCCGAGGGCATAATAGATCGGGAGTTCCACCGCCAGAAGCCATCGTAGCCACCAAAAGCCAATCTAGACCCGTTTCGGCACCCTGTCGGAGGGGGCAATCCCTCTCCGGTGGCCATCTTCATCATCCCGGTGCTCTCCATGACGAGGAGGGAGTAGTTCTCCCTCGGGGCTGAGGGTATGTACCAGTAGCTATGTGTTTGATCTGTCTCTCTCTCTCGTGTTCTTGAGGTGATACGATCTTGATGTATCGCGAGATTTTCTATTATAGTTGGAACTTATGATGTTTTCTCCCCCCTCTACTCTCTTGTAATGGATTGAGTTTCCCCTTTGATGTTGTCTTATCGGATTGAGTCTTCAAATATTTGAGAACACTTGATGTATGTCTTGCCGTGCGTATCTGTGGTGACAATGGGATATCACGTGATTCACTTGATGTATGTTTTGGTGATCAACTTGCGGGTTCCGCCCATGAACCTATGCATAGGGGTTGACACACGTTTTCGTCGTGATTCTCTGATAGGAACTTTGGGGCACTCTTTGAGGTCCTATGTGTTGGTTGAATAGATGAATCTGAGATTGTGTGACGCATATCGTATAAACATACCCACGGATACTTGAGGTGACGTTGGAGTATCTAGGTGACATTAAGGTTTTGGTTGATTTGTGTCTTAAGGTGTTATTCTACTACGAACTCTAGGGCTGTTTGTGACACTTATAGGAATAGCCCAACGGATTGATTGGAAAGAATAACTTTGAGGTGGTTTCATACCCTACCATAATCTCTTTGTTCGTTCTTCGCTATTAGTTACTTTTGAGTGACTCTTTGTTGCATGTTGAGGGATAGTTATGTGATCCAATTATGTTATTATTGTTGAGGGAACTTGCACTAGCGAAAGTATGAACCCTAGGCCTTGTTTCAACGCATTGCAATACCGTTTACGCTCACTTTTATCATTAGTTACCTTGCTGTTTTTATATTTTCAGATTACAAAAACCTTTATCTACTATCCATATACCACTTGTATGACCATCTCTTCGCCGAACTAGTGCACCTATACAATTTACCATTGTATTGGGTGTGTTGGGGACACAAGAGACTCTTTGTTATTTGGTTGCAGGGTTGGTTGAGAGATACCATCTTCATCCTATGCCTCCTAGGGATTGATAAACCTTAGGTCCTCCACTTGAGGGAAATTTGCTACTGTCCTACAAACCTCTGCACTTGGAGGCCCAACAACGTCTACAAGAAGAAGGTTGTGTAGTAGACATCAAGCTCTTTTCTGGCGCCGTTGCCGGGGAGGTGAGTGCTTGAAGGTATATCTTTAGATCTTGCAATCGAGTCTTTTAGTTTCTTGTTTTAGCACTAGTCTAGTTTATAAAAGAAAACTATAAAAAAATGGAATTGAGTTTACCTCATACGCTTCATCTTTTTAATATCTATTGTGAGAATAAGGATTCCGATAATCGTGCTCAAGTGCTAGAAGAAGAATGCATTTGAATGTTTGGCACTAAATATTTGAATGATGAGCATGATTGCAATGTTGTTAGTATGAATTCCTTGAATATCCATGGTACTAATGATGATTGCACTAGTTATGATGAAAATGTCTCCTATAAACATGTCAATTTTTGTGGAGTACATTGGGTTTGTAAGTACACACCAAATAGGGAAGATAGATATTGCAAGAGGCATAAGTACTTAGAAACTAAATTTTTGCAAGAAAGGCTAGATGATTGTGCTGAAGATTTAAATTTTCTTGGCCGTACTTGTATACTTTGCAATGAGCAGGGTAATTTAGCTATCCGATGCAAATTGTTTCATGATCTAATCGTGTCCAAAAATTGTGATGACTTGATTTCCCTTGCACATTATAATGAACTTAGTTTTCTTATGGGCTACGAAAAAATGAAACGTATAACTAAACATCTTCCAGAATTTGCCCGTTATAAACTTCTTGGTTTTGATCTAGAGGAAATTTATATGTATTGTGCGGTGAATTGTATTGAAAATCCTTATATTGCCAATTACATGAAGAAAAGAAAACAAATAGAAGATGAAGAGAATACTAATGAAAGGGAAGAGACTTCCCAATATCCTCCTATTATTTCTTATGATGAATCAGGTAACGAGGAGGAGCCTCCTATTCAACCAATCTCATTAATAAGGAGCTCCAAAAAGAGGATTGAACCCACACATGATGTGGTGAAGATGAATACAAGAAAAATGAAGAGAGGTAAAAAGATATCTCTCCCAAATAATGCTGCTCCTATTACTATTGTGACTCATGAAAATATAACTGTGGAAGATAATGATACTTCTTATGATCTTGAAAATCTTTTTGGCACTTGCTTGGAAGAATATGATAATTGCTATACTATTGGTGCTATCTATACTATTAGTGATCAGAGTGATTATGCTTATGATATGAAAAGGCCCAAGCTTGGGGATGCTATGTTTGATGAAGATGATGTTTTTGAGAATATATTTGCTGCAATTAATGTTTGTCCCAAGCTTGGGGATGTTACGCTTAATGAAGATGATATTTTTAGTCTCCCAAGTTTTGATATGCAAATTTATAATGATCATAACAAGCCTCCTACCTATGATGATTATTGTGATGATACTTATGCTATAAAAATTAGTGATTATATTTATAAAACTTGTCATGATTATGATTACCCCTTTTCTGAACATTACTCTTTGAATGTGGAAACAATTTATATTATTCGAGTCTCTTATGATACTCCCACTATTCCGAATGAGAAGAATTTTGCTTATGTGGAGAGTAGTAAAATTTCTATGCTTGTAGATCACGAAAAGAATGCTTTAGGTTCTGGTTATATTGTTGAATTCATTCATGATGCTACTGAAAATTATTTTTAGGGAGGAACATATGCTTGTAGGAATTGCAATAATATCAAGTTTCCTCTCTATGTGCTTAAAGTTTTAAAGGTATGCTTGTTCTGCCTTCCTATGCTAGTTGATTATTGTTCCCATAAGTTGTTTGCTCACAAAATACCTATGCATAGCAAGTGGGTTAGACTTAAATGTATTAGCAATATTCTTCATGATGCTCTCTTTATGTTTCAATTCTTATCTTTTATGTGAGCATCATTGAAATCATCATGCCTAGCTAGGGGCGTTAAACGATAGCGCTTGTTGGGAGGCAACCCAACTTTGTTTTTGTTCCTTGCATTTTTTTCCTGTTTAGTAATAAATAGTCCATCTAGCCTCTGTTTATATGTGGTTTTATGCTTTTAATTAGTGTTTGTGCCAAGTAGAACCTTTGGGAAGACTTGGGGAAAGTCTTGTTGATCATGCTGTAAAAAACAGAAACTTTAGCGCTCACGAGAATTGCTGCCATTTTTATTTGGAAAGTGATATTTAGTTAATTCTTTTTGAAGATGATTAATAGATAAATTCCTCAGGTCCAGCAATTTATTTGAGAACTTTATGAATTCCATAAGTATACGTTTGATCCTGATTACTACAGACTGTTCTGTTTTTGACAGATTCTATTTTTCATGTGTTGTTTACTTATTTTAATGATTCTATGGCTAGTAAAAGAGTTTATAAACCATAGAGAAGTGGAATACAGTAGGTTTAACACCAATATAAATAAATAATGAGGTCATTACAGTACCTTGAAGTGGTGATTTATTTTCTTATACTAACGGAGCTTACAAGTTTTCTGTTAAGTTTTGTGTTGTGAAGTTTTCAAGTTTTGGGTAAGGATTCGATGGACTATGGAATAAGGAGTGGCAAGAGCCTAAGATTGGGGATGCCCAAGGCACCCCAAGGTAATATTAAAGGATAGCCAAGAGCCTAAGCTTGGGGATGCCCCGGAAGGCATCCCCTCTTTCGTCTTCGTTCATCGGTAACTTTACTTGGAGCTATATTTTTATTCGCCACATGATATGTGTTTTGCTTGGAGCGTCATTTTATTTTATTTTGCTTTGCTTGCTGTTTGAATAAAATACCAAGATCTGAAATTATTAAATGTTATAGAGTCTTCATATAGTTGCATAATTATTCGACTACTCATTGATCTTCACTTATATCCTTCGGAGTAGTTCGTTGTTGCTCTAGTGCTTCACTTATATCTTTTTAGAGCACGGTGGTGGTTTTATTTTATAGAAATAATTGATCTCTCATGCTTCACTTATATTATTTTGAGAGTCCTTTAGAACAGCATGGTAGTTTTCTTTGGTTATGAAACTAGTCCTAATATAATGGGCTTCCAAGAGGGATATAATAAAAACTTCCATATAAAGTGCATTGAATACTATGAGAAGTTTGATACTTGATGAGTGTTTTGAGATATGAGGATGGTAATATTAGAGTCATGCTAGTTGAGTAGTTGTGAATTTGAGAGATACTTGTGTTAAAGTTTGTGATTCCCGTAGCATGCACGTATGGTGAACCGTTATGTGATGAAGCTGGAGCATGATTTATTTATTGATTGTCTTCCTTATGAGTGGCGGCCGGGATGAGCGATGGTCTTTTCCTACCAATATATCCCCGCTAGGATCATGCGTGTAGTACTTTGTTTCGATAACTAATAGATTTTTGCAAGAAGTATGTGAGTTCTTTACGACTAATGTTGAGTCCATGGATTATACGCACTCTCACCCTTCCACCATTACTAGCCTCTCTAGTACCGCGCAACTTTCGCCGGTACCTTAAACCCACCATATACCTTCCTCAAAACAGCCACCATACCTACCTATTATGCCATTTCCATAGCCATTCCAAGATATATTGCAATGCAACTTTCCACCGTTCCGTTTATTATGACACGCTTCATCATTGTCATATTGCTATGCATGATCATGTAGTTGACATTGTATTTGTGGCAAAGCCACCGTTCATAATTCTTTCATACATGTCACTCATGAGTCATAGCATATCCCGGTACACCGCCGGAGGCATTCATATAGAATCATATTTTGTTCTAAGTATCGAGTTGTAATTCTTGAGTTGTAAATAAATAAAAGTGTGATGATCATCATTATTAGAGCACTGTCCCAGTGAGGAAAGGATGATGGAGACTATGATTCCCCCATAAGTCGGGATGAGACTCCGGACGAAAAAAAAAAGAGGCCAAAGAAGCCCAAAAAAAGGCCATAAAAAGGGAGAAGGCCCAAATAAAAAAATGAGAGAAAAAGAGAGAAGGGGCAATGCTACTATCCTTTTACCACACTTGCGCTTCAAAGTAGCTCCATGATCTTCATGATAGAGAGTCTCCTATGTTGTCACTTTCATATACTAGTGGGAATCTTTCATTATAGAACTTGGCTTGTATATTCCAATGATGGGCTTCCTCAAAATGCCCTAGGTCTTCGTGAGCAAGCAAGTTGGATGCACACCCACTAGTTTCTTTTGTTGAGCTTTCATACACTTATAGCTCTAGTGCATCCGTTGCATGGCAATCCCTACTCACTCACATTGATATCTATTGATGGGCATCTCCATAGCCCGTTGATACACCTAGTTGATGTGAGACTATCTTCTCCCTTTTTTCTTCTCCGCAACCACCATTCTATTCCACCTATATTGCTATATCCATGGCTCACGCTCATTTATTGCATGAAGATTGAAAAAGTTTGAGAACATCAAAAGTATGAAACAATTGCTTGGCTTGTCATCGGGGTTGTGCATGATTTAAATATGTTGTGTGGTGAAGATGGAGCATAGCCAGACTATATGATTTTGTAGGGATAGCTTTCTTTGGCCATGTTATTTTGAGAAGACATGATTGCTTAGTTAGTATGCTTGAAGTATTATTATTTTTATGTCAATATGAACTTTTGTCTTGAATCTTATGGATCTGAATATTCTTGCCACAATAAAGAAAAATACTTAGAGAAATATGTTAGGTAGCATTCCACATGAAAAATTCTATTTTTATCATTTACCTACTCGAGGACGAGCAGGAATTAAGCTTGGGGATGCTGATACATCTCCAATGTATCTATAATTTTTGATTGTTCCATACTATTATATTATCTGTTTTGGATGTTTATGGGCTTTATTATACACTTTTATATGATTTTTGGGGCTAACAAATTAACCCAGAGCCCAGAGCCAGTTTCTGTTTTTACCTTGTTTTAGAGTATCACAGAAAAGGAAAATCAAACGAAGTCCAATTGACCTGAAACTTCAAGGAACTTATTTTTGGATCAGAAGAAGCCTAGAAGACTTGGAGTGCACGTCAGGGGATCTATGAGGAGGCCACGAGGCAGGGGGCGCGCCCACACCCTGGGCGCGCCCTCCACCCTCGTGTGCCCCCTGACGTATTTCTTCTGCCTATATATCTCCATATACCCTAAAAATATACGAGAGCACAATAGATCGAGAGTTTCGCCGCCAGAAGCCTCCGTAGCCACCAAAAGCCAATCTAGACCCATTCCGGCACCCTGCCGGAGGGGAAATCCATCTTCGGTGGCCATCTTCATCATCCAGGTGCTCTCCATGACGAGGAGGGAGTAGTTCTCCCTCGGGGCTGAGGGTATGTACCAGTAGCTATGTGTTTGATCTCTCTCTCTCTCGTGTTCTTGAGGTGATACGATCTTGATGTATCACGAGCTTTGCTATTATAGTTTGATCTTATGATGTTTTCTCCCCCCTCTACTCTCTTGTAATGGATTGAGTTTCCCCTTTGAAGTTGTCTTACCGGATTGAGTCTTTAAAGATTTGAGAACACTTGATGTATGTCTTGCCGTGCGTATCTGTGGTGACAATGGGATATCACGTGATTCACTTGATGTATGTTTTGGTGATCAACTTGCGGGTTCCGCCCATGAACCTATGCATAGGGGTTGGCACACGTTTTCGTCGTGATTCTCCGGTAGGAACTTTGGGGCACTCTTTGAGGTCCTATGTGTTGGTTGAATAGATGAATCTGAGATTGTGTGATGCATATCGTATAATCATACCCACGGATACTTGAGGTGACATTGGAGTATCTAGGTGACATTAGGGTTTTGGTTGATTTGTGTCTTAAGGTGTTATTCTAGTACGAACTCTAGGGCTGTTTGTGACACTTATGGGAATAGCCCAACAGATTGATTGGAAAGAATAACTTTGAGGTGGTTTCGTACCCTACCATAATCTCTTCGTTTGTTCTCCACTATTAGTTACTTTGGAGTGACTCTTTGTTGCATGTTGAGGGATATTTATGTGATCCAATTATGTTATTATTGTTGAGGGAACTTGCACTAGCAAAAGTATGAACCCTAGGCCTTGTTTCAACGCATTGCAATACTGTTTACGCTCACTTTTATCATTAGTTACCTTGCTGTTTTTATATTTTCAGATTACAAAAACCTTTATCTACTATCCATATACCACTTGTATCACCATCTCTTCACCTAACTAGTGCACCTATACAATTTACCATTTTATTGGGTGTGTTGGGGACACAAGAGACTCTTTGTTATTTGGTTGCAGTGTTGCTTGAGAGAGAACATCTTCATCCTACGCCTCCTACGGATTGATAAACCTTAGGTCATCCACTTGAGGGAAATTTGCTACTGTCCTACAAACCTCTGCACTTGGAGGCTCAGTAATGTCTACAAGAAGAAGGTTGTGTAGTAGACATCATTCGCTGACACCATCGTCAACCCCACCGGAGTAGCTTCGCATATACCATTCTCAACCCTACCGGGGCAGCTTTGCCAACTCACAAGTCCACAGCCTCAGATCCACTTCCTTGCACCCTCATCCAACCTACCGGTGGAGCTTCTGACGCCCCGTCCACGACCAAAGATCCGCATTGTCGACACCATCCTTAACCCAACCATCGGAGCAGCTTCACCTACGCCCTCGTCCACGGCCACATATCCGCTTCGCCCACACCATAGTCCACCCTACTGGAGCCGCTCCACAAACACCCTACTCGATGGTTCTAGATCTCTTTACCGGACCCTGACAGCCCGCGCAGTGTCATCACTCTTGACGTTTCTAACCTGATTCCCACCGTCTGGCAAGATGCCAAGCATCCGCCATGTCCTAGGTACTTGTCACCTTTAAACCCATCCAGCATCACCTGCCCAATGTACTTCAAATATACTAGCAGGTCGCTGTTACATGTTATGCAGCTGGCAAAACTACAAGGACGATATTTCTTCTGGATCTAACAGCTTGGCCAACCAAGATCCTGGACTGAGGCATTGCTATGATCTTGTAAGTGCGTCTCTCTCTCTCTCTTGTATTGGTCTGTGCCTGCCAGCGTGCTTTGCTAGGATTTTTGACTAGTAATCCCTTTGTGCAAACAATGATTTCTACTACTGGCTGCTAAATTAGATATGTAGATGTCATACATGATACTACCTCGTACATCCGTTCCTAAATATAAGTCTTTCTAGAGATTCCACTATAGGCTACATACGGAGCAAAATGAGTGAATCTACACTCGAAAATGCATCTATATACATCTGTATGTGGTCCAAACTAGACTCTCTACAAAGACATATATTTAGGAACAGAGGCAGTACATTACACAAAATCGTAGGTGGCATGTAGGAATTCCAGTGCACTACATTAGGCTCCCTTAGAGTGCCTACTAGTCCACCACACGTAGTCATGGCTAGTTTATGCTACACACACAATCATTAATTGGTGGTTTAAATATGCGCAAGGGATATGCAATGTATTATCATGTAGAGATGTCTGAAATTAGACGTGTCAACTTGCAGATAGGGTTACACAATGAGAAAGTATAAGATGTATGTGGCAATTTCATGGAACATCGCAAAAAAAGGAGAGGCAGCGGTGAGCCTATACAATGTGCTATGGTACGTCACTCCTCCATTGCAATCATCGTGACATGTCATTTGTATGTCAGTTCTATTGGCCAAGTTTCTTAGGGACAGTTATTACGAGTTATCCTAAGAAAATAAGCACCTATGAATATAAACTCCATGTAATAAGCCAACCAATTCTTTTCATTGCGTTTTCAGCTTATCTTTGGTATGATCAGTGAAAAGTCTAGATTGCATTATATTTTTTTCATTTTGCTGTCCATATGAAAATTAATTTGACTTGCAAACATCACAAATTGAACCCAGTGCAGTAATTAATATGATAGGAAAACAGACCATCACTATTTGCTCAAAATGCAAATACAAAGATACCATCTACTTGGCACAATCTACTTTGGTCAATGTTTTCCATAGAGATCCCATTGCCTAATTTAAACGAAGAATGCATGACCCATATTTAAATGAAGAACAATTATTTATTGAAATTCGATGGTCCAAGTGGCTGGTTATTATCATATAGCAGCACAAATGAAACCATCATACAGCAGCAGCAGCAACTCATAGCAACTCATCATACAGCAGCAGCAGTGTGCAATTCATCATATACCAGCAGCAGCTCATAGCAATTCATCATATAGCAGCAGCAGGAGCAGCTCGTAGCAATTCATCATATAGCAGCAGCAGGAGCAGCTCATAGCAATTCATCGTATAGAAGTAGCAGGACCAGCTCATAGCAATTCATCATATAGCAGCAGCAGGAGTAGCTCATAGCAATTCATCATATAGCATCAGCAGGAGCAGCTCATAGCAATTCACCATACAGCAGCAGAAGGAGCAGCTTATGGTAACTCATCGTATAGCAGCAGCAGCTCATAGAAATTCATCATATAGCAGCAGCTCATAGCAATTCATCATATAGCAGCAGCAACTCATAGCAATTCATCATATAGCAACAGGAGCAGCTCATAGCAATGCATCATATACCAGCAGCAGGAGCAGCTCATAGCAATGCATCATATACCAGCAGCAGAAGCAGCTCATAGCAATTCATCGTATAGTGGAACAGAATGAAATTTTCGCAAAAAATCAGAGGAGATCCTCACCTTGTTGGATGAGCTCATCCTTCAACAACACCTCAAGACCACGGCCTAGGAGGTGGGGTGGGGGAATAAGGTGCCTTCTGCCGCAGTGTGGTATCAACCGTAGTTGTGCAGTGCCTGCTGGAGTAGTGCGTTGGACGAACCACAGTGGTGCAGCTATTGGACACCATGAGAATGAGGGGCGGCACCAGAGGGAGGAGCAGCCAGGGAGATTTTCCCCTACCCGCCGGCCATGTAGCCTAGCTGGACAGAGCATCATCGAGGACCAGGCAAGATGGGACTAGCGGCGACGGCTCGCTGGTGGAACCCTAGTGATGCAGGCAGGGGATTGAGGTAGAGGGAAAGGGGAGAGGAGATGCAAGCGGGTAGGGCAATGAACGCTTGCATGTTTGTTTTTACTTGAGGGTGAGGTGTGACATGGGTGTTAGCAGTTGCATTTTGAGTGTAACATAGGCAGACAACAGAGTCATTTCACTATTCCCCTTCCCTTCAATTTTTAGTGAGGTTCTACCCGAAACACCCCCCTCCAAAGCGAAATTAGTTAAGCCCAAGCCCATAACTCAAAAATGACTTCTTTACATCTTTTATGGCTTATTTTGACAATAAGCCCTGAAAAGGCGGAATAGAACTAGCCCTTAACCTGCAATTCAATTGTGCGTGCAATGATGAATCACTCGTGCCTACTATAGTCTACATTTAGGCATCATCATACATGGCATAACCTAATACATGTGCATTCCATTGTAGAATCTGGAATATGCAATGTTTATGTTAGTTCATACGTTGCACGTGATGTTTAAATGCCCCTTAAATCTGGTCAGTCAAGTGATGGTCTTTAAGCCTCCTTTGCTTCTTTTCTTGATATGTAAGATTTGCTCACACATCTGTTCAATTGCTTGTTTGCATCAGCCAGCCATACTAGGACTATTTGCTTTGATTACTTGCCGTTCTTGACCTAACACTCTAACAGAGCTTGTCAACGATTTAAACACTAAGGGCTGCTGTAGTGGGGCCTTTTCTAACTCATAGGTGACATAAAGGTTCGGCTGTGCACTAAAGTGGGCTCTCCAAGAGTACCTGGAGATCCAGTTCGAAGGTATGCCTAGTTTTTACATAGTGCAGACATAGTAAATGCTCATTTCATTGTGTGCAAGTGCAAGAGATGCGGCATGTTTTATTATGTGGTGTTGTTTTGTTATAAGCTCATCCTTTTGTGTTCACAGATTGGAAATTATGCATGTTTATCTTCCAAGGAGACGAGTAACTAGTTTGTGTCACCTTGCAGACAGGGTGCAATGAAGATAAGATTGAGGATTTCCAAGTACAAGATGTTAGGAAGGAGCCTTGCAAGAGAAGTAGGAGCTGCACTGAGCCTCTTCAACCTATTAAGGTAAGTCACTGTATCCAACTCAACAGTTCAATTCCATGTTTGTTCAAGGCATAGTTAATTTGCTCTTTTCAATTGCTTTATTTGTCCTTAGTTAATGAGATGCCCAAAGAATGATGCCTAATGTTGGGTACTTGTATAACTGTTAGTTGACATAATTAAATGCTTTACCATTTAATTAATTTGCCGAAGTGTGCCTGAAGCTTTGAAGTGTATTAACAAACTATTATTGCATGAGGCTCACAATCTAGTTTATACTAGGCTAATGATTGCAAAATTTTGCTTGCTATAGTATGTTTGTATGAAACCCTATGTTGTTCATTATGCTCCCTAAGACTTTAATTGAGCTACAGAATGGCCAACTGCTTGTTTAGTTCTACGCAACATGCTGTCTAAATTTGTAACTTGTCTGTGTTTTGGATTGGGCCCCAACATCATGCTCCTCTAGTGAGCTAAGAGAGATTTCTGTATGCAGGCTGCACAGACTACCTTTTTATAGTTTTTAAAATATCACCTGCTTATGCTTCATGACGTGTAACATTATTGTTAGTCCTATTTTGCCATGTACAAAATAGTCTGTCTTGCTCGCTTCACTGTTGTGACTATATTTTTGTGACGCCTTTGTGACGCCCCCGATTTGACCGTACACTAATCATACACGCAAACGTGTACGATCAAGATCAGGGACTCACGGGAAGATATCACAACACAACTCTACAAATAAAAATACGTCAAACAAGCATCATATTACAAGACAGGGGCCTCGAGGGCTCGAATACAAGAGCTCGATCATAGACGAGTCAGCGGAAGCAACAATATCTGAGTACAGACATAACTTAAACAAGTTTGCCTTAAGAAGGCTAGCACAACTGGGATACAGATCGAAAGAGGCGCAGGCCTCCTGCCTGGGATCCTCCTAACTACTCCTGGTCGTCGTCAGCGGGCATCACGTAGTAGTAGGCACCTCCGGTGTAGTAGGAGTCGTCGTCGACGGTGGCGTCTGGCTCCTGGGCTCCAACATCTGGTTGCGACAACCAGGTAGAAAGGATAGGGGGAAAAGAGGGAGAAGCAACCGTGAGTACTCATCCAAAGTACTCGCAAGCAAGAAGCTACACTACATATGCATGGGTAAATGGTAAAGGCCATATGTGGACTGAACTGCAGAAAGCCTGCAGAAAGCTGGAATAAGAGGGGGATAGCTAGTCCTTTCGAAGACTACGCTTCTGGCAGCCTCCGTCTTGCAGCATGTAGAAGAGAGTAGACTGAAGTCCTCCAAGCAGCATCGTATAGCATAATCCTAACCGATGATCCTCCCCTCGTCGCCCTGTGAGAGAGAGACCACCGGTTGTATCTGGCACTTGGAAGGGTGTGTTTTATTAAGTATCCGGTTCTAGTTGTCATAAGGTCAAGGTACAACTCCAAATCGTCCTGTTACCGAAGATCACGGCTATTCGAATAGATTAACTTCCCTGCAGGGGTGCACCACATACCCCAACACGCTCGATCCCATTTTGCCGGACACACTTTCCTGGGTCATGCCCGGCCTCGGAAGATCAACACGTCGCAGCCCCACCTAGACCAACAGAGAGGTCAGCACGCCGGTCTAAACCTAAGCGCCCAGGGGTCTGGGCCCATCGCCCTTAGCACACCTGCACGTTGCGTGGGCGGCCGGAAGCAGACCTAGCCTAGTGGCGTTCCAGTCCAATCCAGCGCGCGCCGCTCCGTCGCTGACGTCAAGAAGGCTTCGGCTGATACCACGACGCCGGGATACCCATAACTACTCCCGCGTAGATGGTTAGTGCGTATAGACCAAATGGCCAGACTCAGATCAAATACCCAGATCTCGTTAAGCGTGTTAAGTATCCGCGAACGCCGACCAGGGCCAGGCCCACCTCTCTCCTAGGTGGTCGGAACCTGTCCTGTCGCTCCGCCTCAAAGATCCACACAAAGGGCCGTTGGGACAAAGGTCCTTTCAGCCCCCAATCCGTGAATCACTCGCGGGGGCTCCACAAGCCGACCCGTCTTTAGTCACCACATGTATCATGTATAAAGCATATAGTATATACCCGTGATCAACTCCCGAGTGATCACGGCCCGATAGTATAGCATGGCAGACGGACAAGGATGTAGGGCCACTGATGAAAATACTAGCATCCTATACTAAGCATTAGGATTGCAGGTAAAGGTAACAACAGTAGTAGCAAGGACAGGCTATGCATCAGTATAGGATTAACGGGAAGCAGTAACATGCTACATTACTCTAATGCAAGCAGTATAGAGAAGAGTAGGCGATATCTGGTGATCAAAGGGGGGGCTTGCCTGGTTGCTCTGGCAAGAGAGAGGGGTCGTCAACTCCGTAGTCGTACTGGGTAGCAGCAGCGTCGGTCTCGGTGTCTATCGAGAGAAGAGGGGGGAGAAACAATAAATATTTAAGCAAGCAGATGCATAGTGATGCATGACATGACAAGTAACGGCGTTAGAGGTGCCCTAACGCGGTATGAGGTGATACCGGTGAAGGGGGAAACATCCGGGAAAGTATCCCCGGTGTTTTGCGTTTTCGGGCAGAGGAGCCGGAGGGGGAAACTTGCGAGTTTGATATGTTAGGGGTGAGTGGCGGACGAACGGACTGCGTATCCGGATTCGTCTCGTCGTTCTGAGCAACTTTCATGTTGAAAATATTTTAATCCGAGTTACGGATTAAAAGATATGATTTTCTAAAGATTTTATTAATTTCTGGAATTCAATTAATTAATTATTTAATTCGAAAAATGAATTTATGACATCAGCATGATGTCATGCTGACGTCAGCAGTCAACAGAGTTGACTTGGTCAACCTGACATGCAGGTCCAGTGGGACCCACCTGTCATTCTCTGTTTAGTTTAATTACAGATTAGTTAATCTAATTAGTAATTAGGTTAATCTAATCAGAATTAATTAACTTAATTAATCACTTAATTAATTAATTAATTAACATTTTAATTATTATCTATTTATTTTTAATTTAATTTAATTTTTTTATTATTATTATCATTTTTTTTAAATCATTTTGGGCGTGGGCCCCGTTCGTCATTGGCCCAGGGGGCTTATCGGGCGCGGGTTAACGGGGATGGAGCGGAGCAGAGCCACAGGGCTCGCGGGCGGACCCGGCGAAACGGGGCGGAGCCCCGCTGTGCGGGCATAACCCGCCCAGACAACGCGCCAGAGCTGGCCGCGGGCGCCGGCGGCCAAGGGCACACGAGCGCCGGCCGGAACAGGGCAGCGGGACGGAGGGGACCGGAGCCATGGGCGCGCGTGTGTCGGCGAGCGACAGCGCGGCGTAGGCGGACGGGCGAGGCGCGGTGGCCGCACGCGCAGGCGGCGACGGACGTAGCGGAACGGCGGGGCAGGGCGAGGTGCGTCGGTGCGGGGCGACGGGCGCGGCCAGGGAGCGGCCCGACCGCGGTGAGCGGGGCGACGCGGTCGCGCGGTGACTGGGCCAGGAGAAGGGGAGCTCACAGGGGGGGCGTAGGGATCTGGCAGTGGCTCGGGGAGGAGTTGAGGTCGCGTCGGAGAGGACGGCGGGGCAGCTCCGGCGAGGTGTCGAGGAGGTGGCCGTGGCGGTGGTGGGCAGCAGTGTCGAGGGTGCCGGCGTCGGGTGGTGGCGGCGTCCAGGCGGCAGGGCGCGGATCGATCCGGCGGCTTCGGGGTTGGTGGCGGGGCGAGGCGACGGCGGCGATGCGAGGCGGCGCCGAGGACGCGCGCCAGCGTCGAGGAATGGGGGGGGGGCGCGGTCGCCGGGGAGAGGCGGCGGGGTCGGCGATGGTGGTCGACGCGGGCGTCGGGGTCGAGGGGTGAGCGCCCCCGATCCAGGACGTGGGGAGGGAGTGGGAAACGGGGGAAGTGGGGGTGGGATCGGGCTAGGGTTTCGGTGAGGGGGATAAGGGGAGTGGGGTGGGCCGGCGTCGGTGGGCCGGCGTCGGTGGGCCGGCTGGGCCGGCGTGGTCGGCTGAGCCAACTGGGCCAAGGGGCCCAGTGGTGGGGGGGGGGGGCTTGTGGCCTGCTGGGCCGAAGCCCAGGGGGCAAGGGGGGGTTCTCCTTTTCCCTTTTCTTTTGTCTTGTTTTCTGTTTTCTTTATTATATCTTTATTTCTTTATTTTAGTTGCATTTTAATTTAGTAAAATATACACTTAGTATCTAATTCAATATTTTGACTTAGTCCATAGTCACAAAAAGTCTAGACCCCAAATAACTTAGTTTGACATTTTATTAATCATAAAAGTTATTCAAATAATCATTTTTACTACTGTTTTATTCATCTCATAGTATTTAAACATTTTATAAATGTGTGGTTTTTCCCCAATAATTATCTATGCAATATTTGGTTCACTCCGAACATTTTAGTTTTAATATTTGAAAACTTTTATTGTTTGCCTAATTTTGAATTTGAATTTGAATCGGTTTCGAACTAACTGGAGATTAGCAACTATAAACGAGGTCACGTGGCATCATTAGCAGAGGATCACTGTAGCTTAATTACCCGGGCGTTACAATTTTTGCCCTAGTCATGTGTACTTATAGGAACATTTCAGGATGAAGTGACATCAACACAAAGATCTGCGAGCAGTGCGGCATGGCCGTTACCGAATGATTATGGATTGGAATTGGAATGTGCTGATGTTCTCGAGCATCAACTAGAGGTGGCAAGACAACGTGTACATGATTCTCAACGTACAATCAACAAGTTGAGACTAGACATGCAGGTATTACATGCAGGAGTAAAAAAAATGGAACAAGACACTAAGGTTACAATGAAGTAATTGGAGATTTTGCAGACTGAAATTTGTGCTATCTAAATCCGGCCAATCCTATTTTCTGAAGAGATTATAGTTCAAATGGTAAGTTGTATTGATGAGCACCCATGATGTAGGAGTTGTATTTGCCTAGTGTATGTAGTTTGCTATTTGTGTATGCTTTATTATCACTGGTGCCGAACCATAATGCCCAGTGGGTATAATCGGCTGTAATTTCTTTATTGTATAGTGTAGGATTATTCTACGTTTCTATGCCTTAATGTCTTTATTGTATACTGTATGTTTTTTAGAGGTGATAGTATAGAGTAGGATAATTCTTTGAATATGCTATATCATTCATACGGGGGCCAACTCGCCCAAACATTGTAGTGACCATGGCCCTCCACAGGCCGTACAATCCATGGGCCATCCGTGGGATGGACGATCCATGGCCTTCTATGGCCGTCGGATCCGTGGGCCTTCTATGGGCAGTCGGATCCATGGGCCTTCTATTGGTTGTCGGATCCATGGGCCTTTTATGGGCCGTCGGATCCATGGGCCTTCTATGGACCGTCGGATCAATGGGCCTTCTATGGGTCGTCGGATCAATGGGCCTTCTATGGGTCGTCTCATCTACGGGCCTTGTATGGGCCGTATAAGGGGCCATAAACGGGCTAGAGTGGAAATCGTACGTTTTATGGGCTGACCATAACGGGCCGTTAATAGGCCGTATTTGATGATGCTATGAAAATGGCCCAACAGATTAACGTCCACAAACGGGCCGACTATATCCACGGGCTGAATTTGGCCCACAAGCAGAAAAGGCCAGTAATGGTCTGTAAGTAACCGAATGCTGGAAATGACCCGAGAATAAATGGGCCTTGAGAAGGCCGAAAGGTAACATGGGCTGGAAACGACCCAATGGAATAATGGGCCACTAATGGGTATAAAGCGATACACTGTTCATTACGGGCCGGTTTCACCACAGGCCGTTAATGGGCAAGAGTTACAAAGGGACTCATATGGGCCGAAATACGTCATGGGCCATACATGGGACGGAAGTTACAATGGGTGGAATCATATTGGACGGCCCAGATGACGCTATTGGGCCTAATTCCGGTAGGCTGTAACGAGCCGTGAGTTAGCGGGCTGTAAATGGGCTATATGCGAACATGTCGTTAACAGGCTTTCCGTGGGCCGACCTGCCACCTTTTGACCAAGTCAAACGGTCCTGCCTTTTCATAGGAATGGGCCTCTATTGGGTCGTGCCATGCGTCGACGTATCATAGACGCCTTGGGTCCAATGAGTGGATGACATCTGTCCCAACGGTGAGCCGACACGTATTTCCTCCAGCCAATGATGATTTTACACGTCGAAAATCCCCATTGGTCAGGGCTTTTAACGGGTTATCAGATTCAAAACAGGACCCGATAGCCTAACGGCGTTCCGTTACGGTGGATGCCACGTGTCGGTCACCCTTGACGAAAGCACTTATGTGACACGCGATTTATCATCATGGAAGTGGATACTTCCGTGATAATAATTTTGTAATGTCATGAAACACTTGTACGACAGCACAGGTATGACTATCTTGATTCTGTCGTAAAATCGTTATGGATGTACATGCATGACAAAAAACGCGACCTACTGTGACAAACACGTATCATCACGGAAGTGTATTTTTTTGTAGTGATATGTACGGTTATCTGTCTGGTCGCAAACGTGTACATACATACTGGTCGATTCTTCTCTATGTAATGATGAACCATGGCCGAGTAAGTAGCGGCACGTGTCGTAGTTGAGCCCCCGGCGTAGTAGTTCAGGCAGTCCCGTCTAAATCGTGTACACGTATGTATAGCCACATGGCAAAAAATACGGCCACGTACATACATTCGGCGGGATCTCGAACGCGTACTCGTGCATACGAACAGTAGCAACAGCGTCCTATTCATCCGGAGCCAACTGGATGGGTCGGAATGCAGGAAACGACGTTGTGTTCAATGGGAGGCAACCGACTGGGTCGGAATGCGTCATGTTCAATGGGAACCAACCGGCTTGGATGGAACAGCCGAAACGGGGTCTGGCATATTGCAGAACGGAGGAAACGGCCTTCTGTTTCACCAGCTACGGTCGAAACGGGATCCCTTTCATCGGGAGGGGTCTTCCATACTGCAAAACAGGGGAAACGGACTTCTGTTCGAGCCCCTACAGTTGAAACGGTGTCTTGTTGATCGGGAGGGGTCTAGCGTACCGCGAAATGGAGGAAACGAACTTCTCTTCAAGCGCCTATGGTCGAAACGGGGTCCTCTTCATCGGGAGGGGTGTCACGTACCGCAAAACGTGACTCCACGGGCTACTATTCATCCACCTTATACTGCCTTGCTCCAGCCTATATGGGCTACTATTCATCCACCGCCGACTTCCTACAGCCTCCACCAACTATTGTTCATCCAGCCTCCATAGGGTCCTGTTCATCCACCCCAACCGGCTAGGGGTGCGGCAGCCTTCTCGGGGTCATGTTCATCGAGAGGCAACCCAACATTGGCTGGCTACATCTCGCACGGGGGCTCGATCAGCTTCAGTAAGCAGTGGCAGAGATCGATCGCTCGAGTTTAGTTAGCAGCAGCAGTGAACGAATCGCCCGGGTTCAGTCAGCAGCGAAGGAATCACTCGGGTTCAGTTTACAGCCAAGGGATCGATCGATCGGGTTCAGTAACGTAGCTACTGCAATCGCTCGTGTTTAATAAGCGAACAACACCCTCAGGTTCAGTTAGAGCCAATGCCTCGCACACACATGCGCTTACGTACGAGAGAGACGCGCAAACCACACTACATCGCTCGGATCCGACCACCCAACATAACCAAGAACTCCTAGAAATTTCCTTGCCCTCGCTTCTACCTCAATTTTTTCCGTCATGGACGGCCCAAAGAATGTCATGCAGGTGCATCTCCGGCCCACCCAGGACGAAAATCCCAATTTATATCATGATTTTCTTCATTGAAATAGGAGCCCACCACATTTGTGATGATACGTGTTTTTATCACAATTATCGTCATAGAAGTCTCATAACCATGACAGAAAAAGTTTTCGTTCGGGCCATAATGTCACGTATGTGTATTCTTTTGTATTGATTGGACTGAGGATGTGCTACTAATGCTACATCAAGCCAGATATGTTCCCGGTGACAAAACTATTTCATAGCTCTCTTAGACAAATTAGTGCCATTATTGGTGATGATGCTATGTGGATAACGGAGGCGAAGAATCAACTTTTGAAGAATTTGACTGATGTGGCCGCATCACAATTGTTGATTGGCTCTGGTTCAACCCATTTGGTGAATTTATCAACAAAAACCAAAAACTGAGTCTTCTTTTCCTTGGATGGTTTGAATGGACCAACCATATCAAGCCCCCACACTACAAACGACCAAGTGATGGGAATCATCCGGAGTTCTTTAGCTGGCACATGAGCCTGTCGTGTAAACTTTTGGCATCCATCACACTTGCGCACGATATCCTCAGCATCTGCGTGAGTTGTGAGCCAATAGAAACTGTGTCGAAAAGCCTTTCCCACCAGGGATCTTGAGTCAGCATGATGACCACAATCACTAGAGTGAATCTCATTGAGGATCTCTCGACCTTCCTCAGGGGAAACACATCATTGGAAAACATCGGTGATGCTTCTTCTGTGCAACTTGCCATTGACAGTAGTCATAGACTTGGAGCACCAGATGATCTGATGAGCAATGAGTTCATCCTCAAGGAGCTTGCCTCGAGTCAGATAAGCTAGATAAGGAACCGTCCAATATGGGATGGCACGAAGAGCAGACACCAACTGTACCTTCGGGTCGGGTATATTGAGATCTTTCTCTAATGGCAGCTTGATGGAAGGATTATGGAGAACATCAAGGAACACATTGGGAGGGACCGACTTACGCTGAGAGTCGATTCATGACAAAGCATCAGCTGACTCATTGAGCTGCTAATCTATGTAGTCCACCTAATATCCTTTAAAATGTCCCGGTATGGTAGTCACTGCTTGCCGATAAGCCACCATGAAGGGATCCTTCGAGTCCCACATTCCAGAAACCTGCTGAGCGACCAGATCAGAGTCGCTCAGGCATCTGACCCAGCTAAGATTCATCTCTTTATCCACACGGAGACAATGAAGGAGGGCTTTGTACTCAGCTGCATTGTTAGTATAGGGAAACATGTTCCTCAAAACATAGCGAAATTTATCACCTCGTGAGAAAGATAGGATGACTCCAGCCCCCGAGCCCTCCAATTGCCTGGAACCCTCAAACTGAATTGTCCAATACGTGTTGTCTGGCTTCTCCTCGGGAACTTGAAGCTCAGTCCAATCATTGATGAAATCCACTAATGCTCGAGACATGATAGCTGTCCGGGGCACATATTTCAGATGACACAGCCCAAGCTTGATTGCCCACTTTCCAACCCGGCCCATGGCCTCAATATTTTGGATAGTGTCTCCCAGAGGGGCTGAACTGACCATGGTGATAGGATGCTCCTGGAAGTAATGCTTCAGCTTGCAGCTAGCCATGAAAACACCAAAAGCCAGCTTCGGCCAATGTGGATATCTCTACTTGGACTCAGTCAAAACCTTGCTGGCATAATAGACTGGCCTTTGGACTAGATATTCCTTTCCTGCCTCCTTGCGCTCCACAATGACTGCCACACTTACTGGTTTGTTATTGGCAGCAATGTACAAGAGCATAGGCTCTTTGTTAATAGGAGCAGCAAGGATGGCTGGCTCAACCAATTGCTTCTTGAGATCCTTAAAAGCCCTATCCGCGGCATCACTCCAGACAAATTTGTTAATCTTCTTCATCATCTGATATAGGAGAATCGCCTTCTCGTCGAGGCGGCTGATAAACCGGCTCAAGGCTGCGATCCAACCCGCCATGCACTGGACGTCATTAACGTTTTCCGGCTTGGCGAGCGAAGTTACTACCATGATCTTGTCCGGGTTAGCCTCAATGCCCCATTTAGACACTAGAAAACCAGTAATTTTCCCGCGGAACTCCAGAAACACACTTGGCTGGGTTGAGCTTCATCTAGTAAACTCAAAGGTTGTCAAAAGTCTCCTTGAGGTCATCTAATAAGGTTTCCTTCTTCTGAGATTTGACCACAATATCATCAACATAAGCATGAATATTGCGTCCGATCTGCTTGTGAAAGAAATTCTGTATAGAGCGTTGATAAGTCGCCCCTACGCTCTTAAGCCCGAAAGGCATAGAGACATAGCAGAAAGCCCCAAAAGGTGTGATAAAGGTTGTTTCCTCCTGATCCTAGACGACCATCTTAATCTGATGAGTGCTGGAGTAAGCATCCAAGAAACATAAGCACTCACAACCAGCAGTAGAATCGATGATCTTATCAATGTGAGGGAGGACAAACAGGTCTTTGGGACAAGCCATGTTAAGATCTGTGTAATCAACACACATCCGCCAAGTGCCATTTTTCTTCAGAAAAAACACTGGATTTGCCAACCACTCAGGGTGAAACACTTCAATGATGAACCCGACAGCATGGAGTCGGGCCAATTCTTCCCCAACAGCTTTGCGCCTCTCCTCGTTGAAGCGACAAAGGTATTGTATGACAGGTTTCATCTTAGGATCCACATTAAGGTGGTGCTCAGCGAGTTCTCAAGGTACACCTGGCATGTCAGAAGGTTCCCATGAAAAAATGTCCCGATTCTCACGGATGAACTCGGTGAACGCGCTTTCCTATTTGGGATCCATGCCAGTCCCGATGGTGAACTATTGGGATAAGACAGGGATGAAGTCAACCTGTTTCGTCTCTTCGACTGACTTAAACTAGAGTAGGGGATCAGATTCTGTGGTAGGTTTCCTCAAAGGCATCATGTCGGCCGGGTCAACATTAGATGTGTAAAACTTGAGCTCCTCTGCTACACAAGCTGACTCAGCATAAGTCGCGTCCCCTTCGTCACACTCACGCATGATTTTACGGTCACCATCAATCATGATAGTACCCTCTGCCCCGGGCATCTTGAGCTTGAGATAAACATAACAGGGTCGGGCCATAGAACGAACATAAGCCGGCAGCCCAAAGAGGGCGTGATACGAGCTCTTGATTTTGACCACCTTAAACATCAAGAACTCTCATATGTAGTTGTACTCATCACCAAACTCAACTTCGAGCTTGATTCGCCCAATAGGATAAAAAGATTTTCCAAGAACAATCCCATGAAAGACGGTCAAGGAGGGCATGAGTTGCTTCTCTGACAGGTTCATGCATCTAAAGGTATTGTAGTATAGGATGTAGATGTTGCTTCCTCCATCCATAAGCACCTTGGTGAGCTTATAGCCATCGACTTGAGGTGCCACCACCAAGGCTAAACAACCCGGATTCTCAACCTAGGGAGGATGATCTGCCCTACTCCATGTGACTAGTTGTTCTGACCAATTCAAATACTTAGGAACATCTAGCTCAACCATATTAACAACATGTTTCTGAAGCTTGCGATCCCGCTTGCAAGTACTATTCGTGAAGACATGGTACTGCCCACTATTTAGCTGCTTGGGATTGCTCTGAAAACTAGTCTGGTTTCTGTGTTGCTGAACTCCTTGGCCAGAACGTTGATTTCCACCATTGTTGCCAGAACCTTGATAGGCAGCCCCCAAGCCACCCGAGCCCTGGTAGCCAGGATTTTGAAAACCACCAAATGAGTCAGCTCCGGGGAAGCTAGATCCTGAGCCGCCTGCTCCAGTTTGCCATGGGTATCCACCACCACCACCTTAATGATTCTGGTACGTCTAATTGCGGAAAGCCTGCATGATGTAGCAATTCTCCCAGGAATGATTTGTCGGCTTATTATGGAGATTGTGCTTAGGACATGGGCCTTTGAGGGCTTCCTCAAAATTATGAGCTTTATTTCTATTAAAAGACCTCCCGGAGTTGTTTCATCTCTAACCCTTGAAGCCAGTGTTGATGTTAGCAATGAAGTTTGAGCCGCCCTCTCGGTGTTTATGCTTTCCACCATTGCCTTGATTGTTGTGGTTCCCATTGTACCCGAGGTTACTTTGCTGCTGCCCCTTGCCACCACCATTTTTCTTGCCCTTGCTGGTTTGGTCATCCTCCGGATTAGAGTCTTTTGTAGTATCTGACTCAGCATATCTAGTAAGAACCTCCATGAGATAACCCATATCCTAGACCTTCTGCTTGAGTCTCCAAAGCTTCTGAACAAGGGGGTCAAAGTGACAGTTTTTTCTCTAGGATCAGGACGGCTTGGGAAGCTGTTATACTATCAGAGGAATAAATGATGTATCCGACCCGGCAAGCCCAGTGATGGGCCGATTCTCCTTCGCGTTGGATGCAATGTTGTAGATCAACAATTGGGTGCTTGCAAGTTTCCTGGAAGTTTTTGATGAAGCAATCTTTCATCTCAGCCCAAGTGTTGATAGAGTTGGGGTAGGATCTTCAGCCAAGTACCGGTCCCTCCAACATCATGGTCAAATACTTGGCACACACCACGTCACTAACATCCAGCATGTCCACGGCAATCTTGTAACTCTCTATCCAAGCAGGCGGCTCAAGATCATTCGTGTAATTAGAAACTTTGAGGGGACCCTTGAAATCCTTAGGCATGCGCTCATTACGTACCCGCATCAGGCAGGGAATCCCAATGGTTCTGGTGCTTGATCTGACTCCTTGCAAAACCAAAGGGGTCGTAGTTGGCGACGGCTGGTGATAAGTCCATTTTGCATCATCCTTTTATATTGATATATTGCATTATGGGCTGTTATTACACATTATATCACAATACTCATGCCTTTTCTCTCTTATTTTATAAGGTTTACATGAAGAGGGAGAATGCCGACAGCTGGAATTCTGGACTGGAAAAGGAGCAAATATTAGAGACCTATTCTGCACAACTCCAAAAGTACTAAAACTTCATGGACAATTATTATGGAATATATATAAAATATTGCACGAAGAAAGCACCAGAGGGGGCCCACCTGCCATCCACAAGGGTGGAGGGCTCGCACTACCCCCCTGGGCGCACCCCCTGCCTTGTGGGCCACCTGGCAAGCCCTCGATGTCCATCTTTTACTATAAGGTGTGTATTGACCTGGAAAAAATCAGAAGGAAGCTTTCGGGATAAAGCATCGCCGTCTTGAGGCGGAATTTGGGCAGAACCAATCTAGGGCTCCGGCGGAGCTATTCTACCGGAGAAACTTCCCTCCCGGAGGGGAAATCGAAGCCATCGTCATCACCAACGATCCTCTCATTGAGAGAGGGTCAATCTCCATCAACATCTTCACCAGCACCATCTCCTCTCA
Organism: Triticum urartu; assembly: GCF_003073215.2. Classification (NCBI taxonomy): domain Eukaryota; kingdom Viridiplantae; phylum Streptophyta; class Magnoliopsida; order Poales; family Poaceae; genus Triticum; species Triticum urartu. The sequence continues at coordinate 198,824,368 of NC_053028.1, read as the reverse complement.
AACCCTATTCCATCTCTTGTATCCGATCTCTGTCTCAAAACCTCAAATTGGTACCTGTGGGTTGCTAGTAGTGTTGATTACTCCTTGTAGTTGATGCTAGTTGGTTTATTCGGTGGAAGATCATATGTTCAGATCCTTAATGATAATTAATACTCCTCTTATTATGAACATGAACATGCTTTGTGAGTAGTTACATTTGTTCCTGAGGACATGGGAGAAGTCTTGTTATAAATAATCATGTGAATTTGGTATTCGCTCGATATTTTGATGAGATGTATCTTGTCTTTCCTCTAGTGGTGTTATGTGAATGTCCACTACTTGACACTTCACCATTATTTGGGCCTAGGGGAGGGCATTTGGAAGTAATAACTAGATGATGGGTTGCTAGAGTGACAGAAGCTTCATAAGGGGCTGATTTGGATCCATATGTTTCATGCTATGGTTAGATTTATCTTAATTCTTCTTTCGTAGTTGAGGATGCTTGCGAGTGGGGTTAATCATAAGTGGGAGGCTTGTCCAAGGAAGGGCAGCACCCAAGCACCGGTCCACCCACATATCAAATTATCAAAGTAACGAATGCGAATCATATGAGCATGATGAAAACCAGCTTGATAGTAATTCCCATGTGTCCTCGGGAGCACTTTGCTTTATAGAAGAGTTTGTCCATGCTTGTCCTTTGGTACAAAAAGGATTGGGCCACCTTGATACACCTTAGTTACTTTTATTACTTGTTACCCATTACGTATTATCTTATCACACAACTATCTGTTAGTGATAATTTCAGCGCTTGCAGAGAATACCCTGCTGAAAACCGCTTGTCATTTCCTTCTGCTCCTCGTTGGGTTCGACACTCTTACTTATCGAAGGACTATGATATATCCCCTATACTTGTGGGTCATCAAGACTCTTTTCTGGCGCCATTGCCGAGGAGTGAAGTGCCTTTGGTAAGTGGAATTCGGTAAGGAAACATTTATATAGTGTGCTTAAATTTATTGTCACTTGCTACTATGGAAAACAATCCTTTGAGGGGCTTGTTCAAGGTATCTTCACCTCGACTGGAAGAGCAAAGAGTTGCTCCTAAACCTACTGAACCTACTAAAAATATTTATTATGAAATTCCTTCAGGTATGATAGAGAAACTGCTAGCTAATCCTTATGCAGGAGATGGAACATTACATCCTGATATGCACCTAATCTATGTGGATGAAGTTTGTGGATTGCTTAAGCTTACAGGTTTGCCCGAGGATGTTGTCAAGAAGAAGGTCTTCCCTTTATGTTTGAAGGTAAAGGCATTGACATGGTATAGGCTATGTGATGATATTGGATCATGGAACTACAACCGATTGAAATTGGGATTTCATAGAAGTTTTATCCTATGCATCTGGTTCATCGTGATCGGAATTATATATATAATTTTTGGCCTCGTGAAGGAGAAAGTATCGCTCAAGCTTGGGGGAGGCTTAAGTCAATGTTATATTCATGCCCCAATCATGATCTCTCAAGAGAAATTATTATTCAGAATTTTTATGCTCGGCTTTCTCATAATGATCGATCCATGCTCGATACTTCTTTTACTTGTTCCTATATGAAGAAGGATATTGAATTCAAATGGGATTTATTGGAAAGAACTAAGCGCAACTCTGAAGATTGGGAACTCGATTAAGGTAATGAGTCCGGTATAAACCTTAAGTTTGATTGTGTTAAATCTTTTATGGATACCGATGCTTTTTGTGATTTTAGCACTAAATATGGACTTGACTTTGAGGTAGTAGCTTCTTTCTGTGAATCATTTGCTACTAATTTTGATCTCCCTAAGGAGAAGTGGTTTGAACATCATCCTCCTATTAAAGTGAAAGTAGTAGAACCTATTAAAGTTAAAGAAGAAACTATTACTTATAATGTTGATTCTATTGTTCCTACTGCTTATATTGAGAAACCACCTTTTCCTGTTAGAATAAAGGATCATCCTAAAGCTTCAAATGTGGTTCATAAGAGTTATACTAGAACACCTACACCCCCTGAGAAAATTAAAGTTGAACCTAGTATTGCTATGGTTAAAGATCTCTTGGTTGATAATATTGATGGGCATGTTATTTATTTCTATGATGAAGCTGCTATGATTGCTAAACCTGATATTAAAGATAAACATACACCTATTGTTCGCAAGCCTGTTGTTTCCGTTAAAATAGGAGATCATTGTTATCATGGCTTATGTGATGTGGGTGCTAGTGCGAGTGCAATTCCTTATACATTATACCAAGAAATTATGAATGATATTGCACCTGCTGAGATAGAAGATATTGATGTTACTATTAAGCTTGCCAATAGAGATACTATATCACCAATTGGGATTGTTAGAGATGTTGAAGTCTTGTGTGGGAAAATAAAATCCCCTACTGATTTTCTTGTTCTTGCTTCCTGATACGTCTCCGTCGTATCTATAATTTTTGATTGTTCCATGCCAATATTCTACAACTTTTACATACTTTTGGTAACTTTTTATACTATTTTTTGGGACTAACATATTGATGCAGTGCCCAGTGTCAGTTCCTTTTTGTTGCATGTTTTTTGTTTCGTGGAAAATCCATCTCAAACAGAGTCCAAATGGGATAAAAAGTTACGGAGATATTTTTTGGAATATATGTGATTTTTGGGAAAAAGAATCAACGTGAAACGATGCCCGAGGGGGCCACAAGGATGGAGGGCACGCCCCAGGGGGTAGGGCTCACCCCTGGTCCTTGTGGACACTCCGTAATGCGGTTGGTGCCCTTCTTGTAGAGCAAGAAATCTAATATCCAGATAAAAATCGTGTTAAAATTTCAGCCCAATCGGAGTTATGGATCTCCGGGAATTTAAGAAATGGTGAAAGGCCGGAATCTGGGAGCGCAGAAACAGAAGGAAACAGAGAGAGAGAGAGAGAGAGAGAGAGAGAGAGAGAGATCCACTATCGGAGGGGCTACCGCCCCTCCACCGCCATGGAAGCTAAGGACAAGCAGGGAAACCCTTCTCCCATCTAGGGGGAAGTTCAAGGAAGAAGAAGAAGGGGGCACTATCCACCTCTCCACAGATGGCGCCGAAACGCCGCCGGGGCCATCGTCATGCCAACAATCTACACCAACAACTTCACCGCCGTCATCACCAGATCTATCCCCCTCTATGCAGGGGTGTAACACCCCTTCTCCCCATTGTAATCTCTACTTGAACATGGTGCTCAATGCTATATATTATTTCCCAATGATGTATGGCTATCCTATGATGTTTGAGTAGATCTGTTTTGTCCTATGGGTTGGTTGATGATCGTGATTGGTTTGACTCGCATGTTTTATTATTGATGCTGTCCTATGGTGCTCTTCGTGTCGAGCAAGCGTGAGGGATCCCCTCTTTAGGTTTTGCAATATGTTCATGGTTTGCTTATTGTCTGCGTTGCGTGAGTGATAGAAACACAAACATGGATAAGTGGGTTATGTCGTATGGGAATAAATAGGACTTGATACTTTAATTCTATGGTTGTGTTTTACCTTAATGATATTTAGTAGTTACAGATGTTTGCTAGAGTTCCAATCCTAAGTGCATATGATCCAAGAAGAGAAAGTATGTTAGATTATGCCTCTCCCTCGTATAAAATTGCAATAATGATTACCTATCTAGTTATCGGTTGCCTAGGGACAAATAACTTTCTCATGACAAAAAGATCTCTGCTAAAACTAACTTAGTTGTGTCTTTATCTAAACAGCCCCTAGCTTTTATTTACATGCTATTTGTTATCTTGCAAACCTATCCTATCACACCTACAAAGTACTTCTACTTTCATACTTGTTCTAGGTAAAGCGAATGTTAAGTGTGCGTAGAGTTGTATCGGTGGTCGATAGAACTTGAGGGAATATCTGTTCTACCTTTAGCTCCTTGTTGGGTTCGACACTCTTACTTATCAAAATAGGCTACAATTGATCCCCTATACTTGTCGGTTATCAAGACCTTTTTCTGGCGCTGTTTCCGGGGAGCAATAGCATGGGGTGAATATTCTCGTGTGTGCTTGTTTGCTTTATCACTAAGTAGTTTCTATTTTTTGTTCTAAGTTGTTTTCTATCTTTAGTTATGGATATGGAACACAAAATACCAAAAAATAAGACTCATGGAGATAGGGAACCTCCTAAAACCCTCGATGCTCATTATGTGAAAGATATTATGCACTACTTTAATAATCCCGAGAACACCCCATTCAATTATATAATGGGAGACACGTTGGATCAACGTGAATACTTTAGGGATTATCACTTGACACAAAAATGGAAACTATTATGGGATCAAATTCATATGTTGCATTGGTATGCTCGGGAACTATGCTTGAGATATGATTGTACTTGTTGCTCTAGGATGAAGGCTCCACACCTTCCCTTTTCATGTAAATTTAATGATAATAAAACCTTGGATTCTTATGCTAATAGTATATATGATTACTATGATGTGGAACGAATAGAAGAATTCGTTGCTTTTAAGGGTATAAAATTGAATCTTTGTTTAAAAAGTGTGAAAATATTTATGATGCTATTTAAAAACCTGAAAATTTTGTTCTACTTAAATATTGCTATGAGAATTATGAATACAATGCCGATATTGATGCATATATTTAGGACTCCTCCGCTGTCGAAGAGGAGACTAATATTTTGCAGGAAACTATGGAAGAAGAAATTGCTGAAACTCTGAGCTCATTGGATGAAAGAGATGATGAGGAGAGGAAAGAACAAAAGGAGGAAGAACGGATTAGCTAACTGAGGGGGTCCTGGATTAGGGGGTGTCCGGATAGCCGGACTATAACCTTTGGTCGGACTCCTGGACTATGAAGATACAAGATTGAAGACTTCGTCCCGTGTCCGGATGGGACTTTCCTTGGCGTGGAAGGCAAGCTTGGCAATACGGATATGTAGATCTCCTCCCATTGTAATCGACTCTGTGTAACCCTAGCCCTCTCCGGTGTCTAATAAACCGGAGGGTTTTAGTCCATAGGACAAACAACAATCATACCATAGGCTAGCTTCTAGGGTTTAGCCTCTTTGATCTCGTGGTAGATCTACTCTTGTACTACCCATATCATCGATAATAATCAAGCAGGAGTAGGGTTTTACCTCCATCGAGAGGGCCCGAACCTGGGTAAAAACATCATGTCCCTTGTCTCCTGTTACCATCCGCCTAGACGCACAGTTCGGGACCCCCTACCCGAGATCCGCCGGTTTTGACACCGACATTGGTGCTTTCATTGAGAGTTCCTCTGTGTCGTCACCTTTAGGCCCGATGGCTCCTCCGATCATCAACAACGATGCGGTTCAGGGTGAGACCTTTCTCCCCGGACAGATCTTAGTGTTCGGCGGCTTTGCACTGCGGGCTAATTCGCTTGGCCATCTGGAGCAGATTGAAAGCTACACCCCTGGCCGTCAGGTCAGATTCGGAAGTTTGAACTACACGGCTGACATCCGTGGAAACTTGATCTTCGATGGATCCGAGACACAACCAAGCACGCCGCACTGTCACGATGGGCATGACTTAGCTCTACCGCCAAACAGTGCCCTGGAGGCCGCGCCCGCAACAGCTCCGACTCTTAGCTCGGAGCCAACTCCGCCGATCGAGGGCGGGTGGCTAGACACCGCCTCGGGGGCTGCAGTCTCAATGGCGATCGAGCAAAACACCAACTTTATCCTCTGCGAAGCCCGTGACTCCAAGGTGCCAGACCCTACTCCGTACTCCGAACCCTCCGCGCCCTTGCCAATCGAATCCGATTGGGCGCCGATTATGGAATTCACCGCCGCAGATATCTTTCAGCACTCGCCCTTCGGCGACATTCTGAATTCACTAAGGTCTCTATCTTTGTCAGGAGAGCCCTGGCCGGATTAAGGCCAAAAGGATTGGGATGCGGATAACGAAGAAATTCGACGCCCACCCACCACCCACTTCGTAGCCACTGTCGACGATTTAACCAACATGCTTGACTTCGACTTCGAAGACATCGACGGCATGGACGGCGATGTAGGAGGCAAACAGGAACCAGCGCCCACAGGGCACTCGACAGCCACCCCATCCTACGATGTATACATGGTGGACACACCCAAAGGAAACGACGAGGACAAACGGGAGGACGCAACGAAGGGTCGTTCCTCCGAAAAGCAGTCAAAGCGGCAACATAAGTGCCGCTCCAAGCCCCACCTCGACAGAGACAGCGGTCATACAGACCCAGTCATAGAGCAGGGTGAGCCGGCGAATGATGAACATGGCATCGAGCAACCGTCCGAACAAGGCAACTTGGATAAACAAACCGCACAACCCGTCCCCGGCGAAGATAACAGTCCGGACGACCTCACGCTGGACAAGTTCCTGGAGCAGAAGAACCTCCACAAAAGGCTCGTCGCCACTGCGTGTAGCCTAAAAAAGCATAAGCAGAAGCTCAAAATTGCGGAAGAAGCACTCAGAATCAGGTGGAGCAAAGTACTCAACACCGCAGACAAATACGGCAAAAGCTCCTGCCTAAATTTGATGAGGAGGCCTTAGAACCTCCGCAATCAACAAATAAGGAAGCCACCCGGTCAGATAAACGACCCCATGGCCAATATAGAGTGGAAAGAGGCGCCGCACACAAGCCAGCATGCGACCCAATCAAGGATTCGCATCAAAAAGATGGCCTAGCCATATCTATCTACGGGCCAAGAAAGCAAGCTTTAGTAAGCAATGCAACACAACAAACATCTGAACACTACGGCACACCCAAATACAGGGGTGTCGCACACCCCCTATGTTTCACCGATGAGGTGCTGGACCATGAATTTCCAGCGGGATTCAAGCCCGTAAACATAGAGGCGTATGACGGAACGACAGACCCTGGAGTCTGGATTGAGGACTATATCCTCCATATCCATATGGCCAGAGGAGATGACCTCCACGCCATAAAATACTTACCCCTCAAGCTCAAAGGGCCAGCCCGGCATTGGCTTAAAGGCCTTCCCGAAAACACCATCGGAAGTTGGGAAGAGATCGAGGATGCTTTTCAGGCAAATTTTCAAGGGACTTATGTCCGGCCTCCGGATGCAGACGATTTAAGTCATATAACTCAACAGCCCGGAGGGTCAGCCCGGAAACTCTGGAACAGATTTCTTACTAAAAAGAACCAGATAGTTGACTATCCGGACGCCGAAGCCTTAGCAGCTTTCAAACACAGCGTTCGATATGAATGGCTCGCCAGACACCTCGGCCAAGAAAATCCAAGAACAATGGCCGCATTAACAAGCCTCATGACCCGCTTTTGCGCGGGAGAGGACAGCTGGTTGGCAAGATGTAGCACCAGCGACCCAAGTACATCCGAAGTTAGGGACAGAAACGGGAAACCGCGTCGCAACAAGGACCAGCGCCGGAATAAGGGAAATAGCCCGAAGAGCACGGCAGTCAACACCGGATTCAAAAGCTCTCGGCAGGGTCAGAAAAAGCTGCCCCTCAAGGATAACAGGGACGATCAATCTAGCCTAAACAAAATCTTGGACAAAATATGTCAAATCCACAGCACTCCCGGGAAGCCTGCAAACCATACCCACAGAGAATGTTGGGTCTTCAAGCAATCCGGCAAACTCAACACCGAACACAAGGGGCTCGATACACCAAGTGAGGACGATGACGAACCCCACAAGCAGAGCACCAGGAAACAAAAGAATTTCCCACAAGAAGTCAAAACAGTAAACTTACTTCACGTGACAAAAGGGAAAAACAAAGTGGCGCCTATAGAGATACGCGCCATGCGGCCTATCACAAAGGAGTCTCGCCACTGGTTGTTAAAACCGATCACCTTCGACCATCAGGATTACTCCGGAAGTACCCGGAACGCAGGTTGGACCGCCATGGTATTAGATCCGATAATCGACAGATTCCACTTTACACGAGTCCTGATGGACGGCGGCAGTGGTCTAAACCTGCTATATCAGGACACAGTCCGCAAAATGGGCATGGACCCAACAAAAATTCGCCATAACAACACTTCCTTTAAAGGAGTAACGCCAGGCCCGGATGCCCATTGCACGGGTTCTCTCCTGCTAGAAGTAATGTTCGGTTCCCCCAATAACTTCCGCCGTGAAAAGCTAACCTTCCACATCGCCCCATTTTCAAGTGGCTATCAAGCACTACTGGGACGCGAAGCTTTCGCCCGCTTTAACGCTATACCGCATTATGCATCCCTCACGCTTAAGATGCCTGGCCCACGAGGCATCATCTCACTAAAGGGAAACATTGAATGTTCCTCGCGCGCAGAAGACTATACGACTGCCTTGACAGCCACATTAAAATAGCTTCTCCAACAGAAGCATCTAACAGGTCATTAAGACCACGGACATGTCTAGGAGAGTCCGGAGCAAACTTATAATTGATAAAGGTTTTTGTAGCCATACACCCCTATACAAGGGGCTCCGCATATGTAAAATAAGCGACAATAAGGCTCAATTTTCCCCATCTTGAATTATACTTTGTTTACTTAGTACAACATATATTTCGCACGGCTATTCTTCTTTCAACTAAGTTCCTCTCTTTTACAGATGAACACCGTGCTACACCCGTCCAGGACACGGCACAACGGAGATACAGGCACAGACGTGCAACAGGGACCCGTCCCAAGGATTCTCTTTAGACTAAGACCCTGCATAAACCTTTTTACTATCTCTTGTTGATGCACATCCCCCGGATTCACAGTATAACCGAGGAGGAGGCTGGCGTCTTGGCATGTGGCCACGTCAGAATTTTGCACGTACCTGGACACCAGGGTCTTAATATCATGGACACTGCTCAGCCCGTTTTTATAAAGACCGAATACCTTAGGGAGTGTTCGGCGTCGCAAGTTTGACCTTATATGCATCAGCTCTGAATCATGTCTTTGGTCAAATGTTGGGTTTGCCCGGCTCCTGTGTTTTGCTGCCTTACATTCCGCTCTATCGGCTAAGGCGGCACCAGGAGAACTACTGCGATTGTGCCCCGGTTCAGCCAGGCGAGCACCTCAGTAGATAAAGCCGAAAACTGACTGTCATGATATAGCATGAGACTGGTCAACCACTCGATGACCTATCGGAGTCTTCGGGATTCCTCTGCATTAACAAAGGGCCGTTTCCCGGCCAGGCACACACGTGCCCCGAGTTCGGGTGAGCGCGGCGCCACCAGGGGCTATATAGTAGCCCCCTGTCAAACTCCTATGGCTAAGTGAAAGTGATAAAGCATTATAGTGTGATTGCCTAGTTCGCTGCGCTATCACCTCCTTCATGGACCAAGACGTTGGATCAAGTGTGAGAATGCGCCTTCTGCGAACACCCCCGCATTATATGCGTGGGGGCTGAAGCCGACGACTGCCATCTTTCAGATTATATACACATATACCTCAACGGCCGCACAGGAGGCATTATAATACTTGCAGGCACAAGTATAAAAAGCTTCTACAATTCATAAAAATATTGGTTTACAATAATACACGTTATTCGAACATAATATCCTTCGAGCACTGCGTCTCTATTAAACAAGCGCCTTGTAGAACTTCCTGAAAATAGTGCTCAGCAGGTATTCGGCCTCCGTCCGAATCTTGGGATGCAACAGCGGCGGCCTCCATCTCCGCCCAGTATGTCTTGACACGGGCAAGGGCCATCCGCGCACCCTCTATGCATGCTGACCTCTTCATCGCATTGATATGCGGCACGGCACCAAGGAACTGCTGCACCAAGCTAAAATAACTGTTCGGGGCTGGCCTTTCCGGCCACAGATGATTAACGACATCCTTCATGGCGAGTCCGGACAACCTATTCAGTTCGGCCCATTCGGCCAAACGATCGGTCAATGGAAGCGGACGCTCCAGATTGTTGAATTGTGACCAGAAGAGCTTCTCCACTTCGCTATCTTTCTCATCTCGGAAATGTTCGGCCGCATCAGCGGCACTCGCAGCTAAATCCAGATATGCGTCCGCCGAACTCCACATCCGGTCCAACGGAGCGTATTTAGGATCTCCGAACTTCATCTGCAGCATAAAGGGCTTTCCAGGCGCGATATCTCCGGCCTGACGCAGCTCCTCCTTCATTGCTCTCATCGCAGAACGAGCATCCTTGGTCACTGTAGTGGCCTTCTCCAGGTCTGTCCGCTCCGCCCGATCTTATTTTTCAAGAAGCTTGCAGCGGTCAGCAGCGTTCTTTAACTTCACAGTCATTTCGGCCATTTCCTTCTTGCTTCGGCAGTGAGCAGCCTGTTCGTCTTTCAGCTCTTCAATTGCCTTTACGGCAGCCGCATCACTTCTCCTGGCTTGCTCCTTGGCTCGGGCAAGTTCCGCCCGAAGGTTCTCCATGGCAGCGGCCCCATCTGCATCAAGCGCACACGCTGTAAGATACTGGCATCAAGCTCCTCTTACCAGGTGTCTCTGGAGAAATTACATACCTTGTGCTTCATCAAGCCACTTGTTGACAAGCGCGATGTCGGCATCTGCCATGTCAAGTTGCCGCGTTAGCTCGGCAAATTCATCAGTCCGGCTGGCCACTGGACACTTCACCACCTACATTGGAAGGCAGCAAAATTACACCTGGGACTATGATCCTCTGTGTGCTGTCGTCTTCGACAACACACAGAGTCTCAGGGGCTACTATCTACACAAGGCGCATCTTATATGCGGAACTGTCAAAAGGTACATCACCTCACGTACCTCAAAACCTGTCAGTAAACTCCTGACGGCCTTGTGCAACCCGCTTTTAGAGGACGAAATCCTTTCAATTACCGTACCCATCAATGTACGGTGTTCCTCTGAGATAGACGCTCGCCCTAACAGATCCTTCAGTTCATCCGACCGAGCACCAGGCGGTGCCGGACTCGTTCGATGGCCTTTTTCAAAGACCGGACACGGATGGCCTCGGGGGGCCGTATGACTGCCTTCCGGCCCTGCCGGATTCGGAGAAACCCTCCGTGCCGATACCTCAGGATCGCCCGCCTCGTAAGGCGGTACGGCAGGGGGAGGCGTTCCGCTCTCCATCATCTCCGGAAGAAGATCCCCCGAAGATGATCTCTGCTGAGAAGGGCTGAGATCCGAACTACAAGGTAAGATTTCGGTTATTTTCCTCAGAAATAAAATCAGGATTTCTCTCATTTTAAACCTCCCCTCTCTACTTACGGCTCGGTGGAGGGCTGATCCCCTTGAGGGCATAGTACGGCCAAGGCATCCCCCGACACAGGACCCTCTGGCGAAGATTTCTTCCCCCGCTTTGAGACCATGGACTCCGGGTCTTCAGAGGCAGTCCTCTTCCTCCCCTGAGTAGAGGAATTTTCGATTCCTCCTTTCAAGACAGCCTCCTTCGGGGAGGCAGCAGCTTCTTTGTCCCCCCTTCGCTTTCTTCCGAAGGCACGATCTCCAGCATCCTGGTTAACACGGGATCCGGTGAGGTCTCGGGAAGGGGGGCCAGACACCTGATTAACTTCTCCTTCGCTACCCACTCCTGTTTCAAAGACAACTCTTTTAAGGGTGATGTTGTGATAAATGAACAGATGGTGTGTCCGGGCACAGGGCTACTTACTTGAGTATCCGGACGATTGCAGCTCAGACCTACGTCCTCTGTAGAATTTGGACACACTACTTGTGGTCCGAAGAACAATTTGTACATCTCCACTGGCGTCATGCCAAGAAAAATGTTGGAGAACTCGTGGTCCCTCTGGGTTGAACTCCCACAGACGGAGGGGGAGACGTTTGCAGGGCAGAACTCGGCGAATTAACATAACCTGCGTCACCACGACCAGACTGATGTCTCTTTCTAGGAGATCTCGGATGCGGCCCTGCAACAAGGGAACGTCCTTTGCCGACCCCCAGTCCAGCCCCTTATTGACCCATGACGCCAGTCGTGGCGGGGGACCCGAGCGGAAAGCAGGCAGCGCCACCCACTTGGTGCTCCTGGGAGGTGTGATATAAAACCACTCTTGTTGCCATAAGCTGAACTCCTCTCGAAAGGAGCCCTCGGGCCATGGAGCGTCAGCATTCTTGCTTATAACAGCGCCTCTGCACTCCGCGTGTTGTCCCTCAATCATCTTCGGCTCCACTTTAAAGGTCTTAAGCCACAGTCCCAAGTGAGGAGTAATACGGAGGAAGGCTTCGCACACGACAATGAACGATGAGATGTGGAGGATGGACTCCGGGGCTAAGTCATGAAATTCCAGCCCATAATAAAACATGAGCCCCCTCACGAAGGGATCCGTCGTGGAGCCTAGCCCTCGGAGGAAGTGAGACACGAACACCACGCTCTCACTAGGCTTGGGAGTAGGAATAACCTGCCCGTGAGCAGGCAGCCTGTGCGAGATTTCGCCGGTCAAAAACCTGGCCTCTCTCAGCTTTAGCACGTCTTCCTCCGTGACGGAGGAAGGCGTCCATCGGCCTCGAAGGTCGGAGCCGGACATCGTCGAAGGTCCGAAGCGCCTGAAATCTGGGGCCTTGGGTGTTGGAACTCGAGGCGAAGGGCAAATTCGATTGAGATCAAAAGAAAGGAGTAAGGCCTTGGTCTCTTTATAAGAGGTTGAATACCAAGAGACCTCCCCATGACCGTTTGGGACTCGCCTTTGATCGAGGAGACACACCAACGGGCACGATTGGGTTACCCACGTCCGTATTGATGAGAATCTCGTAAATAAAGGGGACATGATCTTTGCTTCAACATGACGTGCCAAGGAAACCGCCTCGCAAAACGCGCTAAGGTGGGACAGTAAAAACGGTTCAAATAAAGGCTTGGCTGTGGCGTGATGACACGCTACGGAATATGTCAGCAGATTAGATTTGTGTAAATATTATTCTCTCTATGGCAGTATGTGGAACTTATTTTGCAGAGTCGGACACTATCCTTGTGTTCAAAATCTTCTATGAAGTATTCGGAGGAGGGACCCGCCTTGCAATGCCGAAGACAATCTGCACGCCGGACTCGTCGTCATTGAAGCCTGGTTCAGGGGCTACTGAGGGAGTCCTGGATTAGGGGGTGTCTGGATAGCCAGACTATAACCTTTGGCCGGACTCCTGGACTATGAAGATACAAGATTGAAGACTTCGTCCCATGTCCGGATGGGACTTTCCTTGGCGCGGAAGGAAAGCTTGGCAATACGGATATGTAGATCTCCTCCCATTGTAACCGACTCTGTGTAACCCTAGCCCTCTCCGGTGTCTATATAAACCGAAGGGTTTTAGTCCATAGGACGAACAACAATTATACCATAGGCTAGCTTCTAGGGTTTAGCCTCTTTGATCTCGTGGTAGATCTACTCTTGTACTACCCATATCATCAATATTAATCAAGCAGGAGTAGGGTTTTACCTCCATCGAGAGGGCTCGAACCTGGGTAAAAACATCGTGTCCCTTGTCTCCTGTTACCATCCGCCTAAACACACAGTTTGGCACCCCCTACCCGAGATCCGTCGGTTTTGACACCGACACTAACCGTACCCACCTTCTAATGAGAGTGACCCTCCAACTCATACATTTTTAATGTCCCTTCATCTTACCGAAGGATGAATGCTATGATAATTGCTATGATCCCGTTGATTCATTTGAAATATCCCTTTTTGATGAACTTGATAATTGCTATGCTTGTGGCCAAGAGGCTAATATAAATTATGCTGATGGAGATGAACTTGCAATGTTTCCTTATGTTAAGAATGAAATTTTTGCTATTGCACCCACACATGATAGTTCTATTATCTTTTTGAATTCTCTGAACTACCCTATATTGGAGAAGTTTGTTCTTATTAAGGATTATATTGATGGGTTGCCTTTTACCGTTGCACATGATAATTTTGATGAATGTTATATGCATGTGCTTGCTGCTCCTACTTGCAATTATTATGAGAGAGGAATTACATCTCCACCTCTCTATATTTCCAACACGATAAAATTACAAGAAATTGCTTATACTATGCATTGGCCTTTACTTGATGTGCATGAATTGTTCTTGTATGACATGCCGATGCATAGGAAGAGAGTTAGACTTCATCATTGCATGATATATGTTGCTTTGTGCTCATTACTAAATGTCAAATCATTGTTAATTAAAATTGGCTTTGATATACCTTGGGATCCGGGTGGATTCATTAGTTGAGCACTTTATGCCTAGCTTAATGGCTTTAAAGAAAGCGCTGCCAGGGAGACAACCCGGAAGTTTAGAGAGTCATTTATTTCTATTGAGTGATTTTATAAAATTTAAAAACAAAAAATATAGAGTGGAACTTAAAAGATTTTTCACAAAAGAGAAGCGATTGGAAGTTATGCATTGGAGAAGTGAGGGTCGACCTTGAACACTTGTGTTCATACTCATGGAAATAATGTAGAATTTTTCATGAAGATTCTCACAAAAATAATTATCCCCTTGTACAATTCCATCGTATTATAAAAATAATGTGCAAAGATTTGCCTTTAGGTTGATTAGATTGCTTGTTTGGTTTGTGCGGTGCAAAAACAGAAACTTTGGTTGTAGTGCGTGATTTTACATTTTTTACTAGAAATTCAAACGCTTCTGAATCTGTTTGCATAGTACTTTTATACATTTTTTTTATTTTGCACTAATTGCTCAGAATGTTTGGAGTTACAGAAGTATGGTTGATGTTCAGATTACAACAGACTGTCCTGTTTAAGACAGATTCTGTTTTTGATGCATTGTTTTGCTAGTTTTGATGAAACTATCGATTTTATCGGTGGTATAAGCCATAGAGAAGTTATAATGCAATAGCTACAATGCAAAAACAAAGTATGAATGAGTTTTCAATAGTACCTGAAGTGGTGGTTTGTTTTATTATACTAACGGATCTCACGAGGGTTTTGTTAGGTTTTGTGTGATTGAATTTTTCAAGTTTTGGGTGAGATCACGATGGATGAAGGAATAAGGAGTGGCAAGAGCCCAAGCTTGGTGATGCCTGAGGCACCCCAAGGTAATATTCAAGGACTCCCAAGAAACTAAGGTTGGGGATGCTCCAGAAGGTATCCCCTCTTTCATCTAACGATCATCGGTAATTTTACTTGGAGCTATATTTTTATTTGTCACATGATATGCGTAAATCTTGGAGCATCGTGTGCTTTTTATTTTTCTTTTAATAATGCACCCTGCTGGTATGCGATAGTCTTTGGTTGATTTATGGAATGCTCTTTGCACTTCACTTATATCTTTTGAGTATGGCTTTATAGAATGCTTCATGTGCTTCACTTATATCATTTGAAGTTTGCATTGCATGTTTCCCTACACATAGAGAACCACCATTTGTAGAATGCTCTTTTGTTTCACTTATATTTGTTAGAGCATGGGAATATCTTTTGTAGAAAGAATTAAACTCTCTTACTTAGCTTATATCTATTTAGAGAGTTGACAGGAATTGGTCATTCACATGGTTAGTCATAAAATCCTACATAAAACTTATAGATCACTGAATATGACATGTTTGATTTCTTGCAATAGTTTTGCAATATAAAGATGGTGATGTTAGAGTCATGCTAGTGGGTAACTGTGGATTGGTAGAAATACTTGTGTTAAGGTTTGTGATTCCCGTAGCATGCACGTATGGTGAACTTTTATGTGATGAAGTCGGAGCATGATTTATTTTTTGATTGTCTTCCTTATGAGTGGCGGTCGAGGACGATCGATGGTCTTTTCCTACCAATCTATCCCCTAGGAGCATGCACGTAGTACTTCATTTTAATAGCTAATAGGATTTTGCAATAAGTATGTGAGTTCTTTATGACTAATGTTGAGTCCATGGGTTATACGCACTCTCACCCTTCCATCATTGCTAGCCTCTTCGGTACCGTGCATTGCCCTTTCTCACCTTGAGAGTCGGTGGAAACTTCGCCGGTGCATCCAAACCCCGTGATACGATATCCTCTATCACACATAAGCCTCCTTATATCTTCCTCAAAACAACCACCATACCTACCTATCATGGCATTTCCATAGCCATTCCGAGATATATTGCCATGCAACTTCCATCATCATCATATACATGACTTGAGCGTTCATTGCCATATTGCTTTGCATGATCGTAAGATAGCTAGCATGATATTTCCATGTCTTGTCCGTTTTTTGATATCTTTACTATGCTAGATCATTGCACATCCTGGTACACTGCCAGAGGCATTCATATAGAGTCATACTTTGTTCTAGATATCGAGTTGTAATATTGAGTTGTAAGTAAATAAAAGTGTGATGATCGTCATTATTAGAGCATTGTCCCAGTGAGGAAAGGATGATGGAGACTATGATTCCCCCACAAGTTGGGATGAGACTCTGGATGAAAAATAAAAAAATAAAAAAAGAGGTCAAAAAAAGAGAGAGCCCAAAAAACAAAAAGCAAAAACAAAAAAATGGGAGAAAAAGAGAGAAGGGGCAATGCTATTATCCTTTTCCCACACTTGTGCTTCAAAGTAGCACCATGTTCTTCACAGAGAGAGAGAGTCTCCTATGTTGTCACTTTCATATACTATTAGAGCATTGTCTTCATGAGCAAGCAAGTTGGATGCACACCCACTTAGTTTTCAATTTGAGCTTTCATACACTTATAGCTCTAGTGCATCCGTTGCATGGTAATCCCTACTCCTCAAATTGACATCAATTGATGGGCATCTCCATAGCCCGTTGATTAGTCGTGTTGATGTGGGACTTTCTCCTTTTTGTCTTCTCCACACAACCTCCTCCATCATATTCTATTCCACCTATAGTGATATATCCATGGCTCACACTCATGTATTGCGTGAAAGTTGAAAAGGCTTGAGAACATTAAAAGTATGAAACAATTGCTTGGCTTGTCATCGGGGTTGTGCATGATGAAATAATTTGTGTGATGAAGATGTAGCATAGCGAGACTATATGATTTTGTAGGGATAACTTTCTTTGGCCATGTTATTTTGAGAAGACATGATTGCTTTATTAGTATGCTATTATTGTCTTAATGTCAAATGATAGACTATTGCTTTGAATCACTCATGTCTTAATATTCATGCCATGATTAGATTATATGATCAAGATTATGATAGGTAGCATTCCACATCAAAAATTATCTTTTTATCATTTACCTACTTGAGGACGAGCAGGAATTAAGCTTGGGGATGCTGATACGTCTCCGTCGTATCTATAATTTTTGATTGTTCTCTGCCAATATTCTACAACTTTTACATACTTTTGGCAACATTTTATACTATATTTTAGGACTAACATATTGATCCAGTGCCAGTTCCTGTTTGTTGCATGTTTTTTGTTTCGCAGAAAATCCATATCAAACGGAGTCCAAATAGGATAATAACTTACAGAGATTTTTTTGGAATATATGTGATTTTTGGGAAAAAGAATCAAGGTGAAACGATGCCCGAGGGGCCCAGAAGGACGGAGGGCGCGCCCGTGGTCCTTGTGGCCATTCCGTAAGGCAGTTGGTGCCCTTCTTGTAGCGCAAGAAAGCTAATATCCAGAAAAAAGATCATGTTAAAATTTCAGCCCAATCGGAGTTACGGATCCCCGGGAATTTAAGAAACAGTGAAAGGCTAGAATCTCGAAGTGCAGAAACAGAAGGAAACATAGAGAGAGAGAGAGAGAGAGTTCGAATCTAGGAGGGGCTCCCGCCCCTCCGCCGCCATGGAAGCTAAGGACCAGCGGGGAAACCCTTCTCCCATCTATGGGGGAGGTCGAGGAACAAGAAGAAGGGGGGCTCTCTCCCCCCTCTCTCCCGATGGCGCCGGAATGCCGCCGGGGCCATCATCGTGCTAACAATCTACACTAACAACTTCACCACCGTCATCACCAACTCTCCCCCCCTCTATGTAGTGGCATAACACCCCTTCTCCCTGCTATAATCTCTACTTGAACATGGTACTCAATGCTATATATTATTTCCCAATGATGTATGGCTATCCTATGATGTTTGAATAGATCTGTTTTGTCCTATGGGTTGATTGATGATCATGATTGGTTTGAGTTGCATGTTTTATTATTGGTGCTGTCCTATGGTGCTCTGCGTGTCGCGCAAGCGTGAGGGATCCCCGCTTTAGGGTTTGCAATATGTTCATGGTTTTCTTATTGTCTGTGTTGCGTGAGTGATAGAAACACAAACACGGATAAGTGGGTTATGGCTTATGGGAATAATGAGGACTTGATACTTTAATGCTATGGTTGGGTTTTACCTTAATTATCTTTAGTAGTTACGGATGTTTGCTAGAGTTCCAATCATAAGTGCATATGATCCAAGAAGAAAAAGTATGTTAGCTTATGCTTATCCCTCATATAAAATTGCAATGATGATTACCGGTCTAGTTATTGATTGCCTAGGGACAAATAACTTTCTCGTGACAAAAAGCTCTCTACTAAAACTAACTTAGTTGTGTCTTTATCTAAATAGCCCCTAGCTTTTATTTATGTGCTCTTTATTATGTTGCAAACCTATCCTGTAACACCTACAAAGTACTTCTAGTTTCATACTTGTTCTAGGTAAAGCAAACCTTAAGCGTGCGTAGAGTTGTATCGGTGGTCGATAGAACTTTAGGGGATATTTGTTCTACCTTTAGCTCCTCATTGGGTACGACACTCTTACTTATCGAAAGAGGCTACAATTGATCCCCTATACTTGTGGGTTATCACTTCCCCACAAGATGACGTTTGTCCCATTATATTTGGTAGACCTTTCTTGAATATTGTTAATGCTAAGATAGACTACGAAAAAGATATTGTTACTATCGGTTTAGGGGATATGTCTTGTGATTTTAATTTCTCTAAATTTCATAGGCAACCCCATGATAAAGAATTCCCTAGTAAGGATGAAATTATCTGTCTTGCTTCTATTGTCGTACCTCCTACTGATCCTTTAGAAAAATATTTGCTAGACCATGGAAATGATATATATATATATATGAATGAAAGAAGGGAAATAGATGAAACATTATTTAATCAAGGGCTTGTTTTGAAACACAATTTGCATGTTGAAATCCTTGGGGATCCTCCTCCACCCAAGGGTGATCCTGTGTTTGAGCTAAAACAATTACCTGATACTTTGAAATATTCTTATCTTGATGAAAAGAAGATATACCCTATTATTATTAGTGGTAACCTTTCAGAGCATGAAGGAAAGAAATTATTGAAAACTATGAAGAAGCACTATGCCGCTATTGGATATACTCTTGATGATCTTAAGGGCATTAGTCCCACTCTATGTCAGCGCACAATTAATTTGGAGCCCAATGCTAAACTAGTTGTTGATCACCAACGATGGTTAAATCCCAAGATGAAGGAAGTGGTAAGAAATGAAATATTAGAACTTCTGGAGGCATGTATAATTTATCCTATTGCGCATAGTAGATGGGTAAGTCATGTTCATTGTGTCCCTAAGAAGGGAGGTATTACTGTTGTTCCTAATGATAAGAATGAATTGATTCCACAAAGAATTTTTACAGGTTATAGAATAGTAATTAATTTTCGCAAATTAAACAAAGCCACTAGAAAAGATCATTACCCTCTACCTTTTTATTGATCAAATGCTAGAAAAACTATCCAAACATACACATTTTTGCTTTCTAGATGGTTATTCTGGTTTCTCTCAAATACCTGTGTCAAAAGATGATCAAGAAAAGACCACTTTTACTTGCGCTTTCGGTACTTTTGCTTATAGACGTATGCCTTTTGGTTTATGCAATGCACCTGCTACCTTTCAAAGATGTATGACTACTATATCCTCCGACTTTCGTGAAAAGATTGTTGAGGTTTTCATGGATGACTTCTCTCTTTACGGAACTTCTTTTGATGATTGCTTAAGCAACCTTGATCGAGTTTTGCAGAGATGTGAAGAAACTAATCTTGTTTTGAATTGGGAGAAGTGCCACCTTATGGTTAATGAAGGTATTGTCTTGGGGCATAAAATTTCTGAAAGAGGTATTGAAGTTGGTAAAACTAAAGTAGATGCTATTGGAAAGATGCCGTGACCTAAAGATATCAAAGATATAAGAAGTTTCCTTGGTCATGCTGGTTTCTATAGGAGGTTTATTAAAGACTTCTCTAATATTTCTAGGCCTCTCACTAATCTCTTGTAAAAATATGTTCCTTTTATTTTTGATGATGATTGTGTAGAAGCATTTGAAATACTTAAGAAAGCCTTGATTTCTGCACCTATTGTTAAACCGCCTGATTGGAATTTACCCTTTGAAATTATGTGTGATGCTAGTGAGTATGTTGTTGGTGCTGTTCTAGGACAAAGAGTTGATAAGAAATTAAATGTTATTAATTATGCTAGTAAAACTCTAGACAGTGCCCAGAGAAATTATGCTACTGAAAGAGAATTTTTAGCGGTTGTTTTTGCTTGTGATTAGTCTAGATCTTATATTGTTGAATCCAAAGTAATTGTTCACACTAATCATGCTGCTATTAAATATCTTCTGGAAAATAAAGATGCTAAACCTTGACTTATTAGATAGGTTCTTTTGTTACACAAATTTGATTTGCATATTATTGGTATAAAGGGAGCTAAGAACCCCGTTGCAGACAACTTGTCTAGGTTAAAAAATATTCTTGATGACCCACCGCCTATTGATGACAGTTTTCCTAATGAGCAATTAGCTATCATAAATGCTTCTCGTAATACTCCATGGTATGCTGATTATGCTAATTACATTGTTGCTAAGTTTATACCACCTAGTTTCACATACTAGCAAAAGGAAAAGTTTTTCTATGATTTAAGACATTACTTTTGGGACGACCCACACCTTTATAAAGAAGGAGTGGATGGTGTTACTAGACGTTGTGTACCTGAGCAAGAACAGGAACAGATCCTACGCAAGTGGCACTCCGAGCCTTACGGAGGACACCACGCCAGAGATAGAACTGTACACAAGGTATTGTAATCCGGTTTTTATTGGCCTACTCTCTTCAAGGATGCTTGTAAGTTTGTCTTGTCTTGTGATGAATGTCAAAGAATTGGCAATATTAGTAGACGTCAGGAAATGCCTATGAATTATTCACTTATTATTGAACCATTTGATGTTTGGAGCTTTGATTATATGGGACCTTTTCCTTCCTCTAATGGGTATACACATATTTTAGTCAATGTTGATTACGTTACTAGGTGGGTAGAAGTTATTCCAACTAGTAATGCTGATCATAACACTTCTATTAAGATGCTTAAAGAAATTATTTTCCAGAAGTTTGGAGTCCCTAGATATTTATTGATTGATGGTGGTTCACGTTTTATTCATGGTGCTTTCCGTAAAATGCTTGCTAAGTATGATGTTAACCATAGAATTGCATCTCCATATCATCCTCAATTAAGTGGTCAAGTAGAACTGGGAAATAGAGAGATTAAATTGATTTTGCAAAAGACTGTTAATAGATCTAGAAAGAACTTGTCTAAGAAACTTGATGATGCATTATGGGCTTACAGAAGTGCTTATAAGAATCCTATGGGTATGTCTACATATAAAATGGTTTATGGAAAAGCTTATCACTTACCTCTCGAACTAGAACATAAAGCTTATTGGGCTATTAAAGAGCTCAACTATGATTTCAAACTTGCGGTGAGAAGGGGATATTTGACATTAGCTCGCTTGATGAATGGAGGACCCAAGCCTACGAGAATGCCAAGTTGTTTAAAGAAAAGGTTAAAAGATGGCATGACAAGACACTACAGGAATCATGCACTTTGCCATTTGCCATGGCAGATGGCAACGGCACGGCCGGCGGATGGCAAAGGGCTTTGCCATCTGCCAGCAGATGGCAAAGGGCTGGCTGGATAAACTACGGTAAAGGCTTCTTTGCCGTCTGCTGGCAGATGGCAACGAGCCTGTAGCCTTTGCCATCAGTTGGCGGATGGTAAAGCCTCTGGACGGCATAGGAACGAGGTTAACCACGTTAGGAGGCTAACGGCGTGCTTTGCCATCTACCAACTGATGGCAAAGGGTTGCAGGCTCTTTGCCATCTCCTTGCTGATGGCAAAGGCTATAGGCTCTTTACCATCCGCGAGCTGATGGCAAAGGCTATAGGCTCTTTGCCATTCGCGAGCTGATGGCAAAGGCTGCAGGCTCTTTGCCATCTGCCAGCTGATGGCAAAGGCTGCAGGCTCTTTGCTCTCCGCCCACTGGTGGCAAAGGATGCAGGCTCTTTGCCATCGGCCAGCGGATGGCAAAGTACCTAATAGGCCAGACGAGCGCTTCCGAGGTTGTGCGGGTAGCTGCCACGTGGCCTCTTTGCCATCTGCCAGCAGATGGCAAAGCTCTTTGCCATCGGCCAGCGGATGGCAAAGTACCTATATTGCCCCATTTAATTTTGTTTTTTCTTATATCAATTCATTTTCACAGAAAATCAAACACATATATATATGACCAATATGGCATATTCAACACATATTACCAATAGTCATGAACACATATATATCCAACACATATCCAACACATGTTCCCAATAGTAGCAAGTTTCATCCATACATATACATAGTTTCATCAATATTACACAGTTTCATCATAGGTAGAAAGTTTCACAAAGTCAAAACAAAAACTAAAGACAAGCACTCCATCAACCCAAGCTTCCGTGATCTGAAGCAAATTTGCAAAATGGGAAAGAAGAAAGTTAGAATAAGAAGACTAGAATAACAAGATTATTATGATGCAACTAAAATGTGAAGATTACTATGACGCAACTTATATCTGTAAAATAGGTCATTTTGGAGCTAAGTATGGTTATTATGTCATTTTTTAGCTAAGCATACTAAGTCATTTTGGTGTAAAAGATGCTAAGTAAGGTCATTTTGGATTTAATAAGTTTATTATGCCATTTTGGAGCTAGTTAAGCGTATGAAGTCATTTCGGAGCTAAAATATGTCATTTCGTAAGCATATTATGTCATTTTAGAGCTAGCTAAGCATATTAAGTCCTTTTGGAGGAAAAAAATGCTAAGTATAGGTCATTTTAGAGTTATCCTAGTTTAAATAACTCATTTTTAAGCTAACTAAGCATATTAAGTCATTTTGGAGGAAACAATGCTAAGTATAGGTCATTTTAGAGCTATCCTAGGTTAAATAGGTCATTTTGGAGCTAATTAAGCTTATTATGTCATTTTTGAGCTAGCTAAGCATATTAAGTCATTTTGGAGAAAAAAATGCTAAGTATAGGTCATTTTAGAGCTATCCTAGGTTAAATAGGTCCTTTTTGAGCTAATTAAGGTTATTATGTCATTTTTGAGCTAGCTAAGCATATTATAGCATTTTGGAGCTAAATAGGTCATTTCTTAAGCATATTATGTCATTTTGGAGCTAGCTAAGCATGTTAAGCCATTTTGGAGGAATAAATGCTAAGTATAGGTCATTTTAGAGCTATCCTAGGTTAAATAGGTCATTTTTGAGCTAATTAAGGTTATTATGTCATTTTTGAGCTAGCTAAGCATATTATAGCATTTTAGAGCTAAATAGGTCATTTCTTAAGCATATTATGTCATTTCGGAGCTAGCTAAGCATATTAAGTCATTTTGGAGGAATAAATGCCAAGTATAGGTCATTTTAGAGCTATCCTAGGTTAAATAGGTCATTTTGGAGCTAATTAAAGTTATTATGTCATTTTTGAGCTAGCTAAGCATATAAAGTCATTTTGAAGGAATAAATGCTAAGATAGGTCATTTTAGAGCTATCATGGGTTAAATAGGTCATTTTGGAGCGAATTAAGGTTATTATGTCATTTTGGAGGAAAAAGTTCTAAGTATAGGTCATTTTAGAGCTATCCTAGATTAAATAGGTCATTTTGGAGCTAATTAAGGTTATTATGTCATTTTGGAGGAAAAAGTGCCAAGTATAGGTGAGGGAGTCCTGGATTAGGGGGTCTCCGGACAGCCGGACTATATCTTTTTGCCGGACTGTTGGACTATGAAGATACAAGATTGAAGACTTCTTCTCGTGTCTGGATGGGACTCTACTTGGCATGGAAGGCAAGCTAGGCAATACGGATATGTGTATCTCCTCCTTTGTAACCGACCTTGTGTAACCCTAGCCCTTTCCGGTGTCTATATAAACCGGAGGGTTTTAGTCCGTAGGACAACATACAATCATACCATAGGCTAGCTTCTAGGGTTTAGCCTCTCTGATCTCGTGGTAGATCTACTCTTGTACTACCCATATCATCAATATTAATCAAGCAGGACGTAGGGTTTTACCTCCATCAAGAGGGCCCGAACCTGGGTAAAACATCGTGTTCCCTGCCTCCTGTTACCATCCGCCTTAGACGCACAGTTCAGGACCCCCTATCCGAGATCCGCCGGTTTTGACACCGACATTGGTGCTTTCATTGAGAGTTCCTCTGTGTCGTCGCCGTTGGGCTTGATGGCCCCTACTATCATCGATAGCGATGCAGTCCAGGGTGAGACTTTTCTCCCCGGACAGATCTTTGTGTTCGGCGGCTTTGCACTGCGGGCCAATTCGCTTGGCCATCTAGAGCAGATTGAAAGCTACGCCCCTGGCCACCAGGTCAGGTTTGGAAGCTTAAACTACACGGGCGATGTCCGTAGAGACTTGATCTTTGACGGATTCAAGCCTCTGCCTTGTGCGTCACGGGGTCACATGAGTACGATTTAGCTCTACCATCGGACAGTGTTCAGGAGATTGCACCGGCAGCCGCTCCGACCCTCAATTCGGAGCCAATTGCACCGTCCATGGACGGGTGGATGGACCTCGCCATGGAGGCCTTACCCTCAGCGGCGATCGAGCCGAACATCGACCTTACCTCGCACGAGAGCCGTGGTGTTAAACTGTCAGATCCTTCTCCGGCCACGGACTCCGAACCGCCTGCGCACGTTCCTATCGAATCCGATTGGGCGCCGATCATGGAGTTTACCTCCGCAGATATTTTTCAGCACTCGTCCTTTGGTGACATACTGAACTCATTAAGGTCTCTCTCCTTGTCAGGAGGATCCTGGCCGAACTATGTCCGGCAGGACTAGGATGCAGATGACGAAGAAATTTGCTGCCCACCCACCACCCACTTAGTAGCCACTGTCGATGACTTAACCGACATGCTCGACTTCGACTCCAAAGACATCGACGGTATGGACGACGATGCGGGAGACGAAGAGGAACCACTGCCCACAAGGCACTAGACAGCCACCTCATCATACGATGTATACATGGTGGGACACCCAAAGAAGGCAATAGTGACGAGATAGCGGAGGATGACCCCTCCAAGAAGCATCCCAAGCGCCGACGTCAGCGGCGCCGCTCTAAGTCCCGCCAAAGCAAAATTGGTGATACCGGCATAGGAGATAATAACACTTCGGATAGTGCCGAAGACAACAACAATCCCCTCCAGCAAGATTTAGAGCAGGAGGATGGAGGAGCCAGCCCTCCTGAGGGAGCGGCAGATGGAGAGGTGGAGGATGATAATTACATACTCCCCTCCGAAGACGAGGCAAGCCTCGGCGATGACGAATTCGCCGTGCTAGAGGGTCCCGTCGAACAAGAGCGCTTCAAGCGCCAGCTTATAGCCACGACAAATAGCCTTAAGAAAAAGCAGCAGCAGCTTCAAGCTGATCAAGATCTGCTAGCTGACAGATGGACTGAAGTCCTCGCGGCCGAGGAATATAAACTCGAACGCCCCTCCAAGAGTTACCCAAAATGCAGGTTGCTACCCTGACTGGAGGAAGAAGCGTATGACGTGGCTGATCGGCCACCTCGTGGCCGCGATAGAGAGGCATTCCAGCCAAAAATTTAGCCTGCACCCCGACGCCATTCAAATAAAAAGGCATGGGGAAATATGCCAGACCTACGAGACGTATTGGAGGACAAAGCAAAACATGCAAGATCGATCTATGGATCACGAGGGCGCGCCACTATGCGAGACGATAAACGTCACACCGGATACAGTAAAAGTAAATCCGGCCGGGCCGAACACAGCGGGCAAGACCCATTCGAGCTGCGTGACGACATAGCCCAATACAGAGGCGCCGCACACCCGTTATGCTTCACAGACGAAGTAATGGATCATCAAATCCCAGAGGGTTTCAAACCCGTAAATATTGAATCATACGACGACACAACAGATCCTGCGGTATGGATCGAGGATTTCCTCCTCCACATCCACATGGCCCGAGGTGATGACTTACATGCCATCAAATACCTCCCACTAAAGCTCAAAGGACCAGCGCGGCATTGGCTTAACAGCTTGCCAGCAGAGTCCATTAGTTGTTGGGAAGATCTGGAAGCCGCATTCCTCGACAACTTTCAGGGCACTTATGTGCGACCACCATATGCCGATGACTTGAGCCACATAGTTCAGCAGCCAGAAGAATCGGCCAGGCAATTCTGGACTCGGTTCCTAACAAAGAAAAATCAAATCGTCGACTATCCGGATGCAGAGGCCCTAGCAGCTTTCAAACACAACATCTGCGACGAGTGGCTAGCCCAGCACCTTAGTCAGCAAAAGCCGAAAACTATGGCATCCCTCATGACACTCATGACCTGCTTTTGTGCGGGAGAAGATAGCTGGCTGGCTCGCAGTAATAACATATCAAAGAACTGTGGTACTTCGGATACCAAGGATGGCAATAGCAGGTCACGTCGCAACAAACATAAGCGCCGCATTAACAGCGATAATACTGAAGATACGACAGTCAATGCCGGATTCAAAGGCTCTAAACCCGGTCAGCGGAAAAATCCATTCAAAAGAAGCACTCCGGGCCCGTCCAGTTTGGACCGCATACTCGATCGCTCATGTCAAATACACGGTACGCCTGACAAGCCAGCCAACCACACCAACAGGGATTGCTGGGTGTTCAAGCAGGCCGGTAAGTTAATTGTCGAAGACAAAGATAAGGGGTCACACAACGATGACGAAGAGGAGCCCCGGCAGCCGAACACCAGAGGACAGAAGAGGTTCCCCCCACAAGTGCGGACGGTGAACATGATATACGCAACCCACATCCCCAAGAGGGAGAGGAAGCGTGCACTCAGGGACGTATATGCGTTGGAGCCAGTCGCCCCAAAGTTCAACCCATGGTCCTCCTGTCCGATCACCTTCAATCGTAGGGACCACCCCACTAGTATCCATCATGGCAGATTCGCCGCACTGGTCCTAGACCCAATCATCGACGGATTTCACCTCACTCGAGTCCTTATGGATGGCGGCAGCAGCCTGAACCTGCTTTACCAGGACACAGTGCGCAAAATGGGTATAGACCCCTCAAGGATCAAACCCACAAAAACGACTTTTAAAGGCGTCATTCCAGGTGTAGAGGCCCATTGGACAGGCTCAATTACACTAGAAGTGGTCTTCGGATCCCCGGATAACTTCCGAAGCAAAGAATTAATCTTCGATATAGTCCCGTTCCGCAGTGGCTATCATGCACTGCTCGGGCGAACCGCATTTGCGAGATTCAATGCGGTACCGCATTATGCATACCTCAAGCTCAAGATGCCAGGACCTTGGAGGGTCATTACAGTTAATGGAAACACATAGCGCTCTCTCTGCATGGAGGAGCACACTGCGGCCCTCGCAGGAGAAGCGCAAAGCAGCCTCTCAAGGCAATCCACCAGTTCGGCATTTCAAGACCCGGACACCTTCAAGCAAACTCGGAGTAATCGGCAACTAGACCGCCTGGCACGATCTGAGCTCGCGTAGCAATGCGGCCCCCACCCCAGTCCTAGCCAAACAGCGAAATCCGTGCCACACGTACATAATTACGCATTAAAAATACCATGGGCACAGGTGGGGAGGGGGGAACAACTACGGCACGCCCCAAGACGTGGCTTAAACCGCACTAGGGGCTTCCCGCTTTGTTATTTTTCTCTTTCAGGACTTTAATCTCTGGAAACCCTATCCGGTAGCATGATTGCTGAACACATGATGCAGCAACCAAGGAGGCAGAAAGCTACGTCACACCACGGAACTCCCAGGTGGATTACAATAACGAGTGAAATATTTGCTTTAATACTATTCCTCAGCTTGCCCTTGGAAGGGACATAGTCCTACTTTTTTCTTATCACACTATCTGTATCATTCTGCTTTAACGCACCTTTTCGAATAAACGATGCATAACATTACGACTATTATTGCATTCTTGTTTTATATATATGTGTTCATTAATGACGCCTTGCAACCGTACACTTTGGTACGGCCAATACACCAGGGGCTTACGTACCCCACAATATAGTGTGAGGAGTCCGAACACTTTCACAAGTGTGGCACCCCGAACTTATAGCATTATATGCATCAGCTCCGAATCATGTCTTTGGTCAAATGTTGGGTTTTCCCGGCTCCTATGTTTTGGTACCTTACGTTCCGCTCTATCGGCTAAGGTTGCACTAGGAGAACTACTGCGATTGTGCCCCGGTTCTGCTGGGCTAAGCACCTCAGTAGAGAAAGCTAAAACTGACTGTCATGATAAGGCGAGAGACTGGTCGCTGTTCGGCGAGATTTCGAGTCCCTAAAGACTTATGCCGCTTAGAGCAAGGAGCCGGTCCTGTCCGGCTTAAAGGCGTGTATCGCGCCCCGAATTCGGCCTTCCGAATACCAGGGGCTTCGCCGAAATTTAAAATTATAGAATTCTATGGCTAAGTGAGAGTGATAAAGCATTATTAGTCCGGTTGCCTTGTTCGCTGTGCTGAGCACCTCCTTCGAAGGACCCAAAAATGGGAACAAGAGTGCTCAGGTTTATCCCAAACACCCCAGCACTCACGGCATGGGGGCAGAAGCCGAGGACTAGCCATCTCTTAGATTGGATAAACAACCAAACAGAAGGTAATATTTTAAATTCAAACAAGCGTTGCATGGCGCATATGAAACAAGTTTTCATCATACAGGATCACACAAGAAAGTTTACTCAAATATTACATCCTTTGTACATTCATCCTCTACAAGACGGGCACCCTTCAGGACACCCTCATAATAAATTTCGGGGGTGCGATGCTCCTTTCCCTGCGGCGGTCCTTCCTTGATCAGCTTCACAGCGTCTAGCTTGGCCCATTGCACCTTCACACGGGCGAAAGCCCGGCGTGCACCTTCGATGCAGACGGACCGCTTGACGACTTCCACAAGCCGCCTCACCAGGCCGAAGTAGCTGTTCGGAAGGGCGTCGCCAGGCCACAGCCGGACTATAAGGCCCTTCATGGCCTGTTCGGCCGCCTTGTGTGGCTCGACCAGCTGCTTTAGCTGGTCGCTCAGAGGCATCGGGTGTTCGGTCCCAGTATACTGAGACCAGAACAGCTTCTCCGTTGAGCTTCCCTCCTCGGCCTGGTAAAACTGCGCGGCATCCGACACGCTACGGGGCAAATCTGCGAATGCTCCTGGAGAGCTCCGGATTCGGGTAAGTAATAGGTAATTTACTCTCACATGCTTGCTTTGCATATAGAATGTCTTACCCGCCGCTATTTTCTTCATCGCATCAATCTCCTGGAGGGCCTTTTGGGCTTCGGCCTTGGCACTCTTCGCGCTCTCGAGGGCCGCGGCAAGCTCACACTCTCGCGTCTTCGAGTCAAGCTCCAATGCCTCGTGCTTCGTCACGATAGCCTGGAGCTCTTGCTGCACCTCGCCCACCCGAGCCTCTTGCCTTTCCCGCTCGGTGCGCTCCTTGGCCGCTTTATCCTCGGCCTCGGACAGCGCTTGCTTTAGGGTGGCCACTTCGGTCGTGGCCCCTGGCAAATTCATGATGATCCTGTCATTTTGCAATCGCATTCTTTTTATACATATCCATAGACTAGGTATTACTTACCTTTGTTCTCTTTGAGCTGCCTCTTGGCAAGGCCGAGCTCGTCCTTAGACCCCTTAAGGTCCTGCTTCAGTGCGGCAACCTCTGCAGTCAGTGCGGCAGATGCCAGCATCGAAGCCTCCATACGCATATTGACATATTTATATTAGACTCCTGTGATTTTGTTTGATCCTCTATTCGGCTTTTCTTTGTGAACACCGAACAGAGCATCAGGGGCTATTGTCTATGCGGTAATATTTTTCCTATATTTTAAACACTTACCTCAAAGCCTGTTAGAAGGCTGGCACAGGCTTCAGTCAGTACGCTCTTGGCGGACTGAACCTTCTGGACCACTGCACTCATAATAGTCCGGTGCTCCCCGTCGATGGAAGCGCTACGAAGCGCTCCCAGCAGATTGTCTGGCGTCTCTGGATGGACAGAGGTCACCAGCACAGGCGTCTTGCCCCTCTTGGAAGGAGGCCTCCTGCCCGAGTCCGGAACCACTGGAGGTTCCGGCGCGGTGTTCGGCTGAGGGCCGAACTCAGAGCCCTCAGGGGCTTTGTCCCCTCTGCTCCCGGAGTCCGGAAGGTCGCCTTGAGGCGCCTCCGGGACTATCTCCCCTCGACCTGGTGCCTCTTGAGACAATACCTCGGCATTGTCCGCAGGGCAAGGGGAGGTGGCGGTCGGAAGTGGATCGCTATCCATGTCCGACGAGCCCAGGGAGCCGTCCGACGATACATCTATACGGGCTCGTGGTGGCCGGCATAATCATATTCGGTGTTAAGGGAAGCAGTGCGACAAAAGAATGCTATGAGTTACTCTGGTATCTGAATACTTACGACTTCCCCAGGGGCTTGGCCCTGGGCAGCCACTCGTCTTCGCCGTCGGCGGCGGTGGTAGAACTGTCCGGAAGGAGAGTCCTTCCCTTCCTGGACCCTTCGGCCTCCCCAGTTGGGGCGGCCTTCCTTTTCTTGTCTCCCCCGTCTGGAGGGGCAGCATCTTCTTCTTCCTCCTCGTCTTTGGGGGAGGAGTGTGTCGCAGAGTTATCGGACGATGAGTCCGATGACGCCTGGCGTCGGGAACTCTTTCGGGTTCCCTTGGCCTTCTTAGTCTTCTCCGGCACCTTGTAAGGAGCCGGAGTCAGCATCTTCGTCAGGAGAGCGTCTGCTGGGCCTTCGGGGAAAGGAGCCGGACATTCGATCTGTCCGGCCGTCTCCTGCCAGTCCTTTCAAAGGTACGGGAGCTTAGATCCCGCATAGAGTCAAACTATGAAAAACGAGTATCCTGTGAAAGGTAAAACAGCTTACCGCACTGGCTTGGCGCTTCGCGCAGAATCCGCGATCCTAGGTAGTGGGAGGGGGAACCTCGGCGCCCTTGAATAGCACCCTCCAGGCATCCTCGTGAGTTGTGTCGAAGAGCCTGTTCAGAATTCGGTGCTGGGCCGGGTCGAACTCCCATAAGTTGAAGGCCCATTGTTGGCACGGAAGGATCCGGCGGATGAGCATGACCTGGACTACGTTGACGAGTTTGAGCTTCTTGTTCACCATGTTTTGAACACATATTTGGAGTCCGGTCAGCTCTCCCGAACTACCCCAGGACAGGTGTCGGTGTCAAAACCGGCGGATCTCGGGTAGGGGGTCCCGAACTGTGCGTCTAGGCCGGATGGTAACAGGAGGCAGGGAACACTTTGTTTTACCCAAGTTCGGGCCCTCTCGATGGAGGTAATACCCTACTCCTGCTTGATTAATATTGATGATATGGGTAGTACAAGAGTAGATCTACCATGAGATCAAGGAGGCTAAACCCTAGAAGCTAGCCTATGGTATGATTGTTGTGTATGGAGTTGATTGCCTACGGACTACAACCCTCCGGTTTATATAGACACCGGATAGGGTTAGGGTTACACAGAGTCGGTTACAATGGTAGGAGATCTTGAATATCCGCATCACCAAGCTTGCCTTCCGCGCCAAGGAAAGTCCCATCCGGACACGGGACAAAGTCTTCAATCTCGTATCTTCATAGTCCAGGAGTCCGGCTGAAGGTATAGTCCGGCTACCCGAACACCCCCTAATCCAGGACTCCCTCAGTAGCCCCTGAACCAGGCTTCAATGACAACGAGTCCGGCGCGCAAATTGTCTTCGGCATTGCAAGGCGGGTTCCTCCTCCAAGTCCTTCATAGAAGATTTGTAAACACCAAGAGTAGTGTCCGGTTCTGCAAAATAAGTTTCCACATATTGCCATAGAGAGAATAATATTGACACAAATCAAATCTGTTGACGTATTCCGCAGTGCGCTATCACACTACGACGAATCGTTTTTACTTTTCCACCTCAGCATGTTTTGCGAGGCGATTTCCTTGGCACGTCTTGTCAAAGCAGAGATCGCGTGCCCTTTTTATGGGTTTCTCATCAATACGGACGTGGGTAACCCTAACCGCACCATTTACCACGGCGCTTGGGAGGCAAGCGAGTTTTATTAGGCAGGTGGGGACGCACAACCGCATCCGCCCATATAAGGGGAGAAGGATCCACCTTTTTTACCTATGCCTTCTTCCTCCTTTGCCTATCCATCTCCTGCGCACTCGAGCTCCAGTGCCCAAGCCCGCACTTCCCACTTCAACCTTCTCCAACAATGTCCGGAGCGGGAGGCAAGTGGATGGTCTCCTCCGTCACGGAGGGCCATGTCAAAAAGCTAAGGAAGGCCGGATACTTATCCAAAGACATCGCACACCGGCTTCCTGAGGAGGGGCAGCTTCTTCCCACCCCAAGGCCCCATGAGAGGGTAGTATTCCTTCCCCACTTCCTCCGCGGACTGGGTTTTCCACTCCACCCATTTGTCCGGGGGCTCATGTTCTACTACGACTTGGATTTCCACGATCTGGCCCCGAACTTCATCCTCAATATCTCGGCGTTTATCGTCGTATGCGAGGCTTTCCTCCGCGTCCGCCCTCATTTCGGCCTCTGGCTCAAGACCTTCAACGTCAAGCCCAAGGTGGTGTGCGGCAGCCAGCCGGAGTGCGGAGGCGCCATGGCGGGCAAGATGGCCAACGTCCTATGGCTCGAGGGCTCCTTCATGGAGACCCTAAAGGGGTGGTAATCCGGGTGGTTTTACATCACCGAGCCACGCGATGCGAAATGGACCGCAGTCCCCGAGTTCCGATCCGGACCCCCCACGCGGCTTATGTCCTGGAAAGAGACGGGCCTATCGTGGGGTGACGAAAAAGAGGTGACCGGATTGCAAACATGCATCCAGTCCCTGGTAAACAAGCCAATCCGGCTGGTTAATGTAATCCAGGTTATGCTCGTTCGCCGGATCCTCCCGTGCCAACAACGGGATTTTAATCTGTGGGAGTTCGTCCCAGCGTAGCACCAAACCCTTAACAGGCTCTTCGACACGACGTATGAAGACATCTGGAAGGTGCTAACCAAAGGCGTCGAGGCTCCCACATCCGCTTCCGAGGACCGCGGATACAGCTCGCAGCGTCACGCTAGCGAGGTAAGCCATTTTCACCTTTTACAGGATGTTCGGCTTTTTTCATAGTTTAACTCTATGCGGGATCTAAACTCCCTTACCTTTGACAGGCGTGGCGAGTGGTATCCGGACCGATTAACTGTCCGGCTCCACTGCCCGAAGACCCAGCCCCAGCTCTACTAGTGAAGCTGCTGGCTCTGGCGCCTTATGTGGTGCCGGAAAAGAAGGCCAAGAAGAAGAAGACCACGGGGATTCGAAAGAGTACCCGCAACGTGGTGTTGTCGGACTCGTCATCCGACGAGTCCGAGATGCCCTCCTCCCGTGAAAATGAGGAGGAAGAAGAAAGCTCTCCCCCCCCCCAGCGGGGGGAGGAAAGAAAAGGAAGGTCGCCCCAAGGGGGAAGGCCGAGGGGTCCAAGAAGAGGAAAACCCCTCCGCCGGACTACGCCCCCGACGCCGGCGAGGACGAAGAGGAGTGGCTGCACAGAGCCAGGCGTCCGGCGAAATCGTAAGTGTTCGGATACCAGAGTAACTCATGATATTCCTTTTGTTGCACAGCTTTCCCTAATGTCGAATATAATCATGCAGCCCGCCCCGGGCCGAACTCAACGAGTCGTCGAGCGGCTCCCTGGATTCATCGGACGTGAACTCAGTTCCGCCCATTGTCTCCCCCCGCACTGTGGATGACGCCGAAGTGGCATCGCAACAAGCTCCGGGGCAGGAGGAGGTGGTCCTGGAGGAGCCGCTAGGCGACCTCCCAGACTCCAGGAGTAAAGGGGACAAGACCCCCCAGGGCTCCAAGTCCGGCTTTATGCCGGACACCGCGCCGGAATCTTCAACAGTTCCGGACTGCGGTAGGCAAACTCCTTCCAAGAGGCGCAAGTCTTCTGAGCCGGCAGCCTCCGTCCAACCGGAGGCGCCGGACAATCTGATGGAGGTGCTTGAAGGCGCCTCCATCGACGAGGAGCACCGTACTATTATGAGTACGGTGATCCAGAAGGTTCAGTCCGCCAAGAGCGGACTGACTGAAGCTTGCGCTAGCCTTCTAACAGGCTTCGAGGTAAGTAAAAATATGTAAAAATATTACCGCATAGACAGTAGCCCCTGATGCTCTGTTTGGCGTTCAGAAAGAAAAGCCGAATAGAGGATCTAGTAAATTTCGCAGGAGTCTAACAAAAAGAGTCAATATGCGTATGCAGGCTTCGCTGCTATCCACCGCCGCACTGACTGCAGAGGTGGGTGTCCTGAAGCAGGACCTCGAGCGGACCAAGCAAGAGCTCGGCCTTGCCAAGCGGCAGCTCGAGGAGAAAGAAGGTAAGAAATACCTTACTGAAAATGGTGCCTATAGAGAGGCGTGATTGCAAAAAATAACAGGATTGTACTGCTTATTGTAGGGGCCACAACTGAGGTGGCGACCCTCAAGCAGGCGCTATCTGAGGCCGAAAAGAAAACGGCCGCGGAGCGCACCGAGCGAGAGAAACTTGGGGCTTAGGTCGGCAAGGTGCAGCAAGAGCTTCAGGCTCTCATGAAAAAACATGAGAGTTTGGAGCTTGAGTCAAATACCCAAGCGTCCGAGCTCGCGACGGCCCTTGAGACTACCAAGGCCGAAGCCCAAAAGGCCCTCCAAGAGTTGGAGGAGGTGAAAAAGATAGCAGCGGGTAAGGCATTCTTCATGCAAAGTAGAAATATAAAAGTAAACTACTTGTTACTTACCCGAATCCGGAGCTCTCCAGGGGCATTCACAGATCTTCCCCGCAGCGTATCCGATGCTACCGCATTCTACCGAGCTGAAGAGGGCAGCTCGACGGAGAAGGTGTTCTGGTCTCAGTATGCTGAGGCCGGACACCCTGTGCCTTTGAGTGACCAGCTGAAACAGCTGGTCGAGCTCCACAAGGTGGCCGAACAGGCCATGAAGGGCTTCGTAGTTCGGCTGTGGCCCAGAGAGGCCCTGCCTGGGAGCTACTTCGGGCTGGTGCGGCGGCTGGTGGAGGCCTGTCCAAGGCTCAAGGTCATCAAGCGCTCCGTCTGTATCGAAGGTGCCCGTAGGGCCCTTGCCCGTGCAAAGGTGCACTGGGGTAAGCTGGACGGTGAGAAGCTTGTTAGGGACGGGCCGCCACTGGGGAAGGAGCATCGCAAGCCCGAGAACTACTATAAGGATGTTCTTGTGGGTGCCCGCCTTGTAGCGGATGAGTGCACCAAGGATGTAATCTTTGAATGAACTCGCTCGATTTTATCCTGTGCGCTGAAAACTTGTTCATATGCGCTAAGCAATGCTTATTGAATTTAAAATATTATTTTCTATGCGGCCGTTTATCAAAAATTGAGAGATGGCCAGTCATCGGCTTTTGCCCCCATGCCACTAGTGCTGGGGTGTTCGGTGATAAACCTGTGCGCTCTTTTTCCCATGTTTGGGTCCTTCGAGGGAGGCGCTTAGCACGACGAACCAGGCAATCGGACTATAATGCTTGAACACTCTCACTTAGCCATAGAAATTTATAATTTTAAATTTCGGCGAAGCCCCTAGTTCGGAAGACCGAGTTCGGGGCGCTATCCACGCCTTGGCTGGGGTTATCCAGCTCCTCGCTCGAAGCGGCATAAGTCTTTAGGGACCCGAAAAACCTCTCGAACAGCGACCGGTCTGTCGCCTCATCATGACAGTCAGTTTTAGCTTTCTCCACTGAGGTGCTTAACCCAGCTCAACTGGGGCACAATCGCAGTGGTTCTCCTAGTGCTACCTTAGCCGATATAGCGGAACGTAAGGCACCAAAACATAGGAGCCGGGCAAACCCAACTATTGACCCAAATCATGATTCGGAGCCGATGCATATAGTGCTATAAGTTCGGGGTGCCGCACTTGTGAAAGTGTACGGACTTCTCTCGCCATATTAAAGGGTACTGAAGCCCCTGGCGTACTTGTCGTACCATAGTGTACGGGTGCAACATGTCATTAATGAACATTTATAGAGAGGCTATTTATCAAAGCCGAACGATACAAATAGTGCGGTAAGCGAAAGATATTGGACTATTCAGTATGTCCTGACCAGGGGCAGGCCGCGGAATTGTATTTAAAACAGGTATAGCGCTCGTAACAGAGACCACCTAGGATTCCATAATGTGGCATGGCTTCTCTGCCTCCCTGGATCTTGCATCGTTTGTGCGGCAGTCGAATTGCCGAACAGGTCGTCCGAAGTATGGAGTCCTGAAAGTAAGAAAAAATTAAAAAAAAAAGAATCCGGCAGTCCCTAGTACGTTTTAAGCCGTATTTTGGGAGTGCCGTTATTGTGCCCCTTCCCCTGTGCCCATGGTATTTCAAGGGCGTAGTTATGTACGCGAGGTACTGGTTTCGCTATGTCGCGAGAGCTGGGGTTGGGGCCGCATTGCTACGCTTGCTCAGAGTGTGTCAGGCGGTTCTGCTGTAGGTTACTCCGGGTGCGCTTGGCAGTGTCTGGCTTTTTAATGGCCGGACTGGAGAATTGCCTAAGAAGGCTACTTTGTACCTCCGCTGCGAGAGCCGCCGTATGCTCCTCCGTACGGAGGGAGCGTTCGGTGTTTCCGTTAACCGTAATTACTCCTCGATGGCCTGGCATCTTGAGCTTGAGATATGCGTAGTGCGGCACCGCATTGAACTTTGCGAATGCGGTTCGTCCGAGCAGGGCATGATAGCCACTGCGAAACGGGACTATATCGAAGATTAACTCTTCGCTTCGGAAATTGTCCGGGGGTCCGAAGACCACGTCAAGTGTTACTGAGCCTGTACAGTTGGCTTCTACACCTAGTATAACGCCTTTAAAGGTCGTTCTTGTGGGTTTAATCCTTGAGGGATCTATGCCCATTTTCCGCACTGTATCCTGCTAAAGCAGGTTCAAGCTACTGTCGCCGTCCATGAGGACTCTTGTGAGATGAAATCCGTCGATGATTGGGTCGAGAACCAATGCGGCGAAGCCGCCATGATGGATGCTAGTGGGATGGTCCCTTCGATCAAAAGTGATCGGGCAGGAGGACCATGGGTTGAACTTTGGGGCGACTGGCTCCATCGCGTATACGTCCCATAGCGCACGCTTCCGCTCCCGCTTGGGAATGTGGGTTGCGTATATCATGTTCACCGTCCGCACTTGTGGGGGAAAGCCCTTTTGTCCATTGTTGTTCGGCGGCTTGGGCTCCTCGTCGTCGCTGTGCAGCCCCTTGTCTCTGTTTTTGGCCCTTAACTTGCCTGCCTGCTTGAACACCCAACAATCCCTGTTAGTGTGATTGGTTGGCCTTTCGGGGGTGCCATGTATCTGGCACAAGCGATCGAGTATTTGGTCCAAACTGGACGGGCCCTGAGTATTCTTTTTGAATGGCTTTTTCCGCTGACTGGATTTATAGCCTTTGAATCCGGCATTGACTGCCGTGTCTTCATTGCTGTCGCTGTTAACGCGGCGTTTTTGCTTATTCCGACGTGTCCTGCCACTTTTGTCCTTGGTATCCGAATTACCAGGGTTCTTTGATAAGTTGTTACTGCGAGCTAGCCAGTTGTCTTCTCCCGCGCAAAAGCATGTCATGAGTGTCGTGAGGGCTGCCATGGATTTCGGTTTTTCCTATCCCAGGTACCGGGCAAGCCACTTGTCGCGGATGTTATGCTTGAAGGCTGCTAGGGCCTCTGCGTCCAGACAGTCGACTATCTGGTTTTCTTTGTTAGGAACCGTGTCCAGAATTATCTGGCCGATTCCTCTGGCTGCTGAATTATGTGGCTTAAGTCGTCCGCATCCGGCGGTCGCACATAAGTGCCCTGGAAGTTGTCGAGGAATGCGGCTTCCAGGTCCTCCCAAGAACCGATTGAGTCTGCTGGCAAGCTGTTAAGCCAATGCCGGGCCGGTCCTTTAAGTTTGAGCGGGAGGTATTTGATGGCGTGTAGATCATCGTCGCGTGCCATGTGGATGTGAAGGAGGTAATCCTCAATCCATACCGCCGGATCTGTTGTGCCATCGTATGATTCGATGTTTATGGGTTTAAAACCCTCTGGGATTTTATGATCCATTACTTCATTCGTGAAGCATAGCGGGTGTGTGGCGCCTCTGTACTGGGCTATATCGCGACGCAGCTCGGAAGAGCTATGTCTGTTGTGTTCGGCCCGGCCAGATTTGTTGTATCCGAGTGAAGATCATTGTCACATGTCGTAGGGCGCCTGCGCGATCCATAGATCGATCTTGTTTTTCTTGCCTTATCCTCCAGTATGTCTCGCAGGTCGGGCGCATTTTCCCGTGCCTTAGTTGAGCGGCGTCGGGGCATGGCTTGGGTGGAGGGCCGACAGGCCTCTCTGTCGCGGCCGCGAGGTGGCCGGTCTGCCATGTCATGCACTGGTGATGTAGGTGCTTCCTCCTCTGATCGGGGTAGCGGCCTGGGCTTTGGGTAACTCTTGGAGGGGCGTTCGAGTTCATACTCTTCGGCCACAAGGTCTTCAGTCCATCTGTCAGCTAGCAATTCTTGGGCAGCTCTAAGCTGTTGCTGCTTTTTTTTGAGGCTGCTTGCCGTAGCTAAAAGCCTGCGTTTAAAACGCTCTTGTTCTGCTGGGTCTGATGGTATGACAAATTCGTCGTCATCGAGGCTAGCCTCGTCTTCGGAGGGAGGCATATAGTTATCATCCTCGACCTCTCAGTCTGCCACTCTTTCATGAGGGCTGGTTTCTCCATCTTCCTGTGCCGAATTTTGCTGAGGTGGGTGTTCTTCGGCGCTATCGGGGTAGCATTATCTCCCGTGCCGGAATCACCGTTTTTGCTTTGGCGGGATTTAGAGCGGCGCCGCTGACGTCGGTGCTTTTGCTGTTTCTTGGGGGTGTCATCCCCCACTGTTCCATCGCCATCTCCATCTTTTGGAGTATCCACCATATATATGTCATATGACGAGGTGGCCTTCCAGCGCTCTACAGGTGCTGGTTCTTGTTCGTCTCCTGCATCGTCGTCCATGCCATCGATGTCTTCGGAGTCGAAGTCAAGCGTGTCGGTTAAGTCGTCGACAGTGGCTACGAAGTGGGTGGTGGGTGGGCTTTGAATTTTTTCGTCGTCCGTATCCCAACCTTGCTGACCATAGTCCGGCCAGGGCTCTCCTGATAAAGAGAGAGACTTTAGAGAATTCAGGATGTCGCCGAAGGGCGAGTGCTGAAAGATGTCCGCGGCA
This sequence comes from Triticum urartu, assembly GCF_003073215.2. Classification (NCBI taxonomy): domain Eukaryota; kingdom Viridiplantae; phylum Streptophyta; class Magnoliopsida; order Poales; family Poaceae; genus Triticum; species Triticum urartu. The sequence continues at coordinate 198,785,076 of NC_053028.1, read as the reverse complement.
GTGAACTCCATGATCGGCGCCCAATCGGATTCGATCGGTAGAGGCGCGGGGGCTCGGAGCTCAAGGAGGAATCCGGATCCACAGAGTCACGGGCCATGCGGAGTGCGGGGCTAGAGTTCGGCTCAATCACCTCTGAGATCGCAGCCCCTGAGGCAGCGTCCAACCGCTGATCCTTGATCGGTGCAGTAGGCTCCGAATCAATGGTCGGAACCGATGCGTGTGCGGCCTCCAAGGTGCTGTTCGGTGGCAGAGCTATATCATGCCCATCGAGACAGTGCGGCACGCTTGGCTGTGGCTCGAATCCGTCGAAGATCAAGTCCCCGCGGATGTCAGCCGTGTAGTTTAGGCTTCCAAACCTGACCTGATGGCCAAGGGCGTAGCTTTCGATCTGCTCAAGTAGGACTGAACTCTTGCCAGGAGGTTAGCCGCGTGGGGATGCCAGATCGGAACTCGAGGGCCGCTGCCCATTTAGGGTTACGTGGCTCGGTGATGTAGAACCACCCCGATTGCCACCCCTTTATGGTCTCCACGAAGGAGCCCTCGAGCCATGTGACGTTGGGCATCTTGCCCACCATGGCGCCTCCGCACTCCGCCTGGCGGCCGCTCACTACCTTCGGCTTGATATTGAAGGTCTTCAGCCATAAGCCGAAGTTGGGGTTGATGCGGAGGAAGGCCTCGCACACGACGATGAACGCCAAGATGTTGAGGATGAAGTTCGGGGCCAGATCGTGGAAATCCAGGCCGTAGTAGAACATGAGCCCCCAGACGAATGGGTGGAGAGGGAATCCCAGTCCGCGGAGGAAATGGGTAAGGAACACTACCCTCTCATGGGGCCTGGGGGTGGGGATGAGCTGCCCCTCATCTGGGAGCCAGTGGGCGATGTCGTCGGGCAGGTATCCGGCTCTCCTCAGCTTCTTGATGTATCCCTCCGTGACAGAGGAGACCATCCACCTGCCTCCCGCTCCGGACATGGTTGGAGAGGGTTGAGGTGGGAAGTGCGGACTTGGGCGCTGGAGCTTGAGTGTGCGAAAATGGATGAGCAAAGGAGGAAGAAGGCGTGGATGAAAAGGTGGACCCTTATCCCTTTATATGGGCGGACGAAACTATGCGTCCCCACTAGCCTGGTAAAACTCGCTTATCCCCCAAGCGCCGTAATCGATGGCGCGGTTGGGTTACCCACGCCCGTATTGATGAGAATCCCGTGATAAGGGGACACGATCTCTGCTTTGACAAGACGTGTCAAAAAACTGCCTCGCGTTATGTGTGGGGCTAGTTAAAGGAAACAGTTCGAATAATCACCGGGCCATGGCATAATGCCGTGTTGCCAAAACAAATCAGCAAATTGGATTTGTGGAAATATTATTCTCTCTACGGTGGTATGTGGAACTTATTTTGCAGGGTCGGACACTATCCTTGTATTCAAATTCTTCCCTGGTGTATTCGGAGGAGGAACCCGCCTTGCAATGCCGAAGACAATACTGCGCGCCGGACTCATCGTCATTGAAGCCTGGTTCAGGGGCTACTGAGGGAGTCCTGGATTAGGGGGTCTCCGGACAGCCGGACTATATCTTTTTGCCGGACTGTTGGACTATGAAGATACAAGATTGAAGACTTCGTCTCGTGTCCGGATGGGACTCTACTTGGCGTGGAAGGCAAGCTAGGCAATACGGATATGTGTATCTCCTCCTTTGTAACCGACCTTGTGTAACCCTAGCCCTTTCCGGTGTCTATATAAACCGGAGGGTTTTAGTCCGTAGGACAACATACAATCATACCATAGGCTAGCTTCTAGGGTTTAGCCTCTCTGATCTCGTGGTAGATCTACTCTTGTACTACCCATATCATCAATATTAATCAAGCAGGACGTAGGGTTTTACCTCCATCAAGAGGGCCCGAACCTGGGTAAAACATCGTGTTCCCTGCCTCCTGTTACCATCCGCCTTAGACGCACAGTTCGGGACCCCCTACCCGAGATCCGCCGGTTTTAACACCGACAATAGGTCATTTTGGAGCTAAATAGGTCATTTCTTAAGCTAAGTATGCATTTGTTAAGCAAAGCACTAGGGAAAACTTACCGTGAACCCGTAGGTGAAGGATCGGGGTTCTTGCTCGCGGTAGTGGCAGACGGAGGAGGATCGGGGTTCTTGCTCGCGCCAGTGGCAGACGTGGATGCTTGTCGGGAGTTATGCTGCACAAAATTAAAGATCATTTGCAATGTCTCGTTAGCATGATGCAACTCAAATGTGAAGACTAATAAGTAATGTCCATTCAAATGAAACTCACCGTGCCCGCCGGAGCAATGACTGGCATCGGCGGAGGAGTCTGACCGTTCTTCTCACACATGGACTGCACATTTGGTTTTGACGAGTCAGTCATATTAGTTACTAATGAAAGGAACATTACATGCATGATTTAGCTAATATGCAGAAGAAACTTACCGCGAAGAGCTTGTATATGGCCCGGTTAGCCAAGTCGTTCTGGTTCCTCTCCTCCAAAAGACTAACCGTCCTCTCCTCAATCTCCCTCTCCCTCTCTGCCGCCTGCCTCCTTTCCTCCGCCGGAAGCTCCTGGGTCTTCGCTCTCTCTTCCTCAATAGAAGCATGCAACACCACTCCTCTTTAGCATTGTAATCATCGACGGCCGCACACATAATGTAATGGAGGAAAGGTATCTGATTCTGTATAACTAACCTTGATTTCAAGATCCATTGGCCATGGATGAGGCCTTATCTCCAGATCGGAGCTCGTCTGGCGCCTCTTGATCTGCGGGAGAGTGCTAGTACAACGTATTAGTCCATCCCCAATGGCTAACAAGCCATGGTACCTCCCGCCACCAGATATCATCACCAGCTCTGGATCAATAGGCTGGCTCGGGTTAAAGTCCGGCCCTTTCCTCGCCTTCCCCTCGTCTCTGTACCTCATGAGCTTGTTGTGGGAGGCGCGGTTGGTGAAGTTCTTTGGATCATCAATATCAGACTCAGAGAATGCCTTGGCCTTCTTATACGGGGCACTATGGGCCATGGCATAGAGGTCGAACAGCTCTGGCACATCCGTCTTGTTGTTGTCACGCCTAAAAGAGAGGAACAAAGTATTAGTTAAGGGCTCAAGCTAGCTTGAAGAATGAATTTGCATGAATCATGAAGCAAACCACATACCCAGTTATTCCCGTACTGATATAGGTTGACGCTGCCTTGATGATGTGGCACATAGCTCATTTTGCCACGCTGATCCTTTGCATTGTTGTGGGTGGATAGCCATTGGGGAGAGCACCACTCATCCACCAACGCCTCCCAACAATCCAGCCTATCCACACACCATCTCAGGGGCACCTAAGTTAAGTAAGAGAAATTTGAGCGCTACGCCTACGAATCAAATCAAGGAAACTAAGTACAAGGCCTGAACAATAGGTAATTACCTTCATGTACTTCTCCTTACTCAGATACTTTGTGCGGCACTTCGACTTGGACATCCTAATACCAGTCGAGGCGAAGTAGTCTCGAATAGCCTGCGTCCGAGCCCCGTTCCGCCAGTTTTGAAGTAGGCGCCTGCACTCGACGTCGATAACCCGAGCCGCAACCTCCTCCTGTACCTCAGCACACCTGTAGAAGGTCTGCAATCAAACAAGAAAACATGGATTAATACAATCACTAGGGTTTCCAATCAAACAAGAAAACACAACATAGACGAGAGAGGAAAAATTACCCAAAACGTCTGGATCACAACGTCGGCCACCGTGTGGCACTCGACACCGCCGATCCTCTCCCATGGCGGGGCCGGGGCAGCCAAGTAGTGCTCCCAGGTCATTCCTAGCTCTGGAACCTGGACCTCATCGAGCAATGTGACCCACCCTGGGAAGCTCTAGTGACAAATCACACCAAGGACTGTGTTGGGCCTGCGGACACCATGACCATGTTTCCAAGACCTACAGTATGACAGGGCTAACGCATTAGATATTCGAAGAAACGTGAAGGCAAAAGGTTAAAAAAGAGTAAATACACTTACTTCCCCCCATCAGGCGTAATCAACCACCTCTGGTCAGGGGTCGCTGGGGTGGGCGGGATCTTTGTACCACTCTCACTATAGCTATCAGAACTATAGCCACCCTCGCCACCATCAGCATGGCCACTCGACTCCGGCCAGTCCCCTAATCAGTTCGGCTGCGACATAGCCTGATCCAGAGTCTCGTGGGACGGAGCCTCTAGGACCGGAGTCTCATGAGGCGAAGGCTCGTCGGCCCGAGGCTCATGGACCGGGGTCCGAGACGGGTCCACCTCAGGCGGCTCCATCTCAGACGGAGCAGTCCTGTGGTCAGGTGAATTAGCTGAGGGTGTCGGCGAGGGAGGCGTAGTAGCAGCCTTCCTACCTCTCCCGCCGCCACGTACACCACTACTAGCCTTCCCCTTCTTCTCCCCCCGACCTCTCCTGTCCAAAGAAGAAGCGACCGCCAGTGGTGTCTGCATACTGAGATGTAGCACTCTCCGGAGGGTCTAGGGTGGAATGGAACTACCCCTCCCACCACGCACCGAGGAAGGAGCCTCGGAGCTCTCTCGAGCCGTGCCCACCATCTATCAACACCTGCAATGACAAAGAGTAAACAAAATTAGTACAACATTGAAAAAGAATACCTGACATGAATAATAATATGTATATAATTTAAGTGTATCATCATCATGAACATAAAAATGGAATACCTAACATGAACTATAATATTAATCTTCATCATCTATATATGCTTCGGGGTCAATAAATGCATCATCATCATCACTATCAGTAATGACTTGCTCATCATCATCATCATCGATAAATGCATCAACATGTGGAAGGCCTCCTTTACGTAATCGGTCAAGCATTGACAGGTCATCCGCACACTACAAGAAATATGTTAACTAGTGACCTTCTGTCAGTGACCCTGGAAGAAATGGTCATAAATCTATGACCATTTCAGACCAATTGGTCAAAAGCTGTTCGGGGGGCTCCAAGCCCTAAACCATTACGACCATTTTGGTCAGAAAGATCGTAATTTCCTTACATGAAATGGTCATAAAGCAAACAGCGCTAGTCTGCTGCCTTATTTCTAGTTGTCAACGACCAATATAGATGGTCATAGCCTTGTAAATTGTGGTGGGTTGCTATGACTAGGCGCCACCTCATCAGTTTTGCCTATGTGTCATGTCCATGTGGCAGTTTTTGCCCTAGGTTGTGAAGCAACCTATATTTCTGTCATTCCCAAAATTCCCAAAAAAATCTCATAAATTCTATGGGTCATATCTTCGTCAAATATGTAAAAACCTTCCTTGTCTAGTTCAAAAATAATTCAAAAATATTCATTTTCCTATTCTGTTCATAACAACAGTTTGTGAAGGAAGTACCACTTTGGCATGTCCAAATAGTATCCATTTTCTACAGTGCTTTCCTATGCCCAAATAACCATCCTCCACCAAATGCCAGCTCAATCCATTCATTATTTTGAGCCGAGCTTCAACATTCGTATTTATGTCCAGTGTGGTAGTTTGCAAAGCAAGTACCACCTAGGCTCCTCCTTTTGAGCTGAAAATTTGTGAAGACGGTCTTCTTAGTAACTGATCATCCTCAGCCAAAACTCACGCCCATTAGCCATGTACATTTCCCGTACCGCTAATCAAACACTTGGCTACTAATTCATGTTTGAGCATCGATCGGTCTCCTCGTGAGAATATTATGTTCTAATTTTCTTCCTAGAACCTACCTGGGGAGTGCCCAACCCACTAGACATGCCTAGGCTGCCCAGAACACATGGCAACGCCACGGTAACGCGGTGACCACGCGGCGGGCATGCGAGTTTACGCGCTCTAGAGTTGGGGGCCTCGGCCACCGCCCAAACCTCGACGTATCACCACCAAACAATGTATTTATGATTAAAAAGGTACTTATGTATCTATAAATGATTTTTGGAAAAAATAAATAGTAAACTATGAGGCAGCTGCAGTTCAAATTTGACCCGCTTCCTACAGAATCGGCGGGAATTTGTCTTTTTCGCCAGAGGTGGATCAAAACTTTTGACACCCAACCATTTTGTCAATTGTGCATTAAATATGGCCTAGTATTTTAGAAAATTGATCTGGTCCAATTTTGCAACAAATATATGGTAGGTCCTTCACAAAAAACCCTCATTTGGGGCACTCGGAAAATGGAAAATGTATTTTCCGTGCAAAGAAAATGAAAACTCCCTTAGGCAACATTGTTTGGAATTCCAAGATGCACCCTTTTGCATAATATGAGATCATTTGAACAAACTATGCCATGAATATGGCCATAAGATTGATCATTTGGCTTGAAAGACATGAATCTTCACGCATGACAACTCATTTCTGAGAACACTTTTTTAAAATAATTGCCGTATTACAAGTTTATTATTTTTCCTAGAAACTTGGTCACATATAATGACACAATGCGAAGGTTTTCCAATTTTTTGTTTTCTTTTGAATTTTTTATGCCCGTTTCAAAATGCGGTCAAAACGGCGGGCTTGACCGTTCCTAGCTAGTGCTTGAATATTGGAAAACTTTTGATGTTTCTCTGATTAAATAGATACTTATGTACGTAGAAATGATTTTTGGAAAAAATAAAGAGCAAACTATGAGGCAGCCGCAGTTCAAATTTGACCCGCTTCCACCTGAATCGACGGAAATTTGTCTTTTTCACCATAGGTGGATCAAAACTTTTTACACCCAACCATTTTGACAATTATGCATTAAATATGGCCTAGTATTTTAGAAAAATGATTTGTTCCAATTTTGCAAGATTTATTTGGTAGGTCCTTCACAAAAAAACCTCATTTGGGGCACTCGGAAAATGGAAAATGAATTTTACGTGGACCGAAAATGAAAACTTCCTTAGGCAACATTGTTTGCCATTCCAAGATGCACCCTTTTGCACAATATGAGATCATTTTAACAAACTATGCCATGAATGTGGCCATAAGATTGATCATTTGGCTTGAAAGCCATGAATCTTCACGCATGACAGCTCATTTTTTAGAACACTTTTTTAAAATAATTTCCGTATTACAAGTTTATTATTTTTCCTAGAAACTTGGTCACATATAATGACACAATGCGAAGGTCTTCCAAATTTTTGATTTTTTTGAATTTTTTATGCCCGTTTCAAAGTGCGGTCAAAACGGCGGGCTTGACTGTTCCTAGCTAGTGGTTGAATCTTGGAAAACTTTTGATGTTTCTCTGATTAAATAGATACTTTTTTATCTATAAATGAATTTTGGAAAAAATAAATAGCAAACTATTCGGCAGCAGCAGTTCAAATTTGACCCGCTTCCAGCTGAATCGGCGGAAATTTGTCTTTTTCACCAAAGGTGGAATTTTTTTTTACACCCAACCATTTGGTCAATTGTGCATTAAATATGGCCTAGTATTTTATAAAAATGATTTGGTCCAATTTTGCAAGAATTATTTGGTAGGTCCTTCACAAAAAAACCTCATTTGGGGCACTCGGAAAATGGAAAATTAATTTTCCGTGCACAGAAAATGAAAACTTCCTTAGGCAACATTGTTTGCCATTCCAAGATGCACCCTTTTGCACAATATGAGATCATTTGAACAAACTATGCCATGAATGTGGCCATAAGATTGAACATTTGGCTTGAAAGCCATGAATCTTCACGCATGACAGCTCGTTTTTTAGAACACTTTTTTAAAATAATTTCCGTATTACAAGTTTATTATTTTTCCTAGAAACTTGGTCACATATAATGACACAATGCGAATGTTTTCCAAATTTTTGATTTTTTTTTAATTTTTTATGCCCGTTTCAAAATGCGGTCAAAATGGCGGGCTTGGCCGTTCCAAGCTAGTGGTTGAATCTTGGAAAAGTTTTGATGTTTCTCTGATTAAATAGATACTTTTTTATCTATAAATGAATTTTGGAAAAATAAATAGCAAACTATTTGGCAGCCGCAGTTCAAATTTGACCCGCTTCCAGGTGAATCGGCGGGAATTTGTCCTTTTCACCAGAGGTGGATCAAAACTTTTAACTTTTTACACCCAACCATTTGGTCAATTGTGCATTAAATATGGCCTAGTATTTTAGAAAAATGATTTCGTCCAATTTTGCAAGAATTATTTAGTAGGTCCTTCACAAAAAAACCATTTTTGCCACAAGAAAATGATCAAAAATATCTAGAAAGATAAAAAAATGCATGCAAACCGGTGATTATCATTAAAAATGGTGTCTAACTTGAGTGAAAAATTTAGTTCTGCCATTTTGCAAAATATTTTGATAGTTGCTTCACAAAATTCCCCTATTTTTAGTACTTAGAAACTATTTTAAATCACTAATTTTCTGAACCAATCAGGGCTCTTCCCACAGATCGATGACATGGCGTCCATCCATCCATCTCTCCATCCCACATCCATCCATCCATCCATCCATCTCATCTATCTACAGAAAAAAAGAAACAAAAAAGAAAAAGAGATACCCCACGCACCCCCAACCCTAGATCAAACCCCTCCCCCATCGCACCCCTCCTCCCTCCTCCCAATCTCCTCGCCGCCGCCACCTCCTCCTCCCTGTCCTCGGCCCTCCTGATCCACCTCCTCCCCGTCCTCTCCCACCCACGCCGACCTCGTCGTCCTCCTCACCCACCGACGCCAACCTCGTCCTTCCCCTTCTCTCCCACGCACCACGGCTGCCAAACCTAGCCCTCTCCCTCCCTTAGATCTAATCTAGTATTTTAGAAAATTGATCTGGTCCAATTTTGCAACAAATATATGGTAGGTCCTTCACAAAAAACCCTCATTTGGGGCACTCGGAAAATGGAAAATGTATTTTCTGTGCAAAGAAAATGAAAACTCCCTTAGGCAACATTGTTTGGAATTCCAAGATGCACCCTTTTGCATAATATGAGATCATTTGAACAAACTATGCCATGAATATGGCCATAAGATTGATCATTTGGCTTGAAAGACATGAATCTTCACGCATGACAGCTCATTTCTGAGAACACTTTTTTAAAATAATTGTCGTATTACAGGTTTATTATTTTTCATAGAAACTTGGTCACATATAATGACACAATGCGAAGGTTTTCCAATTTTTTGTTTTTTTGAATTTTTTATGCCCGTTTCAAAATGTGGTCAAAACGGCGGGCTTGACCGTTCCTAGCTAGTGCTTGAATATTGGAAAACTTTTGCTGTTTCTCTGATTAAATAGATACTTATGTACGTAGAAATGAATTTTGGAAAAAATAAAGAGCAAACTATGAGGCAGCCGCAGTTCAAATTTGACCCGCTTCCACCTGAATCGATGGAAATTTGTCTTTTTCACCATAGGTGGATCAAAACTTTTTACACCCAACCATTTTCACAATTATGCATTAAATATGGCCTAGTATTTTAGAAAAATGATTTGTTCCAATTTTGCAAGATTTATTTGGTAGGTCCTTCACAAAAAAACCTCATTTGGGGCACTCGAAAAATGGAAAATGAATTTTACCTGGACCAAAAATGAAAAATTCCTTAGGCAACATTGTTTGCCATTCCAAGATGCACCCTTTTGCACAATATGAGATCATTTTAACAAACTATGCCATGAATGTGGCCATAAGATTGATCATTTGGCTTGAAAACCATGAATCTTCACGCATGACAGCTCGTTTTTTAGAACACTTTTTTAAAATAATTTCCGTATTACAAGTTTATTATTTTTCCTAGAAACTTGGTCACATATAATGACACAATGCGAGGGTTTTCCAAATTTTTGATTTTTTTTTGAATTTTTTATGCCCGTTTCAAAGTGCGGTCAAAACGGCGGGCTTGATTGTTCCTAGCTAGTGGTTGAATCTTGGAAAACTTTTGATGTTTCTCTGATTAAATAGATACTTTTTTATCTATAAATGAATTTTGGAAAAAATAAATAGCAAACTATTCGGCAGCCGCAGTTCAAATTTGACCCGCTTCCAGCTGAATCGGCGGAAATTTGTCTTTTTCACCAGAGGTGGAATTTTTTTTTACACCCAACCATTTGGTCAATTGTGCATTAAATATGGCCTAGTATTTTATAAAAATGATTTGTTCCAATTTTTCAAGAATTATTTGGTAGGTCCTTCACAAAAAAACCTCATTTGGGGCACTCGGAAAATGGAAAATTATTTTTCCATGCACAGAAAATGAAAACTTCCTTAGGCAACATTGTTTGCCATTCCAAGATGCACCCTTTTGCACAATATGAGATCATTTTAACAAACTATGCCACGAATGTGGCCATAAGATTGATCATTTGGCTTGAAAGCCATGAATCTTCACGCATGACAGCTCGTTTTTTAGAACACTTTATTAAAATAATTTCCATATTACAAGTTTATTATTTTTCCTAGAAACTTGGTCACATATAATGACACAATGCGAAGGTTTTCCAAATTTTTGATTTTTTTTTAATTTTTTATGCCCGTTTCAAAGTGCGGTCAAAACGGCGGGCTTGACTGTTCCTAGCTAGTGGTTGAATCTTGGAAAACTTTTGATGTTTCTCTGATTAAATAGATACTTTTTTATCTATAAATGAATTTTGGAAAAAATAAATAGCAAACTATTCGGCAGTCGCAGTTCAAATTTGACCCGCTTCCAAGTGAATCGGCGGAAATTTGTCCTTTTCACCAGAGGTGGATCAGAACTTTTTACACCCAACCATTTGGTCAATTGTGCATTAAATATGGCCTAGTATTTTAGAAAAATGATTTCGTCCAATTTTGCAAGAATTATTTAGTAGGTCCTTCACAAAAAACCATTTTTGCCACAAGAAAATGATCAAAAATATCTAGAAAGATAAAAATGCATGCAAACCGGTGATTATCATTAAAAATGGGGTCTAACTTGAGTGAAAAATTTAGTTCTGCCGTTTTGCAAAATATTTTGATAGTTGCTTCACAAAATTCCCCTATTTTTAGTACTTAGAAACTATTTTAAATCACTAATTTTCTGAACCAATCAGGGCTCTTCCCACAGATCGATGACATGGCGTCCATCCATCCATCTCTCCATCCCACATCCATCCATCCATCTATCTACAGAAAAAAAGAAACAAAAAAGAAAAAGAGATACCCCACGCACCCCCAACCCTAGATCAAGCCCCTCCCCCCATCGCACCCCTCCTCCCTCCTCCCAATCTCCTCGCCGCCGCCACCTCCTCCTCCCTGTCCTCGGCCCCTCCTGATCCACCTCCTCCCCGTCCTCTCCCACCCCCCGCCGACCTCGTCGTCCTCCTCACCCACCGACGCCAACCTCGTCCTTCCCCTTCTCTCCCACGCACCACGGCTGCCAAACCTAGCCCTCTCCCTCCCTTAGATCTAGTATTTTAGAAAATTGATCTGGTCCAATTTTGCAACAAATATATGGTAGGTCCTTCACAAAAAACCCTCATTTGGGGCACTCGGAAAATGGAAAATGTATTTTCTGTGCAAAGAAAATGAAAACTCCCTTAGGCAACATTGTTTGGAATTCCAAGATGCACCCTTTTGCATAATATGAGATCATTTGAACAAACTATGCCATGAATATGGCCATAAGATTGATCATTTGGCTTGAAAGACATGAATCTTCACGCATGACAGCTCATTTCTGAGAACACTTTTTTAAAATAATTGTCGTATTACAGGTTTATTATTTTTCATAGAAACTTGGTCACATATAATGACACAATGCGAAGGTTTTCCAATTTTTTGTTTTTTTGAATTTTTTATGCCCGTTTCAAAATGTGGTCAAAACGGCGGGCTTGACCGTTCCTAGCTAGTGCTTGAATATTGGAAAACTTTTGCTGTTTCTCTGATTAAATAGATACTTATGTACGTAGAAATGAATTTTGGAAAAAATAAAGAGCAAACTATGAGGCAGCCGCAGTTCAAATTTGACCCGCTTCCACCTGAATCGATGGAAATTTGTCTTTTTCACCATAGGTGGATCAAAACTTTTTACACCCAACCATTTTCACAATTATGCATTAAATATGGCCTAGTATTTTAGAAAAATGATTTGTTCCAATTTTGCAAGATTTATTTGGTAGGTCCTTCACAAAAAAACCTCATTTGGGGCACTCGAAAAATGGAAAATGAATTTTACCTGGACCAAAAATGAAAAATTCCTTAGGCAACATTGTTTGCCATTCCAAGATGCACCCTTTTGCACAATATGAGATCATTTTAACAAACTATGCCATGAATGTGGCCATAAGATTGATCATTTGGCTTGAAAGCCATGAATCTTCACGCATGACAGCTCGTTTTTTAGAACACTTTTTTAAAATAATTTCCGTATTACAAGTTTATTATTTTTCCTAGAAACTTGGTCACATATAATGACACAATGCGAGGGTTTTCCAAATTTTTGATTTTTTTTTGAATTTTTTATGCCCGTTTCAAAGTGCGGTCAAAACGGCGGGCTTGATAAAACGGCGGGCTTGACCTTTCCTAGCTAGTGGTTGAATCTTGGAAAACTTTTGATGTTTCTCTGATTAAATAGATACTTTTTTATCTATAAATGAATTTTGGAAAAAATAAATAGCAAACTATTCGGCAGCCGCAGTTCAAATTTGACCCGCTTCCAGCTGAATCGGCGGAAATTTGTCTTTTTCACCAGAGGTGGAATTTTTTTTTACACCCAACCATTTGGTCAATTGTGCATTAAATATGGCCTAGTATTTTATAAAAATGATTTGTTCCAATTTTTCAAGAATTATTTGGTAGGTCCTTCACAAAAAAACCTCATTTGGGGCACTCGGAAAATGGAAAATTATTTTTCCATGCACAGAAAATGAAAACTTCCTTAGGCAACATTGTTTGCCATTCCAAGATGCACCCTTTTGCACAATATGAGATCATTTGAACAAACTATGCCATGAATGTGGCCATAAAATTGAACATTTGGCTTGAAAGCCATGAATCTTCACGCATGACAGCTCGTTTTTTAGAACACTTTTTTAAAATAATTTCCGTATTACAAGTTTATTATTTTTCCTAGAAACTTGGTCACATATAATGACACAATGCGAAGGTTTTCCAAATTTTTGATTTTTTTTTAATTTTTTATGCCCGTTTCAAAATGCGGTCAAAACGGCGGGCTTGACTTCCTAGCTAGTGGTTGAATCTTGGAAAACTTTTGATGTTTCTCTGATTAAATAGATACTTTTATTATCTATAAATGAATTTTGAAAAAATAAATAGCAAACTATTCGGCAGCCGCAGTTCAAATTTGACCCGCTTCCAGCTGAATCGGCGGAAATTTGTCTTTTTCACCAGAGGTGGATCAAAACTTTTTACACCCAACCATTTGGTCAATTGTGCATTAAATATGTAGTATTTTAGAAAAATGATTTCAATTTTGCAAGAATATTTAGTAGGTCCTTCACAAAAAACCATTTTTGCCACAAGAAAATGATCAAAAATATCTAGAAAGATAAAAATGCATGCAAACCGGTGATTATCATTAAAAATGGGGTCTAACTTGAGTGAAAAATTTAGTTCTGCCGTTTTGCAAAATATTTTGATAGTTGCTTCACAAAATTCCCCTATTTTTAGTACTTAGAAACTATTTTAAATCACTAATTTTCTGAACCAATCAGGGCTCTTCCCACAGATCGATGACATGGCGTCCATCCATCCATCTCTCCATCCCACATCCATCCATCCATCTATCTACAGAAAAAAAGAAACAAAAAAGAAAAAGAGATACCCCACGCACCCCCAACCCTAGATCAAGCCCCTCCCCCCATCGCACCCCTTCCTCCCTCCTCCCAATCTCCTCGCCGCCGCCACCTCCTCCTCCCTGTCCTCGACCCCTCCTGATCCACCTCCTCCCCGTCCTCTCCCACCCCCCGCCGACCTCGTCGTCCTCCTCACCCACCGACGCCAACCTCGTCCTTCCCCTTCTCTCCCACGCACCACGGCTGCCAAACCTAGCCCTCTCCCTCCCTTAGATCTAGTATTTTAGAAAATTGATCTGGTCCAATTTTGCAACAAATATATGGTAGGTCCTTCACAAAAAACCCTCATTTGGGGCACTCGGAAAATGGAAAATGTATTTTCTGTGCAAAGAAAATGAAAACTCCCTTAGGCAACATTGTTTGGAATTCCAAGATGCACCCTTTTGCATAATATGAGATCATTTGAACAAACTATGCCATGAATATGGCCATAAGATTGATCATTTGGCTTGAAAGACATGAATCTTCACGCATGACAGCTCATTTCTGAGAACACTTTTTTAAAATAATTGTCGTATTACAGGTTTATTATTTTTCATAGAAACTTGGTCACATATAATGACACAATGCGAAGGTTTTCCAATTTTTTGTTTTTTTGAATTTTTTATGCCCGTTTCAAAATGTGGTCAAAACGGCGGGCTTGACCGTTCCTAGCTAGTGCTTGAATATTGGAAAACTTTTGCTGTTTCTCTGATTAAATAGATACTTATGTACGTAGAAATGAATTTTGGAAAAAATAAAGAGCAAACTATGAGGCAGCCGCAGTTCAAATTTGACCCGCTTCCACCTGAATCGATGGAAATTTGTCTTTTTCACCATAGGTGGATCAAAACTTTTTACACCCAACCATTTTCACAATTATGCATTAAATATGGCCTAGTATTTTAGAAAAATGATTTGTTCCAATTTTGCAAGATTTATTTGGTAGGTCCTTCACAAAAAAACCTCATTTGGGGCACTCGAAAAATGGAAAATGAATTTTACCTGGACCAAAAATGAAAAATTCCTTAGGCAACATTGTTTGCCATTCCAAGATGCACCCTTTTGCACAATATGAGATCATTTTAACAAACTATGCCATGAATGTGGCCATAAGATTGATCATTTGGCTTGAAAGCCATGAATCTTCACGCATGACAGCTCGTTTTTTAGAACACTTTTTTAAAATAATTTCCGTATTACAAGTTTATTATTTTTCCTAGAAACTTGGTCACATATAATGACACAATGCGAGGGTTTTCCAAATTTTTGATTTTTTTTTGAATTTTTTATGCCCGTTTCAAAGTGCGGTCAAAACGGCGGGCTTGATAAAACGGCGGGCTTGACCTTTCCTAGCTAGTGGTTGAATCTTGGAAAACTTTTGATGTTTCTCTGATTAAATAGATACTTTTTTATCTATAAATGAATTTTGGAAAAAATAAATAGCAAACTATTCGGCAGCCGCAGTTCAAATTTGACCCGCTTCCAGCTGAATCGGCGGAAATTTGTCTTTTTCACCAGAGGTGGAATTTTTTTTTACACCCAACCATTTGGTCAATTGTGCATTAAATATGGCCTAGTATTTTATAAAAATGATTTGTTCCAATTTTTCAAGAATTATTTGGTAGGTCCTTCACAAAAAAACCTCATTTGGGGCACTCGGAAAATGGAAAATTATTTTTCCATGCACAGAAAATGAAAACTTCCTTAGGCAACATTGTTTGCCATTCCAAGATGCACCCTTTTGCACAATATGAGATCATTTGAACAAACTATGCCATGAATGTGGCCATAAAATTGAACATTTGGCTTGAAAGCCATGAATCTTCACGCATGACAGCTCGTTTTTTAGAACACTTTTTTAAAATAATTTCCGTATTACAAGTTTATTATTTTTCCTAGAAACTTGGTCACATATAATGACACAATGCGAAGGTTTTCCAAATTTTTGATTTTTTTTTAATTTTTTATGCCCGTTTCAAAATGCGGTCAAAACGGCGGGCTTGACCGTTCCTAGCTAGTGGTTGAATCTTGGAAAACTTTTGATGTTTCTCTGATTAAATAGATACTTTTTTACCTATAAATGAATTTTGGAAAAAATAAATAGCAAACTATTCGGCAGCAGCAGTTCAAATTTGACCCGCTTCCAGCTGAATCGGCGGAAATTTGTCTTTTTCACCAAAGGTGGAATTTTTTTTTACACCCAACCATTTGGTCAATTGGTGCATTAAATATGGCCTAGTATTTTATAAAAATTGATTTGGTCCAATTTTGCAAGAATTATTTGGTAGGTCCTTCACAAAAAAACCTCATTTGGGGCACTCGGAAAATGGAAAATTAATTTTCCGTGCACAGAAAATGAAAACTTCCTTAGGCAACATTGTTTGCCATTCCAAGATGCACCCTTTTGCACAATATGAGATCATTTGAACAAACTATGCCATGAATGTGGCCATAAGATTGAACATTTGGCTTGAAAGCCATGAATCTTCACGCATGACAGCTCGTTTTTTAGAACACTTTTTTAAAATAATTTCCGTATTACAAGTTTATTATTTTTCCTAGAAACTTGGTCACATATAATGACACAATGCGAATGTTTTCCAAATTTTTGATTTTTTTTTAATTTTTTATGCCCGTTTCAAAATGCGGTCAAAATGGCGGGCTTGGCCGTTCCAAGCTAGTGGTTGAATCTTGGAAAAGTTTTGATGTTTCTCTGATTAAATAGATACTTTTTTATCTATAAATGAATTTTGGAAAAATAAATAGCAAACTATTTGGCAGCCGCAGTTCAAATTTGACCCGCTTCCAGGTGAATCGGCGGGAATTTGTCCTTTTCACCAGAGGTGGATCAAAACTTTTTACACCCAACCATTTGGTCAATTGTGCATTAAATATGGCCTAGTATTTTAGAAAAATGATTTCGTCCAATTTTGCAAGAATTATTTAGTAGGTCCTTCACAAAAAAACCATTTTTGCCACAAGAAAATGATCAAAAATATCTAGAAAGATAAAAAAATGCATGCAAACCGGTGATTATCATTAAAAATGGTGTCTAACTTGAGTGAAAAATTTAGTTCTGCCATTTTGCAAAATATTTTGATAGTTGCTTCACAAAATTCCCCTATTTTTAGTACTTAGAAACTATTTTAAATCACTAATTTTCTGAACCAATCAGGGCTCTTCCCACAGATCGATGACATGGCGTCCATCCATCCATCTCTCCATCCCACATCCATCCATCCATCCATCCATCCATCCATCTATCTACAGAAAAAAAGAAACAAAAAAGAAAAAGAGATACCCCACGCACCCCCAACCCTAGATCAAACCCCTCCCCCCATCGCACCCCTCCTCCCTCCTCCCAATCTCCTCGCCGCCGCCACCTCCTCCTCCCTGTCCTCGGCCCCTCCTGATCCACCTCCTCCCCGTCCTCTCCCACCCACCGCCGACCTCGTCGTCCTCCTCACCCACCGACGCCAACCTCGTCCTTCCCCTTCTCTCCCACGCACCACGGCTGCCAAACCTAGCCCTCTCCCTCCCTTAGATCTCAGTCCGCTGTTGCCCCAACCCAATCCCTACCCCCACGTAGCCCAACCCAATCCGCCGCCGTACTCTTCTCCAGTCACACCGGCGACCTCCAACCTCATCGCCAGCAGCCCATCCCCTCTTCTCCTAGATCCACTCGGGCTACTCATGTCGTGGCCAGATCCGGCAGGAACTCCCTCCCTCCCACCTCGCTCCGCATCCCGATCCATACGCACACACAGACAGAGCTTTGGGAGCTCCTGCTCGGCTGCTCATGGCCACGGTCCATGGACGTCGCGGACGTGCGGGGGGTGCTGCTGTACCGGGCCGGGCTGGTCACGGCCGCCGCGTCCGTCCTGGTGGCCACCTCGAGGGCGTTCCTGCCCGAGGCGAACACTGTCGGCGACGCTGTCCGGCAGGGCGCCGACCTCTTCTACGCTGTCGGGGCCGAGGGGGCTCACTTCCCCCTCCACACGCAGTTCACCGTCCTCAGCCACGTGCTCTCGGCGCGCTCCAAGGTACGCGCGTTCACCTGTCGACAGTCGAACACTTTGCTTCTTAGACCTGTGCAAGGAGTCTGATCTGATTCTGATTCTGATCCACCATTGCAATGCCAGTTTGCAGCCAGAATCACCGAAGAGCCAGCGATCCAGGACATCGACAAGCTTGACGGTGACAACCAGCTCGCCGTCGTCGACTACATCGAGGATATCTACAAATTCTACAAAGTCGCCGAGGTACAAACATATGGGCTCTCTTAGGTAGTAGTAGAGTACTAGAGTGTGCAAAAAGGCATTGTGATCTCCTGCCTTGCCTGCTTGGTCTCTGAATCTGATGAAGGTGTTGTTTCCATCCATGCTCTGTTGACTACGGAATGAGTGTCGGGCCAGGGACTACATGGACTCCCAGTGGAGATCAACGCCAAGATGTGGGGCATCCTCATCGACTGGATCCTGGAAGTGCACCAGAAGTTCGACATCATGCCCGAGTCGCTGTATCTCACGGTGTATATCATCGACATGTACCTGTCGCTACAGTCCGTGCTCCGGCGGGAGCTGCAGCTGGTGGGCGTCTCCGCCCTACTCATCGCCTGCAAGTACGAGGAGATTTGGGCTCATGAGGTAAGTAAAAAGCTAAATCCCTCTACTTTTCTCCACTCGCCAGTGACCAGTGTTCGTCCGTTTCTGATTGCTGGCTGTGTGCATACGCTTGCAGGTGAATGATTTCATCTTGATCTCCAACAGCGCATACACCCGGGAGCAGATTCTGAAGATGGAGAAGGCCATCCTGAACATGCTGGAGTGGAACCTGACGGTGCCCACGCCCTACGTCTTCCTCGTCCGTTTCACCAAGGCCGCATGCTCCTCCTCCTCCGATCAGAAGCACGATAAGGAGGTAAAAGAACTTCACATTTACATTGTTCTTATTATTGCAGCTAGTAGATGAATTCTGTGGTTGTTACACGGATGATGCTCCTGTGTTGTTCAGTACTGTATAAGATACCTGTGCAGTAACAAAAACAAAATTTGAACAAGCCTATGCAAATTTGTGTGGCTCTGAATAAGATATCTGTTTCTTACAGCCTTCTCTAATTATGATTTGTCGCTTATTGTTAGAATGATGTTGCTGAAAGAAAGTTCAGCAAGTTCTGTGGCTAGCAGTTATATTTTTCAATTTTTATTACAGCTAAGAGTGTAGCTTGGGTCCTTTTCGGGATAAGAATTGGGAGGCTCTGATGTTATCACCATCCCAGTTTTCGTTCTTCAGATATGTAGAATTATTCTTTTTTTGTTGGATGCTCGAGAGTAGGGGATATGGTTTTCTGGGAGAGACATCTTTACTAAATTATGTGCTGAAAATGTTTTCTTATGTGTGTTTCAGTGCGAACACGGATCAGTTGCTGCTATAAACCCAACAATTCGGAGGAGGAATGCACGAGAAGCAAGTCCCCCAGCGATGCCAAGGTTGGCCGTGTATTATTGCTGTTCTTTGAGCTGTCTCTGTTTCAACCATACAATCCTTCTAGCATAAGGTGGATAAGGCAAATACTGGAGACATTGTCGTACATATTGGGCATGGTAGTAGACTGTCAGAACCTTACGGTCTTGCAAACTCTTCAAAATCAATATTCTGCTCCAGTCAGGTTCTATGTATATCCTCTTTTTTTCATGGGATATGTATATCCTGTAAGTCATGGTTTATCTCATAAAAGAGGATTTCAAATTAGAAAGTTCTTCAAATTGTACAAGTAAAGGATCCTTAAGAAATGTTTATGGCATATGAACAATTTTGGGTTTTTTGTGTTCTTTTGTTTGTTACTCCTCTGCAGCAAACTTTATTGTGCAAAATATGGTTTGGTAGCTATATATCTGCTGCTGATTGAATTGGTCCTTAGTTTAGTTAGTGGACTAAGTGGTTGACTTCTAAGCTTCAGCTACTAAAACCCACTTGCAAATTTGTCTTCTGTCTCCTGTATCAGCACTCCTAATTGGTACTTTATTGTTTGCATAATGTAGTTGCTGCGACATGTATATCAAATACTGGACTAATAGATTGCCAGTTTGTCCACTGCATACTTTTGAGGCTTTGTTACCTACTCATTTTACAGAACTGTATACTTACTACTACAATTGGTATTACTACAATTGGTATTACTGTTATTGTCATATCTACTAGTTGTGGTTCCCTCAACTTGACTAGTTTCGTAGAATATGTCTGTTCACATGTTACGCTCGAACACCTTTGTACTACTGTTGTTGGTGTATGGCAAATCATATTTGTGATGCAGTTTCTGTAACTTGGCATTTTTATATGGCTTGTTTATATTGGTAATTATACATTGTGTTGTTCCATACATTTGTTGTTGGTTTAACATGATGGTTTAATTTAGAAGTAGAACTGTTCATTGCTAGTTTAATGCTCCAACATTGATAACACTCCATGCTTGCTGATCCAAATTTTGATTGGTTGTTCTCGCAGACCTGATGAAGCCATGATGCTTACCTCGCTGGAGCGTATCAACCCTGGCCATGGTACCACATTCTTAGTCATGAGGTCACTGTGCTACAACCGCAACAACAATATCTTCTCCAGTTAGATAAGTCTTTGGTCTATCCCATTTTTTTCTGTTACTTGGTTTTGAGATGCTTATTTTGGGACAAAGGGAGTATTATTGTGTCGATTCCCTATGTGATACAGAAGCTATGGTATTTTGTTTTGAGTTTGTTGTAATTGATAATGATTCGTATAAAATTAGTGTAGAACATATGTCCTGTTATCTTAAGTCATTTGTGCATGCTCAATGAACCATCTGAGATTGAATCATTTTTTGCGTTCAACATCTAGAACCATTTTGTCCGTGTTGGTATCATTTTTTGCTTTCTTGTCTCTTGTGTTGTGTGGTCCTTGTGGTTGTTACTGTTACATGTTACATGTACATATGCTTCATGATTCGGTCCCTAGATGCTTTGTATGTTTGTTTTTATTCTGTTCTAACTCCTTTTGTTTATTGTTAGATGCCTTTGTTCAGCCTCTACAAACAAGAGCTCCAACCTGAAAGTGAAGAAAGCGGAAGTATACTTGTAGAGCCTTTGTTCTAGTACTTTCCTACTTACATTACTGTTGCCATTGCATTTGTTTGGTTCTGACCAGTAGCAGTACACTAATGCTGGAAGTCTTTGTGTTCACTCTTTTATAGGAGCGCCAAGACAAATTTGAAGTGCAAAGCCATGAAGCCAAGTGCGAAGCTGTGATGCCAGAGATTTGTTTGTTCTGTTCGACTGTAATAGGCTGTAGAGATTGTGACATTGTAATAGATTTAGTGTTATTTGATAAATTATGTTTGTTTTGTTTGAAATAGTGATTTAAAAAAATTATCAAATGGAAACCTGATTAGTGGGATCCACTTACCAACATAAATCTGAGTGATGTTGAATTATCTCACGTGTGGGACCAATATATGAGATTATGATTTTTTGAGCAGTATGTATGAGATTATGATATGTGGGGCTTGTGTGACTAGTGGGCCTGGCTCCAATATATATGGCCGAAATTAGAAAATTGATGGATTAAAAAGGCCACGGGCCAACAATAAAAAAGGTTGCAATGTTGGGCTTGGCCCATGAAGCCGACACAAAATTCACAGGAAAAAAATATAGAAAGGCTGAATTGTTGGGCTTGGCCCATGTAAAACGTTGAATTGGACCAGGCTGAATCTTATCAACGAACTTTTCAATTTGTCGCAATTTTGCCACATCAGATTGCCACGTCGGATACCTATGTGGCCTGGGGAGGCTGCTAGTGACCAAAACACAACAGTAGGAATATTTTGGTCGTAAACGTCTACGACCTTCTCACAGAGAAGGTCGTTAATTTCAGTTTACGACTGCCAGCTTTTGACCTTCTGTTTTTGGTCAAAAAAGGTCGCAAATGAAAAACTATGACCATTCAGTGACCAATAGTCAAGGTCACAAGTTGACATATTTCTTGTAGTGGCAGCAGTAACCTCTTCTTGTTCCAGCTCTTCTTATTCAGGCTCTTCTTGTTCCGGCTCATGCTCGTTCACTATCGCTGTCTACTTCAATGTTCTGGGGTGAAGTAGAGCGGTTGTTGAAACGTTTTTTGGAAAGACGTGTTTCTTGGAAGAATTCTCCTTCATATGTTTCTGGGTTAATGTGAGGTTCATAATCCTCTTCATTGGGGGGAGGTGGTCTAACATGTGGCGGCACTTCATAAACGACATCCTGACCATTAAGATTTGGATCACTTTGGCAGGCCCACGGTAGATAGAAAACCTGGGTTGCCTGTTGAGCCGTAATATAGACATCGGGAACATCCAAATGGGTGCTTTGTTTGATTTCGACTAGCCCTAAATGTTCATGAGTCCTGCTAGTCTCCTTCGACTGGAACCAATAACATTTGAAGACTACGACGTTAGGTGGGTTTGCACCATAGAATAGAACTTCATAAATTGCTTCAACTCTTCCATAATACTCGGTATCTCCTTCGCCGATAGCAGAGACACAACAATTTGTAGACTTTCGGTCGGCCATATATAGCTCTTTACCATAGGTACGAAAGTGATACCCCCTGATGTCGTATTTGTTAAATGAACGGACCTTATAGTCAAAACCATTAGCGACTTGTCTTAATTTGGCGTCCATAGACTCTGAACTAGCCTACAAGTTTAATACAAAATGATTGTTGCATTAGCCGGAAAATAGACGAAGAAATGTAATGGTCTAATGAAAATTACCGTTTGTTTGAACCAAGAGATCAAACCGGGATAGCCGCGTCCATGCATTGCCAGAAGCTCATACTCTTCGACGGAATCCTTTTGGATCACTGCACCATACGAGAATTTGGCGACATATCGACTGTATCAAATATCCGGGAATAAGAGCAGTTCAAAGGAATTAGAGGTTGCGAAACAATGTACCGAGAACTTACTTGATGTACGGTCGCACTTATGTTAGATTGTTCAAGGTATACAACGTAATGGTCCGCGATTCGTCGACATCCAACAATAAGGGAGTATAAGTACCGGTTGGTGCGAGCTTCCCTTTGAATAGGCTGAGGTTGGATCAACCCTTTTTAGGGTCGCCAGCATTGTACCGAGGCTTCGGATTATGCAAATGATGATTTTTGGCTTCGTAGTGTGCTGTCACGAAATTTGCCGCCTCCTCAGTAATGAATGCCTCGGCCATCGATGCTTCAATTCAATGTTTATTTTTACATTTTGCTAGAAGTGTCTTCTGCATCCTCTCAGTTGCGTAGCACCAACGATTCTGCATGCCCCCCCAATCGTGCCTCGGTCCGGAGATGCAAAATCAAATGCTGCATTGGATTAAAGAAGCCCGGTGGAAAGATCTTCTCTAACTTCTAGATCAAATCCGGCGCCAACTCTTCCAGTTCTTCTAGCAAGCCAGGCGATAGTTCTTTCGCACAAAGAACACGGAAGAAATAGCTCAGCTCTGCCAGTACTAGCCATTCATCGCCAGGGACAAAGCCACGCAACATCACCGGCATTATCCACTGAAGCCATATGTGCCAATCATGACTCTTGAGACCAAATATTTTCAATTTTTCAAGGCTTGCTCCCCTCTTTAGATTCGTTGCATACCCATCGGGGAACATCAACTCCTTTTTCACCCACAGGATAATTTTCCTCATATCTGGCCTTCCAAGATTGAACCATGCCTTTGGCTTTGCCCAGTTATTCTTTCCTTTCCATTGTCACATGTTTTGTAGCGATCTATCACATAGAGCCTCCTGATCGACTCTAACCTTAGGATTATCCTTTGTTTTCCCCTCTATGCCGAACAATGTACCAAAGAGGGCCTCGTCAACATTCTTTTCAGTGTGTGTCACGTCGATGTTGTGTGGGCAAATGAGGTCTTTGAAGTAAGGCAGATCCCACAAGCATGTCTTGTGAGTCCAGGCATGTTCCAAATTATACCCCTTGAAATACCCTGGACGCTCTGGATCCGACTCGAGAGCGTTTAATTGATCCAGGGTCTGTTGGCCTGTCAACGCAGGTGGTGTAGAGTTTTTTACAACTCTACCTTTGATGAAATTCTTCTTGTCTTTTCTGAACTTATGGCGAGGATCCAGGAACTGTCTATGCATGTCGAAGCAAGAAACTTGCCACCCGCCTGCAGCTGACGAAACTCAAGAGCTGCCTTGCATGTGGGGCACGGGAACCTACCATACACACACCAACCAACGAATAGCGCATACGCCGGCAAGTCATGCATCGAGTACATGTACCACACACGCATTAGGAAGGTTTTTTTGTAGCAGCGTCGTATGTCTTAATCCCATTATCCCAAGCTTCTTGCAATTCATCCTTAAGTGGCTGCATGTACACATTCATACTCTTCCCCGGATAGTTGGGCCCCGGAAAATGTCAAGAAAATGTTCTTTCTTTGCATAATCTGTCTGGGAGGGAGATTGAGTGGAATGAAAAATATAGGATAACAACTGTATTGGGCTGCCATCATACCAAACACGTTGAACCCATCCGTGCTTATGGCAATTCAAGGATGCCTTGGATATGCCGCTTTAGAATGATGTATTGCAACGAAGCGCTTCCACGCAAAACTGTCTGATGTGTGTACCAATATCGGCTCCCCATCTACATCTAGTTCGGTTCTTTTGCCCAATTTGTGCCATGTCATCTGTCTGGTCGTCTCTTCGACCATGAAAAGACATTGAAGTCCTGACATGATTGGCATATACCGAAGAACATTAACTAGGATTTTTGTCTGACTCTTCTCACCCATACCGTTGTCTACCACAACATACCTGGAAGACTGGCAAACGGGACAATATTTCAAGTCCGCATACTCAAGCCTAAACAAGGCACATCCTTTCTCACCAGCATCTATCTTCTCATAGGGCATCTTAAGTACACGGAGGATTTTGTCCAACTGGTATAGGTTTGCAGGCATTACATGGTCTTTGGGTAGAAAACGTCCAAATAGTGTCATCATCGCGTCATAGCATTCTCTGCCCAAGTTGAATTGAGCCTTTAGAGCCATTACTTGTGCAATGGCATCCAGCTGACAAAGCTCAGTGTGCTCCTGGAGAGGACGTTTTGAAGACTCCAACATATCATTGAAGGCCTTTGCAGATTCCTCCATCTTATCATCCGAATCCCGCGCATCATCAAAGTCTTCCACCATGTCTTCCATCCCGGTACCATGCTCGTCGGTGCGACGACGGCCCTCCTCAGCTCTGGCACGTTGGGCAGACTCACCATGAAATGTCCAGACCGTATAATTAGCCGTAAAACCCCACTTCTACATGTGTTTGATCATTTCAAACTCTGACCTATTATGATAGTTGTCACACTCGACATAGGGGCACCAGGTTTTTCTCTGTCCATTTGCAAATGCGACTCTCACAAATCCCTTGGTTTTTGTTATCCATTCATGGGTCATGTCTTTCTGACTAGTGTGACCGGTGTACATCCACGCACGATCACTCATCTTGCCTAGCTACTGGACACACATGAAATATATACATAATTCAGCAAACCATATTCATCAGTTAATAGAGTTTGTCAGTTTTATTATGTCCATGCAACCTAGACGCTAATAGGTAAAGATAGGTCCTAATCCCACCCGAGTATGTGTAGATTGGGTTCGTTTTCCCATGCTCTACTCTGGATCCGACACAAAATTTTGGCAGCACCTCCCCACTGTTCTCCTGATACACGTCTCGGCAATAAGCAGAGAGGATGTGTACCCGGAGAACAACAGGGAGGCACTGACGAAATTCTGCATCGGATCCAGAGTAGAGCATATGGGAAAACGAACCCAATCTACACATACTCGGGCTATCCATGGATAACATTGGACAATTCAAAAGAATCATGGTTATAAATATGCAAATGCATGCATATTTATAGATGTAACCCTTTCGAACAGGAGACACATAGTGGTCACGCATACTGATGATTCGATCTAGCTACAACTAGCAGGTTTCATCGACACGAAGACCGGAACATAGCATATGATTGGGGGAGGAGGAGATGTCATTTGTGCTCACCCACGAACGCCGAGGCGGAGCTCATTGAACACACGGGGAGGTTGTCGAACACTAGACCCTCGCAGCGATGAAACAACTGCACATTTAAATCCACCTGATCAACACAAATATATATGATGTTTTTCATAACAAAATCGGAAAATATATGACCTAACTCATAATTCATAAATATATGACCCCGTCGGCCTTTGGAAGGCCGAAAAGCACATTTTCAGTCAACAGGAATCCAAAGAGGTGTCGGGGGTCGGGGGTGTCGTGTCTGGATGTCGTGGTGTCAAAGGGACAAAGATAAATTCTATCCGGCAAAAGTGGACTATAAAGAAAAGCCTGCTACATGATCCTCAAAACATCTATAAGCATATCCTAAATCTTCGCTGCATGCATGTGTTTTTTCGAAGTCTAAGAATAAAAAAACTAACATGCCTTTCAGTGTGCACTAAAATAATCTGTCCATTATACAGTGTGATTTTTTCAGTAGGGGTATAAGCGAGAACTCATAGACATCTTACCTTGGGCAAGAAGTGCTCAAGCGAGGAAACGACAGTGACCAAGACTGGATCAAGCCCAATCTCCTCCTTTGCCTCCCTTAATGTTGTTGTTGCTTCATCAGCATCACCCTCCTCTGCCTTTCCTCAGGGCAATGCAACCTCCCCTGCAAATCTCAAGTGGAGAAAAAAATCAGATAGGGTTTATCCAGCTCGTGTCTAGGTTGGTATCTATTTGTGAACCTGATTGTTCAAATATAAAAGCTAAGGCAAGCCAAACCAGCACTAAACAGAAAAAGCTAGGTTAAAAATCCTCTTAAAATTAATAGGCCAGCCTCTTAAAATTTCTTTCTCAGATAGATTGCTTCTTCACATGGGATAGTGCAACAAGCCAAACAATAATCAGCGGGCGGCAGATGAGACTGGGTATTATCGTGGGATGTCTTTGCACATGCATGTCTCAATCATTGTAGTACCTTCACTGAGCATGACTTGCGTAATTGAAAAAGTATGTACTTTTGAGTTATTTCTCTACCTAAAACAGTAGATATTTCTTGTTAGATTATTATTTATTCATCAAATCGGTATTGTTGTCTGCACGAACTATGTCATCGATTTCTTTGAGGGGATTTTGATGTTTTTTTCATCTAATTTTCTCACCAATGACATCAGCGCCAACCTCGAAGTTGAAACAAAGAACTGCAGATTTCAATGAATCAAACTGGAATCACTATCACAATACTAGCCTAGCTTCCATACTAATATGCCTAAAATAATGATGAATAAATAATCATAATAGAAAGGTATTCTTCTTTGTGCGTGTATAAAGAAACGTGATCTAATCTTCTATAAAATATATATATGGAGACTATAGTAAGCTTTAGGCCTCCTTTGGTTCACAGGATTTTTAGAGGAATTTTAAAGGATAGGGTTTTTGTAGGAAAAATCCTTTAGATGCCTTTGGTTTAAAGGAATGGCATCCTATTCCTGTACAGGATTTCTTCCTTTCCTTCATGTTTAACAGGAAAACAAAAAAGAGGTCCGACCTCTTGGAAAACTTCCTGGCGCGAACGACGCGCGCGTCGACAGCTGTTCCCTCATATTTTTTTGCCTGCTCCCGCAGCTCACCCACGTAGAAATAAAGAGGGCAAATTTGACAATTTTGACCTGTGGATGAAATCATTTCACAAAATGAACTGCCCCTAAAAAATTCACTCAGATGACCTTTTTGAGTGGCGCCCGACACTAAGGCGCCACACTATATTGTGTAGCGCCTGACTGACAGGCGTTGCACGCCTAGCCAGCGTCTTACCCTTGTGATCCGAAAATTACTAAGTCAGTGTGCAGCGCCTGAGAATTAGGCCCCACACTATACAATGTAGCGCCTAGCTTCTAGGCGTTGCACTGGTGGTTGCTTCATTTTGTAGTGCAACCACTAGTGCAACGCCTAGAAGCTAGGTGCTACACAGTATAGTGTGGCGCCTAGCTTTTAGGCTCTGCAGATTAACTTAGTAATTTTGAGGTAGTCCGGGGTGCGACGCTGGCCAGGCGTGTAGCGCCTGTCAGTCAGGCGTTGCACAGTGTAGTGTGATGCCTTCGTGTCGGGCGCCACTCAAAAAGGTTAGTGAGGGAGTCCTGGATTAGGGGGTCTCCGGACAGCCGGACTATATCTTTTAGCCGGACTGTTGGACGATGAAGATACAAGATTGAAGACTTCATTCCGTGTCCGGATGGGACTCTCCTTAACGTGGAATAGGCAATACGGATATGTAGATCTCCTCCCTTGTAACCGACTTTGTGTAACCCTAGCCCCCTCCGGTGTCTATATAAACCGGAGGGTTTAGTCCGTAGGACAATATACAATCATACCATAGGGTAGCTTCTAAGGTTTAGCCTCTACGATCTCGTGGTAGATCAACTCTTGTAATACTCATATCATTAAGAACAATCAAGTAGGACATAGGGTATTACCTCAATCAAGAGGTCCCAAACCTGGGTAAACATCGTGTCCCCTGCCTCCTGTTACCATCCGCCTTAGACGCACAGTTCGGGACCCCCTACCCCGAGATCCGCCGGTTTTGACACCGACATTGGTGCTTTTCATTGAGAGTTCCACTGTGTCGTCACCGTAAGGCTCGATGACTCTTTCGATCATCGGTAGCGATGCGGTCCAGGGTGAGGTTTTCCTCCCCGGACAGATCTTTGTATTCGACGGCTTCGCACTGTGGGCCAATTCGCTTGGCCATCTGGAGCAGATCGAGAGCTACGCCCCTGGCCATCAGGTCAGATTTGGAAACTTGAACTACACTGCCGATATCTGCGGAGACTTGATCTTTGACGGATTCAAGCCCGTGTCAGGTGCGCCGCACAATCACCACGGACACGACGTAACTCTGCCGTCAAACAGTGTTCGGGAGATCACATCTGCAACTACTCCGGCCTTCAATCCGGAGCAAATTGCGCCATCCAAGGACGAAGGGATAGACCCAGCCATGGAGGCCGCAATCTCAGTGGTGATGGAGCCGGATACTGACTTCACCCCTTACGAGAGCCGTGTCGCCGAACTGCGATATTCGTCTTTGGCCACGAGCTCCGAGCCGCCTGCATCCATGCCTATCGAGTCCGACTGGGCGCCGATCATGGAGTTCGCCTCCGCGGATATCTTTCAGCATTCGCCTTTCGGCGATGTGCTAAATTCATTAAGGTCTCTATCCTTGTCAGGAGAACCTTGGCGAACTATGTCCGGCTAGAATGGGATGCGGACGACGAAGAAATTCGCTGCCCACCCACCACCCACTTAGTAGCCACTATCGACGATTTAACCGACATGCTCGACTTTGACTTTGAAGACATCGATGGTATGGACGACGATGTAGGAGACGAACAGGAACCACCGCCCATTGGGCGCTGGACCGCCACCTCATCATATGATATATACATGGTGGACACCCCCAAAGAAGGCAATGGCGACGAGACAGCGGAGAAAGACCCCTCCAAGAAGCAACCCAAGCGTCGATGTCAGTGGCGCCGCTCTAAGTCCCGCCATAGCAAAAGTAGCGATACCGGCACAAGAGACAATAACACTCCGGATAGTGCCAATGACAACAATAATCCCCTCCAACATGATTTAGAGCAGGAGGGTGAACAAGCTAGCCCTCTAGAGCGGGCAGTAGATGGAGAACCGGAGGAGGACAATTACATGCCTCTCTCCGAAGACGAGGTGAGCCTCGGCGATGAAGAATTTATCGTGCCTGAGGATCCCGTCGAGCAGGAGCGCTTCAAGCGCCGGCTTATGGCCACAACAAATAGCCTAAAGAAAAAGCAACAACAGCTTCAAGCTGATCAAGATCTGCTAGCAGACAGATGGACTGAAGTCCTTGCGGCCAAGGAATACGAACTCGAGTGCCCCTCCAAGAATTACCCAAAGCGCAGGTTGCTACCCCACCTCGAGGAGGAAGCATTGAAACCTACATAACCAGTGTACGATGCGGCTGACCAGCCACCTCGTGGCCGAGCCATTGAGGCATTTTGGCCTGAAGTTCAGCCTGCACCCTGTCGCCACTCAAACAAAAATACCAAGGCCCGGGGAAAAACACGGGACCTGCGAAACATATTGGAAAACAAGGCAAAACATGCAAGATCGATCTATGGATCACGGGGGCACGCACCAATACGCGACGATGATCGTCATGCCGGATACACTAAAAGCAAATCTGGCCGAGCCAAACACGGGAGACATGACTCGTATGAACCGCGTCGCGATATAGCCCGGCACAGAGGCGCCGCACACCCCTTATGCTTCACTGATGAAGTAATGGATCACGAATTCCCAGAAGGGTTTAAACCCGTAAACATCGAATCATACGATGGTACTACAGACCCCGCGGTATGATAGAAGACTTCTTCCTCCACATTCATATGTCCCGCGGGGATGACCTACATGCCATCAAGTATCTCCCGCTCAAACTCAAAGGGACGGCTCGGCATTGGCTCAATAGCTTGCCGGCAAACTCCATAGGAAGTTGGGAGAACCTGGCAGAGGCATTCCTGGACAATTTCCAGGGAACTTACGTGCAACTGCCGGACGCTGACGTTTTAAGTCATATAACTCAGCAGACAGGGGAATCGGCCAAGAAATTTTGGACCCGGTTCCTAACCAAGAAGAATCAAATTGTCAACTGTCCAGATGTAGAGGCCTTAGCGGCATTTAAGCATAATATCCGTGATGAATGGCTCGCCCGGCACCTCGGCCAAGAGAAGCCAAAATCCATGGCAGCCCTCACGACACTTATGACCCGCTTTTGTGCGGGTGAAGATAGCTGGTTGGCTCGTAGTACCAATACAACAAGCAAAACTGGCATATCACAAGCCAGGGATAGCAATGGCAAACCACGACGCAAGAAACACAAGCGCCACAAATATGGTGAAAACGCCAAAAATACGGCAGTTAATGCCGGGTTCAGGGGCTCAAAGTCCGGTCAGCGGAAAGGGCCACCCAAAAATACAAATCCGGGTCCATCCAGTCTGGACCTCATACTCGCTCGCCCATGCCAAATTCATGGCACCCCAGAAACACCAGCTACCCATACCAACAGAGAATGTTGGGTCTTCAAACAAGCTGGCAAGGCAGGCGCCAAAAACGAAGAGGGGTCTCAAAGCGACGATAGCGACGAAGAGCCCAGATCGCCTAACACAGGATGGCAAAAGAAATCCCCCCATATTCAATCGGTGAATGTGGTAAATACCACCCAAATTGCCCACGTGGACTAGAGATGCAACCTTAGGGACGGCGGCTCAACGGAACTCGTCGTCCCACAATATAAGCTAGGGCCGGTCACCTTCAACCGCACGGATCATCCGGTTAACGCCAATCGGGGCAATCCAACCGCACTAATCCTCTACCCAATCATAGACGGGTTCCATCTCACTCGAGTCCTTATGGACGGAGGTAGCAGTTTAAATCTGCTTTACCAGGACACAATGCGCAAGATGGGCATCGATCATTCAGCGATCAAGCCCACTAAATCCACTTTTAGAGGCATCATACCAGGTATGAAGGATAGCTGTATAGGCTCCATTGCCCTCGACGTAATCTTTGAATCACCAGAAAATCACCGTATCGAAGAGTTAATCTTCGAAATCGCCCCTTTCCAAAGTAACTATCAAGCATTGCTCGGCGAACCGCGTTCGCTCGATTCAACGCGGTGCCACATTATGCCTACCATAAGCTCAAATTGCCCGGTCCACGCGGCGTCATCACGGTTCATGGCAAGGCCGAACCTTCCTTCGGCACCAACAAATACATCACTGCCTTAGCAGCAGGAACAACGAGCAGCACCTTGCAGCCGAACCTCGAGTCGATGCCCAGGCTCCCGGACACCGTCAAGGCGCTCCGAACTACTTCGCGGAAGGATACCCCGGCTCGTCCAGAGCTCAACTAAACACTCTGGCGAAGGTCATGACAGGCCGAACTCAGCAGTTCAACCGCCCTCCGGCACGCAAACATTTCTTATATTTCCTCCACAGGTTCACCTTTGCACCGACAGGACTGACTCAATAGAGGCAGCTCGAACGCGTCAGGGGATCCTTAGACATTCCCCGCAACGAACGTCCGACTACAATACGGATCCGCACTCAACCTCTTCCCCCTGGTCACAGCAGGTTCTGCTATCACAACTCCTTTTTTATCACATTACTTGTACCCATACGCATAGACGTATTATTCAAATATAACATGTGGATTTATATGACGTTTACCTGCTGTTTATTTCTTATTGAAATCATTTCGTCAAATAGCATCCGTACACAGCGATATGCCTTAAATATGCCAGGGGCTTCGTTTTCCCCGTAACACGGCAATAAAAGTCCAAACACCTTCATGGAAGTTCGGCACCCCGAACTTATAGCATTATATGCATCAGCTCCGAATCATGTCTGGGGTCAATAGTTGGGTTTGCCCGGCTCCCATGTTTTGGTACCTTACGTTCCGCTATATCGGGTAGCACTGGGAGAACTACTGCGATTGTGTCCCGGTTCTTCCGGATGAGCACCTCAGTAGAGAAAGCCGAAAACTGACTGTCATGATACGGCGAGAGCTAGTCAGCTGTTCGAGCGGTCACAAAATCTTTAAGGATTTCTCCCGCATAATGGTATAACCAATGCAGCGTGCGATGGATCGGCTTTTCTCCGATCAGGCGCTTATAGAGCCCCTAGTACGGTCTTCCGAACACAAGGGGCTGCGCCGACCATACTAAAGCTCCTATGGCTAAGTGAGAGCGATAAAGCCCTATAGTCCGATTGCCTGGTTCGTTGTGCTGAGCACCTCCTTCGGAGGACCCAAAACTGGGATAACGAGTGCTCAGGTTTATCCTGAACACCACCGTACTTCTTACGTGGGGGCAGAAGCCGACGACTGGCCAACTCTCAGCCTTAACATACAAACGGCCGCACAGGAGGGTAAACTTTTGTGTAACAGGCGACATATAAACGACCTTGTTCAAACATTACAAAGGACAACATGATCGGCATTCATGGAAATATAATGTCCTTGGTACATAGCTCCGCTGCAAGGTCGGATCCTTTCAGGACAATTTTATAATACAATTCGGGCTTGCGGTGCTCCTTCCCCTCTGGCGGTCCCTCAGTCACTAGCTTTTTGGCATCCATCTTCCCCCAATGCACCTTTTCGAGGGTGAAAGCCATTCGCGCTTCTTCTATACAGACCGACCGCTTGATGACGTCAAGTCGAGGGCAAGCGATTACAAGCCGCCTCACGAGCCCGAAGTAGCTACTTGGAATTGGCTCGGCAAGCCATAGCCGGATAACCATATCTTTCATGGCTAGTTCCGCCGCCTTATGCAGTTCGATCAACTGTTTCAGTTGATCGGCAAAAGGCACCGGATAATTCGGTGCCAAATACTGCGACCAAAAGAGCTTATCGGCGGTGTTCCTTCCTTCAGCTCGGTAGAATTGAGCGGCATCTGATATACTGTGAGGTAGCTCGACAAATACACCTGAGAAGTCTAGATTCACAATCAGAAACATAGTTTTCCCTTCAAATACTTACTTTAGATGGGAAAAGCCTTACCCGACGCGATCTTCCTCGCCTCTTGGATCCCCTACAGGGCGCTTCGGGTTTCCCCCCGGGCGTCGCTCGTGGCTTGACGCGCCTTGGTGAGTTCAGACTCTTTTTCCATTAAACTCTGCTCCAAGGCCTCGCATTTACTTACAGCCTCTTGCAGCTCCTGCTCAGCTTTAATAACTCTGGCTTTGTGTTTCTCACGAAGAGTCTGCTCCATGGCCGCCTTTTTCTCGGCCTCGGCAACGGCCCTTTTGATGGCCTCGACTTTGGTCATAACCCCTAGCACAAATTATGCGGCTTATTTCATACTGAACATTTATTTCGCAATAAATGCGCGCAACGCTCGTGCATACCTTGTTTATCCCTCAACTGCATTTTTAATTGGCCAATTTCTTCTATGGCCCGCTCCAGACTTTGATTCAGTCTGGAGATCTCCGCAGTACGAGAGGCAGCAGCCGATACAGGTATCTGCTTGGAACAGAAGAGAAATCAATATCACTCAATGAGTCTTCCTGTGATCATCAATGCGATCCCCTGTCCGGTTCCTTCTTTCACCGAACAAGGTATCAGGGGCTACTATCTATACTATGACACTCTTCGACAACTTATAAGACATACCTCAAAGCCTCTTATAAGGCTGATACAGGCTTCGTTCAGTCCACTCGCGGTTGATTGAATCTTCTCAATCACCGCACCCATAAGGGCACGGTGTTCGTCAACAATGGAGGCGTCTTGTAACGCCACCAACAAAGCATCTGACACCTCTGGATGGACAGAGATCGCCGGCGGAACAGGCACGCTCCCTCCAGCTGAAGGAGGCTGCCTTCTTGATTCTGGAGCTGTATAAACCTTTGGAATCGCATCCGGTGAGGAGCCGAACTCATGGTCGCCCCCGCCGTTAGACCCTATGGGAATCTTTTCCCCCACGTGTCCGGCCCCTGCGGTTTGACCTCCAGGCGCCGCCTTCACGGTTTCTTCCTTTCCTCCTTGGCCGGGGTCCTCCTGGGACGAAGCCTCGGTGTTATGCACCTGTTTGGAGGAAGGGGCCTTTTGGGGCATCCCACTCTCCATAGCATTCAAGCTCAGCAGGTCCCCTGATGAGGATTGTTTGGTACGGGACCTCACCGGACTACCAAAAAATATGGCTTAATGTTAAAATACTAAGCCACCATGAGTCCGGATGCTTAAACATACTCAGATTTTATATACTTACGAGTTGACCAGGGGTCGGGCCCTGGGATCCCATGCCAGGTCGCTGTCGGCGGTGGCAGTAGACTCCTCCGGAAGAGAAGCCCTTCCCCTTTTGGGCAGTTCAGCCTCCAAGGGTGCGGAGGCCGTCCTCTTCCTCCTTCCCCCCTGCAGGGGATTCATCTTCCTCCTCCTTTTTATCCTCTTCGGAGGCGGAACGGGCATTAGAGCCTTCGGGTATTATGTCTGAAGTACCACGACGACGAAGACCACCCCGGGTATTTTCGGCCTCCTTTTCGGCCGTCTTCTTCGGCACCTTGTAGGGCGCCGGGACCAACATCTTCGTCAGAAGTGGGATGGCCGGGTCTTCGGGCAGCAAGGTCGGACAATGGATCCGCTCCGCCTTCTTCATCTAGCTCTGGGGGAGTTGAATAAACATTCGTTAAGCGCTTCCTTTGGGTCATGCAGATGGAAAAGTCTGATAAACTCAACGAACTTGCAGGGCGGGACAGTTGGTACCTGCGGTCTTCGGCGGAGTCCGGCCATGATTTGCTAGACTTGAAAAGCACCTTCCAATGTCCTCGTGCGAGGAGCCGAAGAACCTTCGCAAAGTTTGGTGCCTGGCCAGATCGAAATCCCATAGATTGCAAGTCCGGTGTTGACAAGGCAGTATCCGGCGGACTAACCTCACCTGGACTACGTTAACAAGTTCAATGTTCTTATCTCCCATATCTTTAACACGCATCTGAAGCACCAACAGTTCATCGGACGAGGACTAGTCCAGGCCTTTCTTGACCCAGGATGTAAGCCACAGAGGGGCACCGGATCGAAACTCGGGAGAGCCAACCCATTCCTTGCCGCACAGCTCAGTGATGTAAAACCACTGCTGTTGCCACTCCTTGACAGAATCATTAAATGTTCCCGTTGGCCATATGACGTTGGGCATCTTGCTCACCAT
Organism: Triticum urartu; assembly: GCF_003073215.2. Classification (NCBI taxonomy): domain Eukaryota; kingdom Viridiplantae; phylum Streptophyta; class Magnoliopsida; order Poales; family Poaceae; genus Triticum; species Triticum urartu. The sequence goes on along the minus strand of NC_053028.1, from coordinate 198,749,567 downwards.
AGCGCCTCCGTACTCGGCGTGCTCGCCGCCCACCGCCTTGGGCTTCACATTGAAAACCTTCATCCATAAACCGAAGTGCGGCAAAATGCGGAGGAAAGCCTCGCACACGACAATAAATGTCGATATGTTGAGGAAGGATGGGGACAGATCGTGAAGATCGATCCCATAATAGTACATGACGCCGCGAACGAACGGGTGGAGGGGAAACCCTAGCACGCGGAAAAAATGAGGGAGGAATACAACCCTCTCATGGGGTTCCGGTGTAGGGACGATCTGTCCCGCCGTCGGGAGACGGTGGCTGATTTTCTTGGCTAGATACCCGGCCTCCCGAAGTTTTTTGATATCCTTCTCTCGGACGGTAGAGGCCATCCATTTGCCTCCTGCTCCGGATCCGGACATCTTTGGAAGGCCTTTTGTGGGCATAGAAGATGAACGCTTGGGCGTTGGAGCCTGAGCAGAAGGGAATAAATCGGGAAGAAGGCGTGGGTGAAAAGAATGAATCCTTGTCCCTTTATAAGGGCAGAAAAACCTCTTATTCCCCAAGCACCATAATTGATGGCGCGGTTGGGTTACCCACATCCGTATTGATGAGAATCCCGTAATAAGGGGAACACGATCTCTACTTTGACAAGACGTGTCAAGAAAACCGCCTCGCGATATGTGCGGTGTTGGTTGAGAAAAACGGTTCGAATAATGACCGGGCCATGGCATGATGTCATGCTATCAAAACGTGTCAGCAGATTAGATTTGTGGGAATATTATTCTCTCTACGGTGGTATGTGGAACTTGTTTTGCAGAGCCGGACACTATCCTTGTGTTCAGAATCTTCCATGGAGTGTTCGGAGGAGGAACCCGCCTTGCAATGCCGAAGACAAAACTGCGCGCAGGACTCATCGTCATTGAAGCCTGGTTCAGGGGCTACCGAGGGAGTCCTGGATTAGGGGGTCTCCGGACAGCCGGACTATATCCTTTAGCCGGACTGTTGGACTATGAAGATACAAGATTGAAGACTTCCTCCCGTGTCCGGATGGGACTCTCCTTAGCATGGAAGGCAAGCTAGGAAATATGGATATGTAGATCTCCTCCCTTGTAACCGACTCTGTGTAACCCTAGCCCCCTCCGGTGTCTATATAAACTGGAGGGTTTAGTCCGTAGGACAATATACAATCATACCATAGGCTAGCTTCTAAGGTTTAGCCTCTATGATCTCATGGTATATCAACTCTTGTAATACTCATATCATCAAGAACAATTAAGAAAGACGTAGGTGTCGGCGTTCTGGGAACGGGGGTCCCCAGACTTGCCTGCCTGCGGCCTGCGACGTGGCTCAAAGGGGGGCCCAGCACGGCCCGTCTTCACCAACACAAACCCAAGACCCTCGCGAGGGGCCAAGCCTCGCGGGGCGGACGACGCGGGGCTTCCTCAGGCACGGCCTCGTCAGGCTGGCTCACGAGGAGGCGGAGAGATCAAGGCGGGGTACCTCACGAGGTGCCCGTGACGCAAGCCATGACAACTCAGGGCGCCAGGCGGGTGCCAGCCCGCGCAGCGTCCTCCTTTCCTCTTTGGTGCAAAGGGGGCAAGCGCAGCCGCGGAGTACCGAGGCATCAGGCAAAGGTTGCCACTTCGGTGCAACGAGACCAAGACCAGGAGGACTATGAGACGGAGGTCACCATGGAGCCCAAGACGGCGTCATCACTAGAGCTTTACGCAGGCGAATACTACTTTTGTCAGGATAGCTGATACTTGCTGTCCCCCTTCAAATTAGCCCGCCAATGTTGGCTCCCTTCCCGTTCGATATTTGGGAAGAGGACCAGGGCCTCTATAAATAGGACCAGCCACCCGCATAGCAAGGGGTCGGTCGGCTGGAGGCGGAGAGAGAGAGAAGGGGGACTTAACTCCTCCGAGCAGTTCATCGCCCAAGACCAGACCCTCGCGATGCTGTTCTCCCTTGTATTGTTCATCATCATCAGCCCAAGAGGCAATCCACCACACCACACACTGGAGTATGGTATTACACCACAACGGTGGCCCGAACCAGTCTAAACCCTGTGTCTCCTGTGTCGTTCTTTCCATAGTTTAGATCCTGGCATGGCGGAGGGGTGCAGGTAGGTAGGAGGCGAAATCTCCGCGCGCACCCCAGTGTTCGAACCTCAAGGGTCTGCTGGAACCCAAAATCCGACATTTGGCGCGCCAGGTAGGGGTGCACCGGAATTCATCTACCACCACCCCGTTCTCCTCCGACCATCACGTCCATGTCTGACGCTCGTCGGGCCCGCGCGGAGCGCCGGACTGCGCCCGCTCCCCGCGTCGCCCAGATGGCCCCTGTCGGCGGGCGTCCTTGCCGTTCCCCGTCACCTGCCGTCAACGCCGCCACCGGTCCGGCGGGGGACGGGCAGCAAGCATCGTCCCAGCATCTGTCCGTGCGGCAAGACGACCGCACCGCAACTCCCACGCTCACCCTAGCTGGTTCTTCGCCGTTCATCCGCCGGGTCAGTGCCGCTTCCACGCGGCAGGGGGCTCCCCTGGATCGGGCGGCGCCCGAGACCGGCCTGACCTTCAGCTCGGAGGACCACCCCTCCAACTCGGCCTGCTCGGGTGCGCTCCCCATGCTGTGCACCCCCACCATCTGCCAGGTGGCCGTCACCAGAACCCTCATTGATGGCGGCGCGGGCCTCAGCATGCTCTCGGTCGAGGCCTTCAATCTCCTCTGCATACCCCAGGAGCGGCTGCGACCCAGCCGGCCCTTCTCAGGAGTTGGGGGCGGATCGTCCAGCTCCTTGGGACAGATCCGGCTCCCAGTAACCTTCGGCACCTACGACAACTTCCGCACGGAGCTGGTCGACTTCGACATCACCCCCATCGGCCTCCCCTACAACGCCATCCTTGGCTACCCAGCGCTGGCCCAGTTCATGGCAGCGACGCACCCGGCGTACAACCTCATGAAGATGCCCGGGAGCAGCGGTGTCCTCACCGTGCACGGGGACACCGGGGACGCTCTGTGGGTGCTCAAGCTCGTCTTCAAGACAGCGGCGTCGGCACAGCCCGCCGACTTGGAGGCCCCCGAGCCCAAGGGAGCTGCACCCGCCAAGAAGAAGCAGTTTTTCACCCAAGACAAGGCAGAAACCAAGCAAATACCCGTCGATGAGGACGGATCCACCAATGCCACTTTCACCATAGGTGCCCACCTCAAACCCGAGCAGGAAGAGGCCCTGGTCGGGTTCCTGCGCGCAAACAAGAAGGTATTCGCTTGGGAGCCAGACCAGTTGGCAGGGATCCCCAGGAGTGTAATCGAGCATCACCTCAATGTGTGCCCCAATGTGCGCCCTGTGAAGCAGAAGGCCAGGCGGCAGTCCACAGAAAAGCAGGCCTTCATCGTCCAAGAGACCCGCAAATTAGAGGCCGCTGGGGTCATTCGCGAGGTCCGATACCCAGATTGGTTGGCCAACCCTGTCGTTGTGCCAAAGAAGGGAGGGAAGGAGTGCATGTGTGTCGACTTCACCAACCTCAACAAAGCGTGCCCGCAAGATCCGTTCCCGCTCCCCCGCATCGACCAGATCATCGATTCCCCTGCGGAATGCGACCTGTTATGCTTCCTGGATGCCTTCTTTGGGTATCACCAGATCAAGATGGCGGTAGAAGACGTCGAGAAGATAGTCTTCCTAACCCCGTGTGGGGTGTACTGCTACACATGCATGCCATTCGGGCTGCGTAACGCAGGGGCGACCTTTCAACGGCTGATGCACATCAACCTGGGCCCGCAGCTCGGGAAGAATGTCGAGCTTACGTCGATGACATCGTGGTAAAATCTCGGGAGGCCAAGACCTTGATACAAGACCTGGAGGAAACCTTCGCGAGCCTCAACGCAGTGAACCTATGGCTCAACCCAGAGAAGTGTGTGTTCGGAGTCCCCTCGGACAAGCTCTTGGGTTTCCTCGTGTCCCACCGAGGCATCGAGGCTAACCCGGAGAAGGTCAAGGCAGTGGAAGACATGAGCCCGCCAAAGACCCTCAGAGAAATGCAGAAGCTCACGGGGCGCGTGACCGCGCTAGGGCGCTTCATCTCCAAGTTGGGGGAGCGAGCGCTACCTTTCTTCCAGCTAATGAAGAAAAAGGGGCCCTTCGAGTGGACTAACGAGGCCAACAAGGCATTCCAGGATCTCAAGAGTTACCTGACCAGTCCACCGATCATGGTGGCTCCGCGCCCTCAAGAGCCCCTGGTGCTTTACCTCGCCGCCACTCCCTACTCCGCCAGCGCAGCCTTGGTGGCAGTCAGAGAGGAGCGTCGAATCAAAACCGCAGCAGCGGCCCGGGACGAGGCGGAACAGGAACGGGGAAGGCCCACAGAAACCGCTACAGCGGCTGAGGAGGATCAGCCGTCGCAGAGGGGCGCACCGGAAGCGGAAGAGGCCCCACTCCCAGATGGCCAGTCTCAGGAGTCCTCATTGCCTCAAGAGGCGCCAAGGTCTCCGAAGGGAGCCACCAGCACTGACGCACTCCACCTCGTTGAGCATCCAGTGTACTTCGTCAGCACGGTGTTGCGGGATGCAAGGGCACGGTACCCCATGCCTCAGAAACTCCTCCTCGCGCTACTGGTGGCCTCGCGCAAGCTGCAGCACTATTTTCAGGGTCACCCCATCAAGGTCGTCTCGTCATACCCCCTGGAGAGAGTGCTCAGGAGCCCCAATTCAGCTAGGAGGGTCGCTGAGTGGAACATAGAGCTGCAAGCGTTTCAGCTCGAATTCAGCACGACCAGAGTCATCAAAGGAGCAGCGTTGGCGGATTTCGTGGCAGAATGGACAGAGGCGCCAGGCCTCAAGGCCGACGAGGATCGGTCCCTGTCCCCGAGAAGCGAGGCGCCAGAAGGCTGGGTCATGTACTTCGATGGGGCGTTCTCCAGGCACGGCGCTGGGGCTGGGGCGGTGCTTATATCGCCCACTCAGGACAAGCTCTATTACGCCGTGCAGCTATGTTTCCATCAAGGTGAAAAGGTCTCCAACAACATAGCGGAGTATGAAGGTTTAATAGCGGGCTTGAAGGCCGTAGCTGCCCTGGGGGTGAAACGCCTCACCATCAAGGGCGATTCACAGCTCCTTGTCAACTTCTCCAACAAGGTGTACGAGCCGAAGGATGAGCACATGGAAGCCTACCTTGCGGAGGTCCGCAGGATGGAGAAGCAGTTCTGGGGGTTGGAGTTGCAGCATGTGCCCCGTGGCACCAATCAGGAAGCCGATGACATCGCCAAACGCGCGTCCAGGCGGTTACCTCAGGAGCCTGGCGTTTTCGAGGAGCGGCTCTTCAAGCCTTCAGCCCTGCCGTCATTATCAAACACGGCTCAGCCCCGGGAGGAGCTCCCCCAGCCACCTGCCTCAGGAGCTCCGGCCTGTGGCCCGGCCTCGGGAGCACGCCTGCTCCTGACGATGGAACCTCAGGAGGGATGTTGGATCGCGGAGCTCCAGAGCTACCTAACGCAAGGGACCCTGCTGGAGAAGGAGGAGGAAGCAGAGCGAGTGGCACGCCAGGCCACGGCATACTGCATCAAAGATGGAGAGCTCTACCGGAAGCGACAAAACGATGTGTCCTTGCGCTGCATCTCCAGGGAGCAAGGGAAGGAACTACTGGAAGATATACACGGCGGAGACTGCAGACATCATTCATCATCACGGACCCTCGTCGGCAAGGCGTTCCGCAGTGGGTTTTATTGGTCCATCGCGCTCAATGACGCCGTGGAACTAGTGAAAGCTTGTGAAGCCTGCCAGTTCCACGCCAAGCAGATCCATCAGCCAGCAGGAGGCTTGCAGACTATCCCCCTTTCGTGGCCATTCGCAGTCTGGGGGCTGGACATCTTGGGCCTGTTTCCTCGGGCGCCAGGGGGCTACCGCTACCTTTACGTTGTCGTGGACAAGTTCACCAAGTGGGCTGATGTAGAGGCTGTTCGCACCATTCCCGCAGGTTCCGCGGTCAAGTTCATCAAGGGCATCATGAGTCGGTTCGGGGTGCCGAATCGCATCATCACGGACAACGGTTCGCAGTTCACCAGTAACCTGTTCAAAACATACTGTGCTAACCTTGGAACGCAGATATGCTACGCTTCAGTGGCGCACCCCCGAAACAACGGCCAGGCCGAGCGGGCAAACGCGGAGGTCCTAAGGGGCCTCAAGACCAGGACGTTCAAGAAGAAGCTGGAGGCCTGCGGCAGAGATTGGTACGACGAGCTTCAGTCCGTGCTGTGGTCCATCCGCACCACCGCGACCAAGCCGGCTGGAGAGACCCCGTTCTTCCTGGTCTACGGAGCGGAAGTGGTCCTCCCTCACGAGGTGAGACGTCGCTCCACGCGGGTCCTGGCGTTCGATGAGGCGCGGTAGGACGCCATGCGGGGGATGGACCTCGTGCTGGGGGAGGAACGTCGCCGAGAAGCCGCGCTGCGAGCAGCGAGGTACTAACAAGCGCTGCGGCGATATCACTGCCGCAACATCCGCCCTAGAACTCTTGAGGTAGGAGACCTCGTGCTCAAGCGGGTTCTCTCCAGGGAGGGACTGCACAAGCTCTCTCCCATGTGGGAGGGCCCGTTCAAGGTTGTTCATGTTTCCAGGCCCGGCTCCGCGCGCTTGGAGACTCAGGAGGGAGTGTCGGTCCAGAATGCATGGAACATCCAGCACCTCCGGAGGTTCTACCCCTAAAAAGGCCCAGAGCCTGTGAAGCAAGGCGAGTGCCTGTGAAGCTATCGCGTTTTGGAAAAGGCCCAGAGCCTGTGAAGCAAGGCGAGTGCCTGTGAAGCTATCGCGTTTTGGAAAAGGCCCAGAGCCTGTGAAGCAAGGGGAGTGCCTGTGAAGCTATCGCGTTTTGGAAAAGGCCCAGAGCCTGTGAAGCAAGGCGAGTGCCTGTGAAGCTATCGCGTTTTGGAAAAGGCCCGGAGCTTGTGAAGAAGGCCAACGCCTGTGAAGCTCGCCGCCCGTGACACTCTCACGTAATAATGAGTTGGGGCTGTACACGCCCCGGAGTCTTAGGAGCGCCGGCCTCAGGCCCTGGGCTTCCTCCCACGCCCAGTGGCAGCACTTAGCTCCGCGCTGGTGAGAAGACGTTGAAGACTAGACTAGGTGCCGGACGCGGCTTTTCATTTGCTTTCCGCAGTTGGCTTGTTCCTTCTCATTTGAAGTTTTATTGAAGTTGTTGCCGTCTTTGGCTTGTGGTTCTTCGGCTTTTCATTCTCATGCCTCGTTTTCTCTTGAGAAAGGCCTCACGAGGGAGGCAGCCGAGCGCCCTCGCGAATGTTCCTATCCTAGTCATTCAAAGGGTTCGCGACCTGGACCCTTTGCAGGAGCACCCCTCCAGTCCGTGCCCCTCGGGCACCGCGACACAAACACAGGGCCTGGGTCGGTCGCCCCCGCGGCTGGGGCCGGGAACCATCCACGCACGGGCACGTAGCCGGAAGGTACGATAAAGAAAGCAAAACGATGATTAACAGCAATAACCCATACACGCCCCCGTGGGGCCCCACGCTACTGTCCTTTTTACGCAGGAAAAAGGAAAAGGAAGAACAAATCTGGTGCAGCTCGCCTCACACCGGCCCGCTGGGAAGCCCGAGCTGCCTCCGGAGCTCAGGCGGACTCCCTCTCGCGCTTCACCAGGGCGCGACGGTGGGCGGACACGCTGCCACCTCCCAAGCAGATACGGCGGCGTGGGGGCTGACCACGGTCGCCGCTAGAAGAGCCGCCGCCTGAAGAAGAGCCAGAGAAGCTTGAAGAACCCTGAGCGCCGCCTGCCGCGTGAGCGCCGCCCTCTCCGTCATCGCCGGAGCCGGGTTCCCAGCCATGGTCGTCACACTCGGGGCAACACCCTGCGCGGCGACCATCTTCCCCAAACACCCTCACGTAGAGGGTGGCATCACTGTTGAACTTGAAGTGTAGGGTGCACCGACGGCCCAGGCCGCGCGCGCGGGAAAACGACTGCCAACCGCGGGCCAGGGCCAGGCTCCCGGCTGCGGAGACCTCCAGTGAAACCCATGAGGCCTGGCTGCAGCAGTCGTCGGCCTGAAGCCAGAGGCCGCCCGGGGCGCCGGCCGGGAGCTCGCCAAGGAGGAAGCGAGGAAGAGGAAGCCGGGTGCTAGTCGGCTCCGCCGACCACACGACGAACTCCAGCAGCACCTCGGCAGCGCGGAAGCGCGGCATGGGGGGACGCGCAGCCGGAGCGCACCCCCTGGTCGCAGTAATCCGCCCGCCGCCGTGCTGGAAAGCATCTCCGCGGCCGCGGGGAGCTGCCGTGGTGGCCACAGGATGTTTGCGGGGGCGCCCTCGGCCGTGCTTGGGCGGAGGAGAGGCGTGCTCAACCTGGCAGGCCTTCCCCTTCTCCGCGGCCGAGAACCTCCTCGACGGGGCCATGGAGAAGAAGAAGAAGAAACAAGGGAAGATGAACTGGAAGGGCGCGCGTCGATCAGTACTTATAGTTGGCGAGGGCCAACCGACGGCCCCACGATCGCAGGTAATCATGACCCGCCGTGCATGCAGGGACTTGTCCAATCCGTGCAGTTGCCGAGGCGCCATGGGAAAGTGGAGACGCCCACGTCCAATCAACCGCCACACGGCGCCCAAGGCCGCAGGCTGTTAGGGCCCGCGGCGCTTTGCTCTTGCCCTTTAGCCTCTCAGCACGGCCAAGTCCGGGCGCGCCTTGGGCCCGGGGGCTACTGTCGGCATTCTGAGAACGGGGGTCCCTAGACTTGCCTGCCTGCGGCCTGCGGCGTGGCTCAAAGGGGGGCCCAGCACGGCCCGTCTTCACCAACACAAACCCAAGACCCTCGCGAGGGGCCAAGCCTCGTGGGGTGGATGACGCGGGGCTTCCTCAGGCACGGCATCGTCAGGCTGGCTCACGAGGAGGTGGAGAGATCAAGGCGGGGTACCTCACGAGGTGCCCGTGATGCAAGCCATGACGACTCAGGGCGCCATGCGGGTGCCAGCCCGCGCAGCGTCCTCCTTTCCTCTTTGGTTCAAAGGGGGCAAGCGCAGCCGCGGAGTACCGAGGCATCAGACAAAGATTGCCACTTCGGTGCAACGAGACCAAGACCAGGAGGACTACGAGACGGAGGTCACCGTGGAGCCCAAGACGGCGTCATCACCAGAGCTTTGCGCAGGCGAAGACTACTTTTGTCAGGATAGCTAATACTTGCTATCTCCCTTCAAATTAGCCCGCCAATGTTGGCTCCCTTCCCGCTCGATATTTGGGAAGAGGACCAGGGCCTTTATAAATAGGACCAGCCACCCGCATAGCAAGGGGTCGGTTGGCTGGAGGCGGAGAGAGAGAGAAGGGGGACTGAACTCCTCCGAGCAGTTCATCGCCCAAGCCAAGAACAGACCCTCGCGAGGCTGTTTTTCTTTGTATTGTTCATCATCATCAGCCCAAGAGGCAATCCACCACACCACACACTGGAGTAGGGTATTACATCACAACGGTGGCCCGAACCAGTATAAACCCTGTGTCTCCTCTGTCGTTCTTTCCATAGTTTAGATCCTGGCATGGCGGAGGGGTGCAGGTAGGTAGGAGGCGAAATCTCCGCGCGCACCCCAGTGTTCGAACCTCAAGGGTCTGCCGGAACCCGAAATCCGACAGTAGGGTATTATCTCCATCAAGAGGGCCCGAACCTGGGTAAACATCGTGTCCCCTGCCTCCTGTTACCATCCGTCTTAGACGCACAGTTCGAGACCCCCTACCCGAGATCCGCCGGTTTTGACACCAACAGTTAGCTGAGTGAATGTTTTTAAAAGCAGTTCATTTTGTGAAATGATTTCATCCACAGGTTAAAGTTGTCAAATTTTCCAATAGAAAGAGGTGGGAAAAGAAACAAAACCGAACTATATCCATCCATCCCCTCGTCCGACACAGAACGCCACAGCTCCTACTTGAAGACCGATCGGCGGCGAGGACGGCAGCAGATGGCCGAGCGACGCGGCCACATCTGGACGGCGAGCAGGAACCATCGGCAAGCTGGAGAGCATCTACCACCGACCAACCGGCCTTCAAGCTCCAGCGGCATCCATCTGCCGCAGATCTCTTCAGGTATGGATCCATCTTGCTTTCTCTTCTCGTATTCAGATCTGGTGCTAATGGAGAATTAATCCAGTATAGTTTGGTGTACGAGATGCCCATAGAAATTTCCCGTATTTGATTCCCTAGTCCAGTCCCAATCCCTAATCTTTTTCTTTGAGGAAAGGGCCTAAAAATTAGACACTCTAATTAGAATCAGCATCACTTTTCCCAATCTGGAGTGAATTGTAAAGAACAATGCCGGAGCCAACCCATGAGTGCAACCTGGGCAAGACTAACTTTAACTCACTGTGAGCTGCCATTTGCCCGTGGAAATATTGCTTCTAACCCATACATAATCCCATTGCTACTCTTTGCATATATATAACCTATACATCTTAATTATGTAACAAGTAACAATACATATTTTACCATCTCACTAGTCCCATTATTTGTCTTAATAATTAATTTCTTGTCCCACTAATAGTACAATTTAGTTTCTTTAGATGGATGATCAAGGCAGGATGATAGACTTTGGAAGTCAAGGACTTGATGACCATGAATTCAGTCAAAGGACTACAATACCACATCCAAATATTGGTCACCATCAGGACAGTGGTTGTTGTCCGTGCTAGAAGCTGTTGGAGGGGGTCCTTCTTTGGTTAGCCAACCACAAACAGAAGATGAGATATATGCATATGCTGTGTATTTTGATCTCCATAATCGGTTGATAATGACATATATAGAGGAGAGATGCCTACAGCCATGTGTGTAACGGCTAGTTGCTTCAAATTAAAATATTATTTCTTTATGTTTCCTATGTGTGTTCCCATCCTGTGAACCAAACGGCATTCAATTTTCTTTTCCTATGGTTGAGCACTTCATAGGATTTAGGATGCATGCACCTCATTTCCTATACTTTTCCTATGCCTACGTAATTCCTATCCTATGAACCAAAGGTAACCTTATGGTTTTGTTGGTGCTAAATATATAACTAAATATCCAATCTGTATGTGAAGTAGGTGACTTATGCTGATAGTGTCATGGTAGTCATGCGCATATCAGCTACTGTCGCCTTTTGCATCTGAATAAATATACAGGTTCAGGATTGACCAGTGTTTTTGCTTCTGCCAACGACTCTAGGTAATTAATGTCTACAGATTATGTTGTCGTTGGCATGTGTCCTACTTTGTGTCTCCCAAGTGATTAAGGGGGTGTTCGGTAGTTCACCACGGCTGCACAAGTACTGTCTCTATCATTACGTGAGTGCTTAACTATAAAAAAACATGTACAAGTGCTGTTGCTATCATTATGTACTAGCAGGAAAATGCAATGAAGATATATAGCAGCAGAACTTGCACTCGTCAATCAACTTGTAGCAATACTGCAATAGCAATATTCATGTCTTTCCTGAACATATAGCAGCAGAGTCTGTATTGAACATATAGCAGCATAGCATATACTAAACATATACATCTCTTTTCTGAACATATAGCAGCAGAGCCTGTACTGAACATCTACATCTCTTTTCTAAATATATAGCAGTAGAGCATACAGTAGCAAAGCATGTTCTGCATCTCTTTACTAAATATATAGCAGCAGAGCATGAACATGTACAGGGAGAGGTGGTCGGGCGGCAAAGAGGGCATCACCTTTGCAAAATTGGAAGAGCTGGTCGGGGAGGCAGAGAATCGACAGAGCCGTTGGGTTCTTCGGCAGAAGACGGCGAGCAGGACGGGGATGACTTGTCGGGGACGGAGGAGCTGGTCGGTGACTTCGGCAGACGAGGGCGGGGATGTGTGGTCGGGGACGGAGGAGACGGTCCGCGACGGCGGCGAACGAAGGCAAGCAGGGCGGGGATGGCTTCACAGCATGGACGAGTGGTGGCTACCGGCGCTGAAGGTGCAATCCGCCATGGCTGCTGCGTGCGGCGGCTAGGGTTGGGGGAAGGGGAAAGAAAGAGAGAGAGGGGTGGGGCCGGTGGTAGTGGAGGGGCGGGCACAGGGGCGGGCTACGGTGGTGGGGAGGGGCGGGCCGGCGGCGGTGCTGGGCGCCGTCGGGAACGCAGGGCTAGGGTGCGCGGGTGCGGTGGTGGGTGGGTGAGGTGGATGGAGAGAGAGAGAGGGGTGGGGCCGGGCTGGGAGAGAGAGGGGTGGGGCCGGGCTGCGAGAGAGAGAGGGGTGGGGCCGGGCTAGGAGAGGGGGAGGATATTGTCCCACCTCTTTGCCATCAGCCAGCGGATGGCAAAGGCCCACATCTTTGCCATCAGCCAACGGATGGCAAAGCCCACCTCTTTGCCATCAGCCAAAAGATGGCAAAGAATCTTTGCCGTCTGCTGGAGGATGGCAAAGAGGTGGGGCTAGTGGCCCGTTACAACGCCGTCATCCACTGGGCCCCACCCACTTCTTTGCCGTCTGCCAGCACACAGAAAAGATTCTTTGCCATCTGCTGGCAGACAGCAAAGAGGTGGGTCGATAGGCCGTTACAGCACCGACATCCACTGGACCCCACACACCTCTTTGCCGTCTGCCAGCGGACGGCAAAGATTCTTTGCCATCGGCTGGCAGATGGCAAAGAACTGGCTGATGGCAACCAGGTTCTTTGTCGTCTGTCAGTTCTTTGCAGTCTGTTTTTTGTAAGCAGATGGCAAAGACGTTCTTTGCCATCCGCTGGCAGACGGCAAAGAGCTGATTGATGGCATATTCCCTGTTTCTAGTAGTGAGAGGATACAAAAGCGTGAGTTTAATGTATGAGATCATGTTTTGCTATAACTCTCATTTAAGATTTTTTGCAGGAAAGCTTCTCTCTAAATGGGAAGGTCGTTACATTATCGAGGAGGTCCATCGTTCCGGTGCCATCAAGATCAATAATGCCGAAGGCACAAACCCGAAGGTGGTAAACGTTCAAAGAATCAAACATTATATCTCAGGTACTCCCATAAATGTTCAGACCAATATAATTAATACCATAACACCGGAGAAGTATATAAGGGATACTTTCCAGAACGTTTAGACTCCGAAAAGGAATAGGTATGTGGTACGGTAAGTAAACCGACTCCAAAACATTTCCAATGGCAATTTTTCTTTGTTTTGGAATATTAAAAAAAATAGGAAAATTAAAAGTAGTCCGAAGAGCGCATGAGGCATCCACAAGGGTGGAGGGTGCGCCCTACCCCCTTGGGCGCGCCCCCTGGCTTGTGGCCACCTCGTGTGTCCTCCGGACTCCGTTTTCTTACACAGTACTTCTTTTAGTTAGTAAAAAATCATTATATAATCCCGAAGGTTTTGACCATCGTACCACAACAATATCTCCTGTTTTTGTTTTGAACTGTTTTTGCAGCAGATTTAGACCAAGATGTCTTCGCAAGAGTCGGTCGGGGAGAGTCGCGTATCTCACCCGACGCCGGGCCCAAGAGCATACAGCAAAGCTGACCACTTCGGGCAATCAACGGAGGAAGAAATGGATGCTAACTTGAAAAGGGTGGATGCCATGGAGGAGGATCAAGAATTTACCTCTCGTCTTCAAACTAGATTCATGCTGGAGGAACTTCAGAGCTCGGCAATAACAAATTCGGTCATTCCTCCCAATGCTAGGTTTCTCTCTTATGAAAATATGAAAAAGAGTGTTGCTTTTTCTCCCGCAGTTATGAAACATCCATGGGTGAATAGAGCTCTAGCCGTCATGGGTAAGCTTCGCAAGGAAGTAATGGATCTTAAGCAGCAAAATAATAAGCTCGAGGAAGAGAATCGCATCTTAAGGGGCATCATCTCCAAGAATATCACATCGCCGCCACTTCCGAAGAAAAACACATAAATATAAGGGTACGGGCACTCCCCTTGGAAACTGCCAAGCTTGGGGGAGGTGCACCAGTATCGTATCACCATCACACTTTTACCTTTATCATTTTTCTTAGTTCGATCCTTTTGGTTATATCTTGATCTAGAAGATAAAGTTTTAGTACGATCTAGCTTTGAGTTTTGTTTCGATCTCTATCAATGTAATTGAGTCCGTGAGTTATATATAATAAAGAGTAGTTTTGATTGGAGGGCATTGCTATCTTGCTATGATCTTGAGGGAATTAAAGAAAGAATAAAAAGATAGTATAATGATCTTATGGAGAGTAATGACTTCACATATAAAGGGTACGATGAATAAAGGTTGTTGAGAGTTGACAAACATAGTTTTGGTCATTGCTGCAATTAATAGGAAGTAATAAAGAAAGGGAGGCTTCACATATAAATATACTATCTTTGACATCTTTTTTAATTGTGAGCACTCATTAAAATATGATATACTAAAAAGTTGATGTTGGACAAGGAACACAACATAATGAGTTATGTTTGCTTATATCTGAATAGAAGTTATATTGTCATGGATCCTCCAACATGTTGAACTTGCTTTTCCCTCTTATGCTAGCCAAATTCTTTGCACCAAGTAGAGATACTATTTGTGCTTTCAAATATCCCTTAAACCAGTTTTTCCATGAGAGTCCATCATACCTACTTATGGATTAAGTAAGATCCTTCAAGTAAGTTGTCATCAGTGCAAGCAAAAAAATGCTCTCTAAATATGTATGATCTATTAATGTGAAGGAAATAAGCTTTATACAAACTTGTGATATGGAAGAAATAAAAGCGACAGACTGCATAATAAAGTTCTTTATCACAAGCGGCAATATAAAGTGACGTTCTTTTGCATTAAGATTGTGTGCATCCAACCATAAAAGACTCTGCGAAGGGCCTATCTTTTACCTTTATCTTCTACCCTTATACAAGAGTCATGGTGATCTTCACCTTTCCTTTTTACACTTTTTCCTTTGGCATGCACTATGTGTTGGAGAGATCCTTGAGGTAAAGGCGAAACTATAAGCCCCTATCTTTCTCTGTGTCCAATTGAAACTTTGTACCCATAAGTATCGCGTGAGTGTTAGCAATTGTGAAATACTAAATGATAGTTGAGTATGTGGACTTGCTGAAAAGCTCTTATATTGACTCTTTCTGATGTTGTGATAAATTGCAATTGCCTCAATGATTCAAATCATAGTTTGTTAGTTTTCAATGAAGTATCTGATTCATGCTTTACCTCGTGAATGAATTGTTACTTTAGCATAAGAAATTATATGACAATATATGTTGATGTTCTAAAGATGATCATGACGCCCTCATGTCTGTATTTTATTTTATCGACACCTCTATCTCTAAACATGAGGACATATTTTTTGATTTCGGCTTTCAGTTGAGGACAATCGAGGTCTAATCTTGGGGAGTTGATACATCCATTTTGCATCATGCTTTTATATTGATATTTATTGCATTATGGGGTGTTATTACACATTATATCACAATACTTATGCCTTTTCTCTCTTATTTCATAAGGTTTACATGAAGAGGGAGAATGCTGGCAGTTGGAATTCTTGACTGGAAAAAGGAGAAAATATTAGAGACCTATTCTGCACAACTCCAAAAGTCCTAAAACTTCACAGAGAATTATTTTGGAATAAAAAAAATATTGGGTGAAGAAAGCACCAAAGGGGGGCCACCTGCCATCCACTAGGGTGGACGGCGCGCCCTACCCCCCTGGGCGCGCACCTTGCCTTGTGGGCCACCTGGCATGCCCTGATGCCCAACTTCTTCTATAAGGTGTGTTTTGACCTGGAAAAGATCAGAAGGAAGCTTTCGGGACGAAGCTCCGTCGTCTTGAGGCGGAACCTGGGCAAAACCAATCTAGGGCTCCGGCAGTGCTGTTCAGCTGGGGAAACTTCTGTCCCGGAGGGGGAAAGCGAAGCCATCGTCATCACCAATGATCCTCTCATCGAGAGGGGTTAATCTCCATCAACATCTTCACCAGCACCATCTCTTCTCAAACCCTTGTTTATCTCTTGTATCCGCTCTCTGTCTCAAAACCTCAGATTGGTACCTATGGGTTGCTAGTAGTGTTGATTAGTCCTTATAGTTGATGCTAGTTGGTTTATTCGATGGAGGATCATATGTTCAGATCCTTAATGATAATTAATACTACTCTGATTATGAACATGAACATGCTTTGTGAGTAGTTACGTTTGTTCCTGAGGACATGGGAGAAGTCTTGTTATAAGCAATCATGTGAATTTGGTATTCGTTCAATATTTTGATGAGATGTATGTTGTCTTTCCTTTAGTGGTGTTATGTGAACATCGACTAGATGCCACTTTACCATTATTTGGTCCTAGGGGAAGGCATTGGGAAGTAATAAGTAGATGATGGTTTGCTAGAGTGACAGAAGCTTAAACCCTAGTTTATGTGTTGCTTCGTAAGGGGCTTATTTGGATCCATATGTTTCATGCTATGGTTAGATATATCTTAATTCTTCTTTCGTAGTTGCGGATGCTTGCGAAATGGGTTAATCATAAGTGTGAGGCTTTCCAAGGAAGGTCAGCACCCAAGCACCGGTCCACCCACATATCAAATTATTAAAGTAACAAACGTGAATTATATGAGCATGATGAAAACTAGCTTGACAGTAATTCCCATGTGTCCTCAGGAGCGCTTTTCTATATATAAGAGTTCGTCCAGGCTTGTCCTTTGCTACAAAAAGGATTGGTCCACCTTGCTGCACCTTAGTTACTTTTGTTACTTGTTACCCGTTAAGAATTATCTTATCACACAACTATCTGTTACCGATAATTTCAGTGCTTGTAGAGAATACCTGATACGTCTCCATCGTATCTACTTTTCCAAACTCTTTCGCCCTTGTTTTGGACTCTAATTTGCATGATTTGAAGGACTGATGATGTTTTCAGCAAAATTGTCATGGTGTTATTTTTGTGCAGAACTAAAGTTCTCGAAGTGACATGAAACTTCATGGATATTATTTTTGGAATAAATAAAAAATATTGGCGAAAGAATCAACCAAAGGGGACCCACCACCTATCCACAAGGGTGGAGGGCACCCCCTAGGGCACGCCCTCCTATCTTGTGGGTTCCACGAGGCTCCACCGACCTCAACTCCAACTGCATATATTCACGTTCGGGGAGAAAAAAATCAGAGAGAAGGATTCATCGCATTTTACGATATGGAGCTGCCGCCATCTCTTGTTCTTCCTCAGAGGGCAGATCTGGGGTCCTTCTACACTCTAGAGAGGGGAAATCGTTGCCATCATCATCAACAACCTTCCTCCATCACCAATTTCATGATGCTCACCGTCGTGTGTGAGAAGTCCCATCATAGGCTTGCTAGACGGTGATGGGTTGGATGAGATTTACCATGTAATCGAGTTAGTTTTGTTAGGGTTTGATCCCTAGTATCCACTATGTTCTAAGATTGATGTTGATATGACTTTGCTATGCTTAATGCTTGTCACTAGGGCCCGAGTGCCATGATTTCAGATCTGAACCTATTATGTTTCCATGAATATATTTGTGTTCTTGATCTGATCTTGCAAGTTATAGTCACCTACTACATGCTATGATCTGGTAACCCCAGAGTGACAATAGTCGGGACACTTCCCGGTGATGACCGTAGTTTGAGGAGTTCATGTATTCACTAAGAGCTAATGCTTTGGTCCGGTACTCTATTAAAAGGAGGCCTTAATATCCCTTAGTTTCCAATAAGACCCCGTTGCCACAGGAGGGTAGGACAAAATGTGTCATGCAAGTTCTTTTCCATAAGCATGTATGACTATATTTGGAATACATGCCTACATTATATTGATGAATTGGAGCTATCTCTATGTCACCCGATGTTATAACTGTTCCATGATGAATGCCATCTGACATAAGTATCCATCATTGATCCATTTCCTACGAGCTCGTTTCATATTGATCTTTGCTAAGTTACTTTCCCGTTGGCATTGTTATGATTGTTACAAAATTGCTACTGTTACTTTTGCCACTGTTGTCGTTACTTCCATACTATTTTGCTACTAAATACTTTGCTGTAGATATTAAGTCTTTCAGGTGTGGTCGAATTAAAAACTCAGCTGCTAATACTTGAGAATATTCTTTGGCTCACCTTGTGTCGAATCAATAAATTTGCGTTGAATACTCTACCCTTGAAAACTGTTGCGATCCCCTATACTTGTGGGTTATCAAGACTTTTTTCTGGCGCCGTTGCTGGGGAGCATAGCTCTATTCTCTGAGTCACTTGGGATTTATATCTTCTGATCACTATGAGGAATTTGAAAGATCAAAGAACCAAGATTTTCCCCTCAACTACGAGGTGAGGTAAGGAACTGCCATCTAGCTCTACACTTGATTCACCTTCTGTTTAAAGTAAACTTGCGACACCTACACCTGCTACTGATTCTGATATGTCGCATGTTATTGATGATGCCACTTCTGCTATGCATGATGCTTATGATGAAACTACTTCTCTGCTTGATAATATTTTGTCACTTGGTGTATTTCTTGATGAACAACTTGCTAGGGTTAGAGAGAATGAAATTACTGAAACTAAAGATTATGATTCCCCCTAGAAATGAATTGCTTGTTGTACCTGAGGGTTATATTATGGATGAGGAAACTTCTAGAGACTTTCTTTCTTGTAATGAGAGAGATGATCTTAAGAAATTGTTAGCTAAGCTAAAAGAAAAGTCTTTGGATGCTAGAATGCAATATGATCCTAAGTTTGCTCCTTCACCTATCTTTGTTACAAATAAGGATCATGAATTCTCTGTCGATCCTGAGTTAATTACTTTGGTTGAATCTGATCCTTTCTATGGTTATGAATCTGAAACTGTTGCGGCACATCTTACTAAATTGAATGATATATCCACCCTATTTGCTCATGAGGAAAAAAAATCGCTATCACTATATTCTTAAATTGTTTCCTTTCTCATTAAAGGGTGATGCTAAAGTATGGTTTAAATCTCTTCGTCCTGGTTGTGTGCATAGTCCCCAGGATATGATCTATTACTTCTCTGAAAAATATTTCCCTGCTCATAAGAAACAAGCTGCTTTAAAGAAAATATTTAACTTTGTGCAAATTGAAGAAGAGAGTCTCCCACAAGCTTGGGGGAGGCTTCTCCAATTACTTAATGCTTTGCCTGATCATCCTCTCAAGAAAAATGAAATACTTGATATCTTTTATAATGGACTAGTCAATGCTTCCAGAGACCACCTGGATAGTTGTGCTAGTTGTGTTTTCAGGGAAAGAACTGTTGAGCAAGCTGAATTGCTATTGAATAATATATTGAGTAATGATAATGATTGGACACTTCCTGAACCAACTCCCAAGCCAACTCCAGAGAAAAGGGGTATTCTATTTCTCAGTCATGAAGATATGCAAGAGGCAAAGAAATCTATGAAAGAAAAAGGTATTAAAGCTGAAGATGTTAAGAATTTACCGCCTATTGAAGGAATACATGGTTTTGATAACCTGACACGGGTAGTAGAGGTAAACTCTCTCCATAAATTTGATGAAGGTGGTATTCCTCATAATAAATCTGCTAGTCAGTGCTTGGATGATTTTGATAATTTTATTGTTAAACAAGAAAACTTCAATGCTTATGTTAGTAGACAATTCAAACGTAATGCTTACATGCTTGACCACTTGGGTGATTATATGTGTAGAGCTGTTAATGATCATAAGCTTATTAGTACATGCTTACATGGTTACAACTCAAGTAGAACAAGTACTTAAGGCACAAGATGATTTGCTTAATGAGTTGAATAGTAAGAACAATGATAATGTTGTTAGGGTTATGACTAGAGGTGGTAAGATGACCTAGGAACCTCTGTATCCCGAGGGCTATCCTAAGAGAGTTGAGGAAGATTCTTAGAGAACTAATACTGATGCACCTAGTCCTAGTAATAAAAATAAAAAAGAAAACTGATAGGACTTTGCATGCTTCTAGTGAACCTGTTATAGACACACTTGAGAATCCCAATGATATTTCTATTGCTGATGCTGAGACACAATCTAGCGATGAACATGAACCTAGTGATAATGTTAATGATGATGTTCATTTTGATGCTCAACCTAGTAATGATAATGATGTAGAGATTGAACCTGTTGTTGATCTTGATAACCCACAATTGAAGAATCAACGTTATGATAAGAGAGACTTCGTTGCTAGGAAACATGGTAGAGAAAGAGAACCATGGGTTCAGAAACCCATGCCCTTTCCTCGCAAGCCATCCAAGAAAAAGGATGATGAGAATTTTGAGCGCATTGCTGAAATGATTAGACCTATCTTTTTGCGTATGTGTTTGACTGATATGCTTAAAATGCCTCCTTATGCTAAGTATATGAAAGATATTGTTACTAATAGAAGAAAGATACCAGATGCTGGGATTTCTACCATGCTTGCTAATTATACTTTTAAGGGTGGAATACCAAAGAAACTTAGAGTCCAAGAGTATCAACTATACCATGCTCCATTAAAAGAAACTATGTTAAAATTGCTTTATGTGATCTTGGAGCCGGTGTTAATGTTATGCCTTTCTCTTTATATCATACACTTGAATTGAGTAAGTTGACACCTACTGAAATTTCTTTGCAAATGGCTGATAAAATCAACTACTATACCCATCGGCATTTGTGAGGATGTGCCTGTGGTGGTTGCAAACGTTACTATCTTAACAGACTTTGTTATTCTTGATATTCCCGAGGATGACAGTATGTTGATCATCCTTGGTAGACCCTTTTTGAATACTGCAGGGGCTATTATTGATTGCAACAAAGGCAATGTCACTCATGTTAATGGTAATGAGCATATGAAACAACCTCAAGTTCATAGTATCAATTCTATTGGAAAAATTTCAACAATTAATATTGGAGGTTTTGAATTCCCTCTTCCTACTGTCAAAAAGAAATATGATATTCTTATTACTGGGGACATGCTTATCCCCGTTGAGGTAACCTAGTGTTATTTGAAAATTCTCCGGTTTCATGTCATTCGGAAGAAGTTTGTTAATAAGACTTGATTAACCTTGTTAATGGATTCCTTTTGATGGGCATTAGACGGATGAATTTAGAGAGCACAACCTTCTATACCCACCTTTTACTTTCTGTTATTTAGAATAAATAAAGAAAAAAAAATAGTATTTCTGTCTGTTTTCTGAATTATCCGTGAAATAAAAAATGTCCCGAAAATAAAAGTTCTCCAAATGCCCTAAAAATTTATTATAATTTTTTATAGAATATTTGAGAATTTTTGGCACTAAACATGCAGCTAGGGGGTGCACCAGTGGGCCACAAGGGTGGAGGGCGCGTTCCCCTGTCTTATGGGTCCCACGTGGGTCCCCTCCACTTATTCCAGCACCCACCCACTTCGTCTTCCTCCAAAAAAATCATCTCGTAGCTCAAACCCGTGTTCTTGCTCATCTTGCTACCTTTTTCGATCACCTTGCTGAAAGCTCCATTCGCAAAACTGCTTTGGGGGATTGTTCTTCGGTATGTGACTCCTCCATTGGTTCAATTAGTTTTTTTCTAGTGCTTTATTTATTGCAAATTTTTGCTGCTATGGTGACCCTGTTCTTGAGCTTGCATGTCAAATTTATATGGTCCAAAGTAGTTTTGATGCATGATTTAGCCTCTAGACACTTGTAGGAGTAGTTGCTATCAATATTGTTGAGTTTGGTTCACTTTTATTTTGAGTCGCTAAAAATTTCAGAAATTTTCAGGGGAAGAAAATGATGAGGAGGTTGTTGAGAGGCTCTTCAAGCCGGGGTTCGAAGGAAAAAAGAAAATGAGGAGAAGGAGAATCCCAAGTACAATCTTCCTCGCACTGCGGAGGTTCGGCCGTGTGAATGGCCATGTGATGCATTCTTGGAGGCGGCCGGAATTTATGAGGATTTCTATTATTTGGTTGGGAATGCAGGCATCACCAACTTTCTCCATGATAAGTGTGATCACTACCTCCTACTCACTAATACTTTCATGCAAAATTTTCACTTTCATGCTAGGAGATCACCACCCATGGTAGAGTTTCACTTATATGATGAGCATAAGGAGATGACACTCTATGACTTTTGTGAGGTTTGTAAATTACCTTTTGAGGGCAGCATCGAGGAACCACATCCTAGAGATGTGGAAGATTTTATTGATGAAGTTACCATAGGGGAAGGGAGAGAGGTGTCAAAGGCGAGAGTGTCTAGTTTACATTTTCCTATTCTGAGCTACTACTCATTATTTGCTGGGAGATGTTTAATTAGTCGTGGGGACAGTGGAGGCCTTAGTACTCCTGGCCTTGCCATTTTGCACCATGCTCTACTTCGTGATAGAACTTTCAGTTTAGGCGCTATGGTTGTTAGACGGTTGAGTTTAAACCATACAAAGGGTCCTATTTTCGGAGGTATATTCACCTCTCGTCTTGCTAGACGCTTTGAGATACCCATTAGGCATGATGAAAAGGAGGAGAAGCTGCTACCCACTATATACTTAGATTATGAAAGCATGGTAGCACATAATTTTATTCGCTTTGATAAGGAAAAGAGACTCATTTATAACCTGGTATTTAGCGAGGATACTTTTCAGATTATTACCTTGCCTGCACCTACTTTGTTTGATATTCATTCAGGCAGGTACTTCGTTTTGCCCGCGGACATTCATGCATACTGGTAAGGGACGCGATCCCCAGTTCCTGAGCCAGAACCATCACTGATCCATATCAACAGTCTATTTATCAGTGGGAGCCATAGGAGCTCGCAAACCAGTGGAACCCCCAGGATCCTCCTCAGTACACCGGAGAGGGCTACTTTGATCCATGGGCGTAGACCAACTTAGGCCAAAAGCCTAAGCTTGGGGGAGTACTTATTTCTCACCGACATTACATTCATGTTCATACACTCACTTCAGTTGTCAGTGTTCATACTTTTTCAATGTATTATCCATGTTAGTTTATTTCTTTTTCTCACTTTCTTCTTGTGTGTTTGAAAAACTTTGAGAAAAACCAAAAAAATAGTTTTACTTTAGTTTACTTTCCATGATCATTTAGTTGTAGTATTAAAACAAAACCCAAAAATATTTCTATTTCTTCTTTTTGCTTGTTGGGAGCTTTCCAGTGTAAATAGTTTTTCTCGTTCTTGTTTTATTCCCTTGAGAAAAAACAAAAACTCCAAAAACATTTCAGTGTGTTTCTTTGAATTTCTTTTCTTTTCTTTTCTTGGGGGGGGGGGTCGACAGGAGAAGACCACGATGAAAATATTGAGTGGCTCTCATATGCATTATTGTTGATCTAACACATAGCCCATATTACCTTGTCTTCTCCTTTGAATAAATGTTTGCAGATTCCAGCTTAGTCCAATGCATGTGCACTATTATTATTATCCACACCGTACGGTCATGCAAGTGAAAGGAAATAGTGACGATATATGATGAAGTGATTAAGATGATGAAAAACTGGTATGAACTCAACCTATCTTGTTTTTGTAAATATGATTAGTTAATCGTTCCTGATTCAGCCTATTATGAACGAAACATGTTTGCAATGACAATTAGAGATTATAGTTACTCATGCCATGCTTAATCAGCTAGGAGTTTATAATGGTTTACCTTGCGTGCCAACATGCTTTTATAATGGTTGTGATATAGTATGATAGGATGGTATCCTCCTTTGAATGATTCGAGTGGCTTGACTTGGCACATGTTCACGCATGTAGTTGAAACAAAATTAATATAGCCTCCACGATATTTATGTTCATGGTGATTTATATCCTACTCATGCTTGCACTCAATGTTGGTTAATGTCAATGCATGTTTATGACTGTTGTCGCTCTCTAGTTGGTCGCTCTCCAGTCTTTTTCTAGCCTTCACTTGTACTAAGCGGGAATACTGCTTGTGCATCCACTTCCATAAACCCAAAGTTGTTCCAAATGAGTCCACCATACCTACCTATATGCGGTATTTTACCTACCATTCCAAGTAAATTTGCATGTGCCACACTCTAAACCTTCAAATGATAATCTGTTTTGTATGCTCGCACTACAAAAAATACACTTCCATGATGATATGTGTTTGACATAGTAGGTCATGTTTTCTGTCATGCATGTACATCCATGACGATTTTATGACAGAATGAAGATAGTCATACCTGTGCTGTGGTAGAAGTGTTCCATGAAATTACCAAAATTATCATCACGGAAGTGTCCACTTCCATGACGATAAATCGCGCATCATAGAAGTGCTTTCGTCAAGGATGACCGACACATGGCATCCACCGTAACGGGTCACCGTTAAGCTATCGGGTCCGGTTTTGGATCCGATAACCCGTTAACAGCCCGGACCAATAAGGATTTTCCACGTGTAAAATTGTCATTGGCCGGAGGAAACATGTGTTGGCTCCCTATTGGGACAGATGTCATCCATTCATTGGACAGGAGGCGCCTATGATACGTCGACACGTGGCATGGCCAAACAGAGGCCCATTCCGGTGAAAAGGTCAGCCTGTTTGACTTGGTCAAACGGTAACGGGCCGGCCCATGGAAAGCCTGTTAACGACATGTTCGTATATAGCCCATTTTACGGCCCGCTAACTCACGGCCCGTTACGGCCTACCGGAATTAAGCCCAGTAGCTTCATCTGGGCCGTCCAATATGATTCCATCCCATTGTAACTTTCGGACCATGTATGGCCCATGATGTCTTTCGGCCCATACGAGGCCATTTGCAGCTCTTGTCCCATTAACGGTCTGTGGTGAATCTGGCCTGCAATGAACAATGTACTGCTTTATACCCATTAACGGCCCATTATTCCATTGGGCCATTTCCAACCTGTGTTATCTTGCGACCTTCTAAGGGCCCATTTATTCTTGGGATTATTTCCAGCATTTGGTTACTTACGGCCCGTTACTGGCCTTCTCTACTTGTGGGCCAAATTCAGCCCATGGTTACAATCGGCCCGTTAATCCGTTGGTCCGTTTTCGTAGCGTCATCAAATACGACAGATTAATGATGGTCCGTTATGGTCGGCCCATGAACGGGCAATTCCAAATCTAGCCCATTTATGGTCCATAATGCGGTCTGTTATTGGCCCATGTTTGGCCGATCAATTAAACGGTTCGTAGAAGGCCCATTGATGATGTAAGTGCATCTAGTGCCCCTTAGTGATTTTGCTGTATTCAAGACTTATTGGTTAAGGGACTGATGCGTTTGTGAGTGTACACGAGACTATAAGTCTATTAGGAGTTTGATATTTACACAGAAAGTCGACCCCTAAAAATGAAGTTCTTCAACTGAAGACTTTAGATTTCTGAAGACGTTCTGAAGACTTTGAAAGTGAATAAATTGGTGTGACCATGAAGACTTGGTATTCATTCGAGGAACATGAAGCGTGAAGACTTTTGTTTTCGTAGTTTCATTTTCTCTTTCTTGAGTCATGGTCTAGAGCATCCAAGAGGAAATTGTGGATCACCGAGTGACCTAGTCTGTGAAGGTTTGGAAGTCACCTGAAAACTTACCATGAGTTATTGGGCGAGGTCTGTGTGACCTTAACTCAAGGGGAATACGATGAGGACTAAGTGTCTTGAGCTGCATGCTCTGGACTGGGTGTCCGGGACTGTGTGTCCTCAGGTTTGAATACCTAGTCGCCCTAACCAGACGTACAACTGTCACAACAGTTGAAACTGGTCTACCAAATCATTGTCTTCACCAAGCTAACTGGTTCTGTTTCCTCAACCCTTCAATTTCCTCATTTCTGTGTTGTGTGCTTGTTCATATCTATTTGAAGACTTTGACTAAAGACTTTCTCAATTTCCTCAGTTCAATTTCTTCAGTATGTTTGTCTTCATCATGTTTATCATGTGTTTACGCTTTCTATACTCTGTGCTCATTTTCATTTCATCATGATGACCATGCTTGTGTTTTGTTATGTTTGCATCTGAGTTCTTATTCCGCTGCAAGTAGTTCTTCACTCAGGAATTTCCTCACCCTGGAATTCCTCAGTGAAGAATTCATAAAAATTGCCTAGTCACCCCCCCTCTAGTCGACTTAACACACCTTCAATTGGTATCAGAGCAAGGTACTCCCTTGTTCTGTGTGATTTTGGTTTAACCGCCTGGAGTTTTAGTTATGTCGACCACATGTATGATCAAGGTTTCTGCTGGGTGTCCTACCTTCGATGGGACGGACTATCCCTACTGGAAGAATAAGATGCGCATGCATCTTGAGGCAATTGACAACGATCTCTGGTACGTTGTGGAAAATGGTGTTCCCTCTGTCACTCCTACCATCAACGCTGCTAATGTGAAGAGATTCAAGCAACTCGACTCTCAAGCGAAGAACATCATATGTGGCCATCTGAGCAAAGGAAAGTATGGCAGAGTGAGTGCTTTGGAGACAGCAAAGCTTATCTAGGACAGGATGTCCAAGGTCAATGAAGGAGTCTCAACATAGCGTGACTCTCGAGTTTACGTTCTTCGCAATCTCTTCAATTGTTTCAAAAGACCCGACAATGAAAAGGTTCGGCAAACCTTCGATCGCCTCACTAACATATCAAATGAGCTTCAAGCACTTGGTGCCACTGACATCACCGACCATGAGGTGGTGAAGAAATTGCTGAGATCACTTGATTCCTCATTTGATACTTTGGCATTGATGATACAAGAACGTGGGGACTATAAGTCACTTGATCCCGCTGATATCCTCGAGAGACTAAACACTCATGAGTTCTAGCTTGCTGAGAAGAGGGATCTCTATGGACCAAGTTATGGCAGATCCCGAGCTCTGAAGGCCAAGGCAATGTCTGAATCTAAAGGTCAAGATTCTGGTAGCAGCCTTGGTGACCCTGAAGAATTGAGCCAGGAGCTAGCAATGCTCGTGAGGAAATTCCAGAAGTTCTCATGACGTGGTCGTTTTGGAAGATCCTCAAGAAGTGGTGACTTGAGATCAGATTCCTCATCCCATGATTACAAGAAGAGACTCTGTCACAAATGCAAGAAACCCGGACACTACATTCAAGATTGTCCTCAGTGGGAAAAGGAATCAAAGAAGAAGAAGTACAAGGACCACAGTTTTGATGATTCAAAGAAGAAGAAGAAATCTTCAAAATCCCCTTCATCAAAACCTTCAAGGTCTTCATCTCAGAAGAAGAGCAGCTCCAAGAAAGCTCGGGCATTCATTGGCAAGGAAATCGACTCTGAGGCTGAATCTGAGGAAAATGAGGAAGAGGAGGAATCTGAGGAGTCAGACTCTGGTGTGGTGAGCCTAGCCCTTGCTACCGTGTTCGTCAGCAAGTCCATCTTCAACTCTGAGGAAAAGGACCTTCCCAACACTACTGATGATGGCGATGATGACTATGCTCCCACCTATTGCTTCATGGCAAAAGGATCAAAGGTACTCAAATATCCCTCCTCTGAATCAAGTGAGGATGAATCTGATGAAAACCTCAAACCCAGCTATTCTAAACTTGCTAAGATTGTTGTGAAACTGCAAAAGGCTCTGGAAAAGGTTCAAAACATGCTAGATAAAAGCGATGATATGTTGGGCGAGGAAATGGGTCGCACTAAAATTTTGACTGAAAGTCTTCAGGGACTTCAGTCCAAGTTTGACAACCTTCAAGGTCATCATAACACTCTCTTATCTGATCATTAGAAGCTTTCTTATGAATTTCTTCAAAGAAAGCAAGATCTTGAGTAGTTAAGAGTGAGTTATGAAGATCTTCAGATGGAGCGTGATTCATTACTTGCTCAACAAATCAGTGCTACTCAGGATGAATTTGTTCCTCCATGTTTGAAGTGCATTGAACGTGAATCTACTAATTTTTCACCTAAATGCTCAAATGCTTCCATTGCTGCAAATTCTTCAACTGTCTCTGCTATCACTAATTCCTCATCTGAGGACATTTCTAGTATCACTGATGATGCAGGGCTGAAGGAATTGTATATGACAGACATGTACAAAAGCCTCAAAGGGCATCAGGCTCTTTGTGATGTGCTTAAAAAGAATATCCTCAACACGAACCCTAGGAAAGAGGGTATTGCCTTTGAGAGGAAACTCAATGCTGATGGGACCTACTGGAAGCCTGAGAAGTATCCCAAAACCTCATGGGTTGCTGCAAAGGGACCTTCAGTGGATCCACCTACTTTATCTGGATTTACATGTGAATCTTCATATTCTTTTGATGAGTCATTTGGCTCCAACTATAAACTATTCAAAAATCAGAATGGTGAAGTATTTTCTAGATATGTTGGCACTAACTGCAGGAACAGTTCTCCTATGAAGAAAATCTGGGTTCCCAAAAGGTGCCATGAAAATCTTCAGATGAATGTCATCATGACACCACCTATGAAGAATGGGAACCCCAGATCAAATTCTTCATATGGACCAAATTCTTCATATGGATCCAAGTCCTCATACGGACCAAATTCCTCACGTGGATCAAATTCCTCAAAAGGATCAAAGTCCTCATATAAACATCATCATGCTAACCCGTCTGTTTCGTAGGGAAGATCTAAGGATTATGGATACGTGCATTATTCTTCAAATCATTATGTTCATAAATCCTCGAAGAATTTCTCTGCTTACCCTAATCCCTCTTATGTGAAACGAAGTGGATTGGCATCTATGCCACCTTTCTCTTATGGAGCTCACATAATGATGAACTTTTTGCCACCCCTTCAGATGTGGGTGGTGAAGAAAAAGAACTAATCTCTTATGCAGGGTCAGGTCTCCAGATGAACTTAAACGTCTGAAGAATTTGCTGGAGACCTGAATATGCTTGAAAGGACGCAAGCTAATCATGAAGAATGAATTTTCATTTCTCACGTCCTCATACTGCTTTATCTGTCTATTGCTTGATGAAACTAATCTAATGAAATTGATATCATATTCTTCACTACTGAAGTATATGAGTTCGTAAGCTACACTAATTCATCTGCAGGATGATCAACCCAAAGCCATTGAGTGGGTCCTCGATAGTGGATGTACAAATCACATGACTGGTGACAGGAGCTTACTGATGGACTCTGCTTTATCACCATCACATCTGAAGCATATCACCTACGCTGACAAAGGCAAAAGCTAGGTATTGGGTATAGGTAAGGTTGCAATCTAAAAGGATCGACACATGGACAAAGTCATGCTTTGTAACGCCCTCGATGCAGCTATATCTCCTATGTGTCGAAGCACGACTTAGAGGCATAACTGCATTGAAAGCAATGTCGCAAGTAAGGTAATCTTCACAACAACCCATGTAAATAGATAAAAGGGGAAAAGGTACATAGTTGGCTTACACTCGCCACGTCACACAAATACATGAATAACATTACAATCATCCAATACACTCATGGTCCAACTACGGTACCAAAATAAAGATCAACCCCCACATGCGACAAAGTCCCCGATCGCCCCAACTGGGCACCACTACTGATCATCTGGGAAAGACACATAGTAACGGTGAGAGTCTTCATCGATCTCCCATTTGAGCTCGGTCATGTCATCCGGAACGGTATCATTGGTCCCTGCATCTGGTTTGGAAGTAAACTGTGAGTCACGAGGACTCAGAAATCTCACACCCTCGCGATCAAGACTATTTAAGCTTATAGGTAAGGCAAGGTATGATGTGGAGCTGCAGCAAGCGACTAGCATATATGGTGGCTAACCTATTCGCAAAAGAGAGCGAGAAGAGAAGGCAAAGCACGGACGAAGAACTATGATCAAGAAGTGATCCTAGTACAACCTACTTCAAGCATTACTCCAATACCGTGTTCACTTCCCGGACTCCGCCGAGAAGAGACCATCATGGTTACACATGCGGTTGATTCATTTTAATTAAATTAAGTTTCATGTTATCTACAACCGTACATTAACAATTCCCATCTACCCGTAACCGCGGGCACGGCTTTCAAAAGTTCAAATCCCTGCAGGGGAGTCCCAACTTAGCCCATCACAATCTCTCACGGTCAACGAAGGATATTCCTCCTCCCGAGACATTCTGATCAGACTTAGCATCTCGGTTACAAGACATGCTCGACAATGGTAAAACTAAACCAGCAACACTGTGCCGACAAATCCCGATAGGAGCTGCACATATCTCGTTCTCAGGGCACACCGGATTGTCCAAGGTTCCGGTAGGCCAGCCCAGAGTTGCCCCTGGTGGCCACCGGCAGCTGACAGGTTGGACCAACACTCAGAGGAGCACTGGCCCGGGGGTTTAAATAAAGATGACCCTTGAGTCTGCGGAACCCAAGGGAAAAAGAGGCTAGGTGGCAAATGGTAAAACCAAAGTTGGGTATTGCTGGAAGAGTTTTATTCAAGGCGAACTGTCAAGGGGTTCCCACTATAACCCAACCGCGTAAGGAACGCAAAATCCGGGAACATAACACCGATATGATGGAAACTAGGGCGGCAAGAGTGGAACAAAACACTAGACAAAAGGCCGAGCCTTCCACCCTTTACCAAGTATATAGGTGCATTTAAGATAACAAGATAATATAGTGATATCCCAACAATAAACAATGTTACAAGGAACGATCTCCAATCTTCACCTGCAACTAGCAACGCTATAAGAGGGGCTGAGCAAAGCGGTAACATAGCCAATCAATGGTTTGCTAGGACATGGTGGGTTAGAGTTTTGACATGGCAATTTGGGAGGCATGACAAGCAAGTGGTAGGTATCGTATCATAGGCATAGCAAAAGAGCGAGCATCTAGCAAGCAAAGATAGAAGTGATTTCGAGGGAATGGTCATCTTGCCTGCAAAGTTGTCAGAGTTGACTTGATCCTCATAAGCGAACTCAATGGGCTCCTCGTTCACTAACTCGTCTCCCGGCTCTACCCAAACAAGAACAACAAGCAAACGGAACACAATCAACCACGTGCAATGCTCAAACAACATGATGCAAACATGTTATGATATGCGGGATGCGATATGTGATGCATATGCAAGATTTGACAAAGAATGATTGAACCTGGCCTCAACTTGGAAATCCAAGAGTGCGCTGGAAAGGTGAGGTGATTTCGGTTGAAATCGATATAAAGATCACCGGAATCGGATGCACGCTTTGGAAATGGCAAGCAAAACAAATATCGCACCGGTCTGCGATAATCAGCAAGTGACCAACTAAATGCACCAAGATAAATATGCTACAGCACTCAAACATGACATAAAAATACATGGCAGGGATCCAATCATGATGCTTGACAAAAGATGAACACTGAGCTACGGATAGTTCATCCATTAACAGGTTCAAACAAGCATGGCAAAAGTGCAAATGATAACAGGTTTCAGACTTAGTGAAATTAACACAAATCTGGAATTCATCATCAGGAAGCACACTTTAGAGCATGAAAACTACAAGCTACAGGAACTTAACATGGCAAATCAAGGCATGGCATGAAGCTACTCAAAGCACTTAACAAAAGTCCCTTAGTGACCTTGAGCCAAAAGGTATAAGAAAATACAATTGCAAGCATGTGATCATGGAAAAAAACATAAACATATCTCAGACTTAGTGAAAAAACTGGAGCATGCAATTCAGTTAACGAGTAGGCATGTTTACGAGCCCGATGCACTCAATACAGAGCATTGCATGACAAACTAAGCATACAACCATGAAGAAGACATGGCATAGAATCTAGACATGGCAAGAACAACCACATAGCATGCACAGATCAATAGCAACATCCTCGACAAAATCGCTAAACATGTCAATAATCTGCCAGGATCATTTTATAGCAAAAGTAGAGCTTGATTGACTCAAGCTCGGGTGCTCCATAAATGCAACAAAATACATGGATGGATAGAGCACCACAATGTTAACAAATCATCCTTACTGATCATCCTCAAAAGAGGCACAGATCACTAGGAAACAACATGAACATATGGCATAACAACAAAATCAGGACAAGGACTTAGTGAAATTCCATGTCCCTGAAAACAGTGTTACCGATTATGCTACTTTGCAAGCTTGTGCTAGTCACCACAAATATCACAAAAATACATGGCAAGCACTCCTGTAAATATGGCATGGCATATAAAAAAACACATGTAGAGCTCAGGATCATAGCATGCACACATTAATCATGGAAAAAAATGACAAAATGCCATTTGCTGAAACAGATCTGACAAATTCATCACATAGCCCTCTTCCAACAGCATTTCGGGCATCAACATGAGCTCAAATGAAAATGATGCAATGAGATGAAATGATGTACTCGTCGAGACAAACATTTTGATATGCTACACGCGCAAATCGGAGCTACGGATGCGGAGTTATGGCATGCCAAAGTTTGCAAAAAATTAGGGTTCGGGGATGAAAAAGTCAACCGAAAGATTTTTCCAGATCTGGATCCACTGTAGCTGGTGGCGCGCGTGACGAGGATGGCCGGCCGGAGTCGGAGCCCGAGGTGGCCGGAGCTCGGAGGGGGGCGGAGGAGCTTGCCGGGGCGGCGGGGCGCGCCGGCGACGGAGGGGTGCGGTGGTGGCGCTCCGGTGGCGAGGCGCGGCCAGGCAAGGAGGCGGGGTCGGCGAGGGGCGGCACGCGGTGGCGACCGGAGCGACGCCGGCGGGCGGAGGTGCGGCGAGGTCGGAGCTCGCCGGCTCGGGCGAGGAAGGAGACAGGCGGCGGCGGGCGCAGGTTGGGCCACGGGGGCCCCGAGCGAGCTCGGCGGGCCGCGGGCGTGGGGTGGCGGCGCCTACCACGTGGCGGGCTACGAGTGGCGGCGCCGGTTTGTCCGGCGGCCGGAGGACGTGTCCGGCCGCGCGGAGAGGAGCGGGGCTAGGGTTAGGGGTGGAATGACCCGAAAATTTTGGGGGAGATGCTATTTTATAGGTAGGAGGAGCTAGGAGGCTCCAAATTGAGCACGGTTTGCGGCCACGCGATCGTGATCGAACTCCCTAGATGATGGAGGAGGTTTAGGTGGGTTTTTGTCCAAATTGGAAGGGTGTTGGGCTGCAACACAAACGAGGCTTTTCGGTCCCTCGATTAACCGTTGGAGTATCAAACGAAGTCCAAATGACACGAAACTTGACAGGCGGTCTATCGGTAGTAAACCAAGGCCGCATGGCAAGTCTCGGTCCAATCCAGAAATGTTTGACCCCCACACACGAAAAGAGGTAGAAAGGGACACCGGGTGACATAGGAGTGCCGGAATGCAAAACGGACAACGGGGAAAATGCTCGGATGCATGAGACGAACACGTATGCGGATGCAATGCACATGATGACATGATATGAGATGCATGACAAAGACAACACCATACAGAGACAAAAACCCGACACCGATGAAATAAAATAACTTAGCGCCAGAAACGGCAAGAGTTGGGATACATATAAGGTAAATTACATCCGGGGTGTTACAACACTCCACCACTACGAAAGGATCTCGTCCCGAGATCTAGGACTGGAAAAACGCCGGGTACTCAGAACGGAGGTGATCCTCGCGTTCCCAGGTGGCTTCATGGTCGGAATGGTGTGACCACTTGACTTTGAGGAATTTGATTGACTTATTGCGAGTCTTGCGCTCAGTTTCTTCAAGAATAGCAACTGGGTGCTCACGATAAGAAAGGTCTTCTTGGAGATCAATGTCTTTGAAATTGACGGTGCAGTCAGGGGTCTTGAAGCACTTGCGGAGCTGAGAGACATGGAACACGTCGTGCACATTTGCAAAGTTGGATGGAAGCTCGAGTTGATAGGCGAGATCGCCTCTCTTGCTGACAATCTTGAAAGGACCCACGTATCTAGGGGCAAGCTTTCCTTTGATACCGAAGCGACGAGTACCTTTCATTGGAGAAACGCGGAGGTAAACATGGTCTCAGATATCGAAAGCCAAAACATGATGCTTACTATCATAGTAGCTCTTCTGGCGCGATTGCGCTGCTTTGAGGTTATCACGAATGACTTTGCACATTTCCTCTGCCTCTGTGATCAAGTCATTTCCAAGAAGTTGA
The DNA here is from genome assembly GCF_003073215.2 of Triticum urartu. NCBI lineage: Eukaryota > Viridiplantae > Streptophyta > Magnoliopsida > Poales > Poaceae > Triticum > Triticum urartu. Next base: position 198,715,754 of record NC_053028.1, on the reverse strand, counting down.
CGTTCACCGGTCTCTGACCAGTTAAGAGGAGTACGACACTTCCTACCATAGAGAATTTCAAATGGGGCCTTGCCCGAACTCGCTTGGAAGCTGTTGTTGTAGGAAAACTTGGCATATGGAAGACAATCTTCCCACTTCGTACCAAAAGAGATAACGCAAACCCTGAGCATATCTTCGATAATATGATTGACACGCTCGACTTGGCCGCTAGTTTGAGGATGAAAAGCTGTGCTGAAATGGATGTTGGTGCCCATGGCCTTCTGAAAAGAATCCCAAAACTTCGAGGTGAAGATGCTGCCACGATCTGAAGAAATCAACTGCAAAATGTCGTGCAGAGAGACAATCCGAGAGGTATAAAGCTCCGCCAATTCAGCTGCAGTGATAGACTCTTTGATAGGCAAAAAGTGAGCCACTTTAGTGAGTTTGTCGATGACAACGAATATAGCATCATTGCCATGCTTGGAATTTGGAAAACCAGTCACGAAGTCCATCTCAATGTGGTCAAACTTCCATTCTAGAATGGAAAGAGGTTGGAGGAGACCAGCTGGTCGTTGGTGTTCTGCCTTCACTCTTCTGCAGACATCACATTCATTCACAAACTGAGCAATCTCACGCTTCATTTGAGTCCACCAATACGACTGCTTGAGGTCATTGTACATCTTTGTGCTCCCAGGGTGGATGGAGAGGAGTGAATTGTGAGCCTCGTTCATAATGACTTTACGAAGGTCACCTTTAGGCACAACAATGCGATCCTCGAGGAAGAGAGTATCCTTGTCATTAAGACGATGGCACTTGTACTTGGGTTGACTCTTGGCAATCCCAATCTTCACCTTCTTCACCATAGCATCAAGAAGTTGAGCCTCGCGAATTTGATCTTCCAAAGTAGGAGAGACTTGAAGGTTGGCGAGGAAACCTTGAGGAACAACTTGCAGATTGAGTTTGTGGAATGCTTCACAAAGCTCGGGTTGGTAAGGCTTGAGAATCAGACTGTTTCAGTAAGCCTTCCTGCTCAATGCGTCAGCAATTACATTGGCCTTGCCTGGAGTATATTCGATACTCAGATTATACTCTTGAATCATTTCGACCCAACGAGTCTGCCTGAGGTTGAGATTAGGCTAAGTGAAGATGTACTTGAGACTCTTGTGGTCAGTGAAGATGTCCACTTTTCTTCCCAATAAGAGATGTCTCCAAGTCAAAAGAGCATGCACAACTGCCGCCAACTCGAAGTCATGAGTGGGGTAGTTCTTCTCGTTGGGCTTCAACTGGCGAGAGGTATAAGCCACAACTTTCTTCTCTTGCATCAACACTGCCCCAAGACCTTGAAGATAGGCATCACAGAAGACCTCGAACGGTTTTGATTCATCAGGAGGAGTCAGAACTGGAGCAGTGACTAATTTCTCTTTCAGGGTGTTGAAAGCGATGTCACATTCAGGAGACCAAATGTACTTGACGTGCTTCCGGAGAAGGGTTGAAAGCGGCTTTGCGATCTTTGAAAAGTTCTCAACGAACCTTCGACAATAGCTTGCGAGACCAAGGAAGCTGCGGAGTTGCTTCATATTCTGAGGTGGTTCCCAATTCACAATTGCAGACACCTTCTCAGGATTCACCGCTATGCCCTTGGCAGAGATGATGTGCCCAAGATAGAGAACCTCATCGAGCCAAAACTCGCACTTTGAAAACTTGGCGTAGAACTGATGTTCTCTGAGCTTATCGAGCACCAAACGCAAGTGCTTGGCATGATCTTCCTTGTTCATGGAAAAGACCAAAATGTCATCAAGGTAGACCAAGACGAAGTCATTTGTGTAGGGGTTGAAGATGAAGTTCATCATGCGAGACAAAGTTGGAGGAGCGTTGACGAGGCCAAAAGACATGACAGTGTATTCATATGAACCATAGCTTGTTCTGAATGCTGTCTTGGGGATATCTTGCTCATGAATTCGAATCTGGTGATAGCCCATACGGAGATCAAGCTTGGAGAATACTTGAGCACCTTTGAGTTGTTCAAACAGCTCGTTGATGTTGGGAAGTGGGTACTTGTTCTTTATAGTCTTCTTGTTCAATGGACGGTAGTCGACACAAAGTTGGTCCATTCCATCCTTCTTCTTCACAAAAATAACTCCACAACCCCACAGAGAAGAACTAGGTCGGATGAGACCCATACGCTCTTGTTCATCGAGTTGTTTCTTCAGCTCCTTCAACTCTTTAGGTACCAGCTTGTAAGGACGTTTGCAAATAGGTTCCGTGCCAGGCTCAAGATCGATGACGAATTCAACTGGACGGTGCGGAGGCATTCCTGGAAGCTCTTCTGGAAAGACGTCTTGATATTCGCAAACGACTGGAATTTGAGAGATGGCATCCAGCTCACCCTTCTCATTGAGAGAAAACAGACATATGGTATCATCATTAGCGGCAAAGACAATTACATCCTCAAACGAATGAGTCAATTGAATCTGCATGGTAGCACAATCAAGATGAGCCTTGTGCTTAGAAAGCCAATCCATTCCGAGAATAAGATCAATATCCGAGTCACCAAGAACAGTAGGAGAAGACATAAACTTGTAGTCACCCAAAGTGATAGTAACATCCGGAACCATAGAGTTAGCATTCATGCGCCTACCGGTAGAGACAACTGCTATCGGTCTAGGCAAAACTTGCAAAGCCAACTCATGCTTAGATGCAAAAGGTCTTGAGATGAAACAATGTGATGCACCAGTGTCAAAAAGAACTTTTGCAGGAATATCGTTAACAGAAAGGTTACCCATGATGACATCTAACGAGTCCTCTGCCTGAGCTGCATTCATCAAGTTGACCTTGGAGTGCTTGGGGTTATGCTTGACCATAGCTGTACTTGTAGATCTCACAGGAGGAGGAGGAGGGAGACGCCTCTGATTGAAGCATTTGTTGGCATAGTGACCCTTCTGTTGGCACTTGTTGCACGTGACCTCTGAAAGCGGACGGTGATACGGAGCACTTGATCTTGGAGCTTGAGACGAAGTCTTGTTCTGAAAGCCAGGGTTGGGTGGGTGGGAAGATCCACTGCCACCTTTGCTCTTCTACTGATAAGGCTGATGGAACGGAGGAGGAGGAAGCCAATGCTTTTGCTGCTTAGCCACTTGAGTTGAGGAAGAAGGAGTTGCATCTCTGACTCGCTTCTTGGAAGCATCGCACTTGAGTTGAGCAGTCTCTTGCTTCATTGCCATGTTGTAAAACTCATCGTACCTCTTGGGCTCAAAGAGGACAAGAGCTAGCTGGATTTCTTCTCTGAGACCACCCCTGAACTGATATATCATGCTCTTCTCGTCAGGGACGTCCTTCTTAGCAAAACGGGCGAGCTTCTGAAACATTTTGTTGTACTGGTAAACAAACATAGTGCCTTGCTTCAGGTTGCGGAATTCCTCACGCTTGCTTTCAACCACACTCTGAGGAACATGATGAGCTTTGAAGTCTTGACAGAATTCATCCTAGGTAATCACACGGCCTCCTCTGGAATCTTTGTACTACTGAAACCATTCTCCAGCTTTGTCTTTGAGTTGGAAGGAAGCGAACTTGACAAAATCCTCAGGCCTGACGTTACTGCACTCGAAATGCTTGCATATGTCCACGAGCCAATCATCAGCGTCTGTTTCCTCAACACAATTTCTGAAGGTCTTTGGCTGGCTAGCAAGGAACTGGTTGAGTGTAGCAAACTGATTCTGATTGTTGCCATGGCCCTGGTTCCCTTGGTTGCGCTCTTGAGGAAGTTGCATGATCTGCTCCATGTTTGCATTGGTAGCGGCCATCACAGCTTGCCATGCCTCCGGAGGTGGAGGTGGTGGTGGCGGATCAGGATTCGGAGTCGTGCACGTTGGAGGAGCCATCCCGAAGAGGTTGACATCCGTTAGCACATTGACAGACAAATATTGAGGCTGAATCAAATGGGTTGAAATTGCAACATATAGTCTTCACATCCGAACCAAATGAACGAATGCATTCCAATCAAAATGGTCACATATCCATAAATTGAGAAGCCACTTAGAATTGAGGTAGAAGAATAAAACCAACAAGGTACGGACAAGAACGAATACTTGGTGAGGATTACCCAATCCCAAACCAAATATCCGCGGAAGAAGAACTAGAGCTACAAGAATTCCCACCTATGAAACTCCCAAACATTTCCGGTTATGCAATCAGGTGTTGGGGATACAGGGGAAGCATAATATCTCACCCAAATCTAGCAAATCCTACTTCCAGCTGTATCCATCCTTCAACACATAACCGAGAAACCTTCAGAAATCATTTACCTCAACCTTCGGAAAGCATCCGTTATACGAGTTATGGCAATACTCCCGAACTCCCGCCCCAGTACTGGGTGGCGTCGAGGTTATCTCACCAACAACTGCATAAAAGAGATTTTCGATGTCAGCGAAACTTAGGTATTCCAGAATCTCAACGATAAAATTGTGACGACAACACCTCGGAGCTCAACTCCCCGGGACACTGCCACAACCCCTAAATGACAGGAGGCACCAAGAACAATGTTCTCGTCACAAATTGATCGAAACGATTCCAAGATACCCGCGTGATCCTAAAAAAGAATTTAGTGAAATTTGAGAAGAGAAGAGTCAAAACTCTACGTCAGGATGCCTTACCAGAGCGATGAAGGGACTGGGAAGTAAAAAGAATTCCTAAATCTCCGATATATAATTCCTAAATGACCGAAAACCTTTTTCTAGACTCAACAATGCTAACGATTCGATCAAGTAGGGGGCTCCTAAGGTCGGGGAAGGCTCTGATTACCAACTTGTAATGCCCTCGATGTGGCTATATCTCCTACGTGTCGAAGCACGACTTAGAGGCATAACCGCATTGAAAGCAATGTCGCAAGTAAGGTAATCTTCACGACCCATGTAAATAGATAAAAGGGGAAAAGGTACATAGTTGGCTTACACTCACCACGTCACACAAATACATGAATAACATTACAATCATCCAATACACTCATGGTCCGACTATGGTACCAAAATAAAGATCAACCCCCACATGCGACAAAGTCCCCGATCGCCCCAACTGGGCACCACTACTGATCATCTGGGAAAGACACATAGTAACGGCGAGAGTCTTCATCGAACTCCCACTTGAGCTCGGTCATGTCATCTGGAATGGTATCATCGGTCCCTGCATCTGGTTTGGAAGTAAACTGTGAGTCACGGGGACTCAGCAATCTCACACCCTCGCGATCAAGACTATTTAAGCTTATAGGTAAGGCAAGGTATGATGTGGAGCTGCAGCAAGCGACTAGCATATATGGTGGCTAACCTATTCGCAAAAGAGAGCGAGAAGAGAAGGCAAAGCACGGACGAAGAACTATGATCAAGAAGTGATCCTAGTACAACCTACGTCAAGCATTACTCCAACACCGTGTTCACTTCCCGGACTCCGCTGAGAAGAGACCATCACGGTTACACATGCGGTTGATTCATTTTAATTAAATTAAGTTTCATGTTATCTACAACCGGACATTAACAATTCCCATCTACCCATAACCGCGGGCACGGCTTTCGAAAGTTCAAATCCCTGCATGGGAGTCCCAACTTAGCCCATCACAAGCTCTCACGGTCAATGAAGGATATTCCTCCTCCCGAGACATTCCGATCAGACTCGGCATCCCGGTTACAAGAAATCCTCGACAATGGTAAAACTAAACCAGCAACACCACCCGACTGTGCCGACAAATCCCGATAGGAGCTGCACATATCTCGTTCTCAGGGCACACCGGATTGTCCAAGGTTCCGGTAGGCCAGCCCAGAGTTGCCCCTGGTGGCCACCGGCAGCTGATAGGTTGGACCAACACTCAGAGGAGCACTGGCCCGAGGGTTTAAATAAAGATGACCCTTGAGTCCGCGGAACCCAAGGGAAAAAGAGGCTAGGTGGCGAATGGTAAAACCAAAGTTGGGCATTGCTGGAAGAGTTTTATTCAAGGCGAACTGTCAAGGGGTTCCCATTATAACCCAACCGCGTAAGGAACGCAAAATCCGGGAACATAACACCGATATGACGGAAGCTAGGGCGGCAAGAGTGGAATAAAACACTAGACAAAAGGCCGAGCCTTCCACCCTTTACCAAGTATATAGGTGCATTTAAGATAACAAGATAATATAGTGATATGCCAACAATAAACAATGTTCCAACAAGGAACGATCTCCAATCTTCACCTGCAACTAGCAACGCTATTAGAGGGGCTGAGCGCGGTAACATAGCCAATCAACGGTTTGCTAGGACATGGTGGGTTAGAGGTTTGACATGGCAATTTGGGAGGCATGATAAGCAAGTGGTAGGTATCGTAGCATAGGCATAGCAAAAGAGCGAGCATCTAGCAAGCAAAGATAGAAGTGATTTCGAGGGTATGGTCATCTTGCCTGCAAAGTTGTCAGAGTTGACTTGATCCTCGTAAGCGAACTCAATGGGATCCTCGTTCATGAACTCGTCTGCCGGCTCTACCCAAACAAGAACAACAAGCAAACGGAACACAATCAACCACGTGCAATGCTCAAACAACATGATGCAAACATGTTATGATATGCGGGATGCGATATGTGATGCATATGCAAGATTTGACAAAGAATGATTGAACCTGGCCTCAACTTGGAAATCCAAGAGTGCGCTGGAAAGGTGAGGTGATTTCGGTTGAAATTGATATAAAGATCACCGGAATCGGATGCACGGTTTGGAAATGGCAAGCAAAACAAATATGACACCAGTCTGCGATAATCAGCATGTGACCAACTAAATGCACCAAGATAAATATGCTACAGCAGTCAAACATGACAACAAAATACATGGCAGGGATCCACTCATGATGCTTGACAAAAGATGAACACTGAGCTATGGATGGTTCATCCATTAACAGGTTCAAACAAGCATGGCAAAAGTGCAAATGATAACAGGTTTCAGACTTAGTGAAATTAACACAAGTCTGGAATTTATCATCAGGAAGCACACTTTAGAGCATGAAAACTACAAGCTACAGGAACTTAACATGTCAAAGCAAGGCATGGCATGAAGCTACTCAAAGCACTTAACAAAAGTCCCTTAGTTACCTTGAGCCAAAAAGGATCAGAAAATACAATTGCAAGCATGTGAACATGGCAAAAATATAAACAGATCTCAGACTTAGTGAAAAAACTGGAGCATGCAATTCAGTTAACGAGTAGGCATGTTTACGAGCTCGATGCACTCACTACAGAGCATTGCATGACAGACTAAGCATACACCCATAAAGAAGACATGGCATAGAAGCTATACATGTCAAGAACAACAACATAGCATGCACGGATCAATAGCAACATCCTCCGCAAAATCGCTAAACATGTCAACAATCTGCCAGGATCATTTTATAGAAAAAGTAGAGCTCGATTGACTCAAGCTAGGGTGCTCCATAAATGAAAAGAAATACATGGATGGATAGAGCACCACAATGTTAACAAATCATACGTACTGATCATCCTCAAAAGAGGCACGGATCACTAGGAAACAACATGAACATATGGCATAACAACAAAATCAGGACAAGGACTTAGTGAAATTCTAAGTCCCTGAAAACAGCGTTACCGATTACGCTACTTTGCAAGCTTGTGCTAGTCACCACAAATATCAAAAAAATACATGGCAAGCACCCCTGTAAAGATGGCATGGCATATAACAAAACACATGTAGAGCTCAGGATCATAGCATGCACACATTAATCATGGCAAAAATGACAAAATGCCATTTGCTGAAATAGATCTGACAAATTCATCACATAGCCCTCTTCCAACAGCATTTCGGGCATCAAGATGAGCTCAAATGAAATGAAGCAATGAGATGAGATGATGTACTCGTCGAGGCAAACATTTTGATATGCTACACGCGCAAATCGGAGCTACGGATGCAGAGTTATGGCATTCCAAAGTTTGCAAAAAATTAGGGTTCGGGGATGAAAAAGTCAACCGAAAGATTTTTCCAGATCTGGATCCACTGTAGCTGGCGGCGCGCGCAACGAGGATGGCCTGCCGGAGTCGGAGCCCGAGGTGGCCGGAGCTCGGAGGGGGGCCGGAGGAGCTTGCCGGGGCGGCGGGGCGCGCCGGCGACGGAGAGGTGCGGCGGTGGCGCTCCGGTGGCGAGGCGCGGCGGGGTCGGTGAGGGGCGGCGCGCGGTGGCGACCGGAGCGATGCTGGCGGGCGGAGGGCGGCGAGGTCGGAGCTCGCCGGCTCGGGCGAGGAAGGAGACAGGCGGTGGCGGGCGCAGGTTGGGCCGCTTGGGCCCCGAGCGGGCTCGGCGGGCCGCGGGTGCGGGGTGGTGGCGCCTGCCACGTGGCGGGCTACGAGTGGCGGCGCCGGTCTATCTGGCGGCCGGCGGACGTGTCCGGCCGCGCGGAGAGGAGCGGGTCTAGGGTTAGGGGTGGAATGACCCGAAAATTTCGGGGGAGATGCTATTTTATAGGTAGGAGGAGCTAGGAGGCTCCAATTTGAGCACGGTTTGTGGCCACACGATCGTGATCGACCGCTCTAGATGATGGAGGAGGTTTAGTTGGGTTTTGGGCCAAATTGGAAGGGTGTTGGGCTGCAACACAAACGAGGCCTTTTCGGTCCCTCGGTTAACCGTTGGAGTATCAAACGAAGTCCAAATGACACGAAACTTGATAGGCGGTCTACCGGTAGTAAACCAAGGCCGCATGGAAAGTCTCGGTCCAATCCGGAAATGTTTAACCCCCACACACGAAAAGAGGTAGAAAGGGACACCGGGTGACATAGGAGCACCGGAATGCAAAACGGACAACGGGGAAAATGCTCGGATGCATGAGACGAACACGTATGCAAATGCAATGCACATGATGACATGATATGAGATGCATGACAAAGACAACACCACACAGAGACAAAAACCCGACACCGATGAAATAAAATAACTTAGCGCCGGAAACGGCAAGAGTTGGGATACATATAAGGTAAATTACATCCGGGGTGTTACATGCTTGTCGAGTCCTTAGGGTTCAACCTCATGTCTGTCTCAATGCTTTGTGATCTTGATATGGTTGTTGTCTTTGTCAAGTAGCATTGTGTTGTGACCATGGAAGCTGACAATTCCAAAGTCTTCGAAGGCTTTATGAGAGGAGATTTGTATATTGTTGATTTCTCTACATGACCACAACCTGCTACATGTCTACTTGCAAAAGCTTCAGAAGGCTGGTTATGGCATCGACGACTTGGTCCTGCTGGGATGAGGAACTTGCACACGCTCGCGAAGAAGAAGCATGTCATTGGCATCGAGAGTGTCAAATTCCTCAAGGACCATTTGTGTGGAGCTTGTGAAGCCGGAAAGATGACCAAGGCCAAGCATCCCTCAAAGACCATCATGACTACCACTCGTCCATTTGAATTGCTTCACATGGATCTCTTTGGCCCTACTCACTATGCCACATTTACTAATGCTGCATCTTTATATGGGTTTGTCATTGTTGATGATTATTCTCAATATACATGGGTGCATATCATCACTTACAAAACTGAAGTGCAGGATGTCTTCAAACGATTTTCCTCGAGGGTGTCGGTGTACTAGAGTAGGGGTACCCTAGTATCCCGAACTTGTGCACGGGCAGTCGCAGCATCCCGCGGCAAGGCTTGCCGGGTGACCGCCAAGGTCCTCCGTGGTTCCTTTGGAGCCATTCAAGAACAAAGTATCCAAGCCAAGGAGACAAGACCCCGGCAAGAGGAGCTTGCCGGGAAGACCAACCAAGGCACCTCAAGACCCCGGCAAGAGGAGCTTGCCGGGAAGGCCAACCAAGGCACCTCAAGGAACTTGCCGCGACGTGCCACGCGTCCCGGCAAGGCCCGGTGAGCGACAAGCTCCCGGATGCGACAAGACAACAACCGCGGCAAGGCGCTTGCCGCGGCAAGCCACCACTCTGTGCCCGCGCTCCAGCACATCCACCAACGTGTCGCTTTGGGACCCTTCCGGGCGTACGTGGTGGGAGGCTGTGCAGCCAGGGGTGCGTGGTGGCAAGCAGCGCTGACAAGATTGCCATCGTGGCAAGCGGTGGCGTCCCTGGCGGTCCCTTTTGCACTGTTTAGGCGACACGGACGGGCATTTAATGCCCTTGTCCCCTGCCGTCAGGGTTAGGTGTGATACACTGTAGCAGGTAGCTGTACCTACCGCAGCACCTTTCCATTTTTACCCTTGCCTACGTTGCCACCTGTCGGTGACCCCTTGAGCATATAAAAGGAGGCCCATGCGCAACGTAGAGGGGTGAGCTGGTTCAGAAGAGAAAGAGAACACTCACGCTCGGTCTCGTTAGCTGCTGGTGTGTACTGTAGCACTCCGCGCTCCCGAGCAAGAACTCAATACAAACCACAAAGCAGGAGTAGGGTTTTACGCATCCGTGCGGCCCGAACCTGGGTAAATCACTCGTGTGTTTCGCCTCGATCTGCTCTTCGCGCGACCTTCGCCCCCGCCGAACCGAAAGGGACTCGGCCCGCCGGTCCCATAGGTGCTCGTGGATTCAGTACCCCGGCATCTTTGGCGCGCCAGGTAGGGGGCGTCGAGGTGTGTGAACCAGATCCGGCGTTCACGCGAGCTACATCTTCATCATCTTCATCGACATGCCGCCGAAGAAGAAGGCTTCGGAGGCGGCTGCTCCGTCCGCGCCGAACCCACCGCCGCCGGAGCAAACGGCTGATGGGGCGGACGCCAGCGGAAGAACGGGCATCGATGAGGGAGCTCACGGTGCTGCCAGGTCCAAGGACAAGGCTGTGCTGCCCATTGGCGGCGTAGCTGGCTCCCGCAACGACCGGGCGCACTCCAAGACCTCGGCGTCCGTACATGCACCGCGCCCATCTCAGGAGGCGCGGGACCGGCAGCGTCATGGTACTCAGAGTACCATGCGTTTGCTGGACCAAGATCGAGCTGGTGGATCTCGGAGTGCTCAAGACCAGCATGCACGCCAACATGCTGGCACGAGCGAGGCACGGTCGCCTGGACGGGACACTGCTCCTTCTAACATAGTTAGAAGTCCGAGCATATCCCGCTCCTCGCACCGTTCGCCACCACCACCCGCCACGGCAGCAGAAGCTTTGGCGCGAGCTCAACTGCTCCTAGACTACCCTCCAACGGCAGACAAGATCGACGACTGGAGGGCCACCATTCAGAGTCTCATCGGCTTCGCCAATGGCGACGCTCAACGGCAGCCGAGCACGTCGCAGCCGCGGCAAGTCAGCCAGGCACAAGCCGGTGGCGACAAGACCGGTGGGGGTGCAACCACTGTGCACTCTCCGCCCCGAAGGCCAAGATCGCCGACTCGCCGGATCCACCTCGACAGCGACTCCACCGCGTCATCAGATCCACGAGCTCGTCGCGATCAGCGCCAAGTTCTTCACGAACGATAGCAAGAAGACGCTCGTACTCGCATCGAGCGCCGGAGAGAAGCGCGACATCAATCAGACGTACGCGGTAGGTTGCCCTGCGTTTACTCGTGAGCTGTGGCAAGTCCAGTGGCCCAGCATGAAGAATTTCAAGCCAGACGTACCAGAGAAGTACGACGGCAAGTCGCATCCGTCGGAGTTCCTCAGCATCTACACCATCGCGGTGCAGGCTGCCGGGGGACGGGACGACAAGATCCTTGCCAACTACTTCCCGCTGGTGCTCAGGCCCAACGTCAGGTCCTGGCTCATGCACTTGCCGGACAACTCCATATCCTCCTGGGCAGACCTATGCCATCAGTTTGTTGGCGCCTTTACAGGCGGCCACAAACCTCATGGCCAAGAGAGTGACCTTCATCTGCTCGCCCAGAAGGAAGGAGAGCCTCTGCGCAAGTACATTCCGAGATTCAGTCGTGTACAGCACAACATCCTAGATGTCCACCCTGCCGCGGTCATCAGCGCGTTCCATCAGAACGTGCATAACCGCAGGATGCGGGAGGAGATGGCGATGTGCAAGATTAGAGACGTCAGTGAGCTGTATGCCCTGGCCGACAAGTGTGCACGTGCTGAGGAAGGGAGGAAACTCCCCGGAGAGAATACAGGAGCAGAAGGATCTGACAGCGAAGATGCTGCCCCGGCAAAGAAAAACCGGCGGCGGAACAACAGGAAGAAGAAAGGCAAAGATGTGCTAGTCGTTGAGCAGTCCGGCAACGAAGGTGGCGCCAATAAAGCCAACGTTGGTAGATCCCGCAAGGAGATTGCCGCATGCACCAACTGCCAGGCTCTGGCGGTTGCCGAGAAGCAGGACGGCACCGACAAGCAGTACTGCCAGATTCACCGCACCAAGGGCCATGACCTCCAGAGCTGCAAGAAGGTCGAGCAGCTTGTCCAGCAGCAAAAGGCTGAATACGAGCGACGCGAAAAGGAGAGGGCCCAAGGAGGCACTGGAGAATCCGGCAAGAAGCGCGCCGGCCGGGGAGGACGCCGCGGCAAGGCCAAGCAGCGGCAAGGAGACAGACCTCCCCGCGGCCGCGACAAGGATGAAGATGACGACGACGACGAAGACATGGATGATGTCGAGACCAGTGAGCAGGAGTTCCAGAAAGCCACAGAGGTCTTGTGCGTTGACGGCGGTGCTTCTCTGCATACTTCGCACCGCCAACTCAAGCAGTGGGTGCGGGAAGTCAATGCGGCGGAACCACCTGTCGAGTCACGCAAGCTTCTGAAATGGTCCAGCACGCCTATCATCTTTGATATTGAGGACCACCCTGATCGCACAACTGCGGTCGGGTGCTTGCCGATGTTGGTTTCACCAACTATCCGCAACCTCAAGGTCACTAAGATGCTAGTTGACGGCGGGGCCGGCTTGAACCTGATCTCCTCCGCTGTACTCCAGAAACTCCAGATCCCTGACAGCGAGCTTGAAGAGACCGGCACATTCCAAGGAATCAACCCGGAAAGGAGCAAGCCGAAGGGGAAGGTCACGTTGCCAGTAACATTTGGCAGCGAGATGAACTTCAGGACTGAGAGGGTCACTTTTGACGTCGCCGATTTTCCATTGCCTTATAATGGGATACTCGGCCTCCAGCACTCGCCAAGTTCATGGCAGCCTCTCACTACGCATACAACATACTGAAGATGCCAGGCCCGATGAGCGTCATCTCTGTCCCTGGCGACAAGAAGGATGCTCTTATCTGCGCCGACAAGATCTATCGGGAAGCGGCAGCCGCAATAGACCGCAAGTCACTTGCCGTTGAAGCTCCCGGGGGGAAGAAGACCAAGTCCGGCAAGAGTTCTGATGCTGCCCACTCCGGCAAGCGCACCTCTTCGGAGTGCTGCGCTGCCGTCAAGGACGCACCATCGAGCTCCATTGGCAAGTGTAAGAAGACAATGGTAGCTCCGCCAGAAACCAAGAAGGTGTCCGCCAAGGAGGACGGCACTGGTGGTACCTTCACCATCAGTGCCACTCTCGACCCTAAATAGGAAAACGCGCTCATTGCTTTCCTGCGGGCGAACGTCGACGTGTTTGCGTGGCAACCGTCTGACATCCCCGGTGTTCCCAGGAAAGCAATTGAGCACCATCTTGCCGTTTGTCCTCATGCGCGGCCAGTCAAGCAGAAGGTCAGGAAGCAAGCAGTGGAGCGCCAAGAATTCATAGCAGAAGAAATCAAGAAGTTGGAAGCAGCAGGCCTTGTCAGAGGAGTGCTCCATCCTACGTGGTTGGCCAATCCTGTAGTCGTGCGCAAGGCGAACGGGAAATGGAGACTTTGTATTGACTTTACCAATGTTAATAAAGCTTGTCCCAAAGACCCATTTCCTTTGCCGCGCATTGACCAGATTGTTGACTCCACTGCCGGATGTGATTTGCTTTCATTTCTTGACGCATACTCAGGATACCATCAGATCTTCATGGCAGAAGAAGATGAGGAGAAAACCGCATTCATCACTCCATGTGGCACGTACTGTTTCATACGGATGCCTTTCGGTTTGAAAAATGCTGGTTCAACATTTGCAAGAGTAGTCCATGTCGCTCTTGAGCCACAAATACACAGAAATGTGGAAGCCTACATGGATGACACAGTGGTCAAGAGCAAGGACAAGGCAACTCTGATTCAAGATTTAGACGAGACCTTTGCGAATCTGCGCAAGATCAGCCTCAAGCTCAACCCCGAGAAGTGTGTGTTTGGAGTCCCCTCCGGCAAGCTTCTCGGATTCTTCGTGTCTCAGCGGGGAATCGAAGCCAATCCCGACAAGATCAAGGCCATTGAGCAGATTGAAGCACCAAAGCGCGTCAAGGATGTACAAAGACTTGCCGGTTGCGTGGCTGCTCTCAGCAGGTTTATCTCTAGGTCTGCTGAGCGCGCCCTGCCGTTTTTCAAAATATTGAAAAAGGCAGGTCCAATGAAATGGACTCCGGAAGTGGAGGCTGCGCTGCAAGACTTGAAGAGATACCTGTCCTCCACTCCAATACTTGTCGCACCTAAGCCACAAGAGAAGTTGCTGCTGTATATAGCGGCAACCAATCAAGTGGTTATTGCTGCGTTAGTAGCGGAGAGGGAGGCAGATGACGAGCCAGCAACCACGGCAGGCGCATCCAGCGACAAGCAGGAGGCTTCCCTGGCAAGCTCTGGTCCCGACAAAGATGGATCTGCGTAGACGCGCGAGGAGGTACAGAAGAGAATGGTGCAGCGCCCAGTTTACTTTGTCAGTTCCCGTCTGCAGGGGGCTAGGTCAAGGTACTCTGGCGTGCAGAAATTGCTTTTCGGCCTTCTCATGGCCTCGAGAAAGCTGCGCCATTACTTGCAAGCACATGAGACCACAGTTGTCACTCGCTTTCTGCTGAAGAGGATACTACAGAATCCAGAAGCGACAGGCAGGATTGTTGAGTGGGCATTGGAACTGTCAAGCTTTGGCCTCAAGTTTGAGAGTACTTCAACTATTCAAAGCAGAGCATTGGCAGAATTCATAGCAGAATGGACGCCAACACCAGATGAAGAAATTCCTGAAACGAGCATCCCCGTCAAGGAAACAAGCAAAGAATGGCTGATGTACTTTGATGGTGCCTTTTCGCTGCAAGGCGCCGGCGCTGGCGTGCTGCTTGTCGCACCCACCGGAGAGCACCTCAAGTACGTAGTCCAGATGCACTTTCCCAAGGAGCAAGCAACAAACAATACTGCAGAGTATGAAGGCTTGCTTGCCGGTCTTAGGATCGCGGCAGACCTTGGGATCAAGAAGCTCAGTATCAGGGGTGACTCGCAGCTTGTCGTCCGCCAAGTGAACAAGAGCTATCAGAGTCCGTTGATGGAAGCATACGTCGACGAAGTGAGAAAGCTAGAAGAGCACTTTGACGGCCTACAGATGGAGCATGTTCCAAGAGCTCAGAACGCCATTGCCGATGGCCTATCAAAGTGCGCCGCACTAAAGTTACCTGTGGAACCAGGGATCTTTGTGCTCAAGCTGACTCAACCGTCTGTAGCGCCATCAACTAGACAGAGCAAGAAGAGGAAGTTGATTTCTGGTGACTATTTGCCGGCGGAGCTTCCCGAAGCCGCCACCAAGAAGGTCCCCAAGATCAACGCTAAGAGTGCTGAGGAGCAGTCTGCTCCGGCAAGCCCCAGGGTTTGTTCCGTTGAAGCAGAAGCACCCGACAAGTTTTGCTCCGGCAAACTTGCCGGGGAACGTCAAGCTCCGGCAGAGCCGCAGCTCCTCGCCGTAGAAGCGGACGTTCCCGCAGCAACAGATTTGCCTTGCGCTGAGGAGCAGTCTGCTCCGGCAAGCCCCAGGGTTTGTTCCGTTGAAGCAGAAGCTCCCGACAAGTTTTGCTCCGGCAAGCTTGCCGGGGAACGTCAAGCTCCGGCAGAGCCGCAAGTTCTCGTCGTAGAAGCGGTTGTTCCCACAGCAGCAGATTTGCCTTTAGTCCTCGTTGTCGAACCACAAGCTCCAGCATGGGCACAGCAGATTGTCCGTTTCCTTCAGACAGGAGAACTTCCCGAAGAGCAAGAAGAAGCGGAAAGAGTAGCCCGGCAGTCAAGTATGTACCAGTTTGTCGACAAGACACTGTACAGAAGAAGACTCAACGGTGTGAAATTGAAGTGTATTCACCGGGAAGACGGACAAAAGCTGTTGGCAGAGATACATGGAGGCATATGTGGTCACCACATTGGCGCAAGAGCACTTGTCGGCAAAGCATTCTGGCAAGGTTTCTTCTGGCCGACAGCCCTCCAGGATGCAACTGCACAAGTAACCAAGTGTGAAGCGTGCCAGTTCCATTCCAAGCAGATACACCAACCAGCTCAAGCTCTCCAGACGATCCCTTTATCCTGGCCATTTTCGGTCTGGGGGCTCGACATCCTCGGCCCCTTTCCCTGAGCAGTCGGGGGCTTTGAGTACATGTATGTAGCAATCGACAAGTTCACAAAGTGGCCGGAAGTGGAACCAGTGAGGAAGGTGACAGCACAGTCAGCAGTCAAGTTCTTCAGGTCGATTGTTTGCCGTTTCGGGATCCCTAACAGGATAATCACCGACAACGGTACGCAATTCACGAGCCGCACCTTCATGCAGTACGTCCAAGATCTTGGCGCCAAGGTCTGCTTCGCTTCTGTTGCTCACCCGAGAAGCAACGGTCAAGCGGAGAGGGCAAATGCTAAAGTGCTGCGTGGGCTCAAGACCAGGACTTTCGACAGGCTGCACAAGTGCAGAAGAAACTGGATCGAGCAGCTGCCGGTGGTTCTTTGGTCGATCAGGACGACGCCAAATCGAGCCACTGGCCAGACACCTTTCGCTCTAGTCTATGGAGCGGAGGCAGTTATCCCCACGGAACTCGTATACGGGTCACCTCGAGTGCTCGCTTATGATGAGCTTGAGCAAGAGCAGCTGCGAAAAGATGACGCGCTGCTCCTTGAGGAAGACCGCCTTCAGGCTGCTGTATGAGCTGCTCGCTACCAGCAAGCTTTGCGCCGCTACCATAGCCGCAAAGTTAACGCCAGAAGTCTCGAGGAAGGCGACCTTGTTCTTCGGCGCGTTCAGTCCGCCAAGAATTCAAACAAGTTGACGCCGAAGTGGGAAGGCCCTTACCGGGTGAAACGAGTCACTAGGCCCGGCGCTGTCCACCTTGAGACCGAAGATTGCATTCCGGTGAGCAATTCCTGGAATATCGAGCATCTTCGTAAGTTTTACCCGTAAGGCGCGGTTGCCGGAACCTGTTCCGGCAACCACCTTTTGTACAAGTCTTGCCGCTGTTGCATGTAATCCTTTGTACAAAACTGGGCGCAGACCCCGTGCATAAGTAAAGCTCATGTGCTACGCACATCTTGTCAAATTCACGCTTTCTATTTTTTACATATGTGATCTGACACTTTGTGCAGCACCTACTCCCAGGTAAGCGATAACGAGCCATAAGGCTCCATATCTTTATTTTATCTTCTTTCTTTTTTCTCAAGGAAAGGAAGGTTCCCTCGCCCACAAATTTGCCGGGGGGGGAAAGGAGAAGATAATGGTATGGACCAGGCGTCGTTCAAGGAAGTTTCGCCTTACCGGGAAGCAAACAACAGAAAAGCTAAGTTGCCAAAGTTTGAGCAATCAGATTTTTTAAATTTTCAAGTTATCTCCCTTGAACGACCGCACTTTGTATGGAAAACCTGTGCGCGGAGGAACCAACTCGTAGCTAGTTGCGCCCTTACTTTGTTTCGAGTCCGCTCAACAACTTAAGTGAGCTGCAACTGGTTGCGACAAGGTTTCTTGTCGGTAGCAGCACCGCCAGCAGGCTGCTGACGTTCCGCACTCAGCGCTCACGGCTAAGGTGCCTGCACCGGCAAGTTCCCTAAAAGCGTAGGGCAAAAACATACAAAGGGAGGAATCAAGTAAAGGGAATAACATTGCAATCATTTCCCGGAATAGAGTTATATTACAAAGTAGCTTGTCGCGGCTCTAACAGATTGTTTTCATGACATGAGAAACAACGACAAGAAAAGAAGAAACAGGCGGCTTAGTCTACGCGGTCGCCCTCGATCCTCTTGATCCCGCTCACCTTGTCCACAATGGGTGCGACAAGGGTCTTGAGCGCCTCCAGATCAGCATCCGGCGGCAAGGTCTTGAGGACGTTGGTGAGGTTGAGGCCCGGATTGCGGAAGGCCACCTTCACCAACACTTTCTGAAGAGCTCCCGCGCAGATCTTGCGCGACTCGTCGGCTAGTTGCTTTGGGATCCTCTCCCGGAGTCGCTGGAGGGCCGTCGCCACGCCCTTGAAGAACAAGACGAGCTTGGCGCTGGGTTGGAGGTTCTCGTCGGAGGGATACCCGAGATCCCCCATCCCCAGCTGCGCCAGCTCCTTGTCAATATCTGCGGCAGCACTCACGAGGCTCTCCGTCCAGTGCTCCACATTCTCCCTGAAGGCATTCTGGGTGGCGGCAACACTCTCCAGCAGCGCCTTGTCGGCCTTGATCTCTTCTTTCAAGGCCGCCTCCTGCTTCTTGGCGCCATCCAGAGTCTTGGTCAAAGTGGTCAGCTTCAACTCAAGATTCGCGTTGGAGTCCTTGGCAGCGCTGAGCTCTCTGCCCTCCTCGGTGAGATCGGCCTCTAGCTGCGCCACCTTCGTCTCCAGCTCCTTCTTGGCGGCCTCGGCGGCGGCGGCAGCATCCTCTGCTTGCTTGAGGGCTCCGCCGAGTTTTTCCTCGCGCGCGGCAAGCTCCTCCTCGTGGGCGTCAAGATTGACCTTCCGCTGCGCCAGCTCGCCCTCCTCCGCGGATAGCTTCACAGCGGCAAGCCGCTGTTGCTCTTCGACTTCAGCCTTCTCGAGGAGGAAGGCCTTCTGCGCTTCGTCGAGTTGCTCCTGCTCCTCTACCAAGGACCGACGAGCTTCCTGATGGAAGCCCCGGAGCTCCTCCGCGCGCTTCTCGATGTCTGCTCCTGCCTTCGCAACAAGCGCCTCGCGGGACTCCAGCTTGGCTTGCCGCGCGCGGTAGAGTGACACCAGCTTCCGCAGCAGCCGCTCCTCCTCAGGCTCGTTGCTGCTGCTGCTTGGCGCGTCAACCACCGTCAACCCAGCGGAGGCGAGCACTTCCCCGTCGAAGATCTCTCCCTCGACCGGCGCCCTGGAGCTTGACGCCCAGGGGAGGTTGATGAAGACGTCGTCGCCGGCCTTCAAATAGACGCCTGGCTAGGGCTCCTCGGAGCTTGGCGCTGCGGCATCGGCGGACGGGTCGGCGGTCGGCGTAGCACCTGGCGCTCCTGCGGCCTCAGGGCCGTCAGTACGATCGCCAGACCCCTCACCAGTTGCTGCGGCGGCAGCCTTGGCGGCCTCGGCGCCGGCGGGATCGTCAGCGCCGGCTGCTCCTTCGGCAGCAACCTCGGTCTCCATCTGCTCCGTAGAGGATGGGCCTGACGGCCGTAAAGGGGAGAAGAGTCAAGCAAAATCCAACAAAAACCCAAGAACAAGAACCCAAGGGAAGCCTTGAAGCGAAGGGATTACCTGTGCCGGGTTCTGCAGTCGTGGTCTCCGCCGTCGGGGGGGCCGCTGGTGCCGTCCCTTGCCGGAGAACCCTCCCTTGCCGGAGACCTCTCCCTTACCGGAAACCCCTCCCTTGCCGGAGAGCTCTCCCTTGTCGGGGGATTCTCCCTTGGCTCTTGGTGGGGCTTCTCTGCTCCTGCACAAACCAACAATCAAATATCAGCAAAGAAAGAGTACCCATGCGCACCTCACAGCGGAAAGCAAACCATATACTTACGCTAGGGGCTGCTCTGGAGGAAAGTTGCCGGGTCCGGCAAGGTTGTCTCGGGCACTCCCCCTGCTGTCGCAGTGGGTTCGTCCTCGATGACGATCACCGGGACCTTGGCTCTCTTTGCTGCTCTCTGGGCCAGAGTCCTAATGAGGAACAAGTTCAGAGTGAAGCAAGTGAGATACAAGATAATACAACAAGAATTGAAGAACTACAAGTACAACAAGAAATCTTACTCTTCTTCTTCTTCCTCGTCGGAGCTGAACGCGGAGAAGTCAAAGTCTGGCTCCCGACCGGCGCGAGAAGGCGGAGGAGTAGCTTCCCTTAGCCGCTTGGCGGGAGCAGTGGCGGCGGTCTGAGACGACCCCGCTCCGGCTGGAGTAGAAGCGGTGGTCCCGGAGGGCCCCGCTCTGGTTGCCGTTGTAGCGTGGGGTGCTCCCGCGGCAACGGTACTTGTCGCGGTCGAGCGTGTCACGCGGCACGGCGACTGTTGCCTCGCCTGCCGCTCCGCCGCGTCACCGGCCTTGCGGAGACGCCTTCTTGGTGGGGTTGGAGGCTCTGCTTGCGGCGAGCTGCCTGAAGATGAGGAGGAAGAGGAGTTGATGTCCAGCGAGCTGCTCGTATCCTTGGCGGGCTCGCTCGGCTCGGCGTCACGCCCGGCAAGCTCCTTCTTGCCGGCGGGCTCCCCTCGCTCGGCACGGCTTGCCGCCTCTGCTGCATCTGCCTCCTCCACGGTGAATCCAAATTCGCCCGCGGCTGCGGCTGCCGCCGCCTCTTCCAGCCTAGTGGCGATGAGCGCCATCTCCGCATCGGTGGTGTCGCGGGTGAGGCTGTCCTTCTCGTCAGGACGAATTGGCACTTCTACCAAGCCATCAAAGAATTGTTGCACGACGTCGTCCGCAGGCTTTTGCCAAGTTGGCACAATTCCATGTGAGTCGCACAGCGGCATCATTGCACGGATGCGGTCAAGCGCGGAGTTGTTGCACAGCGGAACGACGCCCCCCGGCAACCTGAACACTTCGGGGTGTTGGGGGTCATACTTGAACAGCTCCTGGAGCATCGCGTTGAGCTCCAGAACAGTAAAGTTGAAGTTGAGGCCCGGCCGCAACCTCATGATATCCGTCGCGTTCTTGAACTCCCAGGCAGGTCTCCCCCATTCCTGCAGGGGGGCGATGCGGCGGCGAAGAAAATCTGCGCCAACAGCGCCCACAGTGAGCCCGGCAAGCCTGAGGCACAGGACCCGGGAGACAGCAATCTTCAGCCTGTCGTCTTCCGGGGCCACGTCACTCCAATCGCTGCCGCGTGCTACTGGGGTTTGGCGCCGGGTGGTGAATGGCTGCGGGTTCTCCTCGTCAATCCAGCACCAGTCTGCTCTCCACTCCTCCCACTTGCCGCGGAATTCTCCCTCCAGATAAGTTTCCTTCTTGCCGGCCCTTGAGATCCAGGCGATTCCGCCGGATAAAGGCTCTCCTCTCTCTACTCGGGGTATAAAGAAGTGGCGAAAGAGGGCTACATTGGGATGGACTCCGACAAAGTTTTCGCAGAGATGTGCGAAAACTGCCATGGTCAGAACGGCATTGGGGGTGAAGTCAAGGAGGTGGAATCCGTAGGTATTCATGATATCGCAGAAGAACTCAGAGAAGGGCGGGCAGAGCCCGCAGTAGAAGAACAAGGCGAAGAATGGGTATCCGTTTGGGGCCTTCTTCCAAGCGGCGGCGGGGAGTACCTTCGTGCGCGGATGCGCGCGCGTCTCCGTCGACCAGAAGAGGTAGTAGTTCTCCCTCAGCTCCTTCACGGCAAGCTTGGGGGGGAAGACGGCCCGCTCCTTCCGCAGCGCCACAAGCCGCTGCGCCTCGGTCGACTTCACGACCTTCCCCTTGTCGGCTTTTGGAGCCATGGCGGAAGTGGTGGAGGAGGTCGACGGCATTGGTGGTGCTGGTGGCGATGGGGGGCGGAGTGCTGCTCTCTCACAGCTTTGGGAAGGCGAGGGAGCGGCGGAGATTTCCGAGATTGGAGCAGCAACGGGCGAATGGGCGAACTTCCCCTGTTTCCCCTGCTTATAAAGAGGGAGGGGGCGGACGTTCCGCATTTTCGAATAAAGAAACCACCCACGATCTCTCCCACGACGCCGCATTCAACGCATGCCGTTCGGGGAGGGCGCGGTGGATACGGAGAGAGATACGGCGTAACCTAGGCCGCGTGTGCCCGTGCCCTGTTTTGGGCCTGGCCCAACAGCACTCGGCACCGTGTATGGCCCAGGCCCGGGGGCTCCTGTCGGTGTACTAGAGTAGGGGTACCCTAGTATCCCGAACTTGTGCACGGGCAGTCGCAGCATCCCGCGGCAAGGCTTGCCGGGTGACCGCCAAGGTCCTCCGTGGTTCCTTTGGAGCCATTCAAGAACAAAGTATCCAAGCCAAGGAGACAAGACCCCGGCAAGAGGAGCTTGCCGGGAAGACCAACCAAGGCACCTCAAGACCCCGGCAAGAGGAGCTTGCCGGGAAGGCCAACCAAGGCACCTCAAGGAACTTGCCGCGACGTGCCACGCGTCCCGGCAAGGCCCGGTGAGCGACAAGCTCCCGGATGCGACAAGACAACAACCGCGGCAAGGCGCTTGCCGCGGCAAGCCACCACTCTGTGCCCGCGCTCTAGCACATCCACCAACGTGTCGCTCTGGGACCCTTCCGGGCGTACGTGGCGGGAGGCTGTGCAGCCAGGGGTGCGCGGTGGCAAGCGGCGCTGACAAGATTGCCATCGTGGCAAGCGGTGGCGTCCCTGGCGGTCCCTTTTGCACTGTTTAGGCGACACAGACGGGCATTTAATGCCCTTGTCCCCTGCCATCAGGGTTAGGTGTGATACACTGTAGCAGGTAGCTATACCTACCACAACACCTTTCCATTTTTACCCTTGCCTACGTTGCCACCTGTCGGTGACCCCTTGAGCATATAAAAGGAGGCCCATGCGCAACGTAGAGGGGTGAGCTGGTTCAGAAGAGAAAGAGAACACTCACGCTCGGTCTCATTAGCTGCTGGTGTGTACTGTAGCACTCCGCGCTCCCGAGCAAGAACTCAATACAAACCACAAAGCAGGAGTAGGGTTTTACGCATCCGTGCGGCCCGAACCTGGGTAAATCGCTCGTGTGTTTCGCCTTGATCTGCTCTTCGCGTGACCTTCGCCCCCGCCGAACTGAAAGGGACTCAGCCCGCCGGTCCCATAGGTGCTCGTGGATTCAGTACCCCGGCAGAGGGCGTCAACCAACTTTGGTGTGAAGATCAAGCACATCAGAAGTGACAATGGAACTGAGTTCAAGAAAACTGGTCTTGATGACTATCTTGATGAACTTGGTATCACTCATGAGTTATCTGCTCCATATACTCCTCAGCAGAATGGCGGTGTGGAGCGCAAGAACATGACTCTTGTTGAGATGGCTCGCACTATGCTTGATGAGTACAAGACGCTTACTCGCTTTTGTCCTGAGGCAATTGATACTGCGTGCCACATCATCAACAGGGTATATCTTCACAAATTCTTCAATAAGAATGCATATGAACTCCTCACTAACAAGAAACCCAATGTGAGTTATTTCAAATTCTTCGGTGCTAAATGCTGGATTAGAGATCCTCATCACAGTTCAAAATTTGCACGGAAAGCACATGAAGGTTTTATGCTCGGTTATGGTAAGGACTCGCACACCTACAGAGTCTTCAACACCTATCACCGCAAGGTTGTTGAAACCGTAGATGTGCGGTTCGATGAAACTAATGGCTCGAAAAGAGAGCACCTACCTCCTGTGATAGAAGAAATACCTCCTAAGGAATCTATTAAGTTCAAGGCTACTGAGGATGTCATTCCTACCGAAGAATCTGCTGAAGAAGTTATTCCAGAACGTGAAGAACATCATGCTGATGCACCTGAGGAAAATGGTGCTGAAGAAAATGCTGATCAAATTCCTCAATGACAACCAGCCCATCCTCGCGTTGCAAATGAAGTGCGTATTGAGAAAATCATCAGCGACATCAACATTCCAGGTCCTCTCACACGCTCAAGAGCTTCACATTTATCTAAATTTTGTGGGCACTTTGCTTTCGTCTCTATCACAGAGCCCACTAAGGTAGATGACGTATTTCTGGAGCCTGAGTGGATTCAAGCTATGCAAGAGGAATTACATCAGTTCGAGATCAACAACGTCTGGGAACTTGTCAAACGTCCAGATCCTCGCAAGCACAATATCATTGGCACAAAGTGGATATACCGCAACAAGCAAGATGAAAATGGCCTTGTGGTGAGGAATAAGGCATGACTTGTAGCTCAAGGCTACACACAGGTTTAAGGAATTGATCTCGATGAAACTTTTGCACATGTTGCTAGACTTGAGGCTATTCGCATAATACTTGCTTATGCTAACCATCATGACATCATCTTATATCAAATGGAGGTGAAAAGTGCAGTACTCGATGGTAAGCTTGAGGAAGAAAGTATATGTTGCTCAACCCCTAGGTTTTGAAGATCCAAAGCATCCTAACAAAGTCTTCAGACTCAATAAGGCCCTCTATGGCCTCAAGCAGGCCCCTCGGGCGTGGTATGATACCTTGAAGGAAATCATCATGAAGAAAGGCTTCAAACCCGGTTCACTTGACCCAACTCTTTTCACTAAATCTTATGATGGTGAATTGTTTGTGTGCCAAATATATGTTGATGACATCATTTTCGGCTGTACTGACCAATGTTACAGTGATGACTTTGCCTATATGATGAGTGAAGAATATCAAATGTCTATGATGGGAGAAATGAAATTCTTCTTAGGCCTTCAGATTCGTCAACCGCGCAATGGCATGTTCATATCTCAGGAGAAATACCTCAAGGATGTACCGAGGAAATTCGGCATGCAAGATTGCAAAGGAGTCAAAATCCCTATGCCCACAAATGGCCATCTATGCACTGATGAAAATGGTATTGACTTCGATCAAAAGGTATACCGCTCCATGATTGGTCCTTTGTTGTATTTATGTGCATCTAGGCCAGATATTATGCTTAGTGTTTGCATGTGTGCGCGATTTCAAGCTACACCGAAGGAATCACACCATAAGGTTGTGAAGCATATTCTTTGATATCTATCTCAGACACCAACACTTGGATTATGGTATCCCAAGGGCTCGGCTTTTGATCTCATTGGATATTTAGTCTCTGACTATGCTGGTGATCATGTGGACCGCAAGTCAACATCAGGAACATGCCATTTCCTCGGACGATCCTTGGTTTGTTGGTCCTCGAAGAAACAGAACTGCGTATCACTGTCTACTGCTGAAGCTGAGTACATTGCTGCTGGTTCATGCTGTGCTCAATTGCTATGATTAAAGCAAACCCTCAAGGACTATGGCATCAACATGAAGAATGTGCCTCTCTACTGTGACAATGAGAGTGCCATCAAGATTGCTCATAACCATGTTCAGCACTCGAAGACAAAGCACATTCAGATTTGTCATCATTTTCTTCGTGATCATGTGTTGAAGGGTGACATATCTATTGAGCACGTGAAGACTGAAGAACAGCTAGCTGATATCTTCACTAAGCCCTTGGATGAGAAGAGATTTAGCAAGTTGAGGTGTGAGCTCAATATCATAGAATCTTCGAATGTCCTCTGACAAGGACACACATCCTAACACTTATGCAAAATTGATGACTTAGATGTGCAACACACAAAGTAACGTTTTTCTTCAATCAATGAAGACTAACCCTCTAAGTGTGAAGAAATTAACGAAGAATTTGATTCTAAGAACCCTACGACAATTGTACGTGGTGTCTGAAATCATCATTCTTATACGGTGGGTAACGCCACCACCAAAAGTTGAAAATCCTCAATCTGAGTTTTACCTCATTATGAAATTCCTCAGTTGTTCTTAAACTTTGCAATGTCTTCACTCTCTCTGTTGTTGTTCTTCATTGGCTATGTATATATATGAGTTTATGTCCTCTACAACATTCACTTATTGCTATTACTTCAAGTTGCTTGTTCTGCTAAGTGAATGTGACCGGACCCTTTCCCCTCTAAACTCAACCCAGTCTATTCACAAATTCTTCATGTGCGTTCTATTTGAAACTCGTTCAAAATCTTCACTGTGTCCTTGTCACTTGAAGAAATTGCGAGCGGAACTTTAAACTTATCTTATCTGAATTTTTGGTTTTTGCCGCTCAAACCGCTCCACTTCCACGATATATTATCCTATTCACCCACGATCGTACACGATCGTCACCTCTCAGTATGTGGGTGACACATGTCACGCGAATGAGAAGGGTCAGGGGCACGTTAGTCCAATTTCCTCGGGCGAGCAGTTTTTCACTTTGGCTATAAATACCCCTCTCCCTTCCTCACTTCGCTTTTACTCCGCTCGACCTCACTCCCTCGCTCGAGCTCTCAAACCCTAGCGTTGCCGCTACTTCCATCGTCGCCGATGAGGAAGAGCTTCACTGCCTCGACCTCATCATTGTCGTACCCGTCTTCCTCTGCCGCCGCCGCCGTCTTCCTCTGCCAAGTTAGGGCGTGGAAGATCTAAACTAACGAGCTTCTAAATCAACACTTCACAATTCGTCATGTTCTTTGTCAAGGGTAATTAAAAGTTACTTTTACTGCCCTTGTTGATTCTGATGTTTTCTTCAAATCTTCAAAAGGTGTTTATTCCTCAACTCTTCACACACTAAAACACCTCACATATCATCTTCTCTTGATCTGTTTCTCTAAGCAACATTTTTCTTCAAGATTCCTGAATTGTGTGGATTTTCAAATTAGTACAACTCTGGAACCTAAGTCAAAGAATGCTTAAGTTAAATTCCTCAAGACTCATCCAGTCAAATTCCTCAAACTTGTTCTTTTTGCAAAAACTTCTGAGAACGCATATGACCTCTCTAAATTATTTGCACCTATACTCTGTTCATTGGTACACATGTCCGCTGTTGAATCTCTAGGTTATCATCTACTTAACTCATTTGCAGCATTCCTCGAAGAAAAGTTGCATACCTCTTCAGAGAACTCAATAGCTCAAAACCCCAACTAAAGAAAATGGCAGATGGCAAGAAACCTCAGAAGGGAGGCAGGAGACTAGAGGTCAACACTGTGTTTGAAATACCTGAGGATATCTATGATGAATATTGCACTCCTGATGAGGCCAAACATGGCAAGGAGACCAAAAATGAGCGCAAGGTGCGCATACAGAAAATAGAGAGGAGACGAGCATGGGAATGGAGGGAATATCGCTACGTCACTCCAAAGTATATTAAGAAATTCGCTCTTCACCCTCCTTGCCCAATACCTCCATTGGCACCTGGACAAGAAGCTGATCCCACTAGCCTCAAGCGCGGTGAGGACTATCCTGATGAATGGGCCAAGCGTCAAGCTAAGTTGGCCAGAGTAGAAAAAGAAGCAGTGAAGAAATTCAATGAAGACTCTGCTGCTGCTGTTGAGGCCTCTGCTAGCAAGCCGAAGAAGGCCATGCCTAAGAAGCCTGCACACAAGCCCAGTGCCTCTTATTTAATGCCCTCAAGGCCAAGCTCCTCTGGAATGCCCTCACGGCCAACTTCTGCCAAGCCCTCATGGCCAATTCCTCAAGCCGCACCAGCTCCTTCAAAATCCTCAGCTCCTCCGTCCAAATCCTCAGCACATGCGCATATCACCTCGTGCCAAAGGACAACAAGCATCTCAATTGCCTCAGGAGCCTCTGCAAGTTCATCAGCTATAGCGACCCGACCTCAAACGGTCAAGTCTCTGTGCTTCAGTGTCATCCCTGGGTCAGTAATGCTGACACACACAGTACTCGAAGGATTTATAACAGAGTGGCAATCACACACTTATTACATCGAATGTATCAAGAGAGGACTTATTACAGTAAATATGGCTTAAGGCCATCTAATACGATAACAGTGGAAGGCTTGGAAGGTAAAGTGAGTCCATCAACTCCAACGGCATGGCTGAGTGCATGACAAACAACCTATTGCACCTTACTCCCCGTCTGAAAAGTCTGCGACATGATACATTGCAGCCCGAAAATAGATTAGCACATGGAATATGCTGGCAATGTGACACATGAGAGTAATGAACAGATAAAAGCTATCACTATATGCATATATGGCTGGTGGAGGCTGTATGGTTAATATGTTTTGCGAAAAGCACATTTTTTCCTACAACAAAGGAATATATTTTATTTAACTATCATGGTAGTTGAACAATATTGAGAAGGTTCCTCCAACTCATTCACAATTAAAAGTAATTATCAACCCAACAAATTAATTTAGAGTGATGAGATCCATATGATAATCCAACAACCAGATACTCAAGATGTCCATAACTGGGGACACGGCTAACCATGATTAGTTTATACACTCTGCAGAGGTTTGCGCACTATTCCCCACAAGACTCGATCTCCTCCATTGGATTTCTCGCACAACAGGGTGTTTGAGAAATGGATGACCGAGACACAATCTTTTAGAAGCATTTGCTCTTTACTCTGGGCGGACCGGTACACCTACAATCCCCTACATCTGCTAGTCCACCTCTTCAAGAACTCACGCAACTTACTCAATTATGCCAGAGCCCATAATGGCTTGTGGCTGCAGACGGAAGTTTCTAGCATGAATAGTCTTATGATCCCTTTGAGCCTGGGTGGCGGGCCATCGGTGTATCACACATGTACTCCGGGATATCGTAGGACAACACTGGATTCTCCAGGTGCCCACAAGCAATCCACCCAGATGTGTATTAAAGTTGCCACCTTAAGTTGAACCATTAATTAACAACTCACATCTTTCATGGATACACTCTAACCCAAACCACGTCTACGAGCATAGCATGGCAATATAAGCATAACGTAGAAGTAACTCCCAAGGGTTTGATAATAAAACAGGTAATAGGTTCTACCTCATTATCTACTTCCCAGACCCACATGTTACGAGATACTACTCATGCAATGTGTGAAGGTTGAAACTAATGCATAAAAATTGGATGATAAAGGGGTATGATCAAAGTGTTACTTGCCTTGCTGACAATCTGCAAATCCTAAAGACTCATAGTAGCACGCTTCGCACTACGGGTGTTCTATCGCAAACAAACAATATCATACATAAGCAATCAAGCAAAGATGCATGGGTAACTCTCAAATAAGAAGATCTAACCGGAAAGTTCAACTGAAGAACTCTGGTTTGCAAAAAGAATCAAATCAAACGGAGCAACGAAACTCAAATGGGGAAAGAAACATGATTTGATTACTAATCTGGACTAAAGTCAAATTTTACAATACCAAAAATCTTGTTCAAGTTTGTTAAACAGAAAGAGGGCTTCGAGACGAAGATCTAGGCACTTGAATCGCCTCATTCCGATAAACGAGCGAAAAGATAAACTAAAACGAAAAACAGGGCAGAAATCGCGATAAAAAATAATCACGGAAAAACCCTGGAAAAATAAAATTGACGAACAGGCTAATGAATGAACGTTCGCTGTCTGCGGTTAACGGGTGAAAACCATTCGTTAAAACGAACGTATGAATGGGCGTTCGCTAAATAACTAAATCGTGAAAAAAAACCGAATTGATATATTAAAAAAACGGATCTAGGGTTTTTACCAGAAAAACCAAACCGGCGAAGAAAACCAGCAGCGGCGGCGGTGAACTCCGGCGAGCAGCGCGGGAGGCGCGGGTGGCGGCGCGGCACGGAGGGGTGGCGGCGGCTTACGGTTTCGGGCGGGGCGCTAGGCTGCTGGGGTCGGGCCTCCCGGCTTATAAAGGCCGGCCGGGCCAGGAGTCCTAGGCGGACATGCCTGGTTAGGTCGGTTACTTTTTTTTAAATAATTCTGCGCAGAAAAACAAAGAAAAGAAATACTAAACGGACTCCAAAAATCCTGAAATAAAATTTCCCCGTCCTCTAAAAATACGCCGGACAAGGTGAACATTTATTTGGGCCTCTAAAGAAATTTTGAAAAATGCATATTTTTCCTAATTCAAATAAAATAGCGGTAAAACCCCAAATAAAAATACAAATTGATTTTTATATTTTTCCTCCAACATTTCATTTATTTTGGAGAAGTCATATTATCTCCTCTCATATAGTTTTAATATGAAATATTTTTGGGGAAGAAAAATAATTAAAACCAAAATGATCCTTGTTTCAATATTTGATAAAACTCAAATATGAGAACGAGGGAAAATCCTCAACTCTCTCCGAGGGTCCTTGAGTTGCTTAGGATTTCGAGGATCACACAACGAAATGAAATAAAATATGATATGCATGGATGACCTATGTATAACATTCCAAATTGAAAATTTGGGATGTTACAAACCTATCCCCCTACAGATGAATCTCGCCCTCGAGATTCGGGTTGGCTAGAAAATAGGTGTGGGTGGCCTTTGCATAGATCATCCTCTCTTTCCCAGGTAGCTTCGTCCTCCGTATGGTGGCTCCACTGAACTTCGTAAAACTTGATAACCTTGCTGCGGGTAACTCGACTGGCAAATTCGAGAATCTTGACTGGTTTCTCCTCATACGTCAAATCACTGTCCAATTGAATTGCTTCCAGGGGCACTGTATCTCTCAGAGGAATATCGGCCATCTCAGCACGGCACTTCTTTAACAGGGAAACGTGAAACACATCATGAACTCCGGACAGTCCTTCAAGTAATTCCAACTTGTAGGAAACCTCTCCCATGCACTCCAGAACACGGTACGGTCCTACAAATCTCGGGGCTAATTTTCCCTTAACTCCAAAACGCTTAACTCCTCGTAGAGGTGACACTCACACATTGATGACCCACAAGTATAGGGGATCTATCATAGTCCTTTCGATAAGTCAGAGTGTCGAACCCAATGAGGAGCAGAAGGAAATGATAAGCGGTTTCCAGCAGGTATTCTGTGCAAGTACTGAAACAAGTGGTAACAGATAGTTTTGTGATAGAGAAAAGCTCTCTCGAGGACACATGGGGATATCGTCAAGCTAGTTTTCATCACGCTCATATGATTCGCGTTCGGTACTTTGATAATTTGGTATGTGGGTGGACCGGTGCTTGGGTACTGTCCTTACTTGGAAAAGCATCCCACTTATGATTAACCTCTATTACAAGCATCTGCAACTACAACAAAAGTATTAAGGTAAACCTAACCATAGCATGAAACATATGGATCCAAATCAGCCCCTTACGAAGCAACGCATAAACTAGGGTTTAAGCTTCTGTCACTCTAGCAACCCATCATCTACTTATTACTCCCCAATGCCTTCCTCTAGTCCCAAACAATGGTGAAGTGTCATGTAGTCGACATTCACATAACACCACTAGAGGATAGACAACATACATCTCATCAAAATATTGAACGGATACCAAATTCACATGACTACTAATAGCAAGACTTCTCCCATGTCCTCAGGAACAAAAGTAACTACTCACAAAGCATAAACATGTTCATAATCAGAGGGGTATTAATATGCATATAGGATCTGAACATATGATCTTCCACCAATTAAACCAACTAGCATCAACTACAAGGAGTAATTAACACTACTAGCAACCTACTAGCACCAATCCCAGACTTGGAGACAAGAATTGGATACAAGACATGAACTAGGGTTTTGAGAGGAGATGATGCTGATGAAGATGTTGATGGAGATTGCCCTCTCCCGATGAGAGGAGAGTTGGTGATGACGATGGCGATGATTTCCCCCTCCGGGAGGGAAGTTTCCCTGGTAGAACAGCTCTGCCAGAGCCCTAGATTGGTTCCGCCAAGGTTCCGCCTCATGGCGGCGGAGTTTCGTCCGAGAAGATGGCTTATTATTTTTTCCCATCGAAAGACTTCATATAGCAGAAGATGGCCACCGGAGGGCCACCAGGGGGCCCACGAGGTAGGAGGCGCGCCCCCCACCCTCGTGGGCAGGGTGTGGCCCCCCTGGTGAATCTCTTCCACTGAGTATTTTTATATATATTCTGAAAACGTCTTCCGTGAAGTTTCAGGACTTTTGGAGCTGTGCAGAATAGGTCTCTAATATTTACTCCTTTTCCAGCCCAGAATCCCAGCTGCCGGCATTCTCCCTCTTCATGGAAACCTTGTAAAATAAGATATAATAGGCATAAGTATTGTGCCATAATGTGTAATAACAGCCCATAATGCAATAAATATCGATATAAAAGCATGATGCAAAATGGACGTATCAACTCCCCCAAGCTTAGACCTCGCTTGTCCTCAAGCGAAAGCCGAAATCAAAAAATATGTCCACATGTTTAGAGATAGAGGTGTAGATAAAAATAAAATACGGACATGAAGGCATCATGATCATTCTTAGAACATCAACTTATATAATTCTTGTCATATGATTTCTTATGCTAGAGTAATAATTCAATCACAATTTCAAGTATGAACAGTAAACTTCATTGAAAACTAACAAACTATAATTTGAGTCATTGGAGCAATTGCAATTTATCATAACATAGGAAGGAGTCAATATATAAGAGCTTTTCAGCAAGTCCACATATCATATAGTCTTTCACAATTGCTGACACTCACGCAATACTTATGGGTGTGGAGTTGTAATCGGACACAGAGAAAGATAGAGGCTTATAGTTTTTGCCTCCCAACGTTTTACCTCAAGGGTAATGTCAATGGTAATAGTTCAAGAAAACTCACATCCAATTAGCCATATATACCAGGATCTTTCCAACATACTGTGCTTGCCAAAGGATGAAATGTAAAAAGGAAGGGTGAAGATCACCATGACTCTTATGCAATGTAGGAGATAAAAGTAAAAGATAAGCCCTTCGCAGAGGGAAGTAGAGGTTGTCATGCGCTTTTATGGTTGGATGCACAAAATCTTAATGCGAAAGAAACGTCACTTTATATTGCCACTTGTGATATGGACCTTTATTATGCAGTTTGTCGCTTTTATTTCAACCATATCACACGATCGTAGAAAGTTTATTTTCTCCCGCACTAATAAGTCATACATATTTAGAGAACAATTTTTATTGCTTGCACCGACGACAACTTACTTAGAGGATCTTACTCAATCCATAGGTAGGTATGGTGGACTCTGATGGCAAAACTGGTTTAAGGGTATTTGGAAGCACAAGTAGTATCTCTACTTGGTGTGATGAATTTGGCTAGCACGAGGGGGAAAGGCAAGCTCAACCATGTTGGATGGTCCATGACAATATAATTTATCTTAGATGTAAGAAAACATAACCCATTACGTTGTCTTCCTTGTCCAACGTCAACTCTTTTAGCATGTCATATTTTAATGAGTGCTCACAATCATAAAAGATGTCCAAGATAGTATATCTATATGTGAAGACCTCTCTTTCTTTATTATTTCCTATTAATTGCAACGATGACCAAAACTATGTTTGTCAACCCTCAACAACTTCTATTCATCATACTTTTTCTATTTGAGCTCATTACTCTCCATAAGACTCACATGATCTCTTTGTTTCTTTTTATTTCTTTCTCTTTTCTTTTATTCACTTAAGATCATGGTAAAATAGTCAAGCCCTTGACTCAACACTAATCTTTATTATATAGCTCACGGACTCGGTTACATAGAAGAATTATAAAGCAAAACTCACAACTAGATCATACTAAGAACTTTTATTCTACTAGATCAAGATATTACCAAAAGGATCGAACTAAGAAAAATGGTAAAGATAAAAGTGATGGTGATACGATATCGAGGCACTCCCCCAAGCTTGGCAGTTGCCAAGGGGAGTGCCCATACCAGATACTCAATTCTTCTTTGTTGGTGGAGACAGTGGTGATTTTGTTGATGGCGTAGGCTTGTCGTCCTTCTTCCAAGGCATAGGCTCACCATCATAGAAGGATGACCGAGTCTCCTGGAACCTCAAATCTGCAGCCAAACTCATCCTCTTGAATCTATATTCATACTCACAGTTTTGATTTTGCAGGTCATAGATCTGGGCTTGGAGGTGCTCGTTTTTCTCATGAAGCTTGAAGATCGCCTCTCCAATGTCCTTGACGTTCAGCTTGTGGTTGTTGGTGAACTCCATGATCATGATGTGATTGGAATCGAGTCCACGCTCCACTATCTCCTGACACTTGAAAACTTCTTGCTCCAATGCCTCGAGCCTTACCTTCATGCTTCCAGTCTTCCTTGGTCCCTCAGCATCGCGGATGTGCAACAACCCCTCACGCATCTCAATGGTTTGAGGGTGTTGCAACACTTCTGGGAGGTAGGGGTTGATGACCTTCTCGAAGAACTGGTCCTTGGGGGCGCTTGAAGATGACATGACGACCTGGATCTGTTAGAGAAACAACTCAAAACAAAAACAGGAGATTTTTGTGTGATACGGGAGTCAAAACCTCCGGGAGAATATATAATGAATTTTTACTGACCAAAATACGTGTCGTGTACAAAAACGGAGTCCGGAGAGCACACGAGGTGCCCACGAGGTAGGGGCACGCCCAGTAGCGTAGGGCGTGCCCTCCACCCTCGTGGAGCCCCCGTGTCCTTCCCGGACTGCTACTTATTTTTCTATTTTTCTAAATATTCCAAAATAGAGAAATATTGCCTTAAAAACTGTTTTGGAGTCGGTTTACTTACCGTACCACATACCTATTCCTTTTCGGAGTCTGAAACGTTCCGGAAAGTGTCCCTTATGTATTCCTCCGGGGTTACGGTTTCAATAATATTGGTTTCAACATTTATGGGATTACCTGAGATATAATGTTTGATTCTTTGACCGTTCACCACCTTCGGATTTGTGCCTTCGAAGTTGTTGATCTTTATGGCACCGGAACGATAGACCTCCTCGATAACGTAAGGACCTTCCCATTTAGAGAGAAGTTTTCTTGCAAAAAATATTAAACAAGAGTTGTATAGCAATACACTATCACCTACATTAAACTCACGCTTTTGTATCCTTTTGTCATGCCATCTTTTAACTTTTTCTTTAATCAACTTGGCATTTTCATAGGCTTGGGTTCTTCATTCATCAAGTGAGCTAATATCAAATAACTTGTTCTCACCGGCAAGTTTGAAATCATAATTGAGTTCTTTAATAGCCCAATATGCCTTGTGTTCTAGTTCGAGAGGTAAGTGACATGTTTTTCCATAAACCATTTTATACGGAGACATACCCATAGGATTTTTATATGCAGTTCTATAGGCCCATAATGCATCATCAAGTTTCTTGGACCAATTTTTTCTAGATCTATTAACAGTCTTTTGCAAAATTAATTTGAGCTCTCTATTACTCAATTCTACTTGACCACTAGACTGAGGATGATAAGGATATGAAATTCTATGATTAACATCATATTTAGCAAGCATTTTACGGAAATCACCATGAATAAAATGTGAACCACCATCAGTTATTAAATATCTAGGGACTCCAAATCTTGGAAAAATAACTTCTTTAAGCATTTTAATAGAAGTGTTATGATCAGCACTACTAGTTGGAATAGTTTCTACCCACTTAGTGACATAATCAACAACAACTAAAATATGTGTATATCCATTAGAGGAAGGAAAGGGTCCCATATAGTCAAAGCCCCAAACATCAAATGGTTCAATAACGAGCGAATAGTTCATAGGCATTTCTTGACATCTACTGATATTACCAATTCTTTGACATTCATCACAAGATAAGACAAACTTACGGGCATCCTTGAAGAGAGTAGGCCAATAAAAACCAGATTGCAATACCTTATGTGCAGTTCTATCTCCAGCATGGTGTCCTCCATAAGCTTCGTAGTGACACTTGCGTAGGATCTGTTCCTATTCATGCTCAGGTACACAACGTCTAATAACACCATCTACTCCTTCTTTATAAAGATGTGGGTCATCCCAAAAGTAATGCCTCACATCATAGAAGAACTTTTTCTTTTACTGGTATGTGAAACTAGGTGGTATAAACTTAGCAACAATGTAATTAGCATAATCAGCATACCATGGAACAGTATGAGAAGCATTTATGACATTTAATTGCTCATCAGGAAAGCTATCATCAATAGGAAGTGGGTCATCAAGCACATTTTCTAACCTAGAAAAGTTCTCTGCAACGAGGTTCTCAGCTCCCTTTCTATCAACAATATGCAAATCAAATTCTTGTAGTAAGAGAACCCATCTAATAAGTCTAGGTTTAGCATCTTTCTTTTCCATAAGATATTTAATAGCAGCATGATCAGTGTGAATAGTTACTTTAGAATCAACAATATAAGGTCTGAACTTATCACAAGGAAATACAAGTGCTAAGAATTCTTTTTCAGTGGTAGCATAATTTCTTTGAGCATTATCTAGGGTTTTACTAGCATAATGAATAACGTTTAATTTATTATCAACTCTTTGTCCTAGAACAGCACCTACATCATAATCACTAGCATCACACATAATTTTGAAGGGTAAATTCCAATCAGGTGGCTGAACAATAGGTGCAGAGATCCATGCTTTCTTAAGTATTTCAAATGATTCTACACAATCATCATCAAAAACAAATGGTATATCCTTTTGTAATAAATTAGTGAGAGGCCGAGAAATTTTTGAGAAGTCCTTAATGAACCTCCTATAAAATCCGGTGTGACCAAGGAAACTTCTTATACCTTTGATGTCCTTGGGACATGGCATCTTTTCAATAGCATCAGCCTTGGCTTTATCAACCTCAATACCTCTTTCAGAAACTTTATGCCCCAGGACAATACCTTCATTAACCATAAAGTGGCACTTTTCCCAATTCAAGACAAGATTAGTTTCTTCACATCTCTGCAAAACTCGATCAAGGTTGCTCAAGCAATCATCAAAAGAAGATCCATAGACGGAGAAATCGTCCATCAAAACCTCACAAATCGTTTCACAAAAGTCAGAGAATATAGCCATCATGCATGTTTGAAAGGTAGCAGGTGCATTACATAAACCAAAAGGCATACGTCTATAAGCAAAAGTACCAAAAGGGCATGTAAAAGTAGTCTTTGATTGATCTTTAGCTGACACAGGTATTTGAGAGAAACCAGAATAACCATCTAGAAAGCAAAAATGTGTATGTTTGGATAATCTTTCTAGCATTTGATCGATAAAAGGTAAGGGGTAATGATCCTTTTTAGTTGCCTTATTTAATTTGTGGAAATCAATTACCATCCTATAACTTGTAATAATTCTTTGAGGAATCAATTCATCTTTATCGTTAGGAACAACAGTAATACCTCCCTTCTTAGGGACACAATGGACAGGAGTTACCCACTGACTATCAGCAACGGGATAGATTATACCTACCTCAAGGAGCTTTAGTATTTCCTTTCTTACCACTTCTTTCATTTTAGGATTCAGCCGTCGTTGATGATCACGAACTGGTTTAGTATCTTCTTCCAAATTTATTTTATGTTGACATAGAGTGGGACTAATGCCCTTAAGATCATCAAGAGTATACCCAATAGCAGCACGGTGCTTCTTCAGAGTTTTCAATAATCTCTCTTCCTCATGCTCTGAAAGGTTGACACTAATGATAACATGATATATCTTTTTCTCATCAAGATAAGCATATTTAAGAGTATCAGGTAATGGTTTAAGCTCAAACACGGGATCACCCTTGGGTGGAGGAGGATCCCCTAGGATTTCAACAAGCAAATTGTGTTTCAGAATAGGTTCCTGTTTAAAGAATACTTCATCTATTTCCCTTCTTTCATTCATAAACATGTCATTTTCATGGTCTAGAAAATATTGTTCTAAAGGATCACTAGGAGGTATGGCAATAGAAGCAAGACCAATAATTTCATCCTTACTAGGTAATTCTTCTTCACGGTGTTATCTACTAAATTTAGAGAAATTAAATTCATGAGTCGTATCATCTAAACCGATAGTAACAACATCCCTTTTGCAATATATGGTAGCATTAACAGTATTTAAGAAGGGTCTACCAAATATAATGGGACAAAAGCTATCTTGTGGGGAACCAAGAACAAGAAAATCAGCAGGATATTTAGTTTTCCCACACAAGGCTTCAACATCTCTAACAATTCCCATTGGCGAAATAGTATCTCTATTGGCATGTTTAATTGTGACATCAATATCTTCTAACTCAACAGGTGCAATATCATGCATAATTTCTCTATGAAGGCTAATAGGTATTGCACTACACTGGAACCCATATCAAATAAGCCATGATAACAATGATCTCCTATTTTAACAGAAATAACAGGCATGCCTACCACAGGTCTAGGTTTATCTTTAGCACAAGGTTTAGCAATTCTAGAAGTTTCATCACAGAAATAAATACCATGCCCATCAATATTATCAGACAAGAGATCTTTAACAATAGCAATATTAGGTTCAACTTTAACTTGCTCAGGAGGTGTATAAGTTTTAATATTGCTTTTACGAACCACAGTTGCAGCTTTAGCCTGATCCTTTATCCTAATAGGGAAAGGTGGTTTCTCAACATAAGCAGTAGGAACAATAGGATCATTATAAGTGACAATCTTTTCTTCAACTTTAATAGGTGCAGCTACTTTTACTTCTATGGGAGGATGATATTTAAACCACTTCTCCTTGGGGAGATCAACATAAGTAGCAAAAGATTTACAGAAAGAAGCTACTATCTCAGAGTCAAGTCCATATTTAGTGCTAAATTTACGAAAAATATCGGTATCCATAAAATATTTAACACAATCAAAACTAGGTGTCATACCTGACTCCTTACCTTTGTCGAGGTCCCAATCTTCAGAGTTGCGTTTAATTATTTCCAATAAATTCCATTTGAATTCAATAGTCTTCATCATAAAAGAGCTAGCACAAGAAGTATCAAGCATGGTGCGATTGCTATCAGAAAGCCGAGCATAAATTTTTTTAATAATCATTTCTTCTTGAGAGATCATGATTGGGGCATGAATATAACATTGATTTAAGCCTCCCCCAATCTTGAGCGATGCTTTCTCCTTCGCGAGGCCAAATATTATATATATATAATTGCGATCACGATGAACAAGATGCATATGATAAAACTTCTGATGAAATTCCAATTTCAATCGTTTGTAATTCCAAGACCCCATATCATCACATATCCTATACCATGTCGATGCATCTCCCTTGAAAGATAAACGGAAGACCTTCTTCTTAACAACATCTCCGGGTACACCTGCAAGCTTAAATAATCCACAAACTTCATCAACATATATTAGGTGCTCATCAGGATGCATTGTTCCGTCTCCTGCAAAAGCATTATCTAGCAATTTTTCTATCATACCCGAAGGAATTTCAAAGCAGACATTTTCATTTTCATTTTCAGTAGGTTCAGTAGGTTGAGGAGCAACTCTTTTCTCTACTGGTCGGGGTGAAGATACCCCGAACAAGCCCCTCAGAGGATTCCTTTCCATAGTAACAAGTGACAGTAAATTTCAGCACACTATATAAATTTTTCCTTACCAAATTCCACCTACCAAAGGAGCTTCACTCCCCGGCAACGGCGCCAGAAAAGAGTCTTGATGACCCACAAGTATAGGGGATCTATCGTATTCCTTTCGATAAGTAAGAGTGTCGAACCCAACGAGGAGCAGAAGGAAATGATAAGCGGTTTCCAGCAAGGTATTCTGTGCAAGTACTAAAACAAGTGGTAACAGATAGTTTTGTGATAGGATAATTTGTAACGAGCAACAAGTAACAAAAGTAAATAAGGTGAAGCAAGGTGGCCCAATCCTTTTTGTAGCAAAGGACAAGCCTAGACAAATTCTTATATAGAGAAAAGCGCTCCCGAGGACACATGGGAATATCGTCAAGCTAATTTTCATCGCGCTCATATGATTCGTGTTCGGTACTTTGATAATTTGGTATGTGGGTGGACCGGTGCTTGGGTACTGTCCTTACTTGGAAAAGCATCCCACTTATGATTAACCTCTATTACAAGCATCCGCAACTACAACAAAAGTATTAAGGTAAACCTAACCATAGCATGAAACATATGGATCCAAATCAGCCCCTTACGAAGCAACGCATAAACTAGGGTTTAAGCTTGCATGCCTGCAGGTCGACTCTAGAGGATCCCCGGGTACCGAGCTCGAATTCGCCCTATAGTGAGTCGTATTACAATTCACTGGCCGTCGTTTTACAACGTCGTGACTGATAGACAACATACATCTCATCAAAATATTGAACGGATACCAAATTCACATGACTACTAATAGCAAGACTTCTCCCATGTCCTCAGGAACAAAAGTAACTACTCACAAAGCATAAACATGTTCATAATCAGAGGGGTATTAATATGCATATAGGATCTGAACATATGATCTTCCACCAATTAAACCAACTAGCATCAACTACAAGGAGTAATTAACACTACTAGCAACCTACTAGCACCAATCCCGGACTTGGAGACAAGAATTGGATACAAGACATGAACTAGGGTTTTGAGAGGAGATGATGCTGATGAAGATGTT
Organism: Triticum urartu; assembly: GCF_003073215.2. Classification (NCBI taxonomy): domain Eukaryota; kingdom Viridiplantae; phylum Streptophyta; class Magnoliopsida; order Poales; family Poaceae; genus Triticum; species Triticum urartu. Next base: position 198,675,721 of record NC_053028.1, on the reverse strand, counting down.
GATGGAGATTGCCCTCTCCCGATGAGAGGAGAGTTGGTGATGACGATGGCGATGATTTCCCCCTCCGGGAGGGAAGTTTCCCCGGCAGAACAGCTCCGCCAGAGCCCTAGATTGGTTCCGCCTCGTGGCGGCGGAGTTTCGTCCGAGAAGATGGCTTATTATTTTTTTCCCATTGAAAGACTTCATATAGCAGAAGATGGCCACTGGAGGGCCACCAGGGGGCCCACGAGGTAGGGGGCGCCCCCAGGGGGTAGGGCGCGCCCCCACCCTCGTGGGCAGGGGGTGGCCCCCCTGGTGAATCTCTTCCGCTGAGTATTTTATATATATTTTGAAAACGTCTTCCGTGAAGTTTCAGGACTTTTGGAGCTGTGCAGAATAGGTCTCTAATATTTACACCTTTTCCAGCCCAGAATCCCAGCTGCCGGCATTCTCCCTCTTCATGTAAACCTTGTAAAATAAGAGAGAATAGGCATAAGTATTGTGCCATAATGTGTAATAACAGCCCATACTGCAATAAATATCGATATAAAAGCATGATGCAAAATGGACGTATTGCAGATATGCTTTGTCTCTGATTTCATAGACTACCTCTTTGTGTTTTGAGTCTGCATAACTCTCCTGTCTAGACTGAGCTACTTTCAGTCTATCTTGAATCAGCTTAGCTTTCTCCTCGGACTCCTTAATCAAATCCGATCCAAACAACTGGCGGTCTCCAACTTTATCCCACATCAACGGTGTTCGGCATCTTCTAACGTACAGGGCTTCAAACGGTGCCATCTTCAAACTGGCCTGGTAGCTGTTGTTGTATGAGAACTCCGCATAGGGTAAATTATCATCCCAACTAGACCCGTAGTCTAGTGCACAAGCTCTCAACATGTCCTCCAGAATCCGATTGACTCTCTCAGTCTGTCCATCTGTCTGCGGGTGAAAAGTTGTACTGAACTCCAGCTTGGTTCCCAAAGTCTGGTGCATTTGATGCCAAAACTTTGAAGTAAACTGTGTTCCTCTGTCTGATACGATGGTCCTCGGAACTCCATGCAGACATACGATCCTGGTCATATATATCTTTGCCAACTTTGCACTTGTATATGTGGTTTTCACTGGGATAAAGTGAGCTACTTTGGTCAAGCGGTCCACTACTACCTAGATAGAATCATATCCCGATTGGGTCCTGGGTAATCCGGTGATAAAAGCCATGCCAAGTTTATCCCACTTCAATTCGGGTATCGGCATAGGTTGTAGTAATCCTGCTGGTTTCTTATGTTCTGCCTTCACTCTCTGACATACATCACATACGGCTACATACTCGGCAATATCCTTCTTCATTCCAGTCCACCAGAAACACTCCTTCAAATCCAAATACATCTTGGTGTTTCCGGGGTGTATCGAGTATGGGGAGTCGTGAGATTCCTGTAATATTAACTTCCTGATCTCTGCATTATTGGGCACATATTCCGGTCCTAGAACCACAAGGTATCGTGCTCATCCTCAAGAAAACCTTTGGCTTTGCCTTCGCTCATCTTCTCCTTTATCTCGACAATTTCTTTGTCATCCTTCTAGGCTTCTCGAATCTTTCCCAACAAGGTCGACTGAACTTCCATGGTTGTAACAAAACCTTTGGGAACAATCTCTAAACGTAGCTCCCTGGAATCTTCTGCTAACTCCTTTGGCAATCCTCCTGTTTACTAAGGTATTGGCATAACTCTTTCGGCTCAAAGCGTCTTCTACGACATTGGCCTTTCTCGGATGATAGTGCAACTTCATATCATAATCCTTCATAAGCTCCAACCATCCCCTTTGCCTGAGGTTCAACTCCTTTTGTTTAAAAATGTACTTCAAACTCTTATGATTCGTGTACACATCGCAATGGTTTCCAATGAGAAAATGTCTCCAGGTCTTGAGTGCATGTACTACGGCTGCCAACTCCAAGTCATGTATGGCATAATTCAACTCATGCGGTCGAAGTTGTCGTGAGGCATATGAAACAACTCTTCCGTCTTGCATAAGTACTCCTCCAAGTCCTAAGCGAGAGGCGTCGCAATACACTTGGAAATCCTTGTGTATATCCGGCAAGATCAGCACTAGGGCTGTAGTCAAATGTTTCTTCAACTCCTGGAGACTTGCTTCACATTCCTCAGTCCAATGGAACTTGGTGTCCTTCTTCAACAACGTCGTCATAGGCTTCGCAATCTTAGAGAATTTTTCAATGAATCTCCGATAGTATCCCACGAGTCCAAGAAAACTGTGGATCTCTCCAACTGAGGTGGGTGCCAACCACTCAGTTACTGACTGAACATTGGTGGGGTCTCCTGCTATACCTTCTCCTGATATAACATGTCCAAGAAATCCAACTTCCTTCAACCAAAACTCACATTTGCTGAACTTGGCATACAACTGATGCTCCCTGAGTTTCTCGAGTACTAAGCACAAATGCTCCTTGTGTTCCTCTTCATTCTTTGAGTATACTAAAATATCATCAATGAACACCATGACAAACTTATCCAAGAACTCCATGAACACCATATTCATCATACTCATGAAATAGGCAGGGGCGTTAGTCAATCCAAATGACATAACCATATACTCATAAAGCCCATACCTTATGGTAAAAGTTGTCTTAGGTATATCCTTTTCTTGAATCTTCAGCTGGTCACTACTAGGAAAAGGCCTACTAGTGGCGCACCTGTTTTAGTATTTTTTACTAGTGGCGCACCTGTGGTGCGCCATTAGTATCCCACAGGTGCGCCATTAGTATCTGGTATACTAATGGCACACCACATAGAAGTGCGCCATTAGTATCTGGTATACTAATTTTATTTCGTTTTTTTCTTAATCTCGGGTCACTATGGCTTAATCTCGGGTCAATATGCTTAATCTCAAGTCAAATCGCACTCTATGGTCAAACTTCCCGGAAGGTCACCCATCCTCACACTACTCCAGCCCGAGCACGCTTAACTTCGTAGTTCTATCCAATCCAAGCTCACTTCACACACACTTGTTGATATATCTATCATATCAATCCTATTAAACCTTGTTGATGTCTAGGACTTTGTTCATGTTCATGAGTATGATGAAATTTTGAAAAAATATTTCAAACTTCCCGTTCATATTACGTATCATATTTTGAAAAAAAATCCAAAAAAAATTTGAAACCAATTTTTTTCTGTTACTAGTGGCGCACCTAGCAAATGGTGCGCCACTAGTAAGTTTGAATTTTTTTCATTTTCCCCCTCTATATCTTAAAAGCCTCGTATCTTTCGTTCTGTTAGGTTTTTGGGGATTTTGAAGATGTTGAACAGAAGTTCCCCCGGTTCAATTCGGATGTAACTTTTCGAGTAGATGATTTTTCATATAAAAAACTTTTTAATCTGAGTTCGCATGCAAACGTTATGCCCATTTTACTAAATTCCACATAAATTTTGCAAATAAAGTTGAAATTCATGTTTGTTAATTTTCCCAACAACTAGACCACATATCACATGGGAAACTTAATTTTTTTTTGACATTTCCATCATTTTCTTTTATTTATTTTAAACTGAAAAGGCGGTCCACCGGGGGGGTGCATTTAGCACCAGGGTTACTAATGGCGCACCACACATCAGGTGCGCCATTACTAACAATTTTTTTTTATTTTTTTTCAAAACTACTAATGGCGCACCACACACCAGGTGCGCCATTAGTAATATATTACTAATGGTGCACCTGTATCTGGTGCGCCACTGCTATATAGCAATGGCGCACCACTGCTATATAGCAATGGCGCACCACATACACGGTGCGCCATTAATGTCCATATCATCTATAGCCCTTTTCCTAGTAGTGGGTGGTAACCTGATCGCAGGTCGATCTTCGAAAACACTTTAGCTCCTTGCAGCTGGTGAAACAGATCATTGATCATCGACAGTGGGTACTTGTTCTTGATTGTCACTACATTCAACGCCCGATAATCAACAACCATCCTTAGAGATTTATCCTTCTTCTCAACCAATAGCACTGGGGCTCCCCATGGTGATGAACTCCGCCGGATGTAACCTTTCTCCAATAACTCCTTAATCTGTTTCTTGATCTCCTCTAGATCATTCGCGGGCATCCGGTATGGTCACTTTGATATAAGCCCGGTGCCTGGCAACAGCTCTATCAAAAACTCAATGACTCGATCTGGCGGCATGCCTGGTAACTCCTATGGAAATACATCTGGGTAATCCTTCACAACACGCACTTCCTCCTGAACAACTCCCGTGAGAGAATGTACTTGGGTTCTCCTTGGCGCATGCCTGGATACATACTTGATCCTTTTTCCCTCCGGGGTAGTAAGCAGAATTGACTTACTGGCGCAATCGATGTTTCCTCCGTACATCGACAGCCAATCCATTCCTAGTATCACATACAATCCTTGCGACTCCAGAATTATCAAGTTAGAGGGGAAAACATGACTACCTATGGTTAATGGCATCTGAAAACATCCACTGCTTGCCATACACTCGGCTCCGGGTGAGGTTACTAGCATAGGTGTCTTAAGAACTCTAGTGGGCAACTTATACTTATCCACAAATCCCCTTGATATGTATGAATGTGATGCACCAGTATCAAAAAGAACGATCACAGTAAACGACTAAAAACTTACCGATAACTGCATCTGGTTGCTCTTCAACCTCCTCCACGTTCATTTGGTTCACTTGTCCTTTGTTAAATGGATTGGGCTTCTTCCCAGAGCTCCCATTACCATTTCCGTTCTTCGCTTCAGGGAACTCCGTGGCATAGTGTCCAGTTTTCCCATACTTGAAACAAGTGACGTGGCTTAAGTCCCTCTTGGCGGGTGTGGCTGGATTGGAACGATTCTGATTGCTGCTTGCGCCATTCCCATTCCCATTCCTTGGGCCAGTATGATTATGTGTACTTCCTCCATTGTGAATGTGGCCTCCATGGTTATGGGTAAGCCCTCCCGAGTTCGGGGTAAAGCGAGGCTTCTACTGAGCTCCTGAATTGTACTTCCCTTGTCCATATTTCCTTTTGCGGCTTTCTATCTGCTGCTGCTGCTTCCGTTCGATCATGAGAGCTTTATCTACCAACTCCTGGTAGTTGTTAAATGTTGCCACCATTAACTGCATACTCATCTCATCATTCAGCCCTTCCATAAACTTCTCCCGCTTCACGGCATCCGTGGCCACATCATCAGGAGCATAGCGGGATAACTTACTAAACTCCTCCACGTACTGGCCTACAGTACGGTTACCTTGGCATAAGTTGCAAAACTCACGCTTCTTCATGCTCATAGCTCCCGTGGATACGTGGGCTGTGCGGAATGCTTGCTAAAACTGCTCCCTGGTGACATTGGCTATAGGAAAAGTGGCTGTGTAATTCTCCCACCATGCGGCTGCTGGTCCATCCAATTGGTGTGCGGCAAAACGCACCTTCTCCGCATCTGTGCAACCTGCGGTGGTCAACTCCCTTCCAATCCTGCGCAGCCAATCATCAGAAACTATTGGCTCGGTGCTACTAGAAAACACCGGCGGTTGCAGCCTCAGAAAACAAGCTAAGTTGTCAAATGGTGGTGGTGGGTTCTTATTGTTGTTGTTGTTGCCTTGGTTCTGAACTAACAACTGCATCAAGGCATTCTGCTACTGGATCAACTGAGTGAGCTCCTGTGGGAAAGCAAAAATGGGGTCACGTCTCGGAGGCATCTGATGGGTTTAGAGGGAAGAGATTAGAATAGAATGAGGTCTAATGAGAAAACACTACCCATATGCACATGAGACAAACACAATCATATCATATCACTCAATCAATCAAGCAAGGGCATACAATCGGTCTAACTATCGTTACAGTTCTCGGACTACTAATATTTACATGGGGGGTACTACTAATAGTATGGTGGTCTACTAGAAATTTTGATCGGTGGAAGACTCCATGATATCTGTTCCAACTTCGTCTTCATAGTCATCATCACTACTATCCGGGTCGGAATCGGTGTCGTCTATGATGATGTAGTCTTTAGAACGAATCTCCTTGGGTTCGTCGTCTTGTCCTCCTGGCACGGGGTCTCCCATAAAAACTCCTAGCTTCCTGGTCATGTCGTCATTCCTCTCCACAAGTATCATCGTTTCCTCCTCATATCCATCGCGTGTAAACTTAATCTCCTCTTCTAGCTCCATGATCCTGATCATCGCCTCCAAATCTATCATGCTTGTGCACATCTGGTTCTCCTGGCGACGAATGTGGTGGTTTAATTCCTGGATGAATGCTGCAATGGACCTGTCCTTCCCGGTGTTGATCATCTCCCATTGCTCATATCGGCGTCCACATATCTGGTAGATAGTGTCCTTCAGCTCCTTGTGGTAAACTTCGCTGATGCGTCCTATAGCAATGTGGGCTACAATATTCTTGCCTAGACTCCAGGTGGGTGCATCAAAGGAAAACTATATGGGTTTATTGACTCGCGTGAACGTCCTTCCTGGAACTTGAACTCGAATCATCCATCGCTCTTCTTCTGGTAAAGTGGCGGTATAGGTCTCGGTGAAGCTTGGTATTCCAATGTTCAGGTACTTAGTGACTTCCTTCAAGTGTCGTCTAAAAGGTGTGTCTTCATCCGGTTGTGCTAACCCGTTCCTCGTGTCCGCCATCCTAAAGAGTAGAAAATGGAGAGGAGTCAGAAATAAGTAGAGAAGAGTGGCCTATGGCTTTTCTTATTGGTTGTGTCATACATTCAGCGTGTGCTCTGATACCATCCTGTAGCGACCCGACCTCAAACGGTCAAGTCTCTGTGCTTCAGTGTCATCCCTGGGTCAGTAATGCTGACACACACAGTACTCAAAGGATTTATAACAGAGTGGCAATCACACACTTATTACATCGGCTCAAGAGAGAACTTATTATAGTAAATATGGTTTAAGGCCATCTAATACGATAACAACAGAATGCTTGGAAGGTAAAGTGAGTCCATCAACTCCAACGGCATGGCTGAGTGCATGACAAACAACCTATAGCACCTTACTCCCCGTCTGAAAAGTCTACAACATGATACGTTGCAGCCCGAAAACAGATCAGCACATGGAATATGCTGGCAATGTAACATACGAGAGTAATGACAGATAAGAGCTATCACTATATGCATATATGGCTAGTGGAGGCTGTATGGTTAATATGTTTTGCAAAAAGCCAATTTATTCCTACAACAAAGGAATATATTTTATTTAACTATCATGGTAGTTGAACAATATTGAGAAGGTTCCTCCAACTCAATCCCAATTAAAAGTAATTATCAACCCAACAAATTAATTTAGAGTGATGAGATCCATATGATAATCCAAGAACCAGATACTCAAGATGTCCATAACCGGGGACACGGCTAACCATGATTAGTTTATACACTCTGCAGAGGTTTGCGCACTATTCCGCACAAGACTCGATCTCCTCCATTGGATTTCTCGCACTACAGGGTGTTTGAGAAATGGATGGCCGAGACACAATCTTTTAGAAGCATTTGCTCTTTACTCCGGGCGGACCGGTACACCTACAATCCCCTACATCTGCTAGTCCACCTCTTCAAGAACTCACGCAACTTACTCAATTATGCCAGAGCCCATAATGTCTTGTGGCTGGACACGGAAGTTTCTAGCATGAATAGTCTTATGATCCCTTTGAGCCAGGGTGGCGGGCCATAGGATGCTCACACGGGTACTCCAGGATATCCTAGGACAACACTGGATTCTCCAGGTGCCCATAAGCAATCCACCCAGATGTGTATTAAAGTTGCCACCTTAAGTTGAACCATTAATTAACAACTCACATCTTTCATGGATACACTCAAACCCAAACCACGTCTACGAGCATAGCATGGCAATATAAGCATAACGTAGAAGTAACTCCCAAGGGTTTGATAATAAAACAGGTAATAGGTTATACCTCATTATCTACTTCCTAGACCCACATGTTAAGAGATCCTACTCATGCAATGTGTGAAGGTTGAAACTAATGCATAAAAACTGGGTGATAAAGGGGTATGATCATAGTGTTACTTGCCTTGCTGACGATCTGCAAATCCTAAAGACTCGTAGTAGCATGCTTCGCATTCCGGGTGTTCTACCGCAAACGAACAATAGCATACATAAGCAATCAAGCAAAGATGCACGGGTAAATCTCAAATAAGAAGATCCAACCGGAAAGTTCAGCTGAAGAACTCCGGTTTGCAAAAAGAATCAAATCAAACAGAGCAACGAAACTCAAACGGTGAAAGAAACAAGATCCGATTACTAATCTGGACTAAAGTCAAATTTTACAATACCAAAATCTTGTTCAAGTTGGTTAAACAGAAAGAGGGCTTCGAGACGAAGATCTAGGCGCTTGAATCACCTGATTCCGATAAACGAGCGAAAAGATAAAGTAAAACGAAAAACAGGGCAGAAATCGCGATTGAAAATAATCGCGGAAAAACCATGGAAAAAGAAAACTGACGAACAGGCTAACGAACGAACGTTCGCTATCTGCGGTTAATGGGTGAAAACCATTCGTTAAACGAACTTTCGAACGTGCGTTTGTTAAATAACTAAACCGGGAAGAAAAATAAAAACCGAACTGATCTATTAAAAACGGATCTAGGGTTTTTACCGGAAAAACCGAACCGGCGAAGAAAACTGGCGGCGGCGAGCGGCGCGGGCGGCGCGGCGGCGCAGCGGCGGGGCGGCGGCGGCTTAGGGTTTCAGGCGGGGCGCTGGGTTGTTGGGGTCGGGCCTCCCGGCTTATAAAGGTCGGCCGGGCCAGGAGTCCTAGGCGGACACGGCCCAGTTAGGTCGGTTACTTTTTTTAAGTAATTCCGCACAGAAAAACGAAGAAAAGAAATACTAAACGGACTCCAAAAATCCTGAAATAAATTTTCCCCGTCCTCTAAAAATACGCCAGACAAGGTGAACATTTATTTGGGCCTCTAAAGCAATTTTGAAAAACGCATATTTTCCTAATTCAAACAAAATAGCAATAAAATCCCAAATAAAAATACAAATTGATTTATATATTTTTCCTCCAACATTTCATTTATTTTGGAGAAGTCATATTATCTCCTCTCTTATAATTTTAATATGAAATATTTTTGGGGTAGAAAAATAATTAAAACCAAAATGATCCTTGTTTCAATATTTGATAAAACTCAAATATGAGAACGAGGGAAAATCCCCAACTCTCTCCAAGGGTCCTTGAGTTGCTTAGGATTTCGAGGATCACACAATGAAATGCAATAAAATATGATATGCATGGATGACCTATGTATAACATTCCAATTTGAAAATTTGGGATGTTACATCAGCTCCTCTGCACTCTTCAACTGGCCCCACTCTGCTGAAGACCAAGGCCACTGTGGGACGAGGCACTAGACCAAGTCCTGAAAAGAAGCAGGTCACCTTCCAAGTAACATCCGATGAAGATGAAGCTGATGATGATGAACTCGCTGAAATCATCAGAGATAGGCAACACAGGGCCGCTAGAGCCAAAGGCAGTAATGTGCCATTGATGCTGGATCCAAAGTTGATCCTCGACTTCATTGACTTGTGGACAAGGACCCCAACACACCTCTGCCTGAGATGAACCTCACTCCTTGTCAAAGTCATGTGTTGACTCACTTCATTGACGAAGAAAAATGGAAATATGAACAGGGGAGGAAGGTGAAGAAAGCGCAGTACAAGAAAGAGCGTTCTTCTGAAGCAAAACTTCTTGAAGCTTTCACCTGAAGAACTTGTAGCTCTGCAATCAGAGATCAAGAAACTGAGTGATGAATTTGATCGCTACTATGCTGACCGGCTTGGAGCCAAAGTCAGGTTTGTAAAGATAACTGAAAATTTCACTACCAATGTTGCAGCTCCAACGCAACAAGAAATTCCTCATGCTGAAGCATCTGCTCAGCCTACTGAAGAAAATGCTAGCACCGCTGATGATACTCAGGCTGCTGAACAAAATGTTAGTACCAGGGCTGATGACTGCATTCCAGCCGCTGATGAAACTGCCAGGGCAACCACTAGTGTTGCGCCTGAAGAAATTGCCAGGATAGTTGATGCTTCAACCGCTGTGTCTGAAGAAACTGCTTCTACCAGTGCAACCACATCTGTTGTGCCTGAACAAATGGAACCAATTTCCTCTGCTCCTCCTGCACCTACACCAAGTCCAATTCTTCCTTCTGCAACAGAAGCGAAGAAGACCAAGGCTGTGGAGCATGCAGATGTGAAGAAAAGGAAAGCATCAACTTCATCAGACTCTTCAGCTCCGAAGAAGATGAAGAAATTGACCAACTCGTTTGAAAATCCGATTTATGTTGTTCCAGTCTCAATCATGCCATCAAAGGAACTAGTTCCTTTTGATGAAGATTACGTGATCCCAAGCGGATTCGATGAAGAAATTCCTTCTGTTGCTTCTTCAGAGCAGTTGGATGAAGAAATTGAAGTGGATGCAATCCCTTCAACCCCAGTTGTTTCATCGCCCATGCCTTAGTTTACTGCTGAAGAGGCCGGCGTTGAAGAAATTAGTGGAGAAGATGCGGATGTGGACATTGGGTGCACAACGCCAATTCTGAATGATGACTTTTGGGAAAGTCAGCACCCCAATTCTCCGTTGTTCACTCCTCTGCAACAAATTCCTCAGTCCCCAGTGACTACTAAAGTTCAAATGGGTTCTAAAGAACCACACCCACTCCGTCCATCCTTGAAGAGATTCCTGCCACTAGCGCTGATGACATTGCTGCTGAAAAATTGAAGCCCCAGGCTGCCACTTAAGAAGAAACTAAAATTCCTCAGCCCGCGGATCCTAAGATTGCGATTCCTGAGGTTGTGATGCAATTGACTGACACTCCTCACCCCAAGCCGAAGGATCCTTTCTCAAATAAGAAAAAATTCAAGGTTGATGACTTCTTCCACGAGCATGTTTTCTTCACGGACTACAACCCCTATGATTCTGCTCTCCTTAGAAGGAAGCGCTTCTGGACTGCCAGCCAAGCAAACTTCTATTCTTCGCTGCTTTTCAACAAAGACAAAGTCTTCGACCATGAGCATATTCCTCACGTGGACATGGAATCACTGCCTTTCTTCACGCTAGTCCTCAGTGTTCTTCATGATGCTGGGCTGCTCAACTTTTGAACTGATATTGTTGATTGGAATGAAGAGCTAATTCTTGAGTTCTATGCAATGCTACACATCACAGGAGAAGCTGAAGATGTGAACACTTGGGTATTGGACTGGATGACAGAGAACGCACATTTCAAAGCACCGGCCTCTGAATTACTTCATGCCCTACCTATCAGTCCTCCCCTTGAAGGGGCTCGTTGCATATACCATGAACCTGAACTTACCGCTCACTACATGCAAGTGTTGATTAATCCACTGAAGCCCGTTCAAGCTCCAAGGACCAAATTCCTCGTGAAGGAATTGTTGTTTGTGCCTAGAACTGTCTATCGCATTCTGACAAAGACATTGATTCCAATCAAAGGCCACAATTCAAATGATGAAGAAGTTGTTGGCATCATGAAGAATTTGCTATTGAATATCATACATGTCATTCCTATCAACTACCATGATTTCTTCATGAGGACTCCGGCAAATGTTGCCCTCTCTCCATTTGAGTTGAAGCCTTATGCTCCTTGGATTATGAGATTCCTCAGAACAAGGTCTTCACTCAACTACAAGGCTGATTTTCAGAATCACGTCAGTTATTTGCCCTCCATTGAAGTCCTCAAGCGGACATTTTCCTCATTTGATGAAAAGGGCAAGGCTACTGCAAGTATTGATGAAGGCATTCGTCCATTGGATGGTCTGTTCCACAAAGCTGCATCCAACTCCACCAATGATGAATCTGCCACTCATGACTCTACCGCAAATTCTTCTAAGCAAAATCCTCAAGGCACAGCTCCAAGGGTAATGACTGGTCGTGAGCTTCTCCTCAGTCTTCACCAGAAGGTCGATCGCAACCACAAATGGGTTAAACGTCAATTTGGTTCTATTCTTCACAACAAGACTTCTACACACAATGCAGTGAAGAAAAAACATTACTACCTCCATGAAGTCTTCAGTCGCACCTGCGCTGTTCTGTCACATCTGTATGGTGAAGATGATCTGAAGCAAATGGGTTTCAAGCAGGACTTTGAATGGTCTCAGCCACCACCGGCGAAGAAATTCAAGAAGACTAAAGTTCCTTCCTTGGTAGCCAGCAGTCCCTACTTCAACAACCGACCCCAGCAATACCGACGCTCCTTCATCGACTCAGTGATCATATTCTTCAAGGGCGTTAGTCCTCATTTTTCGTCCCTTTTGGTCATTTGATGACAAAGGGGGAGAAATTTTAGTTAGTCTTCAAGCGGGTCTACCTATATGGGCGTTTTTTTCTAAGTTACAACTCTCGTTCTTTTGAAGACTTTGTTGGATCGAGTTGTAAACTTAAACCCGATGGTGGTCTGATACTTTTGTTGTGTTCTTCTGCATGCTTATTCCTCATATATGTTATTGCACGCATGTTGAATTACATCGGTCACCATATTTCATCATGCATTTCAAATTCATCATATTATATGTTAAATGTGTGTATGAATTACAAGATACAGGGGGAGATCTCCATGATTCTACTCTTCAAGTGTGCATTGCTTCAAAAGAAAATTCCTCACTATGCACATCTTCAGGGGGAGTTCTTCTATATCTTGCAATAAAATTCCTCAATATCAGTACTTACACTTCATATGTTTATCCCCATTGAAAACTTAACCTATATTGCCATCAATCACCAAAAGGGGGGAGATTGTAAGTGCATCTAGTGCCCCTCAGTGATTTTGGTGTATTGAAGACTTATAGGTTAAGGGACTGATGCGTTTGTGAGTGTACACAGGACTATAAGTCTATGAGGAGTTTGATATTTCCAGAGAAAGTCGACCCCTAAAAATGAAGTTCTTCAACTGAAGACTTTGGATTTCTGAAGACTTTTTGAAGACTTTGAAATTGAAGAAATTGGTGTGACCATGAAGACTTGGTATTCATTCGAGGAACATGAAGCGTGAAGACTTTTGTTTTCGTAGTTTCATTTTCTCTTTCTTGAGTCATAGGAAACACCGTACTGTTAAAGGGGGTCGAGGAAATACTAAGGGAAAGTTTCCAAGTGATGCTCAACTCAAAATCCTATACCTATCTATTGGAAATCTCATGCAGTTCAGTCAACTTCTTTAGTGACAGAGACGAAGTTCTTCTGGTCTCTGAGGAATTTATCCTGACTGAGGAGTTAGGAATTCGCCAATGCGGATTGCCTACAAGTAAGGAACATGGTAGCCCTGAGGAATTTGATAGTCAAATTTCTGACCATTGCTGTGCTACATGCCAGCTGTCCCGAATATCCTTCCACCTAACGGTCATATCATTGAAGGGCATTTATGTCTTATCATGTCGGGCTGCTCCCTAGGCTATAAATAGCCGCCCCTACAACCACTAGTTGGTTGGCTGCTTCGAGAGAAACTGACACTTGTCATTTGAGAGCATCCCATCCTCCGAGGACTTTGAGCGAAAATCATCAAGTGAGGAAAACCCAAACCCAAAGACCTACAAACCCAAAGTGATTGAGCATCACTGAAGAGATTGATCCTACGTGGATTCGACGCTTGTTACCTTTGAAGACTGTGCATCTTCCAGAAAGTTAGGCTTCATGGTCTAGAGCTTCCAAGAGGAAATTGTGGATCGCTGAGTGACCTAGTCTGTGAAGGTTTGGAAGTCACCTGAAGACTTACCACGAGTAATTGGGCGAGGTCTGTGTGAACTTAGCTCAAGGGGAATACAGTGAGGACTAAGTGTCCTGAGCTGCATGTTCAGGACTGGGTGTCCGGGACTGTGTGTCCTCAGGTTTGAATACCTAGCCGCCCTAACCAGACATACAATTGTCACAACAGTTGGAACTGGTCTACCAAATCATTGTCTTCACCGAGCTAACTGGTTCTATTTCCTCAACCCTTCCATTTCCTCATTTCTGTGTTGTGTGCTTGTTCATATCTGTTTGAAGACTTTGACTGAAGACTTCCTCAATTTCCTCAGTTCAATTTTTTCAGTCTGTTTGTCTTCATCCTGTTTATCCTGTGTTTACGCTTTCTGTACTCTGTGCTCATTTTCATTTCATCATGATGACCATGCTTGTGTTTTGTTATGTTCGCATCTGAGTTCTTATTCCGCTACAAGTAGTTCTTCACTCAGGAATTTCCTCACCCTGGAATTCCTTAGTGAAGAATTCATAAAAATCGCCTATTCACCCCCTCTAGTCGACTTAACGCACTTTTCAGATGCTACGGCCCGTAGAAGGCCCATCATTTCTACGACGCTTAGAAGGCCCATTGTTTCTACGACCCATTGGAGGCCCATGGTAACTACAGTAAATATGTAGCCCATGGTTATTGTGGACTAGTTTTAAAAAATAGGTTATTGTGGCCACTAGCAAACCACGAAAAAAGAACTGTACTAACTATAAGCAAACAAATAAACAAGACGACAAGGAAATAAATAAGCAAGCAACTTACGCTAGGCTATCACGGCTATTACACATATTACATCCACTGGGCATCAAAGTTCGCCACCAGTGCAAATATAGGGAACAAAGCCGCATATCATATACACTGGTTGTCAAACTTGGTGACCAGTGCAAATAAACGCCACAGCTAAACAAGTCCAGAACTGAAACCACTTCAGAAGAGCTCAAGAAACAATATCCTGGGTACCCATAATGCTGGCAAGATGCTTAGCAAGCTTATTAACTTTTTCTTGTTTGGCGCTTAAATCCTCCAGCACTTGCTATTGCACAAGAAAGTATGCATCTGAATTCTGTAGGGACTTCCTCAGTCCTTTGGCTTCTTGCCGCAGCACAGCTGACTGATGCCTTTCAGCTTGTAGCTGTGACTAAAGAAGCCGAAGTGATTCAGGCAGTGAGTTCGAAGAGCTTGTGCCAGCGGTACTGGCCAGTAATTCAAACACTAAATCAGTGTAGGACTGTGGGGTTTTCTCACTGTCTACAGTATCGTTATTATCACCTTTCTTAGAGATTAACAGGGCTATCTCACTATCTTGAACCTTATCTGCATTACTTTCTCTACCATTGCATAGTGGGGTGCTCTTCTCCAATATTCTATTCGCATACTACAAGAGAAACAAGCAGACACATCACATGTTTAGCATGTAGTATACAAAACTCATTTTGGTAAACCGGTTCAGTAGTAAGGTGGACAGGATAATAACATGAAACAAACATAGATCTATGTACTATGGTCACTGTATTGTCCATATCATTCTAGTTTATGTTGCCAAATCAAGATAGAGACAGAGTTCAACTCATATATTTTAAGACACAACAGCATAGACAAAATATAAGTGTGAGAAACTACACAACATTGGCAACACTTGTAATGTGCATCACATGAGAACATAATTGTTTATACAACTGAAACTGAAATCAACATAGAGCAAGAAGTTAGAACAACAATCTAGTTAAAGAAATAGGTTTAAAACATACATGTTGCGCCATTGGAGTTTCAATTGGATCCTTAAAATTCGAAAGTAGTTGGTATGAGTAAATACAGTGATGCAACAACAAAGGAGTATGGACCATAGCTACGGAATCTGGCCTGAGAACAGTTGCTCTTCTGCTTTAAACATGGAGTTTTGGTTCGCTA
The DNA here is from genome assembly GCF_003073215.2 of Triticum urartu. Classification (NCBI taxonomy): domain Eukaryota; kingdom Viridiplantae; phylum Streptophyta; class Magnoliopsida; order Poales; family Poaceae; genus Triticum; species Triticum urartu. Next base: position 198,660,066 of record NC_053028.1, on the reverse strand, counting down.
TGGTGGTCTTCATGCTTTAGGCACTACAGTTGCTTTACAAACTGCTCGTGTGGGGGTACTCTGTGGTGGACATGGTGCTTTGTCAACTAGAAGTGGGTTACTATCCGCTGGGGTTGGGGTTAGATGGGTTGTAGCTGGTTCTCTGCCCAGCGGTGTAAGTGTGCAATCTGGAAGAGTCTCGATTATGTGTGGTGGGGCTAGTTTGTGGGCCAGTACAACCATGGTTCTATCTGCATCAACGGGTAGCACTGTCTTTTGTGAAGAATGGGTTTTTGCTCCCTTAGATACTGCCATCACCCCCTCCAATTCAAATGGCTGATAAACAAGAAAAGAAATTGAACGTACAGACATTGTATGATTGACAGATGTGGTAATTCACATATATGTTGTCTAACCAAACAGGACAGCATGACACAATTTCACATATATGATGCCTAACTAAATAGGATAGCATGACACAGTTTCAGATATATGATGGATAACTTAACAAGATATAATGGCCTAATTCAACATATGATGAGTATCTAAACAGGATGACATGACAAAACTATATGATGTATTTCTAAAATAGGTTGGGATGAAATAATTCACATACATGTTGTCTAAGTATACAGGATGGCATGATACAATTGACATAATTTATTCATATACTAAGCAGCTGGCACTCGCATGTATGATCTCTAAACTAAGCAGATGGAATTTAATATTTTGCATATGATGTCTAAACTAAGCAATGCAAGACACCATATGCATGATATGAGAAATATAAACATTGCAACTTAGAGCATACACCTCAGGTGGGATATAGGACTGGTCATCTGTCTCTGAATCCTCCTTTGAGAAGCTCCCTGTAACCATCGAGATATATGCTTCAATAGGTACCATTGCCTACTTTGAAGACCTTGTTTTCACTCCTGATTTTTCCATAACTGGCTCAAATGGCTGATACACATGAAGAGTAGTTCAATATACACAGATTGTCGACAAATGGAATACATAATGAAAAAATGATGGCATGAGATAATTCACATATATGATGCCTAGCTACATGACGGTGCCTAATTCACATATATGATAACTGGCTGAAAAACATGGCATTGCATAATTCACATATCTGATATAGAAAGCAAACAGGAGGCATTCACACAAAGCATGTCTAATCTAACCAGATGGCATGGCAATCTGATACGTCTCCAATGTATCTATAATTTTTGATTGCTCCTTGCTATATTATCTACTGTTTTGGACTATATTGGGCTTTATTTTCCATTTTTATATTATTGTTGGGACTAACCTATTAACCGGAGGCCCAGCCCAGAATTGTTGTTTTTGCCTATTTCAGTGTTTCGAAGAAACGGAATATCAAACGGAGTCCAAACGGAATGAAACCTTCGGGAACGTGATTTTCTCACCGAACGTGATCCAGGAGACTTGGACCCTACGCCAAGGCATCAGAGAGGCGGTCACGAGGGTGGGGGGCGCCCCCCTAGGGCGCGCCCCCTGCCTCGTGGGCCCCTCGGAGCTCCACCGACGTACTTCTTCCTCCTATATATACCTACGTACCCCCAAACGAACAGAACATGAGCCAAAAACCTAATTCAATCGCCGCAAATTTCTGTATCCACGAGATCCCATCTTGGGGCCTGTTCCGGAGCTCCGTCGGAGAGGGCCGTCATCATGGAGTGCTTTTACATCATCATAGCCTCTCCGATGAAGTGTGAGTAGTTTACCTCAGACCTTCGGGTCCATAGTTAGTAGCTAGATGGCTTCTTCTCTCTTTTTGGATCTCAATACAAAGTTCTCCCCCTCTCTTGTGGAGATCTATTCAATGTAATCTTATTTTTGCGGTGTGTTTGTTGAGACCGATGAATTGTGGGTTTATGATCAAGTCTATCTATGAATAATATTTGAATCTTCTCTGAATTCTTTTATGTATGAATAGTTATCTTTGCAAGTCTCTTCGAATTATCCGTTTGGTTTGGCCAACTAGATTGGTAGTTCTTTCCATGGGAGAAGTACTTAGCTTTGGGTTCGATCTTGCGGTGTCCTTTCCCAGTGACAAAAGGGGCAGCGAGGCACGTATTGCATCGTTGCCATCGAGGATAACAAGATGGGGTTTATTTCATATTGCATGAATTTATCTCTCTACATCATGTCATCTTGCTTAAAGCGTTACTTTGTTTTTAACTTAATACTCTAGATGCATGCTGGATAGCGGTCGATGAGTGGAGTAATAGTAGTAGATGCAGAATCGTTTCGGTCTACTTGTCACGGACGTGATGCCTATATACATGATCATGCCTAGATATTCTCATAACTATGCTCAATTCTGTCAATTGCTCAACAGTAATTTGTTCACCCACCGTAGAATACTTATTCTCTTGAGAGAAGCCACTAGTGAAACCTATGGACCCCGGGTCTATTCTCATCATATCAATCTCCATCACTTTAATCTTGCTTTGCTTTTTACTTTGCTTTTTACCTTTTTACTTTGCATCTCTATACCAAAAATACCAAAAATATTATATCTATCAGATCTCACTCTCGTAAGTGACCGTGAAGGGATTGACAACCCCTAATCGCGTTGGTTGAGAGTAGCTATCATTTTGTGCAGGTACGAGGGACTTGAGCGTGGCCTCCTACTGGATTGATACCTTGGTTCTCAAAAACTGAGGGAAATACTTACGCTACTCTGCTGCATCATCCTTTCCTCTTCGGGGAAATCCAACGCAAGCTCAAGAGGTAGCAAGAAGAATTTCTGGCGCCGTTGCCGGGGAGTCTATGCAAAAAGTCAACATACCAAGTACCCACCACAATCCCTATCTCTCGCATTACATTAGTTGCCATTTTCCTCTCGTTTTCCTCTCCCCCACTTCACCCTTGCCGTTTTATTCGCCCTCTCTTTCCCAATCTCCTTCTCCTTCTCCTTCTCTTTCTCCGCTTGCCTTTTTTGTTTGCCCGTGTGTTGGATTGCTTGTTTGTCGCGATGGCTCAAGATACTACCAAATTGTGTGACTTCACCAACACCAATAATAATGATTTCCTTAGCACTCCGATTGCTCCTCTTGCCAATACTGAATCTTGTGAAATCAATACTGCTTTGTTGAATCTTGTTATGAAAGATCAATTCGCCAGCCTTCCTAGTGAAGATGTCGCTACTCGTCTGAATAGCTTCGTTGATTTATGTGATATGAAGAAAAAAGATGTCGATAATGATGTCATTAAATTGAAGCTATTTCATTTTTTGCTTAGAGATCGTGCTAAATCTTGGTTTTCATCTTTGCCTAAAAATAGTATTGATTCTTGGAACAAGTGCAAAGATGCTTTTATCTCTAAGTATTTCCCTCCCACTAAGATCATCTCTCTTAGAAACAATATTATGAATTTTAAGCAACTTGATCATGAACATGTTGCACAAGATTGGGAGAGAATGAAATTAATGATACGTAATTGCCCTACTCATGGTTTGAATTTGTGGATGATTATACAAAAAATTTATGCCGGATTGAATTTTGCTTCTAGAAATCTTTTAGATTTGGCCGCGGGAGGTACTTTTATGGAAATCACTTTAGGAGATGATACTAAACTCCTAGATAATATTATGCTTAATTATTTTCAATGCCATACTGAAAGATCTTCTAATAAAAAAGTGCATGCGATAGAAGAAATCAATGTGTTCAGTGGAAAGATGGATGAAATTATTCGCTACTAAGAGTGTTTCTTCTGATCCTAATGATATGCCTTTGTCTACTTTGATTGAGAATAACAATGAATCTATGGATGTGAATTTTGTTGGTAGGAATAATTTTGGTAACAACGCTTATAGAGGGAATTTTAATCCTAGGCCATATCCTAGTAATCCTTCTAATAATTATGGGAATTCCTACAACAACTCTTATGGAAATTATAATAAGATGCCTCTGAATTTTAGAATAGTGTTAAAGAGTTTATGAATTCATAAAAGAATTTTAATGCTTTGCTTGAAGAGAAATTGCTTAAAGTTGATGATTTGGCTAGGAACGTTGATAGAATTTCTCTTGAGGTTGATTCTTTAAAGCTTAGATCTATTCCTCCTAAGCATGATATCAATGAGTCTCTCAAAGCCATGAGAATTTCCATTGATGAGTGCAAGGAAAGAACCGCCAGGATGCGTGCTTCCAAAGATGCCTTTATTAAAGCGTGTTCTTCCAATTCCTATGAAAATCAAGATGAAGATCTAAAAGTTATTGATGTGTCTCCTATTAAATCTTTGTTTTGCAATATGAATCTTGATGAAACTGAATATGATCTTCCTTTACCTAGAAGGCATTCTAAAAATTCGGAGTATTTAGATCTTTATGCTGAAATTGATGAAAGTGGGATTGAAAGAAATAAAAATCTAGATGTTGCTAAACCCACTATATTGGATTTAAAGGAATTTAATTATGAAAGTTGCTCTTTAATTGATTGTATTTCCTTGTTACAATCCGTGCTAAATTCTCCACATGCTTGTAGTCAAAAGAAAGCCTTCACCGAACATATTGTTGATGCCTTGATGCAATCTTATGAAGAAAAACTTGAGTTGAAAGTTTCTATCCCTAGAAAACTCTATGACGAGTGGGAACCAACTATTAAAATTAAAATTAAAGATCATGAGTTGTATGCTTTGTGTGATTCGGGTGCTAGTGTCTCCACTATCCCCAAAACTTTGTGTGATTTGCTAGATTTCCGCTATTTTGATGATTGCTCTCTAAACTTGCATCTTGCGGATTCTACTATTAAGAAACCTATGGGAAGGATTAATGATGTTCTTATTGTTGCAAATAGGAATTATGTGCCCGTAGATTTCATTGTTCTTGATATAGATTGCAATCCTTCTTGCCCTATCATTCTTGGTAGACCTTTCCTTAGAACGGTTGGTGCGATTATTGATATGAAGGAAGGGAATATTAGATCTCAATTTCCATTAAAAAAGGGCATGGAACACTTTCCAAGAAAGAAAATAAAATGGCCATATGAAACTATCATGAGAGCCACTTATGGATTGCCTACCAAAGATGGCAATACCTAGATCTATCCTCGCTTTTATGCCTAGCTAGGGGCGTTAAACGATATCGCTTGTTGGGAGGCAACCCAATTCTATTTTTATTCCTTACTTTTTGCTCCTGTTTAGTAATAAATAAATTATCTAGCCTCTGTTTTGTTTGTGTATTTTGTGTTTAATTAGTGTTTGTGCCAAGTAGAACCGTTGGGAAGACTTGGGGAAAGTCTTGTTGAACTTGCTGTAAAAAAACAGAAACTTTAGCGCTCACGAGAACTGCTGTCATTTTTATTTGGAGAATGATATTTAGTTAATTATTTTTCAGATGATCAATAGATAAATTCCTCACGTCCAGCAATTTATTTTATAATTTTTGGGGTTCCAAAAGTTTGCGTTAGTTACAGATTACTACAGACTGTTCTGTTTTTGACAGATTCTGTTTTTCGTGTGTTGTTTGCTTATTTTGATGAATCTATGGCTAGTAAAATAGTTTATAATCCATAGAGAAGTTGGAATACAGTAGGTTTAACACCAATATAAATAAAGAATGATTTCATTACAGTACCTCGAAGGTGTCTTTTGTTTTCTTTCTCTAACGGAGCTCACGAGATTTCTATTGAGTTTTGTATTGTGAAGTTTTCAAGTTTTGGGTGAATTCTTGTGATGGATTATGGAACAAGGAGTGGCAAGAGCCTAAGCTTGGGTATGCCCATGGCACCCCCAAGATAATCCAAGGACACCAAAAATTCAAAGCTTGGGGATGCCCCGGAAGGCATCCCCTCTTTCGTCCACTTCTATCGGTAATTTACTTGGAGCTATATTTTTATTCACCAACATGATATGTGTTTTGCTTGGAGCGTCTTGTATTATTTGTGTCTTTGTGTTTTAGTGTGCCACAATCATCCTTGCTGTACACACCTTTTGAGAGAGCCATGCATGAATTAAAATTCGATAGAATACTATATGTGCTTCACTTATATCTCTTGAGCTAAGTAGTTTTGCTCTATGTGCTTCACTTATATCTTTTGAGCGCTATAATTTTGCTCTATGTGCTTCTCTTAGATCCTTTAGAGCACGGTGGTGGATTTGTTTTAAAGAAACTATTGATCTCTCATGATTCACTTAAATTATATTGAGAGTCTCTTAATAGCATGGTAATTTGCTTAATAATAATATCTTGGTATTCAAGATTTGTGAAACTTTCTTTTGAGTGTGTTGAATACTAAGAAAAGATTGAAGCATGATAATTGTTTTGAGATATGGAGGTGATGATATTAGAGTCATGCTAGTTGAGTAGTTGTGAATTTAAAGAATACTTGTGTTGAAGCTTGTGATTCCCGTAGCATGCACGTATGGTGAACCGTTATGTGATGAAGTCGGAGTATGATTTATTTATTGATTGTCTTACTTATGAGTGGCGGTCGGGGACGAGCGATGGTATTTTCCTACCAATCTATCCCCCTAGGAGCATGCGCATAATACTTTGCTTTGATAACTTGTAGATTTTTGCAATAAGTATATGAGTTCTTTATGACTAATGTTGAGTCCATGGATTATACGCACTCTCACCCTTCCACCTTTGCTAGCCTCTCTAATACCGCGCACCTTTCGCCGGTATCATACACCCACCATATACCTTCCTCAAAACAGCCACCATACCTACCTATTATGGCATTTCCATAGCCATTCCGAGATATATTGCCATGCAACTTTCCACCATTCCGTTTATTATGACACACTCCATCATTGTCATATTGCATATCCCGGTACACCGCCGGAGGCATTCATATATAGTCATATTTTGTTCTAAGTATCGAGTTGTAATTGTTGAGCTGTAAGAAAAATAAAAAGTGTGATGATCATCATTATTAGAGCATTGTCCCAGTGAGTAAAGGATGATGGAGACTATGATTCCCCCACAAGTCGGGATGAGACTCCGGACGAAAAATAAATAAAAGAGGCCAAAGAAGCCTATAAAAAAGTAAAAAAATAAAAAGAAAAGAGGCCATAAAAAAAGAGAAAAGGCCCAAACAAGAGAAAAAATGAGAGAAAAAGAGAGAAGGGACAATGTTACTATCCTTTTACCACACTTGTGCTTCAAAGTAGCACCATGATCTTCATAGTAGAGAGTCTCTCATGTTATCACTTTCATATACTAGTGGGAATCTTTCATTATAGAACTTGGCTTGTATATTCCAATGATGGGCTTCCTCAAATTGCCCTAGGTCTTCATGAGCAAGCAAGTTGGATGCACACCCAATTAGTTTCTTTTTAAGCTTTCATATACTTATAGCTCTAGTGCATCCGTTGCATGGCAATCCCTACTCACTCACATTGATATCTATTGATGGGCATCTCCATAGCCCGTTGATACGCCTAGTTGATGTGAGATTATCTTCCCCTCCTTTTGTCTTCTCCACAACCACCATTCTATTCCACATATAGTGCTATATCCATGGCTCATGCTCATGTATTGCGTGAAGATTGAAAAAGTTTTGAGAATGTCAAAAGTATGAAACAATTGCTTGGCTTGTCATCGGGGTTGTGCATGATTTAAATATTTTGTGTGGTGAAGATACAGCATAGCCAGACTATATGATTTTGTAGGGATAACTTTCCTTGGCCATGTTATTTTGAGAAGACATAATTGCTTTGTTAGTATGCTTGAAGTATTATTATTTTTATGTCAATATAAACTTCTGTCTTGAATCTTTCTAATCTCAATATTCATATCACAATTAAGAAGATTTGCATTGAAATTATGCCAAGTAGCACCCTGCATCAAAAATTCTCTTTTTATCATTTACCTACTCGAGGACGAGCAGCAATTAAGCTTGGGGATGCCTGATACGTCTCCAACGTATCTATAATTTTTGATTGCTCCATGCTATATTATCTACTGTTTTGGACTATATTGGGCTTTATTTTCCACTTTTATATTATTTTTGGGACTAACCTATTAACCGGAGGCCCAGCCCAGAATTGTTGTTTTTGCCTATTTCAGTGTTTCGAAGAAACAGAATATCAAACGGAGTCCAAACGGAATGAAACCTTCGGGAACGTGATTTTCTCACCGAACTTGATCCAGGAGACTTGGACCCTACGCCAAGGCATCAGAGAGGCAGTCACGAGGGTGGGGGCGCCCCCCCTAGGGCGCGCCCCCTGCCTCGTGGGCCCCTCGGAGCTCCACCGACGTACTTCTTCCTCCTATATATACCTACGTACCCCCGAACGAACAGAACATGAGCCAAAAACCTAATTCCACCGCCGCAACTTTCTGTATCCACGAGATCCCATCTTGGGGCCTGTTCCGGAGCTCCGCCGGAGAGGGCCGTCATCACGGAGGGCTTCTACATCATCATAGCCTCTCCGTTGAAGTGTGAGTAGTTTACCTCAGACCTTTGGGTCCATAGCTAGTAGCTAGATGGCTTCTTCTCTCTTTTTGGATCTCAATACAAAGTTCTCCCCCTCTCTTGTGGAGATCTATTTGATGTAATCTTCTTTTTGCGGTGTGTTTGTTGAGATCGATGAATTGTGGGTTTATGATCAAGTCTATCTATGAATAATATTTGAATCTTCTCTGAATTCTTTTATGTATGATTAGTTATCTTTGCAAGTCTCTTCGAATTATCCATTTGGTTTGGCCAACTAGATTGGTAGTTCTTTCCATGGGAGAAGTGCTTAGCTTTGGGTTCGATCTTGCGGTGTCCTTTCCCAGTGACAGAAGGGGCAGCAAGGCACGTATTGCATCGTTGCCATCGAGGATAACAAGATGGGGTTTATTTCATATTGCATGAATTTATCTCTCTACATCATGTCATCTTGCTTAAAGCGTTACTCTGTTTTTAACTTAACACTCTAGATGCATGCTGGATAGCGGTCGATGAGTGGAGTAATAGTAGTAGATGCAGAATCGTTTCGGTCTACTTGTCATGGGCGTGATGCCTATATACATGATCATGCCTAGATATTCTCATAACTATGCTCAATTCTGTCAATTGCTCAACAGTAATTTGTTCACCCACCGTAGAATACTTATGCTCTTGAGAGAAGCCACTAGTGAAACCTATGGCCTCCAGGTCTATTATCATCATATCAATCTCCATCACTTTAATCTTGCTTTGCTTTTTTACTTTGCTTTTTTACTTTGCTTTTTACCTTTTTACTTTGCATCTCTATACCAAAAATACCAAAAATATTATATCTATCAGATCTCACTCTCGTAAGTGACCATGAAGGGATTGACAACCCCTAATCGCGTTGGTTGCGAGTAGCTATCGTTTTGTGCAGGTACGAGGGACTTGAGCGTGGCCTCCTACTGGATTGACACCTTGGTTCTCAAAAACTGAGGGAAATACTTACGCTACTCTGCTGCATCATCCTTTCCTCTTCGGGGAAATCCAACGCAAGCTCAAGAGGTAGCAAGAAGAATTTGTACAATAACTGCATGCATAATAAAAAAATAGTTAGATTTTGTAAGGCCTAAGTGGTGCATGCAGAAATCAAGACTGATGGTAGCAAACGAGTGGATAGATCCAAAACTAATGATAGCAGGTGGATTATAGCTTCAGTTTTAAAAAGATAGAGACTGGATCATCTACTGTTTGTTGCCCACCCAACATGAACCACATAGAAGACCCCAGATGAACCAAATAGTAGACAGATACTATTCGTTGCTGCCTCGATATGAGACCCACGGGCATTTTAAAACTCAAGTTTGAACAATAAAGTAGAAGGTAATAATAACCGATGTATAACATAAGCAAACACAAAAGACTGCGACCTCTCTTTCGGAACTGTGTAATCCTCAGGTTCATCTGCTCAGTCGATGATGGTAATGCAGTTGGCGTGGCTGCTGGCAACGGGGAAGATGATCTGAGGCGGCGAAAGAAAGTCTACAGGGGGAATCTCTGCTGTAGTGAACGCTTCTGTCGATGGTGCACCTCAGGTGGGGTGGATGATGGCACGGTAGGAGCAGGACATAACACACAGAGTTTTCTTTGACGCCTATCTGAAAATGAAGTAAATCTATAAGGGCTCCTTAGAATTGCAGGATTCTATAAACACAGGGACAGGAAAACACAGGAGTAGGATAGGAATGCACGTGCAAAACAGAGCATTTGGAAACATAGGATTTCTATCAACCTGGGTGTTTGGTTCACATGAATTGGAAGAACACAGGAATGGAGAAGCATGGTCAAATTAAAGTCAAACCATGTGAAAATGAAAAAAAAATAAGAATCTTATTATGCCAGTAATGCAATTAGTCATGTTCTTCATGCATATTAATTTGAAAAGGATGTCCAAGTGGATATTAAAATTCCTACGTTTTTTCTTTGAAAGAGACACCAAAGGAAAAAATCCTCCAGTTTTGCTTTGCTCCACTCCTTCTAACCAAATGCAGGAATAGTAGTACCATTGTAGTTCCATAGCAAAGGATCCCTGAGGGATTGACATAAATGCAGAGTAACAAAGTGATGCAACAAGTGTACAACCTCTTTGGCATTGCCTTGTCGACCTCAGCATCATTGGGTTGGACGTGGAGGATGGTGATGCTGGTGTGACTGTCGGAGGCGGGGAAGAAGATCTGAGGCCTCTGGAAATGGCATCGAGGATACTGCTCCGCTGTGATGGACGGTTCCGTCGTTGGAGCAGCTTCGATGAGGTGTACGGCGGCGAGGCTGAAGCAGGACAAGACATACAACGTTAATCTGAAGTGGGACTCTAATATCATCTGCAATAGATGATGTAAAATACATCACCAAAAAGTGCTAGATGTAAAACGCATCAGCCGTGCCACGGCCACTCTGATAGATGCTATAAATTCTGTTCACTCTGAACTTAACTGAAAAAACTAAACTTTACAGTCGAAACTTATTGAACTAGTAGCAGAGCATTGCAATAGATGTTTAGGGCATTCGAGCACTAGTAGCAGACAAGAAGTGATCTAAATAAGCAGACGCTCTAATAGGGAATGCACTAGCAGAGAGAAAGTCATGCAGTAGGACAGCGAGCGAGTGCTAAAGCAGCAACTCATGTAGCTACCGGAGGTCGTGCAGCAGCAGCAGTGCGAGCGAGAGCAAGAGCAGAGCAGCAGCACGGAGCAAGAGCAGAGCAGCAGCGCGACCGACAACAATAGCAGAGAACAGCAGCAGCACAAACAAAAGCAAGAGCAGTGCAGCAGCGCGACCGACAGCAAGAAAAGAGCCACGACGCGAGCGAGAGCCGGAGCAGCTGCAGCTAGTGCCGGTGTGGAAGTCGCCGTCGAGGAAGCAATGACATGGGGGAGAGACGTCGTGGATGAAGTGGCCGGCGACGGCGCCGTCGATGGAGACCCAGCATGGCTGCTCCGTATCGAGCACCGACAGCCCCGTGAGATCAAATAAAAGAATGCAGCAATGAGTGCAGAATCTCCATGGTGGCGCCGAGTGGGCCTCAGCTTCATCAGAGGAATTGGTGTGGGTGCTGCGGTTCTGGTGGGGCAGGTCAAGACGACGCTGTGAGGATGGAGGTGGCATGATAGATGAGGCGAACATCGGGGCAGCTCCTTGGAGGTGGAGGATGGGGCGGCTGATCCGGTGGGATGACGAGATCGACAATGGATCCTCATCCGGTGCAGTCAATGAGGAACGGCGAGATGTTGCGGTGGACGATGTCATCGGGGAAGAGTCTCCAGCTGTGCGGCGGTCGGGAGGCCGACGGAGGAGCATGGGGTTTTGCGGGTTTTGGCGGCCTCGGTGTACGAATGGGGCAAAGGGGAAGGTAGGGGAAGGTAGGGGGAGCCATGTCTTAGGTACGCGCTTGTCTGAAATGTAGGGTAAGTTACCAGCGTACCCCCACCGATTTGACACCGCGACATCGAGCCGGCATTTTCGGCTGAGGGGTAGAAGGGGGATTTCGCGTGTCTGGGCCGCGGGACCGATTTTGGATGAGGAGGGAGTTTTCGCGCGGGTCAAAATTTCAGGATAACAAGGTGTGGAGCGGGTTGAAGAGGCGGGAGTTTCAACGCAGATGAGACAAAAGATATTCGAGCTTGAAAAATTCAGGATAACAAGGCGCGGATTCCTTGTTCGTCAGAACAAACTTAACGTGTACAAAAAAACAATTCATACAAGACACCCGAGAGTCATGTCCCCTTTTACTATATTGCTATAGATGTCACTGAAAAAACTACAAGAAAAATGTAAAATAAAATCAGGAGAACAAGATTACCCTGTACAGTACCAAATCGATTCGCACTTCCCTTAACAACAACAAAAAACAAATCAATTCCCACCAAAAGAAAGAGTCGTGTTCCTTTTTATATTATTACAAATGCCAGGATCTCAAATTTCAATTTTTGAATCCACGTTATGTTGAATTCGATTATATCGTTAGGCGACCTTGCGATTTATAATGGATGTAGTCCTACATTTGATCTTCCATCATATATGAACATTTTACTCCACCCTATGAACATATATATTGTCGTCTACCATATGGACTAAATTTGTATCAATTTTCCTTATTTGAATAAGATTGTTGTCAAGTTATACAATAATTTAAATATTATCTTGATAACAAAAAACATGCATACAGCAGTAATCATATTTTACTATGAACTACATGTACCATACGATCTCCAATTCAAATATTTATATCCATTTTATGTTGAATTCAAATCAGAGTACATTGGTCTAGATAGAGAGATGTTCAGGATAATCTAAACCCTGTTTTCATATGTATATTTTTTGGCTGAATTGGGACAAGTTTTGGTATAAGCTTCTTGCAAAACTGGAGATTCTCTCAACAAGCCTTGTGGTTCCGAGAGGGAACGTGTCACCTTTGTGTGCGAAACAATATACGCTGCCTCCCCCCTAATTTTATTTACAGAGGCAACATAGAACTATATGAGTGCCCTGATAAATTTTGGAATTATTCCGGGTTCGTTTGGCCTTTTTTATACATTAAATGATTTTTGACATTAATGTGCATAATCCAAATTTGAACTACAAGCACATGCTCAGGTGCACCAAAGTTGGTTGAAAAATCAGATGTGTGTCCTCGGGTGGATTTCTAGGTCCCATGCAAGAAATGGAAATCAAATTCAAACATCTTGGCGTTGTGACTCAGCCAAGAACATCGAGAAACTTAGTTTTAAAATTCATGTAAATTCAAAACTCGCCTGGAAAACATGAAACTTGGCATGGTGTCATGTCATTGAAATAACATGATATGGTAAAAAATTGGGCCTATTTAGAACAAGTTTTGGTATAAGCTTCTTGCAAACCGGAGCTTCTCTCAAGATGGCTCGTGGTTCTAAGAGGGAACGTGTCACCTTTGAGTGTGAAACGATATACACTGCCCCCCTTGAGTTTCTTTACAGAGGCAATATAGAACTACATGAGTGCCCTGTTAAATCTATCTATCTATTATATAATTAAAACAAGAGTAAAACAAGCCGTCACGTTTGTCCACATATGCTAATCCTTTTTACGCCATTTGATTAGAATAACAACGGCTGAGATTTAAAGTTTCTATGTAACATGTAAAAATACATGTACCAGCAGTATTGAACCTTTATGTTGCCACGTTAGATGCATATAGAACCATAACACTAGGGCGCACGGGAAGAACTACATGGACAAATATTGTTTAAAAAAACTTGGACACATATTGTTTGAGTCCAATACAATCATGTACGAACTGATGCATGTCCGAATTGGAAAGCAAAAAAGGGAAAATACAAAACAAAGTGCTTACACATATGTAGGAGCAATACAAACTCTAGGAGCCACACGTTTGCATGCTTCGAATACATGGACAATATGGGCTAGGCAATTGGCAAAAAAAAACAATTGTGTGTCCGATAAAGGATCAAAGCTGGTCTCTTCTCTCACATGATCCATCTCTTCTTGCCTGAAGAAGGTTCCACGTCCCTTGCCACAGACGTTTTATAAAGAAGATCAATTGCTATGGTTTCCAAATTCCTGGCGCTATAGCCGTCACTTCTGATCCTTCCTTCTGTGTCATCGGCGAGGCACCCGCCGAAGCGCTTGAGCAGCCTAGGAGAAGAGTAGGGCATGTTCAAATCAGCAGCATGAGGGATAAGGCGGCCATGACTAAGGTGACATATTGAGGTGCAGGACGCAGCGATAGGGAGGCAGATATTGCTTCCTCGGCCTTTGTCCACTTCTTCGCCTTGCACATGCATACCCACCCACACCATTGCATCCAAGCTAGGATGAATGTAACCACGGTCCAGCGGCAAAAACTTAGGTCTGAGACACATCCGCCTACAAGCCACCATAGCTGACGGCTATGTGATGCTCTAGCTCCGACTCTTCTTTGGATCATCAGTTCCCAGGTTTGTTCATCTTCTACGTACCTCAATTTTGTGGCTTCTGGAACATACAGATATGCATAGTTGAGATGTTAGATTCTCCATGAATGTGGTTAGAGCCTTAGACTAATGATGTGACGCAAGACCATTGCATAGCTACCTCTACCCTAGTCGGATTTATACACCAAGGTTAATCTTATTTGCAAAGCTATAAAAAATTATCTACATTATCTTTACAACAAAAATGCTTAACTGTGTATTTATGGAATTGTACAAATTTTAGTTACATATTCATCATAGCAAAAATGTGTCATTGATTATGCACATTACATAGGTGAATTAATCTCCAAATTTGGATGCCAATGGATTATTCACCCAAATGAAGCATGTGGAATCAAGAATAACCAAAAAAATCACAAACTCGATTATGTCCCATAATATAAGATGTTTTTGGCATTGTGTACTGCCAGAAAACATCATATATTATCGAACAGAGGGAGCATAATGGAACCATATCTGGATTATTTATGTCTCTTAACTTCCTTGCGTTGCTATTGGGTGATTTTTTGAAGGATTTTTCTTTCACAACAATAACTATAATAGATTTGTTACAACAAAATATTGAAATGATCATTTTGTGATTGTCGCAAACTCACTACAAAGAAAATTGACAAGAACTTTCATATATATATAATCTGTAGTGACAATTGTGGTATATATCTATAAATTCTAACACTTGGTAAGCATATTCTACTAATTTCAACAAGAACTTCCATATTATACTTACTCTGGTCCTTCCTTCCCTGTCGTCGCAAGGCACCCGCTGAAGCGCTCGAGCAGCCTAGGAGAAGAAGAGTAGGGCAGGTTCAAATCAGCAGCATGAGGGATAAGGCAGCCATGACTAAGGTGACATATTGAGGAGCAGGACGCGGCGATAGGGAGGCAGAGATTTGCTTCTTCGACCTTCATCCACTTCTTCGCCCTGCACATGCATATCTTCCCACACCATTTCCTCCAAGCTAGGATGAATGTAACCACGGTCCAGTGGCAACAAGTTAGGTCTGAGACACATCCGCTCACAAGCCACCATAGCTGACAGCTATGTGATGCTCGAGCTCCAACACTTCATTGGATCATCAGTTCTCAGGTTTGTTCATCTTCTACATACCTCAATTTCGTGGCTTCTGGAACAAACAGATATGCGTAGTTGAGATGTTAGATTCTCCATGAATGTGGTTAGAGCCTTAGACTAATGATGTGACACATGAACATTGCATAGCTACCTCTACTCTGATTGTATTTATACACCAAGGTTAATCCTATCTGCAATGCTATAAAAAATTATTTACATTATCTTTACAACAATAATGCCTGATTGTGTATTTACGGAATTGTATCTATTATATAATTAAAACAAGAGTAAAACAAGCCGTCACGTTTGTCCACATATGCTAATCCTTTTTACGCTATTTGATTAGAATAACAATGGCTGAGATTTAAAGTTTCTATATAACATGTAAAAATATATGTACCAGCAGTATTGAACCTTTATGTTGCCACGTTAGATGCATATAGAACCATAACACTAGGGCGCACGGGAAGAACTACATGGACACATATTGTTTAAAAAACTTGGACACGTATTGTTTGAGTCCAATACAATCACGTACGAACTGATGCATGTCCGAATTGGAAAGCAAAAAAGGGAAAATAAAAAACAAAGCACTTACACATATGCAGGAGCAATACAAACTCCAGGACCCACACATTTGCATGCTTCGAATACATGGACAATATGGACTAGGCAATTGGCAAAAAAACAATTGTCTGTCCGATAAAGGATCAAAGCTGGTCTCTTCTTCCATCTCTTCTTGCCTGAAGCAGGTTCCACGTCCCTTGCCACATACGTTTTATAAAGAATATCAATTGCTATGGTTTCCAAATTCCTGGCCCTATAGCCGTCACTTCTGATCCTTCCTTCTGTCTCGTCGGCGAGGCACCCGCCGAAGCGCTTGAGCAGCCTAGGAGAAGAGTAGGGCATGTTCAAATCAGCAGGACGCAGTGGTAGGGAGGCAGAGATTGCTTCGTCGGCCTTTGTCCACTTCTTCGCCTTGCACATGCATACCCACCCACACCGTTGCCTCCAAGCTAGGATGAATGTAACCACGGTCCAGCGGCAAAAACTTAGGTTTGAGACACATCCGCCTACAAGCCACCATAGCTGATGGCTATGTGATGCTCGAGCTCCGACTCTTCTTTGGATCATCAGTTCTCGGGTTTGTTCATCTTCTACGTACCTCAATTTCGTGGCTTCTGGACCAAACAGATATGCGTAGTTGACATGTTAGATTCTCCATGAATGTGCTTAGAGCCTTAGACTAATGATGTGACGCAAGACCATTGCATAGCTACCTCTACTCTGATCGGATTTATACACCAAAGTTAATCTTATTTGCAAAGCTATAAAATATTATCTATATTATCTTTAAAACAAAAATGCTTAACTGTGTATTTATGGAATTGTACAAAATTTAGTTACATATTCATCATAGCAAAAATGTGTCATTTATTATGCACATTACATAGGTGAATTAATCTCCAAATTTGGATGCCAATGGATTATTCACCCAAATGAAGCATGTGGAATCAAGAAAAACCAAAAAAAATCACAAACTCGCTTCTGTCCCATAATATAAGATGTTTTTGGCATTGTGTACTGCCAGAAAACATCATATATTATCGAACAGAGGGAGCATAATGGAACCATATCTGGATTATTTATGTCTCTTAACTTCCTTGGGTTGCTACTGGGTGATTTTTTAAGGATTTTTCTTTCACAACAATAACTATAATTGATTTGTTACAACAAAATATTCAAATGATCATTTTGTGATTGTCGCAAACTAACTACAAAGAAAATTGACAAGAACTTTCATATTATATTTAATCTATAGTGACAATTGTGGTATATATCAATAAATTCTAACACCTGGTAAGCATATTCTACTAATTTGAACAAGAACTACCATATTATACTTACTCTGGTCCTTCCTTCCTTGTCATCGGCAAGGCACCCGCTGAAGCGCTCGAGCAGCCTAGGAGAAGAAGAGTAGGGCAGGTTCAAATAAGCAGCATGAGGGATAAGGCGGCCATGACTAAGGTGACATATTGAGGAGCAGGACGCAGCGATAGGGAGGCAGAGATTTGCTTCTTCGACCTTCGTCCACTTCTTCGCCCTGCACATGCATATCTTCCCACACCATTTCCTCCAAGCTAGGATGAATGTAACCACGGTCCAGTGGCAACAATTTAGGTCTGAGACACATCCGCCCACAAGCCACCATAGCTGACAGCTATGTGATGCTCGAGCTCCGACACTTCATTGGATCATCAGTTCTCAGGTTTGTTCATCTTCTACATACCTCAATTTCGTGGCTTCTGAAACAAACAGATATGCGTAGTTGAGATGTTAGATTCTCCATGAATGTGGTTAGAGCCTTAGACTAATGATGTGACGCATGACCATTGCATAGCTACCTCTACTCTGATTGTATTGATACACAAAGGTTAATCCTATTTGCAATGCTATAAAAAATTATTTACATTATCTTTACAACAAAAATGCCAGACTGTGTGTTTATGGAATTGTATCTATTATATAATTAAAACAAGAGTAAAACAAGCCGTCATGTTTGTCCACATATGCTAATCCTTTTTACGCCATTTGATTAGAATAACAACGGCTGAGATTTAAAGTTTCTATGTAACATGTAAAAATATATGTACCAGCAGTATTGAACCTTTATGTTGCCACGTTAGATGCATATAGAACCATAACACTAGGGCGCACGGGAAGAACTACATGGACACATATTGTTTAAAAAACTTGTACACGTATGGTTTGAGTCCAATACAATCACGTACGAACTGATGCATGTCCGAATTGGAAAGCAAAAAGGGAAAATAAAAAACAAAGCGCTTACACATATGCAGGAGCAATACAAACTCCAGGAGACACACGTTTGCATGCTTCGAATACATGGACAATATGGACTAGGCAATTGGCAAAAAAACAATTGTCTCTCCGATAAAGGATCAAAGCTGGTCTCTTCTCTCACATGATCCATCTCTTCTTGCCTGAAGCAGGTTCCACGTCCCTTCCCACAGACGTTTTATAAAGAAGATCAATTGCTATGGTTTCCAAATTCCTGGCGCTATAGCCGTCACTTCAGATCCTTCCTTCCGTGTCATCGGCAAGGCACCCGTCGAAGCGCTTCAGCGGCCTAGGAGAAGAGTAGGGCATGTTCAAATCAGCAGCATGAGGGATAAGGCGGCCATGACTAAGGTGACATATTGAGGAGCAAGACGCAGCGATAGGGAGGCAGAGATTGCTTCCTCGGCCTTTGTCCACTTCTTCGCCTTGCACATGCATACCCGCCCACACCATTGCCTCCAAGCTAGGATGAATGTAACCACGGTCTAGCGGCAAAAACTTAGGTCTGAGACACATCCGCCTACAAGCCACCATAGCTGACGGCTATGTGATGCTCAAGCTCCGACTCTTCTTTGGATCATCAGTTCTTAGGTTTGTTCATCTTATGCGTACCTCAATTTCATGGCTTTTGGACCAAACAGATATGCGTAGTTGAGATGTTAGATTCTCCATGAATGTGGTTGGAGCCTTAGACTAATGATGTGACGCAAGACCATTGCATAGCTACCTCTACTCTGATCGGATTTATACGCCAAGGTTAATCTTATTTGCAAAGCTATAAAAAATTATCTACATTATCTTTACAACAAAAATGCTTAACTGTGTATTTATGGAATTGTACAAAATTTAGTTACATATTCATCATAGCAAAAATGTGTCATTGATTATGGACATTACTGTTGGGGAACGTAGTAATTTCAAAAAATTTCCTATGCACACGCAAGATCATGGTGATGCATAGCAACGAGGGGAGAGTGTGATCTACGTACCCTTGGTAGATCGACAACGGAAGCGTTTGGTTGATGTAGTCATACGTCTTCACGGCCTGACCGATCAAGCACCGAAACTACGGCACCTCCGAGTTTTAGCACACGTTCAGCTCGATGATGATCCTCGGACTCCGATCCAGCAAAGTGTCGGGGAAGAGTTCCGTCAGCACGACGGCGTGGTGACGATCTTGATGTATTACTGTCGCAGGGCTTCGCCTAAGCACCGCTACAATATTATCGAGGACTATGGTGGCTGGGGGCGCTGCACACGGCTAAGAATAAGATCACGTGGATCAACTTGTGTATTTCTGGGGTGCCCCTGCCTCCGTATATAAGGGACTAAAGGGGGGGGGGTGCGGCCGGCCTAGGAGAGGCGCTCCAGGAGAGTCCTACTCCTTCTGGGAGTAGGATTCCCCCCCAATCCTAGTTGGAATAGGATTCGCGGAGGGGGGAAAAGAGAGAGAGGGGCCGGCCCCCTCTCCTTGTCCTATTCGGACCAAGGGAGGGGAGGGGCGCGCGGCCCATGTTGGGCTGCCTCTTCTCTTTTCCACTATGGCCCACTATGGCCCATATAGCTCCCGGGGGGTTCCGGTAACCTCCCGGTACTCCGGTAAAATCCCGATTTCACCCGAAACACTTCCGATATCCAAACATAGGCTTCCAATATATCAATCTTTATGTCTCGACCATTTCGAGACTCCTCGTCATGTCCGTGATCACATCCGGGACTCCGAACAAACTTCGGTACATCAAAAATGCATAAACTCATAATATAACTGTCACCGTAACCTTAAGCGTGCGGACCCTACGGGTTCAAGAACAATGCAGACATGACCGAGACATGTCTCCGGTCAATAACCAATAGCGGGATCTGGATGCCCATATTGGCTCCTACATATTCTACGAAGATCTTTATCGGTCAGACCGCATAACAACATGCGCTGTTCCCTTTGTCATCGGTATGTTACTTGCCCGAGATTCGATCGTCGGTATCTTAATACCTAGTTCAATCTCGTTACCGGCAAGTCTCTTTACTCGTTCCGTAATACATCATCTCACAACTAACTCATTAGTTGCAATGCTTGCAAGGCTTATGTGATGTGCATTACCGAGAGGGCCCAGAGATACCTCTCCGACAATCGGAGTGAAAAATCCTAATCTTGAAATACACCAACCCAACATGTACCTTTGGAGACAGCTGTAGAGCTCCTTTATAATCACCCAATTATGTTGTGACATTTGGTAGCACACAAAGTGTTCCTCCGGCAAACGGGAGTTGCATAATCTCATAGTCATAGGAACATGTATAAGTCATGAAGAAAGCAATAGCAACATACTAAACGATCGGGTGCTAAGCTAATGAAATGGGTCATGTCAATCACATCATTCTCCTAATGATGTGATCTCGTTAATCAAATAACAACTCTTTTGTTTATGGTTAGGAAACATAACCATCTTCGGTTAACGAGCTAGTCAAGTAGAGGCATACTAGTGACACTTTGTTTGTCTATGTATTCACACAAGTATTATGTTTCCGGTTAATACAATTCTAGCATGAATAATAAACATTTATCATGATATAAGGAAATAAATAATAACTTTATTATTGCCTCTAGGGCATATTTCTTCAGTCTCCCACTTGCACTAGAGTCAATAATCTAGATCACATCGCCATGTGATTTAACATCAATAGTTCACATCTTTATGTGATTGGTTCACATCTCCATGTGACTAACACCCAAAGGGTTTACTAGATTCAATAATCTAGTTCACATTGCTATGTGATTAAGACCCAAAAAGTGATCATGTTTTGCTTGTGAGTGAATTTTAGTCAATGGGTCTTTCACATACAGATCCGTAAGTATTTTGCGAATTCTATGTCTACAATGCTCTGCACGGAGCTACTCTAGCTAATTGCTCCAACTTTCAATATGTATCTAGATCAAGACTTAGAGTCATCCAGATCTTTCTCAAAACTTGCATCGACGTAACTTTTTACGACGAACCTTTTGTCACCTCCATAATCGAGAAATATTTCCTTATTCCACTAAGGATAATTTTGACCAATGTCCAGTGATCTACTCTTAGATCACTATTGAAATCCCTTGCTTAACACAGTGTAAGGTATACAATAGATCTGGTACACATCATGGCATACTTTATAGAACCTATGGCTGAGGCATAGGGAATGACTTTCATTCTCTTTCTATCTTCTGCCATGGTCGGGCTTTGAGTCTTACTCAATTTCATACCTTGTAACACAGCCAAGAACTCTTTCTTTGACTGTTCCATTTTGAACTACTTCAAAATATTGTCAAGGTATGTACTCATTGAAAAAACTTATCAAGCGTCTTGATCTATCTCTATAGATTTTGATGCTTAATATGTAAGCAGCTTCACCGAGGTCTTTCTTTGAAAAAACTTGTTTAAAACACTCCTTTATGCTTTGCAGAATAATTCTACATTATTTCCGTTCAACAATATGTCATTCACATATACTTATCAGAAATGCTGTAGTGCTCCCACTCACTTTCTTGTAAATACAAGCTTCACCGCAAGTCTGTATAAAACTATATGCTTTGATCATACTATCAAAGCGTTTATTCCAACTCCGAGAGGCTTGCACCAGTCCATAAATGGATCGCTGGAGCTTGCACACTTTGTTAGCTCCTTTTGGATCGACAAAACCTTCCAGCTGCATCATATACAACTCTTCTTCCAGAAATCCATTCAGGAATGCAGTTTTGACATCCATTTGCTGGATTTCATAAAATGCGGCAATTGCTAACATGATTCAGACAGATTTAAGCATAGATACGAGTGAGAAACTCTCATCGTAGTCAACACCTTGAACTTGTCGAAAACCTTTTGTGACAATTCTAGCTTTGTGGATAGTAACACTACTATCAGCGTTCGTCTTCCTCTTGAAGATCCATTTATTTTCTATGGCTTGCCGATCATCGGGCAAGTCAACCAAAGTCCATACTTTGTTCTCATACATGGATCCCATCTCAGATTTCATGGCCTCAAGCC
Organism: Triticum urartu; assembly: GCF_003073215.2. Lineage (NCBI taxonomy): Eukaryota > Viridiplantae > Streptophyta > Magnoliopsida > Poales > Poaceae > Triticum > Triticum urartu. Next base: position 198,637,708 of record NC_053028.1, on the reverse strand, counting down.
ATTTTGCGGAATCTGGGCTCACCATCGCTTCTTCATAGTTCGCAAGTTCATCATGGTCTAGTAACATGACTTCCAGAACAGGATTACCGTACCACTCTGGTGCGGATCTCACTCTGGTTTACCTACGAGATTCGGTAGTAACTTGATCTGAAGTTACATGATCATCATCATTAGCTTCCTCACTAATTGGTGTAGTAGTCACAGGAACAGATTTCTGTGATGAACTATTTTCCAATAAGGGAGAAGGTACAATTACCTTATCAAGTTTTCTATTTTCCTCCCACTCACTTCTTTCGAGAGAAACTCCTTCTCTAGAAAGGATCCATTCTTAGCAATGAATGTCTTGCCTTCGGATCTATGATAGAAGGTGTACCCAACTGTCTCCTTTGGGTATCCTATGAAGACATATTTCTCCGATTTGAGTTTGAGCTTATCGAGATGAAACTTTTTCACATAAGCATCGCAACTCCAAACTTTAAGAAACGACAGCTTAGGTTTCTTGCCAAACCATAGTTCACACGGTGTCATCTCAATGGATTTAGATGGTGCCCTATTTAACGTGAATGCAGCTGTCTCTAATGCATAACCCCAAAACGATAGTGGTAGATCGGTAAGAGACATCATAGATTGCACTATATCCAACAAAGTACGGTTATGACGTTCGGACACACCATTATGCTATGGTGTTCCAGGTGGCGTGAGTAGTGAAACTATTTCACATTGTTTTAATTGAAGGCCAAACTCGTAACTCAAATATTTTACCTCTGCGATCATATCGTAGAAACTTTTAGTTTCTTGTCACGATGATTTTCCACTTCACTCTGAAATTCTTTGAACTGTTCAAATGTTTCAGACTTATGTTTCATCAAGTAGATATCCCCATATCTGCTCAAATCATCTGTGAAGGTCAGAAAATAATGATACCTGCTGCAAGCCTTAATATTCATCGGACCACATACATCAGTATGTATGATTTCCAACAAATCTGTTGCTTGCTTCATTGTTCTGGAGAGCGGCGTTTTAGTCATCTTGCCCATAAGGCATGGTTCGCAAGCATCAAGTGATTCATAATCAAGTGATTCCAAAATCCCATCAGTATGGAGTTTCTTCATGCGCTTTACACCAATATGACCTAAATAGCAGTGCTACAAATAAGTTGCACTATCATTATTAACTTTGCATCTTTTGGTTTCAATATTATGATTATGTGTATCACTACGATCGAGATCCAACGAACTATTTTCATTGGGTGTGTAACCATATAAGGTTTTATTCATGTAAACAAAACAACAATTTATTCTCTTACTTAAATGAATAACCGTATTACAATAAACATGATCAAATCATATTCATGCTTAACGCAAACACCAAATAACACTTATTCAGGTTCAACACTAATCCCGAAAGTATAGGGAGTGTGCAATGATGATCATATCAATCTTGGAACCACTTTCAACACACATCGTCACTTCACCCTTAACTAGTTTCTGTTTATTCTGCAACTCCCGTTTCGAGTTACTAATCTTAGCAACTGAACTAGTATCAAATACTGAGGGGTTTCTATAAACACTAGTAAAGTACACATCAATAACATGTATATCAAATATACTTATGTTCACTTTGCCATCCTTCTTATCTGCCAATCACTTGGGGTAGTTCCGCTTCCAGTGACCAGTCCCTTTGCAGTAGAAACACTTAGTCTCAGGCTTAGGACCAGACTTGGGCTTCTTCACTTGAGCAGCAACTTGCTTGCTGTTCTTCTTGAAGTTCCCCTTCTTCCCTCTGCCCTTTTCTTGAAACTAGTGGTCTTGTCTATCATCAACACTTGATGTTTTTCTCGATTTATACCTTCGTCAATTTCCGCATTACGAAGAGCTTGGGAATCGTTTCCGTTATCCCTTGCATATCATAGTTCATCATGAAGTTCTACTAACTTGGTGATGGTGACTAGAGAATTTTGTCAATCACTATCTTATCTGGAAGATTAACTCCCACTTGATTCAAGCGATTGTAGTACTTAGACAATCTGGGCACATGCTCACTAGTTGAGTGATTCTCCTCCATCTTTTAGCTATAGAACTTGTTGGAGACTTCATATCTCTCAACTCGGGTATTTGCTTGAAATATTAACTTCAACTCCAGGAACATCTCATATGGTCCATGACGTTCAAAACATCTTTGAAGTCCCGATTCTAAGCCGTTAAGCATGGTGCACTAAACTATCAAGTAGTCATCATATTGAGCTAGCCAAACGTTCATAACGTCTACATCTGCTCTTGCAATAGGTCTGTCACCTAGCGGTGCATCAAGGACATAATTCTTCTGTGCAGCAATGAGGATAAACCTCAGATCACGGATCCAATCCACATCTTTGCTACTAACATCTTTCAACACAATTTTCTCTAGGAACATACCAAATAAACACAGGGAAGCAACAACGCGAGCTATTGATCTACAACATGATTCGCAAAATACTACCAAGACTAAGTTCATGATAAATTTAAGTTCAATTAATCATATTACTTAAGAACTCCCACTTAGACAGACATCCCTCTAATCCTCTAAGTGATCACGTGATCCAAATCAACTAAACCATGTCCGATCATCACGTGAGATGGAGTAGTTTCAATGGTGAACATCACTATGTTGATCATATCTACTATATGATTCACGCTCGACCTTTCGGTCTCCGTGTTCCGAGGCCATATCTGTATATGCTTGGCTCGTCAAGTATAACCTGAGTATTCCGCGTGTGCAACTGTTTTGCACCCGTTGTATTTGAACGTAGAGCCTATCACACCCAATCATCACGTGGTGTCTCAGCACGAAGAACTTCCGCAATGGTGCATACTCAGGGAGAACACTTCTTGATAATTAGTGAGAGATCATCTTATAATGCTACCGTCAATCAAAGCAAGATAAGATGCATAAAAGATAAACATCACATGCAATCAAATATAAGTAATATGATATGGCCATCATCATCTTGTGCTTGTGATCTCCATCTCCGAAGCACCGTCGTGATCACCATCGTCACCGAATCGACACCTTGATCTCCATCGTAGCATCGTTGTCGTCTCGCCAAGCTTGTGCTTCCACGACTATCGCTACCGCTTAGTGATAAAGTAAAGCATTACAGCGCGATTGCATTGCATACAATAAAGCGACAACCATATGGCTCCTGCCAGTTGCCGATAACTCGGTTACAAAACATGATCATCTCATACAATAAAATTTAGCATCATGTCTTGACCATATCACATCACAACATGCCCTGCAAAAACAAGTTAGACGTCCTCTACTTTGTTGTTGCAAGTTTTACGTGGCTGCTACGGGCTTAAGCAAGAACTAATCTTACCTACGCATCAAAACCACAACGATAGTTTGTCAAGTTGGTGCTGTTTTAACCTTCTCAAGGACCGGGCGTAGCCACACTTGGTTCAACTAAAGTTGGAGAAACTGTCACCCGCAAGCCACCTCTGTGCAAAGCACGTCGGGAGAACCGGTCTCGCATAAGCATACGCGTAATGTCGGTCCGGGCCGCTTCATCCAACAATACCGCCGAACCAAAGTATGACATGCTGGTAAGCAGTATGACTTATATCACCCACAACTCACTTGTGTTCTACTCGTGCATGTAACATCAACATATAAAACCTAGGCTCGGATGCCACTGTTGCGGAACGTAGTAATTTCAAAAAATTTCCTACGCACACGCAAGATCATGGTGATGCATAGCAACGAGGGGAGAGTGTGATCTACGTACCCTTGGTAGATCGACAACGGAAGCGTTTGGTTGATGTAGTCGTACGTCTTCACGGCCTGACCGATCAAGCACCGAAACTACGGCACCTCCGAGTTTTAGCACACGTTCAGCTCGATGACGATCCCCGGACTCCGATCCAGCAAAGTGTCGGGGAAGAGTTCCGTCAGCACGATGGCGTGGTGACGATCTTGATGTATTACTGTCGCAGGGCTTCGCCTAAGCACCGCTACAATATTATCGAGGACTATGGTGGCTGGGGGCGCCGCACACGGCTAAGAATAAGATCACGTGGATCAAATTGTGTATTTCTGGGGTGCCCCTGCCTCCGTATATAAAGGACTAAAGGGGGGGTGCGGCCGGCCTAGGAGAGGCGCTCTAGGAGAGTCCTACTCCTTCTGGGAGTAGGATTCCCCCCCCCCCCCAATCCTAGTTGGAATAGGATTCGCGGAGGGGGGAAAAGAGAGAGAGGGGCCGGCCCCCTCTCCTTGTCCTATTCGGACCAAGGGAGGGGAGGGGCGCGCGGCCCATGTTGGGCTGCCTCTTCTCTTTTCCACTATGGCCCACTATGGCCCATATAGCTCCCGGGGGGTTCCGGTAACCTCTCGGTACTCCGGTAAAATCCCGATTTCACCCGGAACACTTCCGATATCCAAACATAGGCTTCCAATATATCAATCTTTATGTCTCGACCATTTCGAGACTCCTCGTCATGTCCGTGATCACATCCGGGACTCCGAACAAACTTCGGTACATCAAAAATGCATAAACTCATAATATAACTGTCATCGTAACCTTAAGCGTGCGGACCCTACGGGTTCGAGAACAATGCAGACATGACCGAGACATGTCTCCGGTCAATAACCAATAGCGGGACCTGGATGCCCGTATTGGCTCCTACATATTCTACGAAGATCTTTATCGGTCAGACCGCATAACAACATACCTAGTTCCCTTTGTCATCGGTATGTTACTTGCCCGAGATTCGATCGTCGGTATCTTAATACCTAGTTCAATCTCGTTACCGGCAAGTCTCTTTACTCGTTCCGTAATACATCATCTCACAACTAACTCATTAGTTGCAATGCTTGCAAGGCTTATGTGATGTGCATTACCGAGAGGGCCCAGAGATACCTCTCCGACAATCGGAGTGAAAAATCCTAATCTTGAAATACACCAACCCAACATGTACCTTTGGAGACAGCTGTAGAGCTCCTTTATAATCACCCAATTATGTTGTGACATTTGGTAGCACACAAAGTGTTCCTCCGGCAAACGGGAGTTGCATAATCTCATAGTCATAGGAACATGTATAAGTCATGAAGAAAGCAATAGCAACATACTAAACGATCGGGTGCTAAGCTAATGAAATGGGTCATGTCAATCACATCATTCTCCTAATGATGTGATCTCGTTAATCAAATAACAACTCTTTTGTTTATGGTTAGGAAACATAACCATCTTCGGTTAACGAGCTAGTCAAGTAGAGGCATACTAGTGACACTTTGTTTGTCTATGTATTCACACAAGTATTATGTTTCCGGTTAATACAATTCTAGCATGAATAATAAACATTTATCATGATATAAGGAAATAAATAATAACTTTATTATTGCCTCTAGGGCATATTTCCTTCAATTACATAGGTGAATTAATCTCCAAATTTGGATGCCAATGGATTATTCACCCAAATGAAGCATGTGGAATCAAGAATAACCAAACAAATCACAAACTCGCTTCTGTCCCATAATATAAGATGTTTTTGGCATTGTGTACTGCTAGAAAACATCATATATTATCGGACAGAGGAAGCATTGTGTACTCGCTTCTGGATTATTTATGTCTCTTAACTTCCTTGGGTTGCTATTGGGTGATTTTTTAAGGATTTTTCTTTCACAACAATAACTATAATAGATTTGTTACAACAAAATATTCAAATGATCATTTTGTGATTGTCGCAAACTAACTACAAAGAAAATTGACAAGAACTTTCATATTATATTTAATCTGTAGTGACAATTGTGGTATATATCTATAAATTCTAACACCTGGTAAGCATATTCTACTAATTTGAAGAAGAACTTCCATATTATACTTACTCTGGTCCTTCCTTCCCTATCGTCGGCAAGGCACCTGCTGAAGCGCTCGAGCAGCCTAGGAGAAGAAGAGTAGGGCAGGTTCAAATCAGCAGCATGAGGGATAAGGCGGCCATGACTAAGGTGACATATTGAGGAGCAGGACGCGGCGATAGGGAGGCATAGATTTGCTTCTTCGACCTTCGTCCACTTCTTCGCCCTGCACATGCATATCTTCCCACACCATTTCCTCCAAGCTAGGATGAATGTAACCACGGTCCAGCGGCAACAAGTTAGGTCTGAGACACATCCGCCCACAAGCCACCATAGCTGACAGCTATGTGATGCTCGAGCTCCGACACTTCATTGGATCACCAATTCTCAGGTTTGTTCATCTTCTACATACCTCAATTTCGTGGCTTCTGGAACAAACAAATATGCGTAGTTGAGATGTTAGATTCTCCATGAATGTGGTTAGAGCCTTAGATTAATGATGTGACGCATGACCATTGCATAGCTACCTCTACTCTGATTGTATTTATACACCAAGGTTAATCCTATTTGCAATGCTATAAAAAATTATTTACATTATCTTTACAACAAAAATGCATGACTGTGTATTTATGGAATTGTACAGAATTTATTTACATATTCACCATAGCAAAAATGTGCCATTGATTATGCACATTACATAGGTGAATTTCTCCAAATTTGGTTATCATTAAATAGTAAGGCAAACTATATGTATTTACAAATATATTGTAAGAGTACTTGAGAACGACCAGGATAGGAAGGATACTTATTAGTAGATTGTAAGGGTGCGAATATTAAACTATGAAAAAGAAGCTGATAGTATAATTTTCTGGAAGACATGCACTTTTGTCAGTTTATTGTTGTGACTAATATATAAAACCTCTATATATCATACAACAATTTCAATTTAACAAAACCATGACTAGATCTTTGGTACCATAAGACACCTAAAACACATGTAAAATTTCAACTATTGTCTGTCGGCTAACACATATATACCCTATTACAATTAACAAATTAATTCCATCTTGCTCGAACATGGTAAACAAATTGAAAACTTCACGGTGATTTGAAGGAACTATAAGACTTAATCCGCATTAGAAAGGATGCTTATTGTCGGTGTCAAAGCCGGCGGATCCCTGAACTGTGCGTCTAGGTCGGATGGTAACAAGTGGCAGGGGACACGATGTTTTACCCAGGTTCGGGCCCTCTTGATGGAGGTAAAACTCTACGTCCTGCTTGATTAATATTGATGACATGGGTAGTACAAGAGTAGATCTACCACGAGATCAGAGAGGCTAAACCCTAGAAGCTAGCCTATGGTATGATTGTTGTTCGTCCTATGGACTAAAACTCTCTGGTTTATATAGACACCGAAGAGGGCTAGGGTTACACAGAGTCGGTTACAATGGTAGGATATCTACATATCCGTATCGCCAAGCTTGCCTTCCACGCCAAGGAAAGTCCCTTCTGGACACGGGACGAAGTCTTCAATCTTGTGAGTCCAGGGGTCTGACCGACGGTATAGTCCGGCCATCCGGACACCCCCTAATCCAGGACTCCCTCAGTAGCCCCTAAACCAGGCTTCAATGACGACGAGTCCGGCGCGCAGATTGTCTTCAGCATTGCAAGGCGGGTTCCTCCTCCAAGTACTTCATAGAAGATTTTGAACACAAAGGTAGTGTCCGGCTCTGCAAAATAAGTTTCCACATATTGCCATAGAGAGAATAATATTTACACAAATCTAATCTGGTGACGTATTCCATAGCGTCACATCACACCACGGCCAAGTCTTTATTCGAATCGTTTTATTATCCCACCTTAGCGCGTTTTGCAAAGCGGTTTCCTTGGCATGTCTTGTTAAAGCAGAGATCGTGTCCCCTTATTCCGGGATTCTCATCAACACGGGCGTGGGTAACCCAACTGTACCCGTTGGTATTATTTCTCGATCAAAGGCGAGTCCCAAACAGTCACGGGGAAGGCCCTTGGTATTCAACCTCTTATAAAGAGACCAAGGCCTTACTCCTTTCTTTCAATCTCAAACGAGTTCGCCCTTCACCTCGAGTTCCAACACCCAGGGCTCCAGATTTCAGGCGCTTCGGACCTTCGACAATGTCCGGTTTCGACCTTCGAGGCCGATGGATGCCTTCCTCCATCACGGAGGAGGACGTGCTGAAGTTGAGAGAGGTAAGGCTCTTGACCGACGAAATCTCGCATAGGCTGCCTGCTCAAGGGCAGGTCATTCCCACTCCCAAGCCCGGTGAGAGTGTGGTGTTCATGTCTCACTTCCTTCGGGGGCTAGGCTTCCCGACGGATCCCTTCGTGAGGGGGCTCATGTATTATTATGGGCTGGAATTTCACGACTTAGCCCCGGAGTCCATCCTCCATATTTCCTGATTCATCGTCGTGTGTGAAGCCTTCCTCTGTATCACTCCTCACTGCGGACTATGGCTCAAGACCTTCAAAGTAGAGCCGAAGATGATCGAGGGACGGCATGCGGAGTGCAGAGGTGCTTTTATAAGCAAGAATGCTGGTACTCCATGGCCCGAGGGCTCTTTTCAAGAGGAGTCCAGCTTATGGCAGCGAGAGTGGTTTTATGTTACCGCTCCCAGGGCTCCTAAGTGGGTGGCGTCACCTGCCTTTTGCTCGGGTCCCCCGCCACGACTGGCGTCATGGGTCAATACGGGGCTGGACTGGGGGCCGACAAAGGACGTCCCCCTGTTGCAGGGCCACATCCGAGATCTCCTAGAAAGAGACATCAGTCTGGTGATGGTGACGCAGGTTATGTTAATTCGCCGAGTTCTACCCTTCAAACGTCGCCCCCTCCGCCTGTGGGAGTTCAACCCGGAGGGACCATGAGTTCTCCAACATTTTCTTGGCATGACGCCCGTGGAGATGTACAAATTGTTCTTCGGACCACAAGTAGTGTGTCCGGATTCTACGGAGGACGCAGGTCTGAGCTGCAATCGCCCGGATACTCAAGTAAGTAGCCTTGTGCCCGAACTCGCTATCCGTATATTTATCATAAAATTGCCCCTAAAAGAGCTGTCCTTTAAACAGGAGTGGATAGCGAAAGCAAAGCTAATCAGGTGTCCGGCCCCCCTCCCCGAGACCACGCCGGGTCCCGTGCTAGTCAAGATGTTGGAGGTTGTGCCTTCAAAGGGAAGCGGGGGAGGGGACAAGGGAGCTACAGCCTCCTCAAAGGAGGTTGTCCGGAAGGGAGGAATCGAAAATTCCTCTCCTCAGGGGAAGAAGAGGACCGCCTCTGAAGACCCGAAGACCATGGCCTTAAAGCGGGGGAAGAAACCTTCGCCAGAGGGTCCTGTGCTGGGGGATACTTCGGCCGAATTATGCCCTCAAGGGGATCAGCCCTCCACCGAGCCATAAGTAGAGAGGAGTTTTCATTTTAAATATCTGAGAAAAGTAATCGAAAATTTACCTTGTAGCTCGGACCTTAGCCCTTCTCAGCAGAGCTCGTCTTCGAGGGATCTTCTTACGGAGATGATGGAGAGCAGAACGCCTCCCCCTGCCGTACCGCCTTGCGAGGCGGGCGACCCTGAGGTATCGTCGCGGAGGGTTTCTCCGAATCCGGTGGGGCTGGAAGGTAGTCATATGGCCCCCCAAAGCCCTCCGCGTCCGGCCTTCGAAACGGGCCATCAGACGAGTCCGGCGCCGTCTGATGCACGGTCGGAGGAGCTGAAGGATCTGCTAGGGCGAGCATCTATCTCAGAGGAGCACCGTGCATTGATGGGTACGGTGATTGAGAGGATTTCATCCGCGAAGAGCGGATTGCTCGAGGCCGTCAGGAGTTTACTGACAGGTTTTGAGGTACACAAAATAATATACCCTTTTTGGACAGTTGCGCATAAATAAGATGCGCCCTGTGAAGATAGTAGCCCCTGAGACTCTGTGTGTTGTCAAAAGTGACGGCGCATAGAGGATCATAATCCCAGGTCTAATATGCCGCCTTTATACGTAGGTGGCGAAGTGTCCGGTGGCCAGCCGAACTGATGGATTTGCCGAGCTAAAGCGGCAACTTGACGTGGCAGATACCGACATTGCGCTTGTTAACAAGTGGCTTGACGAGGCACAAGGTATGTAATTCCTTCGGCGGCGCCTGGTAAGAGGAGCTTTATGCCAGTATCTTACAATGTGTGCACTTGATGCAGATGGTGCTGCTGCCATGGAGAATCTTCGGGCGGAACTTGCCCGAGCCAAGGAGCAAGCCAGGAAAAGTGATGCGGCTGCCGGAAAGGCAATTGAAGAGCTGAAAGCCGGACAGGCTGCTCATTGCCAAAGCAAGAAGGAAATGCCCGAGATGGCCGTGAAGCTGAAGAACGCTGCTGACCGTTGCAAGCTTCTTGAAAAAGAAGATCGAGCGGAACAGACGGACCTGAAGAAGGCCGTTGCCGATGCCAAGGATGCTCGCTCTGCGATGAGAGCTGTGAAGGAGGAGCTGCGTCAGGCCGGAGAAATTGTGGTTGGAAAGCCCTTTATGCTGCGGAGGAAGTTCTGTGATCCTAAACATGCTCTGTTAGACCAGATGTGGAGTACGGCGGACACCTATCTAGATTTAGCAGCGAGTGCCGCAGATGCGGCCGAGCACTTCTGAGATTAAGAAGATCGTGAAGTGGAAAAGCTCTTCTGGTCGCAGTTCCACAATCCAGAGCGCCCACTGTCATTAGCCGATCGTTTGGCCGAATGGGCCGAGCTAAATAGGTTGTCCGGACTCGCCATGAAGTATGTCGTGAGTCATCTGTGGCCAGAGAGACCAGAGCCGGAAAATTATTTCAACTTGGTGCAGCAGTTCCTTGGTGAGGCGCCGCATATCAATGCGATGAAGAGGTCAACGTGCATAGAGGGTGTGCGGATGGCTCTTGCCCGTGTCAAGACATACTGGGCGGAAATGGAAGCCACCGATGTTGCATCCCCAGACTCAGATGGAAGCCGAGTACCTCCCGAGCGCTATTTTCAGGAAGTTCTGCAAGGCGCTCGTTTAATAGAGACGCAGTGCTCGAAGGATACTATATTCGAATAGCATGTATTATTGTAAAACAATATTTTGATGAATTGTAGAAGCTTTTTATACTTGTGCCTGCAAGTATTATGATACCTCATGTGCGGCCGTTTAACATATATGTATATATAATCTGAAAGATGGCAGTCATCGGCTTCAGCCCCCACGCACATAATACGGGGGTGTTCGCCGAAGGCGCATTTTCACACTTGATCCAACGTCTTGGTCCTACAAAGGAGGTGATAGCGCAGCGAACGAGGCAATCGGACTATGATCCTTTATCACTTTCACTTAGCCATAGGAGTTTGACATTGAGGCTACTTATATAGCCCCTGGTGGCGCCTGCGCTCGCCCGAACTCGGGGCATGTATGTGCCTGGCCGGGAAACGGCCCTTCGTTAATGCGGAGGAATCCTAAAGATTCCGGTATGTCATCGAGTGGTTGACCAGTCTCACGCTATATCATGACAGTCAGTTTTTGACTTTCTCTACTGAGGTGCTCGCCTGGCCGAACCGGGGCACAATCGCAGTAGTTCTCCTGGTGCCGCCTTAGCCGATAGAGCGGAACGTAAGGCAGCAAAACACAGGAGCCGGGCAAACCCAACATTTGACCAAAGACATGATTTGGAGCTGATGCATATAAGGCCAAACTCGCGACGCCGAACACTCCCTAAGGTATTCGGTCTTTATGAGGGCGGGCGGGATAACGCCCTTAGTAATAAGCCCCTAGTGTCCAGGTATGCGCAAAACTCTGACGTGGCCACATGCCAAAACGCCAGCCTCCTCCTTGGTTATACCAAGAAACCAGGGGATGTGTATCAACAAGACACAGTAAAAAAGGTTTACGCAGGGTCTTAATCTGAAAAGAATCCTTGGAACGGGTCCCTGCTGCACGTCTGCGCCTGTGTCTCCGTTGTGCCGTATCCTGGACGGGCATAGCACGGTGTTCATCTGTAAAAGAGAGGAACTTAGTTAAAGAAAGATCGTGCTGAACATGAGTTATACTAAATAAACAAAGTATAAATCGAAATGGGTAAATTGAGCTTTATTGTCTCTTGTTTTATATGCGCGGAGCCCCTAGTACAGGGGTATACGGCTATTAAGCCTTTATTAATTGTATGTTTATGCCGGACTCGTCTAGCCGTATCCGTGGTCTTGACGACCTGTTTAGATGCTTTGGCTGGTAAAGCCACTTTATTGTGGGGCTGTCAAGGCAGCCACACTGTTATCCGTGCGGGAGGAACACTCAATGTTTTGCCCTTAATGAGATGATGCCTCGTGGACCGGGCATCTTAAGCGTAAGAGACGCATAATGTGGTATTGCGTTAAAGCGGGAGAAAGCTTCGCGTCCCAGCAGTGCTTGATAGCTACTTGAGAATGGGGCGATGTGGAAAGTTAGCTGTTCGCAACGGAAGTTATCGGGGGAGCCGAACATAACTTCTAGCTGGAGAGAACCCATGCAACGGGCATCCAGGCCTGGCGTTACCCCTTGAAAGGAGGGTTTGTTATGGCGAACTTTTGTTGGGTCTATCCCCATGTTGCGGATTGTGTCCTGGTATAACAGGTTTAGACCACTGCCGCCGTCCATCAAGACATTTGTAAAATGGAGTCTGCCGATTATTGGATCTAATACCAAGGCAGTCCAGCCTGCGTTCCGGATACTTCTAGAGTAATCCTGATGGTCAAAGGTGATTGGTTTTAACAACCATTGGCGAGACTCCTTTGGTATAGGCCGTATCGTGCGTATCTCTGGTGGCGCCGTTCTGTTCGTTACGTGAAGTAAGTTTACTGTTTTGACTTCTTGTGGGAAATCCTTTTGTTTCCTAGTGCTCTGCTTGTGGGGTTTGTCATCATCCTCACTTGGTGTGTCGAGCCCCTTGTGTTCGGCTTTGAGCTTGCCGGCTTGCTTGAAAACCCAACAATCTCCGTGGGTATGGTTCGCAGGCTTCCCGGGAGTACTGTGTATTTGACATATCTTGTCCAAGATTTTGTTTAAGTTGGATAGCTCGTCCCTGTTATCCTTGAGGGGCGGCTTTCTATGATTCTGCCACGAGCTTTTGAATCCCACGTTGACCGCCGTGCTCTTTGGGCTGTTTCCCTTATTCTAGCGCTGGTCCTTGCTGCGTCGAGGTTTTCCGCTTCCATCCCTAACTTCGGATGTACTTGGGTCGCTGGTGCTGCATCTTGCCAACCAGCTGTCCTCTCCTGCGCAAAAGCGGGTCATGAGGCTGGTCAATGCGGCCATTGTTCTTGGCTTTTCTTGGCCGAGGTGACTGGCGAGCCATTCGTCTCGAACGTTGTGCTTAAAAGCTGCTAGGGCTTCGGCGTCTGGACAGTCGACTATCTGATTCTTTTTAGTAAGAAATATGTTCCAGAATTTCCGGGCTGACTCTCCGGGCTGTTGAGTTATGTGACTGAGATCGTCTGCATCCGGAGGGCGGACATAGGTCCGTTGAAAATTTGCCTGGAAAGCTCTTCCCAACTTCCAATGGTGTTTTCGGGAAGGCTTTTGAGCCAATGCCGGGCTGGCCCTTTAAGCTTGAGGGGTAAGTATTTTATGGCGTGGAGGTCATCTCCTCTGGCCATGTGTATGTGGAGGATATAATCCTCGATCCAGACCCCAGGGTCTGTTGTTCCGTCGTACGCCTCTATGTTTACGGGCTTGAATCCCGCTGGAAATTCATGGTCCAGCACCTCATCGGTGAAACATAGGGGGTGTGTGGCACCCCTGTATTTGGGTGTGCCGTGATGTTCGGATATTTGTTGTGTTGCATTGCTTACTAGAGCTTCCTTTCTTGGCCCATATATAGATCTGGCTGGGCTGTCTTTTTGATGCGGATCCTTGGTGGATCGCGTGCCGGCTTGTGTGCGACGTCGCTTGCCGCTCCATGTTGGCCATGCAGTCGTCCATCCGACCGGATGGCTTTCCTATTTTTTGACGGCAGGGGCTCTAAGGCCTCCTCGTCAAATTCAGGCAGTAGCTTTCGCTTTGGATAGCTTTTTGTGCGGCGACTGCCGGCATATTTGTCTGCGGTGTTGCGTACTCTGCTCCATCTGATTCTGAGTGCATCTTCCACAGTTTTGAGCTTCTACTTCTGCTTTTTCAGGCTATGCGCAGTGGCGATGAGCCTTTTGTGGAGGTTCTTCTGCTCCATGAGTTTATCCAGCGTAAGGTTGTCCGGACTGTTGTTTTCGCGGGGGATGGGGTGTTCGATTTGTTTATCCAAGTTTCCCTCTTCGAATGCTTGCTCGAAGGCATGTTCGTCGTCCGTCGGCTTGTCCTGCTCTATGGCTGGGTCTGTATGGCTGTTGTCTTTGTCGAGGCGAGGCTTGGAGCGGCGCTTACATCGCCGCTTTGATTGCTTTTCGAGTGAACGATCCCTGTGTTCCTCGTCGTTGCTTCCTTTGGGTGTGTCCACCATGTATACATCATGAGATGAGGTGGCTGTCCAGTGCCTTATAGGCGTTGGTTTGTGCTCATCTCCTACATCGTCGTCCATACCATCGATGTCTTCGGAGTCGAAGTCGAGCACGTCGTTTAAATTATCGACAGTGGCTATGGAGTGGGTGGTGGGTGGGCTTTGAATTTCTTCATCATCCGCATCCCAACCTTGTTGACCAGAGTCCGGCCAGGGCTCTTCTGATAAAGAGAGAGACTTTAGTGAATTCAGAATATCGCCAAAGGGCGAGTGCTGAAAGATGTCCGCGGCGTTGAACTCCATGATCGGCGCCCAATCGGGTTTGATCGGTCGTGGCGTGGAGGGCTCGGAGTCTGGAGAGGAGTCCGGCTCCTTGGAGTCACAGGCTTTGCAGAGAATAGGGCAGGTGTTCGTCTCGATCGCCATAGAGATTGCAGCCCCCGTGTAGCGACCAGACCTCAAACAGTCTGATCTCTGTGCTCCGGTGTCATCCCTGGATCAGTAATGATGACACCACACAGTACTCGGAGGATTTATAGTAGAGTAGCAATCACACACTTATTACATCGAGTGTCTCAAAAGAGAACTTATTACAATAAATATGGCTTAAGGCCATCTAGTGACGATAACAGCGGAAGGCTTGGAAGGTAAGTGAGTCCATCAACTCCAACGGCATCACTGAGTATAGAACCACGACCTAAAAACTCCTTAATCATCGTCTGAAAAGTCTGCAACATTAACGTTGCAGCCCGAAAACGGGTCAGCACATGGAATATGCTGGCAAGGTAACACATAGAGAGTAATGGAATGAAACAACTATACTATATGCATATTTGGCTGGTGAAAAGCTCTATGGTTACAATTTTTGCGTAAAGCAAATTTTTCCCTACTTCAAAGGAATAAAATTAATTACTATCATGGTGGTTGTTAAACATTGAGAATGGTTGACAGCATTCTCAATCCGAATTAAGTAACATCATTAAAACCCAACAAAATTAATTTTAGAGTAACATGTTGAGATTCACATGATAATCCAGGTACTAGATACTCAAGATGTCCATAACCGAGGACACGGCTAACCATGATTAGTTTATACACTCTGCAGAGGTTTGCGCACTTTTCCCCACAAGACTCGATCGCCTCCGTTGGATTTCTCGCACTACATGGTGTTTGAGAAATGGATGACCAAGACATAGTCTTTCAGAAGCGCTAGCACCTTATGATGGATAGACCGATACACCTACTTTCCCCTACATCTGCTAGTCTACCCTATAAGAGTTCGCACGACTTACTCAACTATGCCAGAGCCCATAATGGCTTGTGGCTGCACACGGAAGTTTCTCGTATGAATAATCTCATGATCCCTTTGAGCCTGGGTGGCGGTCCAAAATAAAAACAGGCAAGTCCTGGAATACCCAGGTGCCTCAATCCACCCAGATGTGTGTTAGGTTGCCACCTTAGATAAACCATTAATTATCAATCTCACATCTGTCATGGATATCACTCACCCAATCCACGTCTACTAGCATAGCATGACATAATAAGCAAACGTAGAAGTAACTCCCAAAGGTTTGATAATAAACAGGTAATAGGTACTACCTCATCTACTTCCCATCCCACAATTTAATTAGATCCTAATCATGCAATGTGTGAAGATTGATCTAATGCAATAAAACTGGGTTGTAGAAAAAGGCATGATCAAAGTGTTACTTGCCTTGCTGATGATCCGCGAAACCTAGAGATTCGAAGTAACAGGCGGCGCACTCCGGGTATTCTATCGCAGACAAACAACAAGCATACAATAAGTACTCATCTAATGCACAGGTAAAACTCAAATAGAAGATCTAACCAGAAAGTTCAACTTAAGAACCCTGGTTTGCAAAAGAATCAAATCGAACGAAGCAAAAGAAATCAAACGGCGAAAGAAAACAACTTTGTTCTAGTAATCTGGATCTAGGGAAAATTTTACAGTAGCAAAAACATGTTTAAGTTGATTATTCGGAAAGAGGGTTTCGAGACGAAACTCTAGGCGCTTGAATCGCCTGATTCCGACAAACGAACGAAAAGTTAAACCAAAACGAAAATCGGATCAGAAATCGCGATCAGAAAATAACCGCGGAAAAATCCGATGAAAAAGAAAAACGACGAATTTTTTTTTAAACAGCACGGAAAACGAGGCGGCGGCGAACCTCGGGCGGCGCGCAACTCCGTCGGCGGTGGCTGGCGGCGGCGGCGGCTGGCGGCGGCTAGGGTTAGGGCGGCGGTGGTGGGCTGGCTCGGCTCGGGCCTCGGGCGCGCCTTATAAAGGCCCCGGCCAGGCGGAGTCCTGGCCGAGTACGGCCCAAAGTCGGTTCCACGTTTTTTTTTAAATAATTCCGCTCGGAAGAAAAATAAAAAGAAATACTAAACGGACTCCAAAAATCACGAAATAAATTTTCCCGGATTTCTAAAATCAAGCCCGATAAAGTGAACATTTATCTGGGCCCAAACTACAACTTTGAAAAACGCTCATTTTTCCTAAATTCAAATAAAATACCGAAAAACTCCGAAATAAATCTTATTTGATTTTTTATTAAATCCTCAATATTTCTATATTTTGGGAAAGTCATTTTATTCCCGCTCTCATATTTTTGTAATAGAAACAATTGATGATAAAATAAATAAAATCAAATGATCCTGTTTACATAATTTGAGAAAAGTCAAATATGTAAATAACGAAATCCCCAACTCCAAAATAAATCCGATGGTAACAGGAGGCAGGGGACACGATGTTTTACCCAGGTTCGGGCCCTCTTGATGGAGGTAAAACTCTACGTCCTGCTTGATTAATATTGATGATATGGGTAGTACAAGAGTAGATCTACCACGAGATCAGAGAGGCTAAACCCTAGAAGCTAGCCTATGGTATGATTGTTGTTATTCCTACGGACTAAAACTCTCCGGTTTATATAGACACCGGAGAGGGCTAGGGTTACATAGAGTCAGTTACAATGGTAGGAGATCTACATATCCGTATCGCCAAGCTTGCCTTCCACGCCAAGGAAAGTCCCTTCCGGACACGGGACGAAGTCTTCAATCTTGTGTCTTCATAGTCCAGGGGTCCGGCCGAAGGTATAGTCCGGCCATCCGGACACGCCCTAATCCAGGACTCCCTCACTTATCATCAGCACTTACATTTGATAGGATTCCAGCAGCAACAACAATGAGGAGGGTAACAACAGTGGCTGCCCTCAGGCACTGCTCATCTTGCTGCTGTATTATTTGCCCCACGATATCCTTATACGAATATACTGCCGTTACCCCATACCTCTCATGGACCATAGCCGCGGTTCCACCTTCTGCCATGTGCTTCAGATACAACCGTTCTCCATTAGCCTGCCATGACCAACCACTACTTTGTGACATATGCTGCCCTGGAATTGATGCCCTTCCACCAACAAGCTTAGACCCAGTAAAGTGATTTCGTCCCAGAAATTCACCAGCCGGTGGTCCATGCTCCGTGAAATCCCTCACCACTAATTGATCTCAGGAAAGCCAGCGATTATAGATCAAATATGTGGAACAAGTCTTATGTTTTGATTCATCTTCGTCACATGAAACTATGCAGTAAGTTGTGCATGATGATAGGCTTCAGATGTTGTACTTGAATGATACTTTAACAAAAACAAACAAATCTTCAATGTCATAGGCACCACCTACAACACATGTAGAAATTCAACCAATTGTATGTGACATATGAACCAAATTACCATTAATAAATGAAGGCCTTCTTGCTAGGACGGGGTAACAACAAATAAAAGAAACAAACACTTCATAGTGCTACGGATGAACTATAAGAAATAATCTACCATTAGACAACAAGATTGGTTCCTGTGGGGTGCAAAAGGTTGTTCTAATTCAGAAGAAAAAAACGTACAAAACGATTGGTGTACTGCCCTACAAAATTTGTAGAAGTGGCACAAACATTGAATCAGAACTTTTAAACTCTAGCATTAGTCAATAAGATACCAGAAGCAAGATAAGAGAACATGGGTGTAGCTACTTCAGATGCCTTGCATTTGTATCTTCACCAATATAGCATTGCCGACGTTATGCATGTCTCACTTCAGGCTGATTCTTTTGCTACCTAGCTCAGTAAATGTGAATGTAAACCTCTTTTTTTGGTCAAAGAAAAATTAGATGCAAAAATCCATTGCTAGGTTGAAATCAACCCAATTAGGCGGATCCATATGTTCACTTTAGTCTGTTCTCTAAGTACAAATGCCCTTTTCCACACCGAAAGTTGTAATGTGAGTATTGCTTAGCAGTAAAATTTTAAAAAACTAATTCTGAATTCAAGATGGGAATTTGGAGTACTTATGAATGGTAGGAGTCCGACAACACAAAAAATGAGGGTAGCAACTAAGCAGCGGCCAGCAGACACCAACATCCAAAACCTCGGCCGCTGCAGCGAGCCTCAAGCATTGAAAGTTTGATCCACAAACTCATCCAGCCACATGCGTCTCCCAAGGATCAAATCCACCACCCCAAGGAATTAAAATAGGAAGAAAATCACCTATCTGTATGGGCAACAGTGGCCTCGCCTGCGACCACCCTTCGCCTTTCCAGCTCGGCGACGGCGAGATGCGCCCTGGCTGGTGGGCGGCGATACAACCGCAGTTCGAGTCAGACCTGGAGGATCCCCTTCCTATCATTGGCCATGCACGGGCTGCCGACTTGATTAGGCACGGTCACTCCGGTCATGCGAGGGCAGACTCGATCTGTTTTCTCCTCTGCGGTGGACAAGAGAAATGGGAGAAGAGATGTACACACTCTAGGATAAGTTTACCCTGCTGTGAATTCTAAGGGGCAATGAATATATTTTAATATTATTACTTTTCTCTAGAATTAGGTACATTTCTGTTAGAATAAATCCGAGGCATACCGTCGATCATCCGAGGACCAAGCAATCACACGAACACGACACCGAGATTTGTTAACGAGGTTCACCGATATGGCTACATCCCCGGGGCCTGACTACGGGCGCTCCTCCCCGTGACACCGCTACAATACTGCACCCGGTCGCCCTGGACACCGGCACATGTCGTCGGCTTCCCCTACGTTCCGGTGCTATTATGTTGGCATAGATTACATCGTGTGTCTACCCTCTCTATATAAGAGAGGTCTAGGATACAAGTGTCCTATTAGGACACAACTTCATATCCTATCTAAACACAATACAACCCAGAGTCCAACTGTAACCTACCTTGTACAAAATATTCGACACAACTCCAACAAACTCCACCTTGGTGAATATCCTCCACCACCTTGAATTTGTCAATGCGTCAAACTTCCATGTACATTGAACTTGAGCTTATCCCATGAGCACCGCTGTTACTCCAAAGACTCCATATGACTCCACCTGCAACTTGTAGTCCCTCCTTTTCTTGACCATAGTCAACACTCGAGCAAAATTAAGTTCCACATTACTCTAGTTTGCGCTCCCAACTTCCAGAGCATCAGTCCAACGCCATCACACACTGATCACTGACCTGCGTGAAAGTGAACAACTCACATATTGGGTGTCACACATAAGAGTTACCTGAACTCAACATCACCGCTCCTTTCTTGACCGCTTGTCTGAAACTTGAAGGAATTTCACCATTGTTTGTTGTCATCCCGAGTCAACTTCGCAGATGTCTCACCACATGTATGACCACCAGAGCTCTGGCCCATCTCCATGTCCCGTGCATACCGCATGCCTCGCCGCTATTACCGCATCGAGCCTCCACTGTCCCGGTCGAGTCTCAAGGGCCGCGAACCCACACCACTCAACCTCCACTACAGAGTATGACCGATTATCACCGACCGGTAACGAGTTTCACGCTTCCATCAGACCACTGGGCTCTAGTACGAACTGCATGTCACTCGCTTTTCCCGCTGAAATAGGCTTCGACTCTCTGACGTCTTACGACGTAGCCTCTCAATCAGCACTGAGTGAAGTCTTCCGCTAGACTCCAGCTCCACCTTTAACATGACTCCATGATAGATGATCAGTCCATCCTTGCGCCTCATCGATTTCAAGCTTCGTGTATACACCACCTTGAATCAACCCCGTGCCATAGCCTTATCGAAGCCGCACAAGCCCTCAGACCTGCACCACGTGTTTCCACGCCCAGAAGTCGGTCACCATCAGCATCACGCTCCTATGTCATCTTCGTTGATTCCACCACCGTCTTCTGTACCAACCGACTTGCATCGATCCCGTCAGACTATCCAGTCCAACACAATCGAACTTGTCCGAGTGCACGACACGCTCCAGACTCAAGCCGTCACCGTGACCTTTTCCATCCATACACAAAACATGCACTGACAAAGAAAACCAAAGCAAACTCCCCCGTAGCCTTCCCGTGTGAACCAAAAGAGATCAACAAACTCTTCATTCACCACACGTACGTAGCTTCTGGATCTTTTCCTTTCTTTCTTGATAGCAAACAAATCACGACCAGACTCTGTCCTTGTGTCATTTCCTTTTATTTAATCAACACAATATTCGACACAACTCCAAAATTTCTTACACCGGTGGGTCTACTTGCTACAGACTTTGGAAGTAATGTATTCCCTCCTTTCCAAAATAGATGACCCAACTTTATACTAATCCATTCCAAAATAGATGAGTCAACTTTTTACTAACTATAGTACAAAGTTAGTATAAAGTTGGGTCATCTATTTTGAAACGGAGGGAGTAGAAGTATAAAGACAGACTTTGGTATTGCCACCACCACCATCATGGATTAGGACCATGCCAGAATGGATTGGGACCATCACACGTTGACCCATGGTTTGTTTATTTGAAGAAGATATGTTCATTGCTTACCCAGTCAGTCAGCGTGCAGCAAGAAATAAAATTGGCTGAAAAAAATAAAATTGCATACAATGTTAGAAGGCAGAAATGCAAGTCCAAATAATTGTATCAGAATAACATAACGAAGCTCATTTACCAATAATGTAAAATATAACATAATTAAGGTCCCATGATTGAGCTATATAGAGCATTATTCACATTAGAAGGAAACGTGTGGCTCTAATGTGCAGTAATTCATTGAGACATTCAAAAGGTTTACCCTTAAAATTCTAAAATATATTCATAAATGAACTAATTTTCTTGAATGTATAGTAAAACATGCTTTATTTTTTACTCCAATACAATATAACATATTTAAGAATCACCTATATTTAGAATGGCAAAACATACTAGCAATAAATCTAGCCACGCAATTGTGCGGATGCACCTACTAGTTTTGGAATTATTCCGGGTTCGTTTCCCCTTTTTATACATTAATTGAGTTTCTGGTCATTTAATGTGCATAATTCAAATTTGAACTACAAGCACATGCTCCCGTGCACCAAAGTTGGTTGAAAAATCACATGCGTGTCCTCGGGTGAATTTCTAGGTCCCATGCAAGAAATGGGAATGAAATTCAAACATCTGGGCATCGTGGCTCGGCCAAGAACATTGAGAAACATGGTTTCAAAATTCTTGTAAATCCAAAACACGCCTAAAAATCATGAAACTTGGCATGGTGTCATGTCATGGTACTACCATGCTGTGGTAAAAAAATGGCCGAATAGGAACAAGTTTTGGTATAAGCTTGTTGCAAACCGGAGCTTCTCTCAAGAAGGCTTGTGATTCTGAGAGGGAACGTGTCACCTTTGAGTGTGGAACGATATACGCTACCCCCCCCCCCCGCCTTGAGTTTCTTTACAGAGGCAACATAGAACTACATGAGTGCGCTGTTAAATTTTGGAATTATTCTAGGTTCGTTTGGCCTTTTTATACATTAATTGAGTTTCTGGTCATTTAATGTGCATAATTCAAATTTGAACTACAAGCACATGCTCCCGTGCACCAAAGTTGGTTGAAAAATCACATGTGTGTCCTTGGGTGAATTTCTAGGTCCCAAGCAAGAAATGGGAATGAAATTCAAATACCTGGGCATCGTGGCTCAGCCGAGAACATTGAGAAACTTGGTTTTAAAATTCTTGTAAATCCAAAACACGCCTGAAAATCATGAAACTTGGCATGGTGTCATGTCATGGTACTGCCATGCTGTGGTAAAAAAATTGACTAAATAGGAACAAGTTTTGGTATAAGCTTCTTGCAAACCGGAGGTTCTCTCAAGAAGGCTCGTGGTTCTAAGAGGGAACGTGTCACCTTTGAGTGCGTAACGATATACGCTGCCCCCTTGAGTTTGTTTATAGAGGCAACATAGAACTACATGAGTGCTCTGTTAAATTTTGGAATTATTCCAGATTCGTTTGGCCTTTTTTACATTAATTGAGTCTCTGGTCATTTAATGGGCATAATTCAAATTTGAACTACAAGCACATACTCCCGTGCACCAAAGTTGGTTGAAAAATCACATGTGTGTCCTTGGGTGAATTTCTAGGTCGCATGCAAGAAATGGGAGTGAAATTCAAATATCTAGGCGTCATGGCTCGGATGGAAACATTGAGAAACTTGGTTTTTTAATTCCTGTAAATCCAAAACACGCATGAAAATCATGAAACTTGGCTTGGTGTCATGACATGGCACCAACATGTTGTGGTAATTTTGCTGTCCGATTTGCGAAGGCGCACACATTAACAATCAACAAAGTCATTTTGGAACAAGTGATGTCACGTTACAATCCGAAGCACAAGTATTACTGAAATCGTGGGCGTTCTATTTACCATTTACGTGCAGCCATGCATCCCCTTTTTTTATTAGCTAGGAGGCACCATGCAAGGTAGCTATTTGAGTACGGGAGGCGTGCGATCAGATGCCTGCGCGTGCTTATCAGGAGGAGAGCCCTTTGACCTCCATCTGCCGTCCACCTCTCTCCCAAGGTCTGTTTAATGGCGTGGCTATGTCTTCCTCGACTGAGATTTAAGAGAGAAAAAAGAAAATCTGAAAAGAAATTTTTGTACGGATCTTGATGTAAGATCCGACGGACCTATATAGCATCTACCGCAACTTATAGCTAGACTGGTGAATATATATAAGGACGCGAGAGTGGATAATAATTGTCTTACATAATTAGGAAGATAATTTAAAAAACCACATGCGGCTACGCCTGAAATACACAAGGGCAAAAGAAGAAGGAAGACGCATACAACGATCTGGCTCGCTGATCTCCACTTTCTTTATGCGCTGTAGGTCGTGGAGACTAGTTCTCGCGGCGAGCGGCGATTATCTCTTTCATCAGTTTCATGTCCTTAATACACTGGTTGGCAGCATCCTCCAATTCCTCCACCAGCCTCTTGCGCTTAATCCGAAGCATGGCATTCTCGTCCATAAGTTTCTTGACGATGACGCCCGTCCTCTGCAACAAGGCAGCGGTCTCCTCCGCCTGCTTCGCCCTTCCGGCGAGCAGTCCGCGCTCGGCCCGGAGCTTCGCATTGCCATCCCCTAGTTGTCGGATGACGCCGGTAGCCTCGTCCTACAACCTCGCCCAGCCGGAGATCTGATCCATCTAGCTATGGACGATCACATGCATGCGCTTGTACGAGTCCTCACCTGCCCGCGACAAATTTTCCTAGGCTACCGCGGCGCGGCGGGACCTCCGTGCTGCTTGGGCAGCGCGGCGAGACATCTCTGTTGCTTCCGTGGCGCGGCCGGACCAGTCTACTACATCGATGGCGCGGCGGGACCTCCATGCTGCTTCGGCGGCACGGCGGGACCTCTGTGCTGCTACTGCTGCGCGGCTGGACATGTCGGCTGCTTTGGCAGTGAGGCGGGACATCTCTCGTGCTTCCTCTTCCATGCTCGCCTCTCTGTGGTGGAAATCTCTTGACCCAGAACTCACGCTGGCCATGGCAGACGCAAGGGAACGATGTTGAATGACTTGATTGTGTTTTGTGGATGAGGAGTTGAGGAGGAATGTGCAGTCATCTTGGCATAGTAGTATTTATAACCGAGTAGTACTAATACGCTCCTAAGTGGGAAACCGTTTAGGTTGTGATCGGTGTGAACAGGTTCGCAATTAAATATAGCGTGGTAGTAATTTGGAATGTGACGAGACACAAGCTCAAAATTAATTGACGGTTCTAGTTTCGAAGTGCGGCACTATTGCCGGAT
Organism: Triticum urartu; assembly: GCF_003073215.2. Lineage (NCBI taxonomy): Eukaryota > Viridiplantae > Streptophyta > Magnoliopsida > Poales > Poaceae > Triticum > Triticum urartu. The sequence goes on along the minus strand of NC_053028.1, from coordinate 198,613,303 downwards.
GGCATAACGTGGGCATGTGTTCTCGGTCGTGGTGTAGCATATGACATGGTACTTCTTTTTCTACTGTTGTGTACATGCAATAACTGGCACCGTCGGATACATATTTTACGGTTATATTGGGGTGTTCCACAGGAATAGCCTCGTGGCGAGCTATCGACTAGTCTTTTTTCACACGCATTACATCGACACATATCATCTCTCTCCTCTTTCCCATGCACACATCTATCTCTTGGGACTTCTCCGACGCACCATCACTAGCTCCCTAGGTCGATGCCACCCACATACACTTGTACTCTGAGTTTAGTACGTTATACAGGAAGAGAAGAGGTGCACGCACGCACTCGACCTCTCTCACACACGCATCTGTAGCTATGAATTGTAGTATTCTCAACCATCCGATTGGCTCTATCATAGGTTTCATGTTGCTCCTTGGCCTTGAGATTGAGAAGTTTAAAACGCGAAGGCTAAGCTGGAGGCGTGATGTTTTGGTTAATGTGCGGGCCGCACACGACACGAGCTTCGTCTGCCTGGTGCGCAGTCGGGTGGGTTATCCAAGTATAGACTCAACCAAGCCCTCCTTGGTATCTGCGCCTTGACTTATGCGTAGAGAAATTAGGATCAGAGGGAGTACTACTAGTAGTAGTACTACTTTGATGTGTCGCGTCAACTTGCACAAGTATGCAACACTTCCTGAGCAAACAAGCATATAAGCTGTTATACTTCTTACCTAAAGGATCTTTATATCCAACAGACACAAAATATCCGTTTGACTGTTGGAAATTACTTTACCTGTTGATCTGATGTTGAAGTAATTGCCGCATCGCCACCAAAACCCACCATCTCTTAAGTTAAAGTAGATCGAGCTAACCCCTATATTAGCATATTAGTAAGATAAATAAAAGGCACTGTAGAATCATTTAGGACATGAGCTTGTCAATCTGAATGTGGAGGGACACTACCTTAGCCCCGGCCAGCAGGTTGGGAGGAACTGTGAAGAAGGTTAGCTCTTGCACGGCGACGTCGCCGGGATCCTTGCTACTTGTCACCTCCAGTTCCACCTTGGCGGCGTCGGTCCTGCCTTTGGGCTCCCCCGGCGTGCCGTTCGCCCACAGCTTGGCCACATAGTGCGGTAGTGGGGATGACGCTGCTCTGATGCAGACGACCGACACGGTGATAGGCGCGCCGATGTCGAGCACGCCGCCGACCATGATAAACGCGCGGTCGTCCTCCTTCGCGAACAGCAAGAGCCGTGGCTCCGACAATGGCACTTGCATCTAGAGCACCTTGTCGTACTGGATCCTGTGCAAGGGCAAGGGATGCACGGTGCTGATGTGGTGGGAGAGCGCCGGTGGCGGTCCTTCATAGTTGTAGACGGGCACGGGGCATTTGTAGGGCGCGAGCGGACACACGCTCTGGTGATCGGCGAGCTTGTTGTAAGTGGCGTAGAGCCCACAGCCTTCATGCGGGCACTCCACCCTCACCAAGGAGAGGACGGCGTCCACCGCCATGTTCCGCACGTCGAAGCCACCGCCACGCTCGCACTTCTGGCACTGCCGCTGGTTCCCAGGGCACTCGATGCGGCAATTCGCATAGGCCAGGTGCCCTCCCTTGAACTGCACAAATCAATCGAACAACACATCAATCAAGAAACCTGCACCTTGCTTGATCAGCCGAATGGACAAGGTGTATTTGAACCTCATACACTGGAGGCTTCAAGGGGCGGAGGCACAAGGGGCAGTGGAGCAAGGTGAGGTCCATCGATACCATAGAGAGCTCCATCGTTGGGTCCTCTTCCGTCTACATGATCTCACCCTCCTCGTGCACAACCATCTCTTGCTTTATTAGGGCCAGGGCATTACAAAGCTTTACCGTCACATATTCATACTACTTCAAGGTGCATTAAATCAACACATGCAAGTATCAAAAGGAGAGTTACGACATCCATGCATGTGTTGTAATTAATGCATCGATAAACGCAAATTATTGAAATATATCGAGTGTAGTGCTTTGATGCGTCGCGTAAACTCATACAAGACCGAGATGTTTGATTACTGCAATGCCCTCTCCCTCGCGCACCTGCCTTTGGCTGCATGATAGGTGGCCACCCACCTGTTGGGCCCACCTGTCATACACGCAAAGGCAGGAGCAGTAAGTCAATGAAGCTGCGTCCCTCCCTCGCCCATGAGTATGGTGGCTGGAAGGACTAGGAGAAGCTTTCATTCGCTACACGCTCTTCCTCCCGCACACGGTGGACATGTAGTAGTTCAATAGGTGTCAGATGGTCAGAAGCATACTATAGTACTCCTCCACTGTAGTAGTACTCCATCACTGTTCGACTTCCCGAAGAGGCGAAGAGCCAAGCGCAGCCCAGACACTCGTGTGGCAGTTTCATGTGTAGAGTAGTCCAGGGTAGCGTGTACCGTGCCTGTAAGCTTAAAATCGTTGGGGTTGGCTCCATGCTTTTTTTATTTATTAAAATAATCTTCTGGCCCTACCTGTCATCCTGGTGATTGTAGTTTGCACGTTCATCTGGTCAAGACAGGAATATATTTTTTAATTTGTGGTGGGGTAAATGTTAGAGGTTGCAGCAAATGGAGTATTGTACACTGCGGGCCTTTCATCCAAGTTTAGAGGAAACCATGTAGGGCCAGTGCTATGATGTGTCGCGTCAACTCGTACAATGAGGAGAAGCTTGATATTACTACCACACGCCTTCTCCCTCGCCCATGCGCGTGGTGGCTCGCAGACGAGGACATGCTTTTGCTTAGGCTAGTCGTAATGGAATACTAGTATCATGCATATGATACTAGTGTATGATACTACACATCCATAGTGCATAGTATCATATGTTAGTATCATCGATGACTTCATTTATTAGCATGCATGACACATAGTAGCACAACATTTAGTATGATATTGTATCATGATATGATACTCAACCCTCTCTTTCTTCATTTACTTCTATGCCACCTCATCAAATTTGCCTAGTTGGCATGCATGATACTCCCTCCGTTCCTACATATTTGTCTTTTTAGATATTTCAAATGGACTACCACATACGGATGTATATATACATATTTTAGAGTGTAGATTCACTCATTTTGCTCCCTATGTAGTCACTTGTTGAAATCTCTAGAAAGACAAATATTTAGGAATGGAGGGAGTACTACCTATGATAGTACTCCCATTACAACTAGCGTTATAGAGTAGTACAATAATCTATCCCTCCCGCACGCGGTGGACGGACATGCAGAAGTGGATTCAATATTGTAGAAGTAGTAGTAACATCATTGTTCGTCTTCTCGAAGAGGCGAAGAGCCAAGCGCAACCCAAACGTGGCAGTTGCGAACCTTGGAGCACGCATATAGCCAGACTCTTGCATGAGACAAAATTGCTATGTGAGCCCACTATTGTAGTACTTGCTAGTATAGCCCTATAAACCAAAAAGGATTATTTGCCTTTATAGAGATTTCAACAAATGACTAGACTACACCGAGACAGAGTACATATGGAGCAAAATGAGTGAATCTACACCGTACATAAATATGTAGTTCTCTCGTTTTCCTCTCCGCCTTGGTCGCAGTGCACAATATTGAGTATAATAGTACTATCATCTTGAAATTTATGAAGTCACCATAGGCACCTCGTCGTCGACGGGAACGTCACCTGACACGCGACAGATGCGAGCGGCAGTCGCCTCCATAGGTGCTTGAATGCCATTGCCAAGGAGGGAGAGGGTAGCGGTTCTCGAGATGTTGAACGGTCAATGATGCATCCTCAATTACATGCAGAGGGAATGCAACAGAGTTTGGATTATCATATAAAGGCTCCCCACCACTCCAATCCATCTACTCCTAGTCTCTGTGCAACACTGCCCACTCCAATCCAAGACCAAGTGACTAGAAGCCACAAGCACCTATGGAGGCGATGGACGCGAGCGGCAGTCGGCTGTGCCAAATCATCCAAGGCACCGGTCTACGGCCCCACACCGCGCAACGTTTCTAGACGGTGCTGGCGACCGCCGACGTCGTAGCCCTCGCCGACGTTGGCTTCGCCTCTCGCATGGACGACATGATGGTCAACTCCATCCGCAAGTTCACCGCCGTCAAGAAGCGCGCGGACGACCTTGCCGTACTACTCCATCCCGCGTGCCCAGGCTCCTCATTGCCTGCCACCCTCTTCGGCCTCCATGGTGACGAACTCTTTCAAGCCCTGGTGGCCCTGCAGGTGCCATAGGTCGCGACGAAGAATGTGCACCTCGAGGCCGTGCTCGCTGCGCAGCGCCTCGCCATGCAAGAAACCGTCGACTTGCACATCCACGTCTACGAGGAAATTGTCTACATAGGCCACTACAAGCCCAGCGAGGACAGAAAGACGTTGGCCTTCTTCCAGCGGTTGGAATCTTTGGACGCCAATTTTCAGAAGCACATCGACCTGGCCACGAAAGTCGCTGCTACTTAGCCGTCGTTCGGTGGGCCGGCGCCCTGAGTCGAGGAGGTGGACGTCATCGATGGATGCATCTCTTCTTCTTGCCTCCTGTAACCAGCACCGCATCGCCTCGTGGCCTTAATGTTTTATTAGTATAGTACTCCCTCCGTTCCCAAATATAAGTCTTTCTAGAGATTCCAGCAAGTGACTACGTACAGAGCAAAATGAGTGAATCTACACTCTAGAATATGTCTACATACATCTGTATGTTGTATTCCATTTGAAATATCTAAAAAGGCTTATATTTAGGAACGGCGTGTGTATGGCATTTTTATTCCAGTCGTAACGTTTTCACTGTGAGGTGGGGCCGCAGTTGAGCAAACCGACCATCGGCAAATCCCCACCCCGCCCACCAGGCGTCTGCTGAGTTTAGAATTAGAAGAGAGAAACGAGGGAGAAGAGCTAGCTGTAGCACAGACGCTGTTGTCATATGGGACTCGTGTTGATAGAAAAGGAGTAATGAGCACTCGTACCTCTTTTTTAGGGAAAAAGTAGTCGTATGTCTAGTACTACCACTAGTTGGGTGCGTGCGACATATACCTGTCATCACTTTAGTTCTCCTTTTCGGACCGCAGCTACGCTTCACCATACATATTTTTTCACGCATTTATCCTCCTATAGCTATATGTACTCCTAGGCTATTTCCACGTGCTCCCTTTCGCTGACATGTGGGACATAGAGCATCTGGGTCGTAGTGCATGCATGACACGGAGCATATGCCGGGGTACTTTACATTTCAGACCTCACGAATTACATGCAAACCCCCCACATAAGAATAAATAAATGAATGAATTACTACATGAAACCAGATTATTTTCGTAGAAACCGGAGCACGTTCATTAAATTTTGGACATAACACGTTAATAAAAAACTACCGGACCTAAACTAGTCTAAGGACCACTTTGATTCGCAGGATACTGAAAACATAGGAATGGGGAGAGTATGATGGTGATGAACCGAGACGAGGAGAACTCTAACTTAGTTAGAGGTTAGAGTTAGATTCTAACCCTGAACTAACTCTAAACCAAAGAGGTGTATGGATGTCAGGGTTAGATTGACAATAAATTTTCTTTCTCAATCATTTGACAACTTTGGACACTATTTCCTGCCGGATTTGGTGTGGTCGGCTCTTGTGTGGCCTCCTCCTGCTCACAATTGACATAAACGAACCGTCTTTACAAATCAAGCATGCAAAACATGATAAATTTTACTTTGTCCATACAAATGAGATATCCCACTTAAACATAAAAGTCCTCAATCAAGCTTCACAAAAAATAATACACTCCATGAAAAAAAGCATGAGCTAACTCATCACGGAAGTCATTCACGATAGGGATGGAGCCCGGAGCCCCTCACACACCCAGGGTGGAGCTCGTCATCGTCGCTCTGGAGGAAGGCTCTGTAGAGCCCAAGCCCCGGAAACCCCTCCGACGTTGGCGCTTGCGAGTTGAGGTCGACACCGGCATGGGTAGCAGGGCCACTTGCCGGTGACTGTGAACCGAATCTTTGGGCCTCTCGAAATAATGCTAGCATGGAACTGAATTACCTAGAAAGGTGAACTGAATATTTGGTCCTCTAGAAGTAATGCAAGCCTGAAACTGAAATACCTAAAAAGGTGAATTGAATCTTTGGGCCTCTAGAAATAATGCAAGCCTGGAACTGAAATACCTAGAAAGGTGAACTGATTCTTTGGGCCTCTAGAAATAATGCAAGCCTGAAACTGAAATACCTAGAAAGGTGAACTGAACCTTTGGGCCTCTAGAAAGATTTATTACCTCCTTAAGCGGCATCAAACAATTCCATGCGTGCACCACAAATCTATACCAAGTTTAATTAGGATCTACTTTCCCAAATCAAAATTAGCACTAGAGCGAGGAAGATCAATGATATGGATGTGAGACAGAGAAGGAACGAACAAACTCACCCCTCTCATGACCTCCCTGGTAGATGCGCCGCCTCCATGCACGACAGAGGGCGAAAAACAACCGGTGGAGGGGGAGCGGGACGAGCTTTGAAGGCTGGAGGGAGATGGTGGCTGGAGGAGGGCAGCGGAGGCCGGAGGGAGAGGGTGGCTGGAGGAGAGAGAGGGTGAGCGGCGGAGCGGCGCTTGGGCGGGCGGCCCGATGGGGAACAGAGAGGAGTCGTGGGAGGGGGTGGAGGGAGCGATCTGGTGTGGGCAGGGGATATTTTTTTAGTTCTCTTTTAGTGGGCCCGAGGAGAACTAACCCAATTAGAACCTATCCATCGGCTAGTTTTTTTAGCTGGGTTAGAGCGAACTAGGTCAAACTAACCCCTCGTGTTTGGATAATTTGAGGCTATTTCAACCCAAACTAGCTCTAACTCGGGGATCCAAACAAAGAGGAGTAGTACTGTACATGCTACAGTCTGGACCGTAGCACATTTCAGCACATTGTTTTCTACTGCTAGTTCACTGGGCTGACGTGGTTCGCACTTGTCCGACATGAGTAGTAGTACTACTAGTATATACCGCATGATTCTTTGCTCCTTCTTACTACTACATACTTCGCTGACATGTGGGAGAGCCAGCATCCGGGTCGACGTGTCATGCACCAGATTAGAGTGCGGAACTGAAGGGGGGCATCACCCCGGTCGTACCGCCAGTAATTCATGACTATAGTGAGTAGTCATATCACAAGTCTTTCTAGCAGTAACGTGCCGTCAAATCGCACAGGCCGACCTTTCCAGCAGTAAGTAAGTTCAATCTGCTACTCCCTCACCCTCCTCGCCTCTCTGTCAAACCGCCTACGCGAAAACGGTCGCGCGTACTGCCGGGGAAAAGCCCCGCCCTCAACTTTTAACTGCGCGAAAATAGTTTGAGCTTGTTCGTTCTATATAAGTACTAGTACTGTATGTTTATTCATGTTGGAGATATGCCCTAGAGGCAATCATGTATGATGATATTTCCTCTGTGTTCATGAATAAAGATAGTCCTTGGACATTATCAATGATGTGTATCAGCAAGTACGTGACTTGTTTGTGGGACTATGCATTGTATGATGACTGTCCTAAAAGGTCCCTAGTCGAAAGGGCTGTGTGGATGCGCAGCCAACTAGACTAGCATATGACACGGTCGATGGCTTGGTCTCACTAGCCATGGGGCATTGGATGCTAACCGTATAATACGGACTCAGAAGGATCTGGTGGGATTCGACGTAGTTGTATCCGAGTCGAGATAAGGTCTGAGTCGGACAAACCCAACTATGAGACGCAACGATATGTCATCTGTGAGTCTCTAGTACAACATATGTTCTATGTCCTAAGACCTGAGCCGGCGCATGTACTCGGGATGGTGACAGACTTGCTTTGGGCCGACCAAACACTACTCCGTAACTGGGTAGTTATAAAGGTAGGTTTCGGGTTTGTCCAGAACCATGCTGCGAGACGTGGTCGAGCAAGATGGGATTTGCCCCTCCGATCGGGAGAGATATACTCTGGGCCCCTCGTGTGATCCGACCAGGATAAGCATGGCCATGCGACAAGGATTATGAGATAATCTGGTTTGTGGACGGCATCACTGGAATGAGAAAGAGGTCGGGCTAGCACAAGGATGACAGACTCGCCTTGAGCCCGATAACATATATCGTGTGGCAAAAGGAATGGAAGTATGATGTACATGTTCACCTAACCAGCTTCATAGTCTGTTTGGTGTTCGGCATGCCTTGCTAGAGGCCGCTACCAACTGTGCAGTTCGGAGGTGATCCGAACTGCGACCAAGCCGGCTTGAACCTAAGGGGTCGCGCTCTTAAGGGAAGGAACCTACGAGGTCGGATCCGAGGACACTGGTCGGATGTGATCCGAGCTGTATTCAGGTTGTGGCCGAGTAGACTTATGGGCTTTAGGGTCCGTGCGAGGCCCAAGTGTTGAGCCTGTGATGGACGCCTATATAAAGTGGAGGTTCCTCACACTCATGCGATTGATCACTTCGGCGCTGTCACTAGGGTTTGCATGTGTTGCGAATAGACACCTCCACTCGCCGCCGGTTGTGTGATCAGACCTAGCAGTCTGCCGCACGACGTTCCTCCTGCACGCGCGGATACCATTAGAGGTGGTGCACTTGCGCCGCTCCGGTGAACCTATACGTGGGAACCGACTACCGGCTGTACGAGGGAGATCGGACAAGGAGGAGACGATCCACGCGGACGCGCTGCCTCAACTCTTCTTCCGCTGCACGGCACAACGCGTCTGGTGGTAACAAACTATGATCCATCTCCCATAGCATGTTCTTGGTTGTTCTGCATGTAGGAAATTTTTAATTTGCAGTCGACGCACCCTACCGTAGAACCCAACAATTCACCCATGGGGTTGCTCAATGAATGGAGGGCCGGGGAGCACAAGTGAACAATACTACTACTAGTGGTAGTAAGTAGGAGTCGTACAGTTAGTCACCTTAAATAGAGAGTTTCTTTTCTTTCATGCCACGTACACAAATTGAAATGTTTGTTGTGGAGAGAAAAAGATAACCACTCCACTATTTATGTATGCAGGGGCCTGAGTGCTTGCTTTACTAGGGTTGCTCTCTTCATTCTCTCATCCTCGCCAGATCTAAACAAGACAACGGTAGCAACATTTTCTCTCTACTCACCGCTGGTCACAGATTCGGCCGGATCCCTTTGGCTGGTGTATGTAGAGGACTAGGTGCATTGTTCACGCGGTCATCGCCGGCAAGGGAGGAAACCCACAGCTGCCATAGGGGCCCAATCCTCTGCCCGTGCTGTTCTCTCCAGCACAGTGCCGGCTCGGGAGGTCCTCTGACCCTTCTTCCTCCCTGCCGTATTGTGCGTAGATCCGACCTACCGCCACCGACATCCTGACGACCCTCAGGTATAAGTTCTTAGAAAGCGGCCTTGCTCTACTGCCCTAGCTCCCCACGTGTCTGCATGTGCATCATTTTCTACTCCCATCAGCTCTTCCAAAGATACCTAAATTTTTAGTATTATTAGAGGTAAAGCTACTTCATGCATTCGAATCTAGGACTTGGTTCAAACAACGAAGAAAGGGCGGAAGTTGTAGCATGAATTTAGGACTTGATTCAAAGAGGAAATAATATGGTGAAAGTAGTAGAGACCGAATACCCAACCGGTCTCTTGGTTGAAAAGGGAAATAATGGGAAAATGCAGTACAAACTGGATAAGGAACATATCTATTATTGGTTGAAAAAAGGATAGAAACTGGCGGCTGGTGGACAAGTCAACAGAGTATGTCCAGGATTAGATTTGTTTCCCTCAAATAGTAAAAGGTCTCCAGGATTAGAATTGCTACCCTCACATAGTAAAAGGTCTCCAGGATTAGATTTGCTGCCCTCTCATAATAAAAGGTCTCCAGGATTAGATTTGCTGCCCTCATATAGTAAAAGCTCTCCAGGATTAGATTTGCTGCCCTCACATAGTAAAAGGTCTCCAAGATTAGATTTGCTGCCCTCACATAGTAAAAGGTCTCCAGGATTAGATTTGCTGCCCTCACAGAGCATGAACAAACTCGGCATCACCACTTTATGCCTCCTTGTAGGTACATTGTGTCGATGCGTCCACTATCGCATGTCCTTATACCAACCTTTTGATGTTGTTAATGTAAGGGTGCATGTAAAATGAAGCGATCACACTGTTACCTTAAGGACATGTCTAACCAGTGTTATTGTTAATCTAATGCCTCTAGTGATATGATGCAATTAAACTGTGTTACAAATGGTACTCCTGCTGTTTCCCCCAGTATGATAAGTAAGTTGCTCCTTTATGCTGTTGAGTGTCCTGGTGTCCCCATAGTCCCATGCCCTTAAACCAACTCTTTAGCTGCTGTGGATTTACTGTATCTGGTAAACAAGCAATGGCACCATTAAAGTAATCCCATATTTGACGAATGTCATTATTGATCGTAATGCTTCCGATAATATGAAGCATTGCTGGCGTTTTAAAATTTCTACTATCCTTGCGTGATTGCCATGAACATAATTAAGATGCTTCTTTTCATTTTGTGTATGTTTCGTATATTCTAATTGACCAGCAGTTGTTTACTTTCTATCTTTTTGTGCACATAGGGATATCCATTTCACCTTGTCGCTATTGTGACCTTTTGGTGAACCGCACAAAATACTTTTTTTGAATGAGTGTCTTGTGAAGTTCAACTAAAATGTCACATGGGAAATATCTCTCAATTTTGGGGGAACTGCACAAAATGGTGATTGGAGTTTCCAAAATCTCCGTCAAATTCTGCTGGTAATCTCGTGCAACATTTTATTAGCCTTTGCAAGATGTGTCGTCACTGTCACCACAATGGCACTTTATTTTAGTGGAACTGCACAAACGGATAAGAAAATTATAGTTGCACCTTACATGAGCCGGACAGCCAACCTTAATGTTCCTCAATTTTAGTGCAACTACTAAAGAAGAACCTGCCAGCTCACGAGAGCAAGTACTTCTTGCTAGCTGAATGATCCAATCTTTGCTTCATTTTAGGTGAACTGCAAAAAAAGGTGCATGAATTGAATCATGGAACTCCAGGTAGGCCTCATCCGAGTGAAGTTGGAGGTTGAGTTCAAGGAGTGCCATTATTATAGTAATCATGCTCTTCTTATTTGTGTTGTGCAAACGAGAATACTCAACTACAGATGTTGTGACGGTCAAGAGCATTCGCCAAGTTCTTCAGTTGTATGACACGACTAGCCAAGATGGATTTAATCTCGATATTCACTTCATCAAAAGGCTCTAATGGGTTGGTTCTGAATCTTGCATGCTGGGAATCAATGAGATGTGTAGGCATCTTTGTTGTACTTATTATTTGAATCTTGTTTGTTGGTTTTGAATCTTGCAAGCTGGGAATCAATGAGATGTGCAGGCATCTTTGTTGTACTTCTTATTGGATCTTATTTGTTGGTTCTAAATCTTGCAAGCTGGAAAACATGGCATGATGATGCAGAGGACAACAACCATAACAAACAGTTCAAACTTGGTAGTATTATCTGTGTGAAAGTGCGACAAATGTGTTGATCGTGTGCATCTTGAGAATAATAATTCTAATTGTTGTGCATGTTGGTGTTGTGGCACTGATAGAATGAGACAATGCATTGCTTGTTTTAAGTATAAATTTCTATTAAAGTTAACTAAATTTAAGTAAAGTGACCACTAACTGTTGTTATTACAGTACCAATACAGACCCGCCTGTGAACCGACGTGTGGCTGGAGTAGGTTTCTTAATGGAGGCGTTTGAATGCGCCGAGGGTGCATCTTCTGTCTGGCGTGCAGCAGGTGAGGAAGGGGTAGTAACTGTTGTCGCATGTACACACTCAGTTTACTGTTGAATCCAGTTCCCCAAGAGCTGAAGAACGAACGACAGCCGCCGCCTACCCACTCGTTCACTTGAAGAGACTCCAATGGCCATCCGAGGGGTGAGCCTGCTGGATATGGACTTCAGCAAGGAGTTCCCCTTTGAGTTTGGCATTCAGTCCTATGGCAGCACCAAGTTGAATGTGATGTACACCAACGATCCAGACTCGGTGAAGCTCTGCCTCGCCGAGTTCAAGCAGTACCTACAGGACAAGAAAGCACAAGGTCACAGGACTAGACCTTGTGCCCATCCATTCATCTCCTAACAGGGACCAGAGGATCGCCATCGCCCAGGTATGTGTGCGGGACGAGGTTCTCGTCTACCACTACTGTAGGGCCATCGGAGGTTCTGGAGCATTCGCCCGTTTCATTGGCAGCGCCGACTGCACCTTCGCTACGGTGGAGAGAAGGAAGAACGCGACGATTCGGCCATCTGGTGCAACAAGCTTGTCGAAGCAATACAAGATCATCGGCAACGGGTAGGAGAAGGACTCCGTGGTTGACCTCGCCGGGACCTTCATCGACCCCTGATACGCCAACATGAAAGAAGACAATGATACCAAATGACCTGAAAACATGGGAGGTACCTCTGAATCTAGCCTACATAACCTACACGACCAAGGACGCATACGCATAACGCATGCTACGACATGTACAGGCAGATATTGGACATGAGGGCGTGTCTGCTTCCCGTAACCGACGAGTACATGGATAGCGGCAACGTCATGATCAAGCGTGCCAGGAAGGTCTAGATGTTGTACTTTATCAGATTATAAGCACATTAATCATCTGAGTGTTTCATGCATTAGCCTATGTGTCGTAATTATTTGTTTTGTCCAAAATATTTCTTTTAAGAACCCATTAACCTGTTTGCGTCTTTTTAGTGGCTATTTGCTTATGTATGTAACTAGTTCACTCGTCCGTTTAAAAAAACTAGTTCACTCGGCTGCCGTGCTTTGAATCTCCTTCCTCCCAACATATTCCCCTTCTCAGGTGGACCCATCAGGTCTCATACACAGACATATGGGACCAACCACCTATCCATTTGTATTTCTTTATTTTGTTCAATCTTTCGTCCTCTTCCTATACAACGGTTGGCCATCATAGCCTATTGCATTGGCCATGCCATCCCTCTACTCCCACACATTGTCCGACGGCGGCAGCTCCACCATCCTACCCTGCACCCAAACAAGTCAACCCTCGTACTCCCCTCCGCATGCGTCTTCCCCCGGTCCGGTTTGTTCGGTCCGAGGTCTCGACGTCGTCCTCCGCCTTGGTGCTCTTGCCGCAGCGCCACCGTATGTCGTTCCCAACATGGTCAGCAAAACAAGAGGAATCAGGAGACAACTGTTCGTCGAGAGGCTGACAGTCCTGGGCCCACCAGGTCCATGGCCTAGGTTTTGTTGTTTAACATGGGCAGCCCACGACATGTTTCAACATTTTTTGGATCCATCAGGTATCAAGTGGCCTCTGGGCCTCCCAACCTAGCTTGTCTATAACATCAGCAGCCCAAATTATGTTTGTTTTTTCAAGATGACGCACAACTCAGTTCTATTTTTCTATAAGAATGCAAAACTGAACCTATGTTTTCTATAAGAATGCAAAACTGAAACTATATTTATATCTTATTTTATTACATATATATAATAGAAACAACATGAGGTTCCGTTAAACCTGTCGTTCGTCCAACCATTTTATAGACCTTCCCACTTTATTTTTCGTTTTCATTAATTCTATATCTGAATTTTCTCCCACTTTCTTTTTCGATGTAAACTGAGTTTTCTCCCAGTACTTTTCCCTAGAACAACTCAACTGTCCCACGTCTAGCCTAAAAAATAATAATACCCCACGTCCTATTAACTCATCAAAATTAAAATGATATTTTATTTCATAAATTGAAAAATCTTACAAAATAATAATAGTAATTGTTTATATATGATGTCTACTACACAACCTTCTTCTTGTAGACGTTGTTGCACCTCCAAGTGTAGAGGTTTGCAGGACAGTAGCAAATTTCCCTCAAGTGGATGACCTAAGGTTTATCAATCCGTGGGAGGCGTAGGATGAAGATAGTCTCTCTCAAACAACCCTACAACCAAATAACAAAGAGTCTCTTATGTCCCCAACACACCCAATACAATGGTAAATTGTATAGGTGCACTAGTTCGGCGAAGACATGGTGATACAAGTGCAATATGGATAGTAGATATAGGTTTTTGTAATATGAAATTATAAAAATAGCAAGGTGACTAATGATAAAAGTGAGCATAAACGGTATTGCAATGCTAGGAAACAAGGCCTAGGGTTCATACTTTCACTAGTGCAAGTTCTCTCAACAATAATAACATAATTGGATCACATAACTATCCCTCAACATGCAACAAAGAGTCACTCCAAAGTCACTAATAGCGGAGAACAAACGAATAGATTATGGTAGGGTACGAAACCACCTTAAAGTTATCCTTTCTGATCGATCTATTCAAGAGTCCGTAGTAAAATAACACAAAGCTATTCTTTCCATTCAATCTATCCTAGAGTTCGTACTAGAATAACACCTTAAGACACAAATCAACCAAAACCCTAATGTCACCTAGATACTCCAATGTCACCTCAAGTATCTGTGGGTATGATTATACGATATGCATCACAAACTCTCAGATTCATCTATCCAAACCAACACAAAGAACTTCAAAGAGTGCCCCAAAGATTCTATCGGAGAGTCAAGACGAAAACGTCTGCCAACCCCTATGCATAGGTTCATGGGCAGAACCCGCAAGTTGATCACCAAAACATACATCAAGTGGATCAATAGAATACCCCATTGTCACCACGGGTATCCCACTCAAGACATACATCAAGTGTTCTCAAATCCTTAAAGACTCAATCCGATAAGATAACTTCAAAGGGAAAACTCAATCCATTACAAGAGAGTAGAGGGGGAGAAACATCATAAGATCCAACTATAATAGCAAAGCTCGCGATACATCAAGATTGTACCACCTCAAGAACACGAGAGAGAGAGAGAGATAGATAGAGGGAGAGACAGAGAGAGAGAGATCAAACACATAGCTAATGGTACATACCCTCAGCCCCGAGGGTGAACTACTCCCTCCCCGTCATGGAGAGCACTGGGATGATGAAGATGGCCACCGGTGAGGGTTCCCCCCTCTGGCAGGGTGCCGGAACGGGTCTAGAATTGTTTTCGGTGGCTACGGAGGCTTCTGGCGGCGGAACTCCCGATCTATTGTGCTCCCCGATGGTTTTTGCGTATATTGGTATATATAGGAGGAAGAAATACGTCAGGGGAGCTCCGGACTGTCCACGAGGCAGGGGGCGCGCCTAGGGGGGTGGGCGCGCCCCCACCCTCGTGGGCAGCCTGGGACTCTCTTGGTCCAACTCCGATACTCCGTGGGCTTCTTTTGGTCCAAAAATAAGTTCCGTGAAGTTTCAGGTCAATTGGACTCCGTTTGATTTTCCTTTTCTGCGATACTCTAAAACAAGGAAAAAAACAGAAACTGGCACTGGGCTCTAGGTTAATAGGTTAGTCCCAAAATCATATAAAATAGCATATAAATGCATATAAAACATCCAAGGTTGATAATATAATAGCATGGAACAATCAAAAATTATAGATATGTTGGAGATGTATCAGCATCCCCAAGCTTAATTCCTGCTCGTCCTCGAGTAGGTAAATGGTAAAAACAGAATTTTTGATGTGGAATGCTACCTAACATATTTATCCATGTAGTTCTCTTTATTATGGCAAGAATATTCAGATCCATAAGATTCAAGACAAAAGTTTAATATTGACATAAAAATAATAATACTTCAAGCATACTAACCAAGTAATCATGTCTTCTCAAAATAACATGGCCAAAGAAAGTTATCCCTACAAAATCATATAGTCTGGCTATGCTCTATCTTCACCACACAAAATATTTAAATCATGCACAACCCCGATGACAAGCCAAGCAATTGTTTCATAGTTTTGGTGTTCTCAAACTTTTTCAATCTTCACGCAATATATGAGCATGAGCCATGGATATAGCACTATGGTGGAATAGAATGGTGGTTGTGGAGAAGACAAAAAGGGGAAGATAGTCTCACATCAACTAGGCATATCAACGGGCTATGGAGATGCCCATCAATAGATATCAATGTGAGTGAGTAGGGATTGCCATGCAACGGATGCACTAGAGCTATAAGTGTATGAAAGCTCAAAAAGAAACTAAGTGGGTGTGCATCTAACTCGCTTGCTCACGAACACCTAGGGCATTTTGAGGAAGCCCATCATTGGAATATACAAGCCAGGTTCTATAATGAAAGATTCCCACTAGTATATGAAAGTGACAACATAGGAGACTCTCTATCATGAAGATCATGGTGCTACTTTGAAGCACAAGTGTGGTAAAAGGATAGTAGCATTGCCCCTTCTCTCTTTTTCTCTCATTTTTTATATTTTTTTGGGCCTTCTTTTTTTGGGCCTATTTTTTCTCTTTTTTTATTTTTCGTCCGGAGTCTCATCCCGACTTATGGGGGAATCATAGTCTCCATCATCCTTTCCTCACTGGGACAATGCTCTAATAATGATGATCATCACACTTTTATTTACTTACAACTCAAGAATTACAACTCGATACTTAGAACAAAATATGACTCTATATGAATGCCTCCGGCGGTGTACCGAGATGTGCAATGACTCAAGAGTATCATGTATGGAAGAATTATGAACGGTGGCTTTGCCACAAATATGATGTCAACTACATGATCATGCAAATTAGTATGACAATGATGGCGCGTGTCATAATAAACGGAATGGTGGATAGTTGCATGGCAATATATCTCGGAATGGCTATGGAAATGCCATAATAGGTAGGTATGGTGGCTGTTTTGAGGAAGGTATATGGTGGGTGTAAGGTACCGGCAAAAGTTGTGCGATACTAGAGTGGCTAGCAATGGTGGAAGGGTGAGAGTGCGTATAATCCATGGACTCAACATTAGTCATAAAGAACTCACATACTTATTGCAAAAATCTATTAGTTATCGGAACAAAGTACTACACGCATGCTCCTAGGGGGATAGATTGGTAGGAAAAGACCATCGCTCGTCCCCGACCGCCACTCATAAGGAAGACAATCAATAAATAAATCATGCTCTGACTTCATCACATAATGGTTCACCATACTTGCATGCTACGGGAATCACAAACTTCAACACAGGTATTTCTCAAATTCACAACTACTCAACTAGCATGACTCTAATATCACCATCTCCATATCTCAAAACAATTATCAAGTATCAAACTTCTCATAGTATTCAATGCACTTTATATGATAGTTTTTATTATATCCCTCTTGGATGTCCATCATATTAGGACTAGTTTCATAACGAAAGCAAACTACCATGTTGTTCTAAAGACTCTCAAAATAATATAAGTGAAGAATGAGAGTTCATCTATTTCTATAAAATAAAACCACCACCGTGCTCTAAAGATATAAGTGAAGCACTAGAGCAACAACAAACTACTCCCAAAGATATAAGTGAAGATCAATGAGTAGTCAAATAATTATGCAACTATGTAAAGACTCTCTAACATTTAAGAATTTCAGATCTTGGTATTTTATTCAAACATAAAGCAAAACTAAATAAAATAAAATGACGCTCCAAGCAAAACACATATCACGTGGTAAATAAAAATATAGCTCCAAGTAAAGTTACTGATGAACGAAGACGAAAGAGGGGATGCCTTCCGGAGCATCCCCAAGCTTAGGCTTTTGGTTGTCCTTGAATATTACCTTGGGGTGCCTTGGGAATCCCCAATCTTAGGCTCTTTCCACTCCTTATTCCATAGTCCATCGAATCTTCACCCAAAACATGAAAACTTCACAACACAAAACTTAACAGAAAACTCGTAAGATCCGTTAGTATAAGAAAATAAATCACCACTTAGGTACTGTTGTGAACTCATTCTAAATTTGTATTGGTGTAATATATACTTTATTCCAACTTCTCTATGGTTCATACCCTCCGATACTACTCATAGATTCATCAAAATAAGCAAACAACACATAGAAAACAGAATCTGTCAAAAACAGAACAGTCTGTAGTAATCTGTATCAAACGTATACTTCTGGAACTCATAAAATTCTCAAATTAATTGATGGACCTGAGTAATTTTTCTATTAATCATCTGAAAAAATAATTAACTCAATATCACTCTCCAATAAAAACTGGCAGCAATTCTCGTGAGCGCTAAAGTTTCTGTTTTTTACAGCATGATCGCAAAGAGTTTCCCAATCCTCCCAAAGGTTCTACTTGGAACAAACACTAATTAAAAAAAACACAACCATAAAAAAGTATAGATAAATTATTTATTACTAAAAAGGAACAAAAAGCAAGGGACAAAAATAAAATTGGGTTGCCTCCCAACAAGCGCTATCGTTTAACGCCCCTAGCTAGGCATGATGATTTCAATGATGCTCACATAAAAGATAAGAATTGAAACATAAAGAGAGCATCATGAAGAATATGACTAGCACATTTAAGTCTAACCCTCTTCCTATGCATAGGGATTTTGTGAGCAAACGACTTGTGGGAACAAGAATCACCTTGCATAGGAAGGCAAAACAAGTATAACTTTAAAACTTTAAGCACATAGAGGGGAAACTTGGTATTATTGCAATTCCTACAAGCATATGTTCCTCCCTCATAATAACTTTCATTAGAATCATGAATGAATTCAAAAATATAACTATCACATAAAGCATTTTTTTCATGATCTACAAGCATAGAAATTTTATTACTCTCCACATAAGCGAATTTCTTATCATGAATAATAGTGGGAGCAAACTCAACAAAATAATTACCATGTGAGGCATAATCCAATTGAAAACTAAAATCATGATGAGAAGTTTCATGGATATCATTATTCTTTATAGCATACAAGTCATCACAATAATCATCACAGATAGCAACTTTGTTCTCATAATCAATTGGAACCTCTTCCGAAATAGTGGATTCATCACAAAATAAAGTCATGACCTCTCCAAATCCACTTTCATTAATATAATCATCATAAGTAGGAGGCATGCTTTCATCATAATAAATTTTCTCATCAAAACATGGGGGACAAAAATATCATCTTCATCAAACATAGCTTCCCCAAGCTTGTGGCTTTGCATATCATTAACATCATGGATATTCAAGGAATTCATACTAACAACATTGCAATCATGCTCATCATTCAAATATTTAGTGCCAAACATTCTAATGCATTCTTCTTCTAGCACTTGGGCACAATTATCAGAATCCTTATTTTCACGGAAGACATTAAAAAGATGAAGCATATGAGGTACCATTAATTCCATTTTTGTAGTTTCCTTTTATAGACTAAACTAGTGATAAAACAAGAAACAAAAAGATTTGGTTGCAAGATCTAAAGATATACCTTCAAGTGCTAACCTCCCCGGCAACGGCGCCAGAAAAGAGCTTGATGTCTACTACACAACCTTCTTCTTGTATACGTTGTTGGGCCTCCAAGTGTAGAGGTTTGTAGGACAGTAGCAAATTTCCCTCAAGTGGATGACCTAAGGTTTATCAATACGTGGGAGGCGTAGGATGAAGATAGTCTCTCTCAAACAACCCTGCAACCAAATAACAAAGAGTTTCTTATGTCCCCAACACACCCAATACAATGGTAAATTGTATAGGTGCACTAGTTCAGCGAAGAGATGGTGATACACGTGTAATATGGATAGTAGATATAGGTTTTTGTAATCTGAAATTATAAAAACAGCAAGGTAGATAAAATTGAGCGTAAACGGTATTGCAATGCTAGGAAACAAGGCCTAGGGTTCATACTTTCACTAGTGCAAGTTCTCTCAACAATAATAACATAATTGGATAACATAACTATCCCTCAACATGCAACAAAGAGTCACTCCAAAGTCACTAATAGCGGAGAACAAACGAAGAGATTATGGTAGGGTACGAAAGCACCTCAAAGTTATCCTTTCTGATCGATCTATTCAAGAGTCCGTAGTAAAATAACACGAAGCTATTCTTTCTGTTCAATCTATCCTAGAGTTCGTACTAGAATAACACCTTAAGACACAAATCAACCAAAACCCTAATGTCACCTAGATACTCCAATGTCACCTCAAGTATCCGTGGTTATGATTATATGATATGCATCACACAATCTCAGATTCATCTATGAAAACCAACACAAAGAACTTCAAATAGTGCCCCAAAGATTCTACCCGAGAGTCAAGATGAAAATGTGTGCCAACCCCTATGCATAGGTTCATGGGCGGAACCCGAAAGTTGATCACCAAAACATACATCAAGTGGATCAATAGAATACCCCATTGTCACCACGGGTATCCCACGCAAGACATACATCAAGTGTTCTCAAATCCTTAAAGACTCAATCCGATAAGATAACTTCAAAGGGAAAACTCAATCCATTACAAGAGAGTAGAGGGGGAGAAACATCATAAGATCCAACTATAATAGCAAAGCTCGCGATACATCAAGATCGTACCACCTCAAGAACACGAGAGAGAGAGAGATCAAACACATAGCTACAGGTACATACCCTCAGCCCCGAGGGTGAACTACTCCCTCCTCATCATGGAGAGCACCGAGATGATGAAGATGGCCACCGGTGAGGGTTCCCCCCTCTGGCATGGTGCCGGAACGGGTCTAGATTGGTTTTTGGTGGCTACGGAGGCTTCTGGCGACGAAACTCCCGATCTATTGTCCTCCCCGATGGTTTTAGGGTATATTGGTATATATAAGAGGAAGAAATACGTCAGGGGAGCTCCGGGCTGTCCACGAGGCAGCCCCCTGGGCGCGCCCCCACCCTCGTGGGCAGCTCGGGACTCTCCTGGTCCAACTCCGATACTCCGTGGGCTTCTTCTGGTCCAAAAATAAGTTCCGTGAAGTTTCAGGTCAATTGGACTCCGTTTGATTTTCCTTTTCTGCGATACTCTAAAACAAGGAAAAACAAAAACTAGCACTGGGCTCTAGGTTAATAGGTTAGTCCCAAAAATCATATAAAATTGCATATAAATGCATATAAAACATCCAAGGTTGATAATATAATAGCATGGAACAATAAAAAAATATAGATACGTTGGAGACGTATCAATATATAACATGGAAAGTTAACTCCTAGTGATTGCGTACATAAGCTTGCAAAGATTTTACTCACCAATGCAGTAATAGACGTGCAATCATGTGTTTATGTTTTTATAACATTTCTTCGTCCAGCCCAACATGATATTTTCACCCAGCCCAGCAAGTCCGCGGATTTCGAGAAAAAGGCAAATGGGCTTTAAATTCTACCATATATATAAATGGGTTGCATAGATGCTACATCATTGTTTCACCAAGCCCACCAAATGGACTAAAAAACAAATGGGCTGGCTGACATGTGGGCCAGTAGGTCAAAGCCTAAGCAAGGCATTGGATTTACATCCAACGGCCGACATTCTTCTTCAATCTCTCGTCTTCTTCCCCCAGTGCTGCCGGGACCGCCTGCTCTAGCCTCCGGCATCCAGCGGCGTTGTTTTGCGCGCCTCAGCGAAACGCTACCCCGCCGACGGCCAGGCCATCCCTCCACTCCGCACCTCTTGTTATTCTCTTCCGAGTGTAGGCCCACCCCGCACCCGAACCAGTCAAGTTTCCCACTCCTCTCCGTCTGCGACTCCACTGACGCGTCTTCCCCATCTCTGGGTCGTTCCAGTCTGAGGCGTCACTGTCGTCCACCTCCTCGCTGCGCTCGGCGCGGCGTGGTCAACAAACGAGAGTCATTGAAAGAGGATTGTATGTGGAGAGCCTAACGGCTGGGACCCACAAGGTCCATGGTCGCACGCAAGGAAAGTTCCTCCTTATTAAGTTGTTTCCTCCCCCTGACAGCTGGGACCCACCAGCTGTATCTTCGCACGGAAGGAAGTGCCTCCTTGTTATGCAAAAAAACCATTCCTCCCGATGACAGCTGGGACCCGGCAGATTTGGTGGCTGACTTGTGGGCCTGCTAAGCAGATGTGTACGCAAGGCTTTGTCAACTTAATCAACAAATGATTCTAGCAGCTGGACCGTTGGTTGTTAATCCAACAGCTGTGTTCCTTCTTCAACCTGTGTTCTTGCTCCTGTCTCCCATGGGCGGCAGTGCTGTCGCGCACCTGAACCAGTCAAGTTTCCCACTCCTCTCCATCTGCGACTCCACTGCCATGTCTTCCCCATCTCCGGGTCGTTCCAGTCTGGGGCCTCCTCGTCGTCCATCGGCCTTGGTGCGCTCGACACAGTGTGGTCAACGTGGTCATCAACCGAGAGTCATCGGAATATGGCTGTAGGTGAGAGGCTGACAGTGGAGATGCACCACGCCCATGGACACATGCATGCAACTGCATCCTTTTTACCCTAAAAAAATAATGTTTTCTCCCCCTGACTGCTGGGACCCACCAGCTACATCTTTGCATGCAAGGAAGTACGTCCTATCCCCCCTGACAGCTGGGACCCAGCAGCTATATCTTCACACGCAAGGAAGTGCGTCCTTATCCTCCCTGATAGCTAGGACCCACCCGGTCGAAGCGTACGTACCGTTGTCTGTCTTGTCAGAACATGTACGTACATACTGGTCGATCGGTCTCTCTGCAAGTATAAACTGTGGCCGAGTAAGTAGCGGCACATGTCATAGTAGAGCCCCCCACGTAGCAGTTCAGGTTGTCCCGTCTAAATCGTGTACACGTACATACAGCCACACGCCAAAAAATATGGCCACGTACGTACATACGGGCGGGGTCTCGAACGCCTACTCGCACATACGTATGGCCAGGGCTCATGTAGATGGCTGGGTTGGAACAGAGAAGCTACGCCATCGTCGTGTTCATGGGGAGGCAACGTAATGCGTCGTGTTCATCGGGAGGCAACGGAATACGTCATGTTCATCGAGAGCCAACCGGCTTGGACGGAACAATCGATGGAAACGAGGCCTGGCGTATCGCATAATGAAGGAAACGGCCTTGTCTTTGACCGGCCACGGTCAAAACGGGATCCTGTTCATGGGGAGGGGTCTGGCGTACCGCAAAACATAGGAAATTGACCTCCTACGATAGAAACGAGGTCTTGTTGATCGAGAGGGGTGTGGCGTACCACAAAACGGAGAAGACGGAGTTGTGTTAGAGCGCTACGGTCGAAACGGGGGTCCTGTTCATCGGGAGGGGTGTGGCGTATCGCAAAAACGGGACTCCACGGGATACTATTCATCTCCACCGTCGACTGCCTCCACAGGCTACTGTTCATCCACCGTCGACCTCCTCCAACCTCCATATGCGACGGTTCATCCACGGGCTCCTGTTCATCCAGCATCCACCGCACGCTCCTCCACTGGCTACTGTTCAACCAACCCTCTCCACGGGGTCCTGTTCAACCACCCCTCCACAGGCTACTATTCATCCAGCCATCCACCGGCTACTGTTCAACCAGCCCTCCACGGGGTCCTGTTCATCCACCGGCTCGATCGATCGGGGTACTGTTCATCCAGCGGCAACGTCCTCTACTACTACGGGGTCCTGTTCATCCAACCCCCCACCGAGAACTGTTCATCCACCCCCCAACAACACTCACTGTTCATCTAGAGGCAGCATCGATCGGCTTCAGTTAGCAGTAGTAGTGAAGGAATCACTCGGGTTTAGTTAACAGCAAGGGATCGATCGATCGCACGGGTTTAGTAACGCGTAGCCTGCAGTGCAATCGCGCGGGTTCAGTTACAGCCCAACGCCTCGCTCGGATTCAGTTAGAGCCCAACACCTCGCACACATGCGCGTACGTACGAGAGAAACGCGCATCGCTCCTGACTCAGCATGGAGACTCCTCCTATGGCTGGGATGCGGGATGGAGTGGAGTCGCTACTAACTATAGGAGTAATTTGCTTGCTGGGCGACCGCGGTTTTCAACATCTCGATGGAATACCAGGCCTCTATCTCAACTATGGTATTCCATGTCATTGGAAGTGTCGTGAGGTTGGTGGCCGCCGCCAACAAGTTAGCAAGTGGGCTGGAGAAGTGACCCGTTGTTGTCAGGAAACAGTCTGGAGTCATACGGGCAGGTGGTGGGCTTGTGGTCGGCTCAAGCTAGCGCGGCTAAGCCGGCTGATAAGGCTGAGCCGGCGGTGGCCACCCGTCTCCATCCTGGGGCATGACCCGGTTCAACTAGGGTATAACCGGAGCCTCTGGGGTGCTCGATCCAGCCCCCAAGGCAGGCGTGTTGAATAGACACGTGGGCTCTAAATTGGGGGGCACACGACTCGCGTGCCTCCTCCGATGAACCACATCTGAGGCGTTCTGTCGTAGGCCCATGCACTAGGCCTCTGTCTTCAGGCTCTCCACCTCATTGTGAATCTGTGCTTGCAGCTCTACCATGCGAGCATTCTTGGCGTTGATATCTTCTTGAGCCTTAGCCATCTGCTCGCGAAGCTTAGTTACCTCTGCATTGCGCTCCGCCTGGTTCTCTGCTATTAGCGGTGACTCTATGAGTGTTGTCAACGAGGCGACTAGCTCCAAAAGAACTTTAGCTAGCGACTTGATCGGGTCAGCCACATTCGGATCAGGTGCTGAAATACCGGTTCCCCCATTGTGCTGTAAAATCCCCAAATTATAAATTTTGGAATGTTATACTAAATAAATAGTTTTGATTGATTGTTCGATTGTGGTGTGGTTGCTTGTGTGAAATTGAGTGGAATTTGAAACTTTTTTGAAAGTTAAATGAGAGGGAGTAAAAGGACTTTCTCAAACTTTCACCTTGCATTTATGATCTCCATGAATTCAAATTCATTTCATCACAAAACCCTGGAGTGAATATGATATGAGTTCTTCCATTTTAATAAATGAAAAGGGTTTGAAAAGATTTGAATTCCATTTGGAACTATTTCAAATTCGGAAACTTCATGCAACTCAATGAGTTTCATGAGAGAAGATAAAATGACTTCTTCAAATACTAAGAAAAGAGAGCTGGAAGTTTCAAAGAATCAAATTTGAAAGTCCCTTTGAAGTTATTTTGAAACCCACTTTGAAATTGGATTTATTTGTTTTTTATTCAAATTATTTTTCTCCAAAAATAAAATACATAGAAAATAGGGTAAAATGATTCCCTACAATAGAAAAATGGAGATAAATAAATTTGAAGTTATTTTGGTATTTTAAAACATTTTTATTTCGTTTTTATATGAAGCAGTAGCACTGTTCGCTTTACTTAAATTTTTGTGGAATTTATTTGCCGCTAAAAATATGTTCATTATTTATGAAATCTTTTCCTGAAAATTTTGATATATAATATGCCGATATACAATTTTATTTTTATTTTTTTATTCAGTTTACTTTTTTTGTTTAATTTTAAAAAACAAAAACTGCGCGTGCGCCTGGAACTAACAGTCACCCACGTGCGCAGCATAATGGCATCGGACGCCCCATCATTTTATTTTTCTTCTCTCCTGCATGGGCCAGGCCCAACCGGCCATATGCTTTCCCCAGATTTTTTTTCACAAATGTTTTTTTTCAGTTGACTGAATCAAAAAAAATTGCAGCCCACAGTGTACGTGCGGCCGGCCGGGCGAACACATTAGACCCATAGGAGGCGCGTTTTTCTCTTTCTCTTTTATCTACGTTTATTCTCACATTGCCTAGCCTTTGACTTTTAAGCCTCTTTTTCACTTATAAATATAGATCCATAGAGCCTCCAAAAATCATCCGATTCGGGTGAAATCAATATTTTGATTTGACTAGATTCACTAAAGAAAAATATATTTCTCCTCTCCGGCGAGACTTCTGGAAGTTGTCTTCTTTCTCCGAAATCGTCTTTTCTCTACCTTACAAAGGTTTCTTTCTTCGTATTTTTTATATAGTTCCATAGCTTATTATTTTTAGACTAGTGTAGGGTAGAATAATTAGATTATCAATTAGTCTCTGTATTTATACATTAGACCTAGAATTCTTTTAGTCGTAACTATTTTTCTTCTGTAAAAAATAGTTTGACCCTAATTTTTCAAATAGCCATTACTTTTTACTCGTTCATCCAAATTAGATAAAATCAACGCCTACATTATCTTCTTGATTCCACCTATCTAGTGAATCTATCAAATAAACTTTTTGCAAATTTCAAATTTCGAATATTTGTTCAGATTCATATTCAAACTTCTTTTGATCATATCTTTTTATCCGTGGCTCTGTTTCCGATGAACCCAACTTCATCGGATTTGTATTGAAGTAATCTTTCCATTTGCACAATTAGTGTCATCTTTCCAACATATAATTTTGATCCTAGCCAGTTACTCTACTATTCCACCAAAGAGTTGTTACACAACATTCTAAGCAGATTCAATGCTATGTTAAATTACTTGTATCTTTTGATCCGTTATTTCCAATCTAGTAATTCTTCTTCCTACATGTTCCTATTGACTTCCTACATCAAGTAGCATCATTAGTTTCAATTTTTGATCTTTTCAAATTTGAATGATTCAAAATTTGAACTTGAAGCTTCACTAAACTGTAGCACTTTTTCAATTGATTCTTTTTTTCCAAATTGAATCCCTAGGCATAATCTAACATCTTGAACCATCACCACACTTTTTCACCAAAATTAGGATCTGATCTTGGAAAATAATTTGATTTGGTTCTTTTGGAGTTTTTTGAAATGTTTCTTTGCCTTTTCTTTTGTGTCTTTGAGTGATTTCTTATGTGTGAAAATAATTGTTTGCCTATGATAGATTGAACGGAGTGTGACGAGTAGAACTATCAGGAATTATGAGTGCGAAGAATCTTTATCAACAGTACAAGGCAAGTTCACACTTTGATCATACTTTTCATACCCAGTTTTTATGCATTAGTTTCACCCCTCGAATATTTGCATGAGTAGGATTTGGGAATTGGGATTGCTATGTAGTTGATGAGGTAGGAACCTATTACCTTTGATCACCCCGAGAATATTCGTTATGTCATATATTGCTTAGCCATGCTTGTAGACGGGGATTGGTATGTGAGAAATCATGAAAGTTGCAAGAGTAATGTTAACTAAGGGAAACTTAAGGTGGCTACTTTAATACACATCTGGGTGGAATGGTTGGAGCACCCTGGAGAACCCAGTGGTTTGCTCGGGCACCTGGAGAACCCAGTGCTTGCCCAAGGGGATCCCGTAGTACCCGTGTGATCACCCTATGGAATGCCACCTAGGCTCAAAGGGATCATAAGATTATTCATGCTAGAAACTTCCATGTGCAGCCACAAGCCATTATGGGCTCTGGTATAGTTGAGTAAGTTGTGTGACCTCTTTCAGTGGTAGGCTAGCAGATGTAGGGGAAAGTAGGTGGTACTGTCTACCCAGAGTAAAGAGTTAATGCTTCAGAAAGACTATGTCTCGATCTTCCGATCATGGATGTGGTCAAGCCTTGTGGGGAAAAGTGCGCTAACATCTGCAGAGTGTAAAAACTAATCATGATTAGCCGTGTCCCCGGTCATGGACATCTTGAGTATTTGGTATTTGAATTATTAGTTGATCTCATCACTCTATTTAATGAAGTTGTTGGGTTATTAATGATTTGGGATTGAGTTGGGGTTACCTTCTCAATATGGGTAATTTAACATAGTAGTAAATAAAATTTATTCTGTTGTTGTAGGGAAAAAATAGCTTTATGCAAAAGTAAACTTAGAGCCTCCACCAGCCAAATATGCATATAGAGATAGACAATTCTCATTATTATTCTATGGTGTGAAATTGCCAATACATTCAATGTACTGACCTACATGGCTGCAACGTCTTATGTTGCAGGATTCTTACGATGAGTAAGTGATACGTTAGGGTTACGGTGTCTACACTCAACTTTGTCGTTGGTGTTGTTGGGAACTCCACAACCTTGTTGATACTTCCACTATATTGATTGAGGTAATGGTATTTACGTTATTTTTACATGTGCTTGCACTCTGTTATAAATCCTCGAGTACTATGTGTGTCAGCATACTGATCTAGGGATTACACTTAAGCATAGAGACTTCGATCCATTCGGGTCGGGTCGCTATAGGCACCTACTATAGTTGAGTCGAGAGCCAATGCAGTGCCGGCTATATAGATGGTGGTCCGATGGAGCGGCTCATGATCGACTAGAGCCAGCTCATCACTGAAGTAGCCCCCGAGTTTGTTGTCATTCAGTGGGAGGATCGACTCAGTATCCCTGACTGATGACTCGCCCTCTGAGTAGACAAGGGAGTCCCCACTAGAAGCAGAATTGTCTATGGGGTCGACCCCCTGGGTGAAACCGGTGAAGACGTGGTTTCGACCGGCTTGGGCCTGGGCGGGTTGCGTGCGCCGAGCCGGCTCGACGATGTTGGTGTAGATGTCTGTCTTGGGCCCTGATTCATCGATTTTGCCGATGAAGACGTGGATCTTGCCGAAGGGGACCCGGTATCCGTACTCAATTGAGTCGGCGTCGGGGCCCTAGCCTGAATTGTCAATGTAGAGCTTGCCGCGGCGACTCTTAGTCATGCATCCGATCACATATCCCTCGATCCCTGGGAGAGCTCCCTCCAAGAACTCAATACCACCAAGCGATAGCCCCACGGTGGGCATCAACTGTCGTGCTTTTTGTCATGGCAAATGTCCTCGTGAAAGGACTTAGTCATGTGGCCATCACAGCTAGGTAGTAGCTTGAACGGGGTTGATCGGAATTGAGAGACAAGGGTTTATCCAGGTTAGGCCCCTCACTGCGGAGGTAATAGCCTACTTACTTCTTGTTTGATTATTGCTTCAAATCTCAATTACAAGGGTGTGATGTAGCTAGCCTCGATAGCTTGTAACTTAATCTTTTCTGCCTCTAGGGCTCCCCTTTATATACAGGTTGAGGCCCCGAGATTACAAGAGTCCGGGTTGTAGTACAACATGTGCCCTAGTCTACTTCTTACTTATCTTACCTCCCAAGTAAGGGAGATTCCTTTGTCACCTCTTTGAGCTGGTGTCCCAAGCACTGGGCCATGAGCCGGCCTACTCCATGAGTCGTCTTTTGAGCCTTGAGCTTCATAGTTCTCACGGCCCACACAACCAGTCCGATGACAAACCACCATGGGATGTCGGGTCATACCGCGGGGTACATCCCCAACAAAATTACTGGATAATATTATGGCAAATTATTCACAATGGCATAGTGAAAGAACACATACTAGTAAAAAGGTGAACTCTATTGAAGAAATTAGTACTTTGAGTGATAAAGTAGATGCGCTTATGAAATTGGTTGATAGTAAAAAATGCCCATATTGATCCTAACAATGTGCCTTTGTCTACTTTGATTGAGAAAAATAATGATCCCACATATGTGAATTTTTCCTCATGAAACAATTTTAATAGTAATGCTTATAAATGTAATTTTAATCCTAGGCCGTTTCCTAGAAATTCCACTAATAATTATGGCAATCCCTATGTTAATTCTTATAATAATAATAGGATGCCCTCTGATCTTGAATTTAATATTAAAGAATTTATTAATGCGCAAAAAGTTTTCAACATTGCGATAGAAGAAATTTTGAGTAAAATTGATGATATGTCTAGGAGAGTTAATAGAATTACTCATGATGTGGAAAATCTTATAGCTCAAATTTTTCCACCTAAGATTGATATTAATGAATCAATTAAAGACCTTTATGTCTCCATGGATGAAAGTAAAGAAAGAACCGCTAGGTTGAGGGCTAAGCGAGAATTCTTAGAAAAAACAATTCCACCCGGTTTTTATCGTAGTAACGATGAGGATATTAAAATGATTAGTGTTTATCCCATTGAATCTTTGTTTGGTGATATTAAACTGGATGAAAAGGGGACTGAATAAGAGTCAACTTTAGCTATAAGGCGTCCCCATAATTCGAAGGGTGAAAATCTTATTGAAAACAAATGATAAAAGTGGGTTTGGAGAGGTAAAAACTATAAATAGTGGTGTGCCCACTCTTTTGAATTACAAACACTTTAATTATTATAGTTGTTCTTTGATTGAGTGTATTTATTTTTTGCAATCCATGCTAAATTAACCCAATTCTTATAAACAAAATAAGGATTTTACTAAACATATTGTAGAAGTGATGATGAAAGTGTTAGAAGAAAAACTAGAATTGGAGATTTCAATTCCTGGGAAATTATATGATGAATGGGAACCCACCATTAAAGTCAAGATTAAAAATTATGAGTGCAATGCTTTACGTGACTTGGGTGCTAGCGTTTCCACAATACCAAAATCTCTATGTGATGTGCTAGATTTTACTAATATGGATGAATGTTCCCTTAATTTGCACATGGCGGATTCTACTATTAAAAAGCCTTTGGGTAGAATTAATGATGTTCTTATTCTTGCAAACAGGAACTATGTGCCCGTTGATTTTATTGTGCTTGATATTGATTGCAATCTTTCTTGTCCCATAATACTTGCTTGGCCATTCTTACGAACTATAGCTGCCGTTATTGATATGAAAGAAGGGAATATAAAATTTTAGTTCCTGTTAAAAAAGTGTATGGAACACTTCCCTAGAAATAAAATTAGGCCACCATATTAATCCATCACGAGAGCCACATATGGAACTAAAACCAAAGATGACAACACTTGAAACTATGCATTACGCCTAGCTAGGGCGTAAAACAATAGCGCTAGTTGGGAGGTAACCCGATAGTTATGTTATTTTTCTTGTTTATTTTTATGTTTTATTGTGTGCACATAATTATTCTACTGTTATGATTGTGTTTTTGTGCATTAATTAGTGTTTGTACCAAGTAAAGCCTTTGGGATGATTTGGATGATAGTTGCTTTGATTCTATGCAAAAACAGAAACTTTTGCGTCCAGTACCAGAATTGTTAAAATTTTCTGGAGTGACATAAAAGTTTGAATTTTCTACGCATGACTGAAATACAAATTTCCCACGTTTTCCATATTTACTATAATTTTTAGGGTTACATAAGTATGGTCAATGTTCAGATTATTACAGACTATTCTGTTTTCGATAGATTCTGTTTTTGATGCATTTTTCCTTGTTTGGTGGAACTATGGATTGTATCAGGGGTATAAGCCATGGAGAAGTTATAATACAATAGGTATAATGCAAAAATAAAATATGAATAGGGTTGCAAAAGTATATAAAGTAGTGATTTTCTTTGTTATACTAACGGATCTCACGAAGATTTTGTTAAGTTTTGTGTGATTCAAGTTTTGGGTGAGATCATGATGGATGAAGGAATAAGGAGTGGAAAGAGCCTAAGCTTGGGGATGCCCAAGGCACCCCAAGGTAATATTCAAGGACTCCCAAGAGACTAAGCTTGGAAATGTCCCGGAAGGCATCCCCTCTTTCCTCTACCAACTATTGGTAATTTTACTTGGAGCTATATTTTTATTCGTGACATCATATGAGTTTTGCATGAGGCGTCATGTATTATATGAGTATTTTCGTTGTTTTCTTTTTAGGTTGTCACAATCATCTTTTCTGAACACGCCTTTTTAGAGGGACACACATTTTTTTATTTGATGGAATACTCTATGTGCTTCACTTATATTTTTTAGTTCGGCAGTTGCTCTAATGCTTTACTTAAATCTTTCTGAGCACGGCGGTGATTATATTTTGAAGAAATATTTGCACTCTCATGCTTAAATTATATCTTTTTGAGAGTTGATAATAGTAATGGTAATTTGCACAAGATATGAATTTGGTCCCAAAGTGAAGAATATACAAGAAGGATATAATAAGAACTTTCATATAGATCATTGGATATGATAAGTTTGATTCCTAGCAATAGTTGTGCGATATGGAAATGATAATATGTGAGTTATGCTAGTGACTAATTATGCTTTTGTAAGAATAATGGTGTTAAGGTTTGTGATTCCCTATGCATGCACATAAAGTCAATAGTTATCCAACAAAGTTATATCCTACTTATGGTGCATTATTCAGTGTTAGTTATGTTCAATGCATGTTTATGACCATTTTTGCTTTTTGGTTGGTCACTTCTCAATCTATTTGCTAGCCTTCATTTGTACTAAGCGGGAATGTTGCTTGTGCATCCGGTTCCTTAAACCCAAAGTTGTGCCAAATGAGTCCAGCATACCTACCTATATGTGGTATTTCAATGCCCTCCTAAGTAAATTTGCACGTTCCAACTCTAATTCAAAAATAATTTTCCGTTTTGTGTGCCCATACCGCTCATGAAGTGGCAGGGGGTGGCCAATATTTTCCATGCTAGGTGTGTTATTCTGCACAAGAAAGTGGCAATGTAATAGGGATGACCAGTCCCGAAATGAAAAAAATAACAATAATAAATTCTTTGGGAAGTGTTGGTATGGAAGGCACCCATGGATACGGCTAGCCATGGATTGTTAAAGAATGGTGGAAAGGAAATAAACTTTATTTTATGTTTGGGAACCGCCTATAATGTGTTTAGCATGGAAGATATTGGGAACTCTCAGTCGTTTTTGTTGACAGGGAAAGCATGCCTCTCAAAATAATTTTATCTCTCTAATTTAAGCCTTGAGCTCTGGCACCTCTGCAAATCTCTGCTTCCCTCTGCGAAGGTATCTATTTACATTTATGCAATTTTAATTTTAATTTTTTAGTCTCCATCTTCTCTTATAAAACACCAACTAGAGAGCACTATTGTCATACTTGTGCATTGGTTGTAACTAATATTGAGTGTGTTTCATGAATGGACCAATGACTAGGCATAATGGGCTAGGGATAACTTTCTTTAGTGTTGATAATTTGAAAGACATGGTTGCTTGCTGGTATACTTTAGTATTTATGTTTTCATGTCAAACTATAGACTATTGCTTTGAATCACTCAAGTCCAAATATCCATGCTACAAAAGAAAAGATTATATGATGAATATGATAGGTAGCATTCCACATCAAAAATTCTATTTTTATCATTTACCTACTTGAGGACGAGCAGGGATTAAGCTTGGGGGTGCTTGATACGTCTCTAACGTATCATAATTTTTGATTGTTCCATGCTATTATAGTATTAATCTTGGATGTTTTATATACACTAACAAACAATTATATATGATTTTTTGGGACTAACCTATTAACTTAGTGCCCAGTGCCAGTTGTTGTTTTTTGCCTACTTTTCACTTTTCAGGAAATCGATATCAGATAGAGTCCAAACGGAGAAAAAACTTTGGATTAATTTTTTCTGAACCAGAAGAGACCCTAGGAGGTTCGAGAGAAGGCCAGAAGAGCCACGAGGGAGCGATAAGCTTGGGAGGTGTGGCCCCCAAGCTTGTGGGGCCCTTGTGCCACCTCCAACCCTAATTCAACCTCTATAAATACTCAAATATTCCCCTGACATCAGAGAGCCAACCGAAATACTTTTTCCGCTGCCGCAAGTTTCTGTTCCCATGAGATCCCATCTGAAGGCCTTTTCCGGTACTTTGCCGGAGGGGGAATCGATCATGGAGGGGCTCTACATCAACCTTGCTACCCTTCACATGATGCGTGAGTAGATTACCACAGACCTACCAGTCCATAGCTAGTAGCTAGATGGTTCTTCTCTCTCTTTGATCTTCAATACAATGTTCTCCTTGATGTTCTTGGAGATCTATTTGATGTAATGACTTTTTGCGGTGTGTTTATTGGGATTCCATGAATTGTTAGTTTATGATCAGATCTATCCATGAATATTATTTGAGTTTTCTCTAAACTTTTTTATGCATGATTATTATAGCTTTGTATTTCTCTCCAATCTATTGATTTGGTTTGGCCAACTAGATTGATTTATCTTGCAAATGGGTTCGATCTTGCGGTGCGTTACTCCGTTCTTTATGAACTTAATACTCTAGATGCATGCTAGATAGCGGTCGATGTGTGGAGTAATATTAGTAGATGTAGATCATTTAGGTAAACTTGTCTCGGCCATGATGCCTATAATTGATCATTGCCTTGGATATCGTCATATTTTTTTGCTTTCTATCAATTGCCCGACAGTAATTTGTTTACCCACCGTATGCTATTTTCAAGAGAGAAGCCTCTAGTGAAAACTATGGCCCCGGGGTCTACTTTTTATCATATATTAAAACTAAAAATACCTTGTTGTACTTTTCCTTTATTTATTTTATTTTGTATTTTTGTTCGATCTATCTATCACCATACAATTTAATCTTGCACGTAATCGTCAAGGGATAGACAACCCCTTGTTCGTGTTGGGTTGAAAGGATTTGTTGTTTGTGTGCAGGTGCTGCTAATGAGGTGTTGCGTGGTTCTCCTACTAGATCGATAACCTTCATTCTTAACTGAGGGAAATACTTATCTCTACTATACTGCATCATCCTCTCCTCTTCAAGGAAATCCCAACGCTGTTCACAAGTAGCAGCTTCCCAGACTTGAATGTAACTAGGAAACTGTGTACTCGTCCATACCCGCCAGTTTTGGCATATAATGCGGTCGAATGGCCTATAAAGGATGGTGAATGTTCGGGTACATTGGTGCAAACCCTGCTAGGATAATTTATTAGAATAGTCGTGCACATAGTTTTGGACTAGCTAGAAATTGACCTGTATCTATAGAATAGCTTCAGAATTAATAATTAAAATTTAACCAGTCAAAAAACACTAATAATTAAAAGTTTTCAATGTGTGAGTGCCTTGTGGGTTCTCCTCATGGGAGATGCAATGGGGAAGATAAGCAAGTGCTATTTACGGTTGGTAGGTGAGAGAGTAGTTGTGATCGTGATCCTTAATTCCATATGCTCTCGCATATATTCTGATAGATGCGGGTCATAGCATGTCTCTGTAGAATGTTTAATGTTTGCCACCAAATCACTTTCCCCTTCCTTGGAAACATGTTGCATAAACTAGTTTTAGGTGTGTGTAATTCTTGCGAGTACAACCGAGTACTCACCTCGCTTACTTCAACTTTTTTTCCCTGGGTGGCTGCCATCCAATCGGCAACTATTAACGAAGCAGGTTTATTGATGGATGATGTTAGCTGGTTATCCCACAAAAAATGGTCTGGGTAGGGATATGGGTGCCTTTGCTTTTTCTTAAGCATTCTTGATGCCATTTGTACTCTTAACTATATAAGGTATATTTGCTTCTGTTGTATGAGTTGTACCTTGGTCGAAAGACCTAGTTGTATTCATTTGCTAAATTTGACTCCTCGGAGTTGTTGTGAATGTTCACCCTTGTTGTTGCAAATTATTTCGTTATTTGTGCTATGATACCCTTAATTTCACCACATGGGGTGCATGTTTCAACATGTTCGTTATGTGAAGGTGGTGCCTTAGGATCATCATTATGTGTAGGCTAATGAAGATTGCAACATCTGCATAGTGTCGATACAGAGGTGTTGCACATGGTTTAGGTGAGGTGGCTCCATGGCAAAAGGAGGGTGGCAGCGGTGTTGTGGTTTTAAAGGAGAGGACTATGATGTATAGGCAAGGGATTCGACATGGAACCGAAGGGGTCTGGAAAAAAGTTAAGGGGTGGAGCTGGGTTGTTGTTGTGGACAGTCCAGATTCCCTACTCCTTCCCTCGATTTGGAACAGGGCTAATGGATTTTGCACAACCTGGGCCAAAATGAGGGAGCCCGTTGGATGGCAAAACCTATGTGGATTGTCATCTTAGGCCACACATGTGCGGAATGGGGGAGCCCATTGGAGATGCATCTTCATCCAAATCATGTGTTCCTGACCATCAGCCATTGAGACGGAGAAGAGACTGAGTAAGAGGAGACCAAACTTCTCCTTCCTTTACGGGCGCCTCCCTGAAAGTGTAGTTGTCTCTCATACTTATGTGGTTGTGTGGTTAGGAAGACTTGTTGTGATGAGTATTGAGAGGGGAACCGTGCAAGGCACAAGCCCTTGTTGGTGCAAATCTGTTGAAGAAGGACACAACCATTGCCAAAAACTTACTCACTGGTTTTGTCCGGATTTCTATTGTTGTTTTCTAAGGGAGGATGAAACTATCACTTTATAGTAGTAGGGATATTAGGTATTGTATCATAAAAATGGATGACACGTATGTTTTGGTAGAGGGCATACTTTATTGACTCAAAATTTCACATCAATCGAATCAAGATATGGAGCTCACACTCTGTCTCTACAAAATTTGTATTCACATAGCGAACACCAATACATGGACACAAAGTAGCACAATGGCGAAAAGCAAAGTCATACGTGACCAAAGATGGTATTTAAGGAAATAAATTAGATGCATATTAAAACAAACTTTATCTCAAATTATTGGAATAATAAAGTCCCTCCAATATTCTTCCTCTGAAACAATCTTAGAAGTTTTATATAAAAGTAGTAACTGGGCACCCCTGCTACCCTAGTAAAGAATAAAACTGATAAGCAAAAAGTGGGTGGTGCCTATTAACTACCATCCATAAAATCAGATGAAATTTTCTCACATTAAAAGCAATCATGTACTCCTCTCACACAATGAATGTATGCTTTAAATATCTTAGATAACTTAGTTCACCAAGCTAGGCAAACAATCTCAAAACTGTGTGTTCGATGGTTGCTGGGGTGTCAATCCTGTCGACCGTCGATCCAAGAGCTCCCTAGCCAGGGCTTGCAAGTCATCGCCATTGGAGTTGGTGTTGCCTCTACCGCCAGAGCCTTCCCCTGTCTGGCCATATGGTTGTTGGTGTTGCTGTTGGAAGGCCCACTGCATCGACGGGTCGAACAACGAAGATAGTTCAACGGTGTTCGGGACATTGGACAATGACGCCAGTTCAGAAATGGAGAACTCAGTGGTCATGGGTATGTACGGCGGGGACGGAAAAGGAGGCGGTGAAGGTTGTTGCGGTGTCGTGAGGTGGGCCTGTAGGAAGGCGACTTCGGCCTGGAGGTTCGCTACCTGGAGGAGATTGATCAATATATAAATCATGAAAAAACTATGAAAGAGCAATATGATCATATCATTGAAATGGATACAAAATTCACATCGCATCTTCCTACATAACAACATAATATGATAAAATTAAGCAGCAAATAGTTAAATGACATGCGCAAAAACCGTGTTGCAAAAAATTAATGTATCCAATAAAAGAGTTTGGCGGGTGGGTATCTGTCTACCACTTCAAGAATTGCATTAGCATAGACTTATTTCACACATGTTAGGATGTGAGGATTAGGGCCTATGTCCCCTGTTGGTTTGCAAAAAAAGGAGCATACCATCTAGGAGTATGGTGATTTAACATATGCACACACCAACAAACTACATATCATGCATGAAGAACAAAACTAAATGAAGAAAATAATGGTAATGAGAGTATTAATGGTGGTAGGATGTGGATGTGCATCAAATTATAGTAAGTTCCTTCTACATTGACTCCTTTAATTTGCTTGACTTGTTGGCTTTTCGTGTTACAAATGGAGGCCCATTCCCTTCCTTGGAAGAAGGCACAAACAACTCCAAAAGCCAAAATCAGAACTAAAGTAGTATCACATCAAAGTGCACTTTCCAAAGAACCAATTCAATATCCGTTGATCATCATCTTGCAATTATATGACAAAGAGAGATAGAGAGTATACATAGTATTTAGGGTGTTCATACACATACCCGTTGTTGGAGGGCGAAGATGTCACCGACACAGCCGTAGATAGGGTCACGAAGACGCGCCTTTGCCTCATAACATACAGTGATGGCGGCATCAAGGCGCTTGTGGGGAGGGGCTTGATTAAGGATCTTGGAAACATTGCTGGCACCGAACACCTTGTGCACCGCGGTGAAGTGCTCCACCCCTTGCTCTGAGTCGAAATAAGGTGCAAAGATGCAATCATCCGCGCACTTGCGTCGCAGGAACTTGCATGCCCCGCACGGCCCTCCACTACAACCACTCGGCCTGCCGCCAACACTGACGCTTGCACTGGTCGATGACCCACTCATTCTCGAAGGGAATGATACCTAGCTCCTCGGTTTCTAGACTATCCTAGCTTCTCGAATTTGGAGAGGGTTAAAATGTCTAGAAGAGAGAGGGAAGGGAACTTGTGGGCATTTTTATGGTATGTAAACACACACAAGAAAGGGATGTGGGAGCAATTAGTCCATACAATCGTAGGAGGGTGGTATGTGTGTGTATATATACTAGTAGTCATTAATAGTTTCCAACTTTGTGTTGCCATTTTTTGGCTATTCCATAAATTCTTTAGGCCTATCTGCTTAGGTTTTTGTTATGGATAACGAGCCATGGCAAGGACATAATTACCAAATAAATATAACTCACCTTAGCCAGCTAGTCATACACTTCTCTCCTTGAAGGTCTAGAATATTTGTGTGAACCTAACTGACTACAAGCAAACAAGTTGGGATGTGTGCTACCTCGTGAGCACTGCGTTGGTTTTCCCTTGAAGAGGAAAGGGTGATGCAGCAAAGTAGCGTAAGTATTTCCCTCAGTTTTTGAGAACCAAGGTATCAATCCAGTAGGAGGCCACGCACGAGTCCCTCGCACCTACACAAACAAATAAAATCCTCGCAACCAACACAATAAAGGGGTTGTAAATCCCTTCACGGTCACTTACGAAATTGAGATCTGATAGATATGATAAGATAATATTTTTGGTATTTTTATGATAAAGATGCAAAGTAAAGAAAGCAAAATAAACGGAAAAGGAAATAGCTTGTTGACGGAAGATTAATATGATGGAAAATAGACCCGGGGGCCATAGGTTTCACTAGTGGCTTCTCTCGAGAGCATAAGTATTACGGTGGGTAAACAGATTACTGTTGAGCAATTGACAGAATTGAGCATAGTTATGAGAATATCTAGGTATGATCATGTATATAGGCATCACGTCCGAGACAAGTAGACCGACTCCTGCCTGCATCTAGAGTATTAAGTTCAAAAGAACAGAGTAACACTTTAAGCAAGATGACATGATGTAGAGGGATAAACTCATGCAACATGAAATAAACCCCATCTTGTTATCCTTGATGGCAACGATACAATACGTGCCTTGCTGCCCCTACTGTCACTGGGAAAGGACACCGCAAGATTGAACCCAAAGCTAAGCACTTCTCCCATTGCAAGAAAGATCAATCTAGTAGGCCAAACCAAACTGATAATTCGAAGAGACTTGCAAAGATAACCAATCATACATAAAAGAATTCAGAGAAGATTCAAATATCGTTCATAGATAAACTTGATCATAAACCCACAATTCATCGGTCTCAACAAGCACACCGCAAAAGAAGATTACATCGAATAGATCTCTACAAGAGAGGGAGAGAACTTTGTATTGAGATCAGAAAAGAGAGAAGAAGACATCTAGATAATAACTATGGACCCGAAGGTCTGAAGTAAACTACTCACACTTCATCGGAGAGGCTATGGTGTTGATGTAGAAGCCCTCCGTGATCGATGCCCCCTCTGGCGGAGCTCTGGAAAAGGCCCCAAGATGGGATCTCACGGATACAGAAAGTTACGGTGGTGGAATTAGGGTTTTGGCTCCGTATCTGGTAGTTTGGGGGTACATAGGTATATATAGGAGGAAGGAGTACGTCGGTGGAGCAACGTGGGCCCCATGAGGGTGGAGGGTGCGCCTGGGGGGGGGGGGGTAGGCGCGCCCCCTACCTCGTGCCCTCCTGGCTGCTTTCTTAACGTAGGGTCCAAGTCCTCTGGATCATGTCCGTTCCGAAAATCACGTTCCCGAAGGTTTCATTCCATTTGGACTCAGTTTCATATTCTTTTTTTGCGAAACTCTGAAATAGGAAAAAACAACAATTCTGGGTTGGGCCTTCGGTTAATAGGTTAGTCCCCAAAATAATATAAAAGTGTATAATAAAGCCCAATAATGTCCAAAATAGGATATAATATAGCATGGAACGATCAAAAATTATAGATACGTTGGAGACATATCAAGCATCCCCAAGCTTAATTCCTGCTCGTCCTCGAGTAGGTAAATGATAAAAACAGAATTTTTGATGTGGAATGCTACTTGGCATAATTTCAATGTAATTCTCTTAATTGTGGTATGAATATTCAGATCCGAAAGATTCAAGACAAAAGTTCAATATTAACATAGAAATAATAATACTTCAAGCATACTAACTAAGCAATTATGTCTCTTCAAAATAACATGGCCAAAGAAAGTTATCCCTACAAAATCATATAGTCTGGCTATGCTCCATCTTCGCCACACAAAGTATTTAAATCATGCACAACCCCGATGACAAGCCAAGAAATTGTTTCATACTTTTGATGTTCTCAAACTTTTTCAATCTTCACGCAATACATGAGCATGAGCCATGGACATAGCACTATATGTGGAATAGAATGGTGGTTGTGGAGAAGACAAAAAGGGAGAAGATAGTCTCACATCAACTAGGTGTATCAACGGGCTATGGAGATGCCCATTAATAGATATCAATGTGGGAGTAGGGATTGCCATGCAACGGATGCACTAGAGCTATAAGTATATGAAAGCTCAACAAAAAGAACTAAGTGGGTGTGCATCCAACTCGCTTGCTCAGGAAGACCTAGGGCATTTTGAGGAAGCCCATCATTGGAATATACAAGCCAAGTTCTATAATGAAAAATTCACACTAGTATATGAAAGTGATATCATAGGAGACTCTCTATCATGAAGATCATGGTGCTACTTTGAAGCACAAGTGTGGTAAAAGGATAGTAGCATTGTCCCTTCTCTCTTTTTCTCTCTTTTTTTATTTGGGCCTTTTATCTTTTTTATGGCCTCTTTTTTTCAGTCTGGAGTCTCATCCCGACTTGTGGGGGAATCATAGTCTCCATCATCCTTTCCTCACTTGGGACAATGCTCTAACAATGATAATCATCACACTTTTATTTACTTACAACTCAAGAATTACAATTCAATACAAAATATGACTCTATGTGAATGCCTCCGACGGTGTACCGGGATATGCAATGAATCAAGAGTGACATGTATGAAAGAATTATGAACGGTGGCTTTGCCACAAATACAATGTCAACTACATGATCATGCAAAGCAATATGACAATGATGGAGCGTGTCATAATAAACGGAACGGTGGTAAGTTGCATGGCAATATATCTCGGAATGGCTATGGAAATTCCATGATAGGTAGGTATGATGGCTGTTTTGAGGAAGTTATTTGGTGGGTTTATGATACCAGCGAAAAGTGCATGGTATAAGAGAGGCTAGCAATGGTGGAAGGAAGAAAGTGCGTATAATCCATGGACTCAACATTAGTCATAAAGAACTCATATACTTATTGCAAAAATCTACAAGTTACCGAATCAAAGTATTACGCGCATGTTCCTAGGGGGATAGATTGGTAGGAAAATACCATCGCTCGTCCCCGACCGCCACTCATAAGGAAGACAATCAATAAATTAATCATGCTCCAACTTCTTCACATAATGGTTCACCATACGTGCATGCTACGGGAATCACAAACTTCAACACAAGCATTTCTCAAATTCAAAACTACTCAACTAGCACGACTCTAATATCACCATCTCCATATCTCAAAACAATTATCAAGTATCAAACTTCTCATAGTATTCAACACACTCATAAGAAGTTTTTTTATTAATCTTGAATCCCTAACATAATTAAAGCAAATTACCACGCTGTTTTGTAGGACTCTCAAAATAATCTAAGTGAAGCATGAGAGAACAATAGTTTCTATAAAACAAATCTACCACCATGCCCTAAAAGATATAAGTGAAGCACTAGAGCAAAAACTATATAACTCAAAAGATATAAGTGAAGCACATATAGTATTCTAACAATTTCCAAATCATGTGTGTCTCTCTAAAAAGGTGTGTACAGCAAGGATGACTGTGGAAAACTAACAAATAAAGACTCAAATAATACAAGACTCTCCAAGCAAAAAACATATCATGTGCTAAATAAAAATATAGCTCCAAGTAAAGTTACCGATGGAAGTAGACGAAAGAGGGGATGCCTTCCGGGGCATCCCCAAGCTTGGGATTTTAGGTGTCCTTAGATTATCTTGGGGTTCCATGAACATCCCCAAGCTTAGGCTCTTTCCACTCCTTGTTCCATAATCCATCAAATCTTGCACCCAAAACTTGAAAACTTCACAACACAAAACTTAAAGTAGAAAATCTCATGAGCTCCGTTAGCGAAAGAAAACAAAACACCACTTCAAGGTACTCTAATGAACTCATTATTTATTTATATTAGTGTTGAACCTACTGTATTACAACTTCTCTGTGGTTTATAAACTATTTTACTAGCCATAGATTCATCAAAATAAGCAAACAACACACGAAAATCATAATCTGTAAAAAACAGAAAAGTCTGTAGTAATCTGTAGCTAACGCAAGTTCTGTAACCCCAAAAATTCTAAAATAAATTGCTGGACGTGAGGAATTTATCTATTAATCATATTCAAAAATAATTAACTAAATATCACTTTCCAAATAAAAAAGGCAGCAATTCTCGTGAGCGCCAAAGTTTCTGTTTTTTTACAGCAAGATTAAAAAGACTTTCCCCAAGTCTTTCCAACGGTTCTACTTGGCACAAACACTAATTAAACACAAAAAACACAACAAAAACAGAGGTTAGATAAATTATTTATTACTAAACAGGAGCAAAAAGCAAGGAATAAAAATAAAATTGGTTTGCCTCCCAACAAGCGCTATCGTTTAACGCCCCTAGCTAGGCATAAAAGCAAGGATAGATCTAGGTATTGCCATAATAATAGGATAGATCATTAAAAATCATTTCATATTCTCTACGTTCGGCAGCAAGTTTTCTTTGAGGCAAGCAAAAGTAATCAAAAGGGCTAAATTTAATGGGACCAAAGTCCCCAAGATCAACTTTAGGAGGTATAGGTTACTCCTTTGGCTCTTCGTATTGCACAACCAATTCATCATTATAAGCACTCTTTTGACAGAACTTTGTGAGCCTATACTCAAGATAATATCCTAGCTCATTATTTCGAATAGCTCAATCATTATTAAGTTCAGAAATTCTATCAACTAGGACATTGTTAGGAACCCTTTTTCTAAGATTTTCATTGAAAGCAACAAAGTCTAGAGATTGAAAACGCATTATTTCTTCTTGATCAAAAATGATAGTCTCTATGGGAGGACGGCCAGCGTCCACCCTATAATGTGCAAACATTTCTTTGGCCTCTTCTATTATAAATCTAAACTCATGAGCCAAAATTATAGTAGCGGCATGCTTAACAGAAGAATGCTCAATATTAGAAAATTCTGGGAAAATCCTTTGTATGCAAGGATGCATGTGCATAAATTGTCTTTCAAGTTCAACTACAAGCATGGCGATAGCGTCCGCAAGACTACTAGTTCTATGAAGAATAGAACTACCCATAGAAGGAAAAGCACCGGTACAAGTGAAGAAATCTTGGATAACTCCTTTTCCAATAATATTACCACTACCAATTCGGAATTTTTTATATGTAAGATATGGGGTTCTTCAACAAGAGCATCAGAATTTTCCATGTATTATTATTGTCCATATCAATAATAATTTCCCCAATTTCAGACATAACGGCAGAAAGTGGAAGGGGCAAAAAGAAGGAGGAAGGCGAACGGAAAGAGGGGGCAAATAAAACGGCAAGGGTGAAGTGGGGGAGAGGAAAATGAGAGGCAATTAACAAATAATGTAATGCGGGAGATAAGGGTTTGTGATGGGTACTTGGTATGTTGACTTTTGTGTAGACTCCCCGGCAACGGCGCCAGAAATCCTTCTTGCTACCTCTTGAGCACTGCGTTGGTTTTCCCTTGAAGAGGAAAGGGTGATGCAGCAAAGTATCGTAAGTATTTCCCTCAGTTTTTTAGAACCAAGGTATCAATCCAGTAGGAGGCCACGCACGAGTCCCTCGCACCTACACAAACAAATAAAATCCTCCAACCAACGCAATAAAGGGGTTGTAAATCCCTTCACGGTCACTTACGAAATTGAGATCTGATAGATATGATAAGATAATATTTTTGGTATTTTTATGATAAAGATGCAAAGTAAAGAAAGCAAAATAAACGGAAAAGGAAATAGCTTGTTGACGGAAGATTAATATGATGGAAAATAGACCCGGGGGCCATAGGTTTCACTAGTGGCTTCTCTCGAGAGCATAAGTATTACGGTGGGTAAACAAATTACTATTGAGAAATTGACAGAACTGAGCATAGTTATGAGAATATCTAGGTATGATCATGTATATAGGCATCACGTCCGAGACAAGTAGACCGACTCCTGCATGCATCTACTACTATTACTCCACACATCAACCGCTATCCAGCATGCATCTAGAGTATTAAGTTCAAAAGAACAGAGTAACGCTTTAAGCAAGATGACATGATGTAGAGGGATAAACTCATGCAATATGAAATAAACCCCATCTTGTTATCGTCGATGGCAACAATACAATACATGC
The DNA here is from genome assembly GCF_003073215.2 of Triticum urartu. NCBI lineage: Eukaryota > Viridiplantae > Streptophyta > Magnoliopsida > Poales > Poaceae > Triticum > Triticum urartu. The sequence goes on along the minus strand of NC_053028.1, from coordinate 198,569,095 downwards.
CTTGCTGCCCCTACTGTCACTGGGAAAGGACACCGCAAGATTGAACCCAAAGCTAAGCACTTCTCCCATTGCAAGAAAGATCAATCTAGTAGGCCAAACCAAACTGATAATTCGAAGATACTTGCAAAGATAACCAATCATACATAAAAGAATTCAGAGAAGATTCAAATATTGTTCATAGATAAACATGATCATAAACCCACAATTCATCGGTCTCAACAAACACACCGCAAAAGAAGATTGCATCGAATAGATCTCCACAAGAGAGGGGGAGAACATTGTATTGAGATCCAAAAAGAGAGAAGAAGCCATCTGGCTAATAACTATGGACCGAAGGTCTAAAGTAAAATACTCACACTTCATCGGAGAGGCTATGGTGTTAATGTAGAAGCCCTCCGTGATCGATGCCCCCTCCGACGGAGCTCTGGAAAAGGCCCCAAGATGGGATCTCATGGATACAGAAAGTTACGGCGGTGGAATTAGGGTTTTGGCTCCGTATCTGGTAGTTTGGGGGTACATAGGTATATATAGGAGGAAGGAGTATGTCAGTGGAGCAAAGTGGGCCCCACGAGGGTGGAGGGCGTGCTTGGGGGGTAGGCGCGCCCCCTACCTCGTGCCCTCCTCGTGTCCTCTAGATCATGTTCATTCCGAAAATCACGTTCCCGAAGGTTTCATTCCGTTTAGACTCCGTTTGATATTCTTTTTCCGCGAAACTCTGAAATAGGCAAAAAAACAGCAATTTTGGGCTGGGCCTCCGGTTAATAGGTTAGTCCCAAAAATAATATAAAAGTGTATAATGAAGTCCAATAATGTCCAAAACAGGATATAATATAGCATGGAACAATCAAAAATTATAGATACGTTGGAGACGTATCAATGCGCTTAGTGAACTAACACATATTATGGGTTTTCTATGTCTATGTCGGTGTGAACGACACCTACGAGATCACGTGAATCCCTACTATGGTTTGGCCGGGAAGAGGGGTAGAGCAAAGAGCAGATCTAATGATCAACACGACGGATTTTTACCCAGGTTCAGGCCGCTGAGAAGCGTAAAACCCTAGTCCGGCTTGAGTGTATATTCTGTGTTCTTGGGCTTCGGCTAGCTGCCACGCATGCATGCTGGGCCGAGATGTTCAAAAGTCTGAATCCTCCTCCGTACGCCGTGGGCCTCCTTTTATATGTCTAAGGGGCTGCCATAGTGGCACACAGGAGGTGTAAAGTAGCTACAGTGCCTATGTTTATCACTAGCGTCTTAAGACAAAACGCATTAAATGCGTTGCTTACGTGCCCCTCAGCTTTATCGGGGACGGGAGTAGAACCCGTTCCGTCCGTCGCCGCCCCGCTCCATCTTGACACGCGTCCATGCCGGCGAGGCATGCGGTGCCAAGTTGGCTGGCCAGCTGCCGTGCTGGAGAGGTGGCAGGATCTTCACGAAGATATGCATGCCACCACGCACGCGCTTGCTAGGCTGGCAGGCCGGCCACTACGCTGGAGCAGTGACGGGGTGGCGGAGTCTTGCCGCGGTCTTGTCGACGTCCTCGGCAAGGATCTTGTGGAGGCCTCGCAGATGTCTCCGGCAAGGATCTTGCTAGGTACCTCATCTTCTGGCCACCACAAAGATCTACACGCCTCTACGCGCGCGCCCCTGGGTCTTAGCCTTAACGTTGTTGATGGTGTCAGAGCTCTCAAGCACAAGGGTGGTGCTCTTGTTAGTGCCCTGTAAGCCACCCCGGCAAGGATCTTGCCGGGGTGGTGCAAGCTGTCCTAGCAAGGATCTTGCCGGGGGTGGCGCAAGCTATCTCGGCAAGGATCTTGCCGGGGGTGGTGCAAGCTATCCCGACAAGGATCTTGCCGGGGGTCCTGCTGGTCCTCTATTCTCTGGATCCGCCACTTCTCTTCGCCTTGTATCTCGTTTTTATCCTTGATTGCATTCTTCATGCCTCGCCGCGCGTGGGGCTACGACTGCCCATGCACAAGTATGGGGTGCTAAAGGGCCCAAACTTCAGTACATCGACAGGAGCGCCCGGGCCTGGGCCACGCACAAGTGCGGAGCATCATTGGGCCAGGCCCAAACAGTGCGCGGGCATGCGTGGTAGGGTATAACTGGCATAATCTTCTCGTCTGTTGCGCTTCCCCATGATCTGTATTGAGTGCGCGGCATGGGGGTCATGCGTGGAACAGTTGCGGCACGCCTGTGCCTACGCCAATGCCTTCAAATCAAATAGTAAAGAGGCAGCCCCGTGCCTTCCCCATAAAAAGAGGAATCCGCAGGGGCGCTGCTCATTTACCCTTCTCGCCCATACCAACCTAGGAAGCCGCCGTCTCCTTCTTCTTCATTGAGCCCAATCCAGATCCTTCTTCTCCGCCCATCGCCGTCGCGCCCTCACCACTTTTGCCCCCCCCCCCGCCCTCCGTCGGCTGCTATGGCGCCCAAAAACAAGGGCAAGGGAGCGCTCAAGGCGAGCGAGTGGGAAGAAGTGCCGGAGGGCGAGCTGGTGATGATGCGGAGGGAGCACATCGTCTTCAGTCCAGGGCTCGACGTGCGTGCGCTCAAGGATCGGTACTAGTTCATGTGGGGGAGGGAGACGACGGGGCATCCCTCCACCCGCGTCATCCCTGGTCCCAATGACGCACCATGTCTGGATAGATTCCCCTTTTTCGTTGATTATCTCTACTGCGGGCTCTGCCCCCCATTCTCGGATTTCTTCATCGACATCATGTATACCTTCAGCTTCCATCTTTTGGATTTCACGCCGAACTCCGTGGCGTGTTTGGCCATCTTCGCCCACCTCTGTGAGAATTTCGCCGGGGTGGTCCCCAACACGGTGCTCTTCCGCACTATTTCATCCCCCCATCCAGCCAGGAGGGGCGCTGTCCGGCTGCGTCACTTGGATCCCGAGGGCTTACTGCAAGGGGACGTATCCAAATAGGACCCAGAAGGAGAAGTGGGACGAGTGGCGGCACAGGTGGTGCTGGATTATGGAAAAATAGCCGCATCCATTTTACATCACCTGGCAAGCGTAAGTGGCCCGTCACAACAACTGGGGCAACCTCGACCCTCAGGACAAGATGCTCACAGTCGCCACCACCAGAATCCACCGCCTCAAGTCCGCCGGGCTCACCTTGGAGATGATCGGGGCCAATTTTCTCCGCCGCTGTATCACCCCTCTACATAACAAAGGGAGGACGGCTTGGGAGTTCCAGAATGCGGCAGATATTATGAGGTTGCGCCCCGGCCTGAATCAAAACTTTACAGTGATGCAGCACGCGTCGCTCTATTCAAAGTTGTTCCATCTCAAGGTCGACAAGCCCAGCAAGGCCAAAAAAGCCAGCAAGGCTGAGGAGGCCGACAAGCCGTTCAAGTTGCCGGCTGTCATGGTCCCCTGTGCAACAACTCTGCCTGGTCCTCCATCATTGCTATGATGCCGTAGTTCAACACTCACGGCCTTGACCAGAGCTGGGTCGAGCCAGATGAGGTGTGGATACAAGAGTTCTTCGACAGCTTATCGGAGCGGCCTGTCCATGAGGAAAAACAACTCGTCCGCGACACCACCGATGAAGACGTGGAGTACATCGCCGGCAGGGCGGAAGAGGCAGCTCTTGCCGCCGCGGCCGGCAGCGTCGGCTTTCCGGAAAGACAGGCTGGGGCCAAAGAAGATTTTGCTGAGCAGACAGAGACCGCCGGGGGGCACAGCGGCGCCGCCACCGGGGGCCCTTCTGCCGAGGAGGCGGCCGACGACACGGAGGAAGAGGAGTCGCCTGAGGAGCCCCCAGTCCGGGGAGAGGAAGCGCGTCCTCCGGCGAATTGGATCCAGGGAGCATGCTCGCCCGAAGAGGTCCCCGTCAAGAGGGCGGCTGGCAAGGCCGCACAACGACAAGACGCCCAGGCGCAATCTGTGCGCCATACGAGGCGCATGGCCACCACTACTAGGGAAAACCTTATACACAGAATGTTAGCAGTAGCGCGGCACAAAAAGAAGCGCTACTGCTAATTAGCAGTAGTGCGGGTTTTTAACCCTCGCTACTACTAAGTTCATAGTACTAGCGCGGGTTTTTAACCCTCGCTACTACTAAGGGGTCTCTACCGTGCCTCCCGACATATGCCATAGTAGTAGCGAGGTGTATAAACCCGCGCTACTACTAAGTTGATAGTAGTAGCGCGGTTTAATGCCCCTCGCTACTACTAAGTTTGAGGTAGGTGAAGTCGCCATATCCTCGGCCGAATCCCCATCTCCTCCCCCAAATCCCTCCTCTCTTCCACCACTATCTCCTCTCACTTTCCATACGCTCTCACATGGACCTCTTGCCCATGCACCCATCCTCCTCCATGGCGCCGAAAGAGGCCGCCGCCTCGCGCCACCGGCGTCTAGGAGCTCACCGGTCTTCCATCAACGTCTAGGAGGCCGCCGCCCCACGCCACCACACCGGAGCACCTCGCCACCAGTGACTAGCTCCGCTGCTACCTACATCACCTTCCTCTCTCCCTCGGTTTTCCTTTTCTCTCTCTCCCTCTGGTTTGACTCACCCTCCCATGTCCATGTCCATGCAGGTCGTCGCCATGGATGACCCGGAGCTATATGGCATGGTCGGGAAGAGAAGCCCCACGCCGCGGCCTGTCTCTGCCATAGAAACGGGCCCTCTCCAACAGCCACTGCTGGATCTGGTCTTCCGCTGTCCGTTCATGTCTCCGGCGATGCCAATCATCGCTAGACCTTACCATTGCTGCCATTGACAGCACCCACGGGATCAAGATTTTTGTTTTGTTTTTGAAAGTAATAGCAGTAGCGCGGGGTATAAGACCCGCTACAGCTAATTAGCAGTAGCGCTGTTTGCAACGCACGCTACAGCTAACCATGTATAGCAGTAGCGTGTGTCAACACGCGCTACTACGACAAGTTAGCTGTGGCGTCGTATCAGTAGCGTGGGCACCCGCGCTACTAATACACCCAAAACCCACGCTGCTGCTAGGCTTTTCCCTAGTAGTGCATGGTAGCACAGGAAACAGTGGCCACCGCTTCCGCCGCGGCCAAGCGACCCAGGCCTCTGTCTCCACCCCTTCGAACGAACACCATACCAGAGGTCGACTACGACCTCTCTTCCATGAGCCCGAACAGGAGGAGGTTGTAGGAAGAGGACAAAGAAGGGGATGAGTAAGTGCTCCATCACCTTCTCCATTTCCTGGATCGCTGTTTTGGTTATTTCGCATGACTTGATCTCGTCTTGGCTTGCCTCTGTAGGGACACGGAGACATTGGCATAGAGGATGGCAAAGAGGGCCAAGACCTCGACAGGTGACGAGCCCCCGGCAAGCACCTCAAGTGTGCCGGAGGTGATCACGATTAGCCTGGGCCCCATTCCACAACGCAGCCCCTGACTCAGCCCCCAGCGTGAGTCGATTACCCACTTTCCATTAACGAGCGCTAGGGTGTGTATTTTCACCATTAATCTTGTCAGGTTTGCAGGGGAAGAGCGGCAACATGAGGGGCCGTCAAGGGCCGCCCCCAACATGCCTCCTCCATCAGCCACCACACCGCCCAGTGAAGGGTCCCGGCAAGGGCTTCTACCGGCGCCAAGGGAGTGATCCCCGGCAAGGCTCTCCCTCAATGAGTCCACACATGCGGAGGGAGAGCCGTCAAGCACAGGTGCCGGCGGCCCCATCCCAGCAACAAGTGTTGGTGGTGAGGGAACCACTCCTCCCCAACTCATCGTAGGTGAGCCGCCCTGCTCCTGATCTTGACCAGTTCCCCGGTGTAATTTATTTTTGCTTCGAACTCTGATCATGGTTTCATCCTTTTCTCCTCCTTGGTTTTCAGAACTCTCCTCGGTGGGCCAGATGGATATCGATGGCACCATCGAGGAGATTGCCAAGGATGTCGCCGCTAAGGCCGACAAGGTTGCCGCCGACGAGGCCGCCAAGGGGTCACATGAAGAAGCCGCCAGGGGATCTGCCAGGGAGGCCAGCGAGGGAACTGGTGACAATACTGATGGCATCCCTGCCTCAGGAGTGCCTGGCGCTGCATCAGTCCCGGAGCCCTCGACTGCCGGGGCGATGGTGGCCGACGACCAACCATCCACCTCTGAAGCCCCCAACTCGAGAAGATACCTGAAGATCGGCGAGGATCTGTTTGTCATCATCCCGGGGATGGTAAGCACCGGAGCACCTGCCGAGGGGTGGTTTTTGACGAAGAGGCCATTGCTGCTACCGGGCTCCAGGTTGTTGACGAGCCAGGTGCCACCAGCGGCAGTTCCAAGGAGGACCAGCTCCTCCAAGCCATGAGCAGCAACTTCTAGAGGCTTCAAGAACTTTACTGTGCCCGCAAGGAGAAGCTGGACTCCAGGACAGTGGTCGTTGATGCGGCAGAGGCGGGCTTCCAAGAGCGCGTCGAGCAGATGCAGGCCTGTTTTACAGAGGCCCGGTAGGATTTGAAGACCAGCCAGGAGCAGCTGAGTCAGCGCTGGAATGAGCTCCTCCTAAAGCAATCAGACATTGAGAAGGCCCAGGAGGAAACCGCTGCACGAACCACCAAGGAGGACGGTGAGCTAAGAGAGCGCCACATCTCTCTCGACACACAAGAAGAAGACCTTGCCGCTCATGAGGAGGCGCTTGCCGCCAAGCTCCACGACAAGGACGAAGAAATTGAGAAGCTTGTCATGCAGCAGACCCAGGAACTGGAGCAGAAACACAAGGATGCACTCGCTGCTCTGGTCCTGGATCACGCCGACAAGCTGAAGGAGGTTGTAGATGCTGCTGAAGCCGCAAAGGTTGCCAAGAACGAGCTGGCCGGCAAGGTTGAGGACCTGGAGGCGGAAATGGAGAATCATAGCAAGGAGGTGGCGACGCTTAAGAGTGACAGGGACAAGACTATCCACACCTTGGCAAGCTTACAGGTCACTATATCTGACAAGACCAAGCTGCTCATTGAAGCCAACGACTCCATTGCTGATCTGAAGCTGAAGCTGACCACCCTAGAGGAGACCTTGCAGGCAGCAGGGCTCGTGAGAAGACCCTGGCCAAGAAGGTCGAGGATGAGAAGCTACTGCTTGAGAGTGCTACCGCCGAGGACAACGACTTTGTGGTTGGCGTGGGAAACTGGACCGCGCGCCTTGTCGACATCTCGGAAAGGCTCACCACGCAGATATCCATCATGGGCCTATCGAGCATCAGGTTCTCTCACGACGATAAGATAACTGAGAGCGCCAGGGTGACCATGTTCTTCGAGGCCGTCCTTGACACCTTGAAGATACTCCCCGACGGCTGAGCGACCCACCTGGCCAACGAGTCCCAGAAGCTTTACCGGGGCACCCTCCTCACGGTGCTCACCAAGGTGGCGTACAGGAACCCCGACATGACCTCAGCCAAGACAGCTTGCTGGCAGATGCGGACCGCCGGGCACTTGAAGAGCTTGTCGCGCCCGTCGTCAGCCTGGTTGACGACGTCAAGAGGGTGGAAGGCCAACGCCAACACTAGGTGCTCCACACCCTCTCCCCGCCATGGATCCGTACCCAAAGCAATCCCAGTTAGGTTAGAACTATGACAAATATTAATGTAATATAACTTGATATTTTTCGAATCGAATGCATGCTATCTTCCTCGTATGATTCCTATTTGTATGGTATGCACCCTACACGCTACTGGGAAAGGCTTGCCGGCGCGCGCACCCTAGCCACGAGCGCTTTGAGAATGGATCCTTTGCAGCCTGCTGGGGGGGCCGCTGCCGGCAAGGCACCTTGCCATTCTTAGTGCACCTACTTGAGCCATTGAGCGGACTCGAAACGGGGCAAGGGCGCAACCAATCCCGACAAGGTTCCTTCATGTGCAGGTTTTCCTATACAAGAACCGAGACCATTCGAAGAAAATAACCTGATATTAAAAGAAATTTGCTTGAAGTCTCGTGACTTATCTTTTTGCTGCTGTATTCTTCTTTGCAAGATGCCACCTCAAGCATCGCATGTTGGCATCCACACTCTCTATCCCCCTGGCAAACTTGTATGCAAGGGAAACTTCTGTCCTTTGGGAAAAAGAAAGAAGAGAAAATAGGAATATGGAGCCTTGGCGGCTCATTAGTGCTTGCTGGCTCTATGCATCTCAAGAATGATGCTGAGGGCTCTTCCCGCGGCGGCGTCCGGGGTCACCAACGTCGCGGCGCTACCTGTTGCACATGACCTGGGAGGACCGCAGCGCAGACGCTGGCGGGGGTGCCTTGGAAGTCGCTTCACCGCCCATAGGAAGCACGGCTCCAGACGGACCGATCGCCATGATCCCCTTCTACTTGGGAGCCATGGTGATCGAGGAAACGACGTGCTAACCACTAGATCAGGTTTGCCAAACTCTCTTCCCCTGCCTGGCGTGCCAAAGATGTTGGCGTGAACGACACCTACGGGATCATGTGGATCCCTTCTACGGTTTGGCAGGGAAGAGGGGTAGAGCAAAGAGGAGATCAAATGGTCAACACGACGGATTTTTACCCAGGTTCGGGCTGTTGAGAAGCGTAAAACCCTAGTCCTTCTTGAGTGTATATTCTGTGTTCTTGAGCTTCGGCTAGCTGCCACGCATGCAAGCTGGGCCGAGAGGTTCAAAATTCTGAATCCTCCTCCAGTACGCCATGGGCCTCCTTTTATATGTCTAAGGGGCTGCCACAATGGCACACAGGAGGTGTAAAGTAGCTACAGTGCCTATGTTTATCACTAGCGTCTTAGGACAAAACGTATTAAATGTGTTGCTTATGTGCCCCTCGGCTTTATCAGGGACGGGAGTAGAACCCGTCCCATCTGTCGCCGCCCCGCTCCGTATTGACAAGCGTCCATGCCGGCGAGGCATGTAGTGCTAAGTTGGCTGGCCAGCTGCCATGCTGGAGAGGTGGTAGGATCTTCACGAAGATTTGCATGCCACCACGCAGGCGCTTGCTAGGCTGGCAAGCCGGCCACTGCGCTGTAGCGGTGACGGGGCGGCGGAGTCTTGTCGTGGTCTTGTCGACGTCCCCAGCAAGGATCTTGCCGGGGTCCTCACAGACGTCTCCAGCAAGGATCTTGCTAGGTACCTCGTCTTCTGGCCTCCACAAAGATCTACACGCCTCTACGCGCGCGCCCCTGGGTCTTGGCCTTAATGTAGTTGATGGCATCAGAGCTCTCAAGCACAAGGATGGTTCTCTTGTTAGTGCCCTGCAAGCCGTCCTGGCAAGGATCTTGCTGGGGTGGCGCAAGCTGTCCTGGCAAGGATCTTGCCGGGGGTGGCGCAAGCTATCCCGGCAAGGATCTTGTGGGGGGTCTTGCTTGTCCTCTGTTCTCTGGATCCTCAACTTCTCTTCGCCTTGTATCTTGTTTTTATCCTTGATCGCGTTCTTCATGCCTCGCCACGCATGGGGCTACGACTGCTCGTGCACAAGTATGGGGTGCTAAAGGGCCCAAATTTTGGTACACCGACAGTCTATGTTGGGGTGATATTCATGTTCTTGCATGACAGTAAAGATTTCAAGTAGACTATGTGAGGATGCTATCAAGTGGATATCTTCATCAATGCTCTGAGAAGGGCAAGTTCAAGATGAGAATCCAGAGGTATCATATGCTTGAAGCTTGTGGTCCATATGATAATGTATCGGTATTTCATTAGAGCAGTAGCCCACGATACGAAGCATCCAACGAGATCGAGAAGAAATTGGATGGCCCAAAATGACTAAAACTGAACGTCTGATGGCTCCAAACGCTAATGGTATGAGATGTATGGAAAGTTGCATGGTGATATGTCCATTTTGCATCACTTCTTATTATTGTATTTTCCTTTGTATTATGAATATTTTTCATACTATAGCACAATTGCAATGCCCTTTTCCCTTCAATTGCATGAACTACATTGAGAGGGGGGTTACCAAAAAGAGGGAAAATATAAACAAAAGAATGGCAATGAAGAAAGGAATTTTTCCAAGTTCGATAAATTTCCAAAAAAATACAAAAGAATGTTTGGGAGAAAAAGTCCATGGAGCCAAAAGATGGTGCCATGGGGTTCCTATGGGGCACACGCCACCACCCCTGGCCGGGTGGTGTGACTGTGTGGGGCCCATAGGCACTGCCTCTCGGCGCCCTTTGGCCTATATTTTTCTTCTGACCAAAAAACTCTCGGGGAATATTAAAGGAATTTTTCGCCACCATCTACAAGGCATAACAAAAGTGGAGAATTTTTTCCCTCCACAGACCGATCTACGGGAGATCCATCCCTCTGGCAGGGGGAATTCAAAGCCATCATTATCACCAACACTCCATTCATCATTGGGATCAACATATCCATCAGCATCGCCATCTCCATCATTTCCCTCAACTCTAGATTTTTGATCTATTAACTATTACATTACATCCTTTGTTGATGTAGGACCGAAAGTAGGTTGATACATCTCCAACGCATCTATAATTTTTGATTGTTCCATGCTATATTATATTCTGTTTTGGACATTATAGGGCTTTATTATACACTTTTATATCATTTTCGGGACTAACCTATTAACCGGAGGCCCAGCCCAGAACTGCTATTTTTTTGCCTATTTTAGGGTTTCATAGAAAAAGAATATCAAACGGAGTCAAAACAGAATGAAACCTTCGGGAACGTGATTTTCGAAACGAACAAGATCTAGAGGACTTGGACCCTACGTCAAGACATCAACCAAGAGGCCACGAGGTAGGGGGCGCGCCCTCCACCCTCGTGGGCCCCCTTTTGCTCCACCGACGTACTCCTTCCTCCTATATATACCTACGTACCCCCAAACTACCAGATACCGAGCCAAAACCCTAATTCCACTGCCGTAACTTTCTGTATCCACGAGATCCCATCTTGGGGCCTGTTCCGGAGCTCCGCCGGAGGGGGCATCGATCACGGAGGGCTTCTACATCAACACCATAGCCTTTCCGATGAAGTGTTAGTAGTTTACCTCAGACCTACGGGTCCATAGTTATTAGCTAGATGGCTTCTTCTCTCTTTTTGGATCTCAGTACAAAGTTCTCCCCCTCTCTTGTGGAGATCAATTCGATGTAATCTTCTTTTGCGGTGTATTTGTTGAGACCGATGAATTGTGAGTTTAAGATCAAGTTTATCTATGAACAATATTTGAATCTTCTCTGAATTTTTTATGTATCATTGGTTATCTTTGCAAGTCTCTTCGAATTATCAGTTTGGTTTGGCCTACTAGATTGATCTTTCTTGCAATGGGAGAAGTGCTTAGCTTTGGGTTCAATCTTGCGGTGTCCTTTCCCAGTGACGGTAGGGGCAGCAAGGCACGTATTGTATTGTTTCCATCAAGGATAACAAGATGGGGTTTACTTCATATTGCATGAGTTTATCCCTCTACGTCATGTCATCTTGCTTGAAGCGTTACTCTGTTCTCTCGAACTTAATAGTCTAGATGCATGCTGGATAGCGGTCGATGTGTGGAGTAATAGTAGTAGATGTAGGCAAGAGTCGGTCTACCTGTCTCGGACGTGATGCCTATATACATGATCATACCTAGATATTCTCATAATTATGCTCAATTCTGTCAATTGCTCAACAGTAATTTGTTTACCCACTGTGAATACTTATGCTCTTGAGAGAAGCCACTAGTGAAACCTATGGCCCCCGGGTCTATCTTCCATCATGTTAATCTTCCAATACTTAGTTATTTTTATTGCCTTTTATTTTACTTTGCATATTTATCGTAAAAATACCAGAAATATTATCTTATCATATCTATCAGATCTCACTCTCGTAAGTGACCGTGTAGGGATTGACAACCCCTTATTGCGTTGGTTGCGAGGATTTATTTGTTTGTGAAGGTACGAGGGACTCGTGCGTGGCCTCCTACTGGATTGATACCTTGGTTCTCAAAAACAGAGGGAAATACTTACGCTACTTTGATGCACCACCCTTTCCTCTCCAAGGGAAAAACCAACGCAAGTGCTCAAGAGGTAGCAAGAAGGATTTCTAGCGCCGTTGTCGTGGAGGTCTACGCAAAAGTCAACATACCAAGTACCCATCACAACCGTTATCTCCCGCATTACATTATTTGCCATTTGCCTCTCGTTTTCCTCTCCCCAACTTCACCCTTGCCGTTTTATTCGCCCTCTCTTTCTCTATCCTCCCTCTCTTTCTCTATTTGCCTCTTTTTGCCCGTTCCTCCTTTGCTTGTGTGTTGGATTGCTTGCTTGTCATGATGGCTCAAGATAACACTAAATTGTGTGACTTTACCAATACCAACAACAATGATTTTAATAGCACTCTGATTGCTCCTCTTAACGATGTGGAATCTTGTGAAATTAATACTGCCTTGCTGAATCTTGTCATGAAAGATCCATTTTCCGGCCTTCCTAGTGAAGATGCCGCTACCCATCTAAATAGCTTCGTTGATTTGTGTGATATGCAAAAGAAGAAAGATGTGGATAATGATATTTTTAAATTGAAGCTATTTCCTTTTTCGCTTAGAGATCTTGTTAAAGCTTGGTTTTCGTCTTTGCCTAAAAATAGTATTGATTCGTGGAATAAGTGCAAAGATGCTTTTATCTCTAAGTATTTTCCTCCCGTCAAGATCATCTCTCTTAGAAACGATATTATGAATTTTAAGCAACTTGATCATGAACATGTTTCACAAGCTTGGGTGAGGATGAAATTAATGATACGTAATTTCCCTATGCATGGTTTGAATTTGTGGATGATTATACAGAACTTTTATGCCGGATTGAATTTTTCTTCTAGAAATCTTTTAGATTCGTCCACGGGAGGCACTTTTATGGAAATCACTTTAGGAGAAGCTACTAAACTCCTAGATAATATTATGGTTAATTATTCTCAATGGCACATTGAAAGATCTACTAATATGAAAGTGCATGCGATAGAAGAAATTAATGTTTTGAGTGGAAAAAGATGGATGAACTTATGAAATTATGTGCTAATAAAAGTGTTTCTTCTGATCCTAATGATATTCCTTTGTCTACTTTGATTGAGAATAATAACGAATCTATGGATGTGAATTTTGTTGGTAGGAATAATTTTGGTAACAACGCATATAGAGGAAACTTTAACCCTAGGCCGTATCCTAGTAATTCCTATAATAATTATGGTAATTCCTACAACAATTCTTATGGAAATTATAATAAGATGCCCTCTGATTTTGAATCTAATATTAAAGAATTTATTACTTCGCAAAAGAATTTCAATGCTTTGATTGAAGAAAAATTGCTTAAGATTGATGAGTTGGCTAGGAACGTTGATAGAATTTCTCTTGATGTTGATTCTTTGAAACTTAGATCTATTCCACCTAATCATGATATCAATGAGTCTCTCAAAGCCATGAGAATTTCCATTGATGAGTGCAAAGAAAGAACCGCTAGGATGCGTGCTAAGAAATATTGTTGTATAAAAGCGTGTTCTTCTAGTTTCCATGATAATAAAGATGAAGATCTAAAAGTTATTGATGTGTCCCCTATTAAATCTTTGTTTTGCAATATGAATCTTGATAATGATGGGACTGAATATGATCCACCTTTACCTAGACGGTGTTCCAAGAATTCGGAGTCTTTAGATCTTGATGCTAAAATTGTTAAAAGTGGGATTGAAGAAGTCAAAACTTTAAATATTGATGAACCCACTATTTTGGATTACAAGGAATTTAATTATGACAATTGCTCTTTGATAGATTATATTTCCTTGTTGCAATCCGTGCTAAATTCTCCTCACGCTTATAGTCAAAATAAAGCTTTTACTAAACATATCATTGATGCTTTGATGCAATTTTATGAAGAAAAACTTGAGTTGGAAGTTTCTATCCCTGGAAAAATTTATGATGAGTGGGAACCTACTATTAAAATTAAAATTAAATATCATGAATGCTATGCTTTATGTGATTTGGGTGCTAGTGTTTCCACGATTCCAAAGACTTTGTGTGATTTGTTAGGTTTCCGTGATTTTGATGATTGCTCTTTAAACTTGCACCTTGCGGATTCCACTATTAAGAAACATATGGGAAGAATTAATGATGTTATTATTGTTGCAAATAGGAATTATGTTCCTGTAGATTTTATTGTTCTTGACATAGATTGCAATCCTTCATGTCCTATTATTCTTGGTAGACCTTTCCTTAGAACGATTGGTGCAATTATTGATATGAAGGAGGGGAATATTAGATTCCAATTTCCATTAAGGAAATGCATGGAACACTTCCCTAGAAATAAAATTAAATTACCTTATGAATCTATTATTAGAGCCACTTATGGATTGCCTACTAAAGATGGCAACACCTAGATCTATCCTTGCTTTTTATGCCTAGCTAGGGGTGTTAAACGATAGCGCTTGTTGGGAGGCAACCCAATTTTATTTTTATTCCTTGATTTTTGCTCCTGTTTAGTAATAAATAATTTATCTAGATTCTGTTTTTGTTGTGTCTTTTGTGTTTAATTAGTGTTTGTGCCAAGTAGAACCGTTGGGAAGACTTGGGGAAAGTCTTGTTAATCTTGCTGCAAAAAACAGAAACTTTAGCGCTCAAGAGAACTGCCGCCATTTTTATTTCGAAAGTGATATTTAGTTAATTCTTTTTCAGATGATTAATAGATAAATTCCTCACGTCCATAAATTTATTTTAGAATTTTTGGGGTTCCAGATTTTGCGTTAGCTATAGATTACTATAGACTATTCTGATATTGACATATTCTGTTTTTCGTGTGTTGTTTGCTTATTTTGATGAATCTATGGCTAGTAAAATAGTTTATAAACCATAGATTAGTTGGAATACAGTAGTTTTAACACCAATATAAATAAATAATGAGTTCATTACAGTACCTTGAAGTGGTGTTTTGTTTTCTTTCGCTAACGGAGCTCACCAGATTTTCTACTTTAAATTTTGTGTTGTGAAGTTTTCAAGTTTTGGGTAAATAATTGATGGATTATGGAACAAGGAGTGGCAAGAGCCTAAGCTTGGAGATTCCCATGGCACCCCCAAGATAATCTAAGGACACCTAAAAGCCAAATCTTGGGGATGCCCCGGAAGGCATCCCCTCTTTCGTCTACTTCTATCGGTAACTTTACTTGGAGCTATATTTTTATTTACCACATGATATGTGTTCTGCTTGGAGCGTCTTGTATTATTTGAGTCTTTATTTTTTAGTTTTCCACAATCATCCTTGCTGCACACACCTTTTTTAGAGAGACATACATGATTCGGAAATTATTAGAATACTCTATGTGCTTCACTTATATCTTTTGAGTTATATAGTTTTTGCTCTAGTGCTTCACTTATATATTTTAGAGCACGTCGGTGGATTTGTTTTATAGAAACCATTGTTCTCTCATGCTTCACTTAGATTATTTTGAGAGTCCTACAAAATAGAATGGTAATTTGCTTTAATTATTTGAGGCATTCAAGATTAAATAATTAAAATTTTCTTATGAGTGTGTTGAATACTATGAGAAGTTTGAAACTTGATAATTGTTTTGAGATATGGAGATGGTGATATTAGAGTCGTGCTAGTTGAGTAGTTATGAATTTGAGAAATTCTTGTGTTGAAGTTTGTGATTCCCGTAGCATGCACGTATGGTGAACCGTTATGTTACGAAGTCAGAGCATGATGTATTTATTGATTGTCCTCCTTATGAGTGGCGGTCGGGGACGAGCGATGGTCTTTTCCTACCAATCTATCCCCCTAGGAGCATGCGCGTAGTACTTTGCTTTGATAACTAATAGATTTTTGCAATAAGTATGTGAGTTCTTTATGACTAATGTTGAGTCCAGGGATTATACGCACTCTCACCCTTCCGCCATTGCTAGCCTCTCTAATACCGCGCACCTTTCGCCGGTATCATACACCCACCATATACCTTCCTCAAAACAGCCACCATACCTACCTATCATGGCATTTCCATAGCCATTCCGAGATATATTGCCATGCAACTTTCCATTGTTCCGTTTATCATGACACGCTCCATCATTGTCATATTGCTTTGCATGATCATGTAGTTGACATTTTAGTTGTGGCAAAGCCACCGTTCATAATTCTTTCATATAAGTCACCCATGCATCATTGTTATCCCGGTACACCGCCGGAGGCATTCATATAGAGTCATAATTTGTTCTAAGTATCGAGTTGTAATCATTGAGTTTTAAATAAATAGAAGTGTGATGATCATCATTCATAGAGTATTTCCAAAAAAAGAAAAAAAGAGAAAAGCCAAAAAAAGAAGAAAGAAAGGCCCAAAAAATATATAAAAGGGGCAATACTACTATCCTTTTTCCACACTTGTGCTTCAAAGTAGCACCATGATCTTCATAATAGAGAGTCTCCTATGTTATCACTTTCATATACTAGTGGGAATTTTTCATTATAAAACTTCGCTTGTATATTCCAACGATGGGCTTCCTCAAAATGCCCTAGGTCTTCGTGGGCAAGCAAGTTGGATGCACACCCACTTAGTTTCTTTTTGTTGAGCTTTCATATATTTATAGCTCTAGTGCATCCGTTGCATGGCAATCCCTACTCACTCACATTGATATCTATTGATGGGCATGTCCATAGCCCGTTGATACGCCTAGTTGATGTGAGACTATCTTCTCCCTTTTTGTCTTCTCCACAACCACCATTCTATTCCACCTATAGTGCTATGTCCATGGCTCACGCTCATGTATTGCATGAAGATTGAAAACATTTGAGAACATTAAAAGTATGAAACAATTGCTTGGCTTGTCATCGGGGTTGTGCATGATTTGAATACTTTGTGTGGTGAAGATGGAGCATAGCCAGACTATATGATTTTGTAGGGATAACTTTCTTTGGCCATGTTATTTTGAAGAGACATAATTGCTTAGTTAGTATGCTCGAACTATTATTATTTCTATGTCAATATTAAACTTTTGTCTTGAATCTTTTGGATCTGAATATTCATACCACAATTAAGAGAATTACATTGAAATTATGCCAAGTAGCATTCCACATGAATAATTCTGTTTTTATCATTTACCTACTCGAGGACGAGCAGGAATTAAGCTTGGGGATGCTTGACACGTCTCCAACGTATCTATAATTTTTGATTGTTCCATGCTATATTATATTCTGTTTTGGACATTATTGGGCTTTATTATACACTTTTATATTATTTTTGGGACCAACCTATTAACCGAAGGCCCAGCCCAGAATTGTTGTTTTTTTGCCTATTTTAGGGTTTTCTAGAAAAACAATATCAAACGGAGTCCAAACGGAATGAAACCTTCGGGAACGTGATTTTCGGAACGAACATGATCCAGAGGACTTGGACCCTACGTCAAGACATCAACCAGGAGGCCATGAGGTAGGGGGCGCGCCCTCCACCCTCATGGGCCCCCTGTTGCTCCACCGACGTACTCCTTCCTCCTATATATACCTAAGTACCCCCAAACTACCAGATACGGAGCCAAAACCCTAATTCCACCGTCGTAACTTTCTGTATCCACGAGATCCCATCTTGGGGCCTGTTCTGGAGCTCCGCCGGAGGGGGCATCGATCACGGAGGGCTTCTACATCAACACCATAGCCCTTCCTATGAAGTGTGAGTAGTTTACCTCAGACCTACGGGTCCATAGTTATTATCTAGATGGCTTCTTCTCTCTTTTTGGATCTCAATACAAAGTTCTCCCCCTCTCTTATGGAGATCTATTCGATGTAATCTTCTTTTGCAGTGTGTTTGTTGAGACCGATGAATTGTGGGTTTATGATCAAGTTTATCTATGAACAATATTTGAATCTTCTCTGAATTCTTTTATGTATGATTGGTTATCTTTGCAAGTCTCTTCGAATTATCAGTTTTGTTTGACCTACTAGATTGATCTTTCTTGCAATGGGAGAAGTGCTTAGCTTTGGGTTCAATCTTGCGGTGTCCTTTCCCAGTGACAGTAGGGGCATCAAGGCACGTATTGTATTGTTGCCATCGAGGATAACAAGAAGGGGTTTATTTCATATTGCATGAGTTTATCCCTCTACATCATGTCATCTTGCTTAAAGCGTTACTATGTTCTCTTGAACTTAATACTCTAGATGCATGCTGGATAGCAGTCTATGTGTGGAGTAATAGTAGTAGATGCAGGCAGGAGTCGGTTTACTTGTCTCGGATGTGATGCCTATATACATGATCATACCTAGATATTCTCATAATTATGCTCAATTCTGTCAATTGTTCAATAGTAATTTGTTTACCCGCCGTGAATACTTATGCTCTCGAGAGAAGCCACTAGTGAAACCTATGGCCCCCAGGTCTATCTTCCATCATATTAATCTTCCAATACTTAGTTATTTTTATTGCCTTTTATTTTACTTTGCATCTTTATCATAAAAATACCAAAAATATTATCTTATCATATCTATCATATCTCACTCTCGTAAGTGACCGTGTAGGGATTGACAACCCCTTATCGTGTTGGTTGCGAGGATTTGGACTCGTGTGTGGCCTCCTACTGGATTGATACCTTGGTTCTCAAAAACTGAGGGAAATACTTACGCTACTTTGCTGCACCACCCTTTCCTCTTCAAGGGAAAACCAACGCAAGTGCTCAAGAGGTAGCATAGGTCCAGAGGGGGTGATTAGACTACTTGACCAAATAAAAACCTAGCCTTTTCCCAATTTTAGTTGTAAGTAAGTTTTAGCAATTCTACCAAGTCAAGCAACACCTACACATGCAAGTCTAAAAGTTGAGCCGTGGAAACTAAAGACTTTGCATATGTACAGAAAGGAGGAGATTGGAGAAATCAAACACAATGAAGACATGGTGATTTTTCGTATGGTTCTGATAGGTGGTGCTATCATACATCCACATTGATGGATACTTCAACCCACGGATTTTAATGGATGTGCGAGTCCACGGAGGGCTCCACCCACGATGGGTCCATGGAGAACAAGCCTTGTCTATTACACCATGGTTTACGTCCACGAAGGACTAGCCTCACTCGGGTAGAACTTCATGAAGTAAGCGATCTCCTTGCCCTTACAAACTCCTTGGTTCAACTCCACAATATTTGGAGGCACCCAAGTGACACCTAACCAATCTAGGAGACACCATTCTCCAAAAGGTAATAGATGTTGTTGTTGATGATGAACTCCTTGCTCTTGTGCTTCAAAAGATAGTCTCCCCAACACTCAATCACTGTCTCGCGGATTTGGCATGGTGGTGGGATAAGGATTGGGGTGGAATACAATTTGAGGGGGCTGATCAAATGGTTGGAGTGGAATGCCTTGATCTCAACACAAGTGTAGGGGGTTATCTCTCAGAAAATGGATATGGGAAGTGTAGTTTCATCCTGGTTGCTCTCTCTGAGATTAGGTGGTGCTGGAGGGGTATATATAACCATCACCAAATATCTAGACAATACATACTGTATGCACAACTCAGTGACACTGAAAGTAAATCTCGGTAAGACTAAACAGTGTAAAAGATTCTAGCGTTAGACGTTTTGGTGAGACCGGATGAATGCACTCAGGAGACCAATATGTGATGACCTAAGAATATTCCTCATCTTGGTAATTCCAATCTATTCAACTCGGTAACTCCGAAGTGAACATGATGGGTTACAGAAACTTGGTCATTGCACTTCGGTTGGACCGAATGTCATCTCGGTACAACCGAGTTTCTAGGGTTTGTCTTATGGCTCTGTCTGGTGTGTATCTCGGTGGGTCCAGATAGGTGTGTTTTGGTGGGCCGAGATTGGACTTAAGGTTTTGGACATATTGGATATTGAGAAAGTGGTTGAGGGTTTTTGGAGCAATATCTTCAAGCACTTGAGCAAATGAATCATGATCAAAACCTCATCCCCTTTTAATAGTATTGGCTTTCCTATGGACTCAATTTGATCTTTTATCACTTAACCAAAAATGTAGGGTTTTGAAGATTTTGCCAATGTACGTCCTTAGCATTTTGAGCGATCCACAATCACATGTCCTTGCCATGCCTACATTGAACTTTCGTGAAATTATCTTTGAATGGGCATTAGTTCAATGATGTATGTGTTGTTATTAATTACCAAAACCACCTAGGGATTATTTGCACTTTCAATTTCCCCCTTTTAGGTAATGGATGACAACATATAAATGAAAGTTGTGACATTGGATATAATCAATGAATAGTGTTGTCGCTTTGAGAAGTATGTGATAAGCAAGAGCTCCCCTAAATTTGTGCATTATTTAGAATTTGCGTTTGAATGCAAATGGACAATCGATTAGGATCATGGGTCACTCTTCCATATCACATACATCTTGGTGGAGCGCACAAAGTGATATGAATGAAATACATCAAGAACTCATCACCAAGCATACAAGTGAATGATCATAACAAGAATCACAAGGGTAGATAGATAGATAGGCATGCATAACATCAAAGTACGGTATGATCAATCGCACATGAAGCATAGTATTAATCAAGAAAATAAAAAAAGTAATCAAAGTAGCATAAACACGAAACAAAATGAAGCAAAAGCAAAAGAGACTCTCTCTCTCAGCCCTATGATCTATACACATTCTCCCCCTTTGGCAACAAGTTACCTAAAAGCTTGAATAAATATAGAGCTAAGCTTCACTCTAGGCTCGATCTCCTCCTCTTGGTGATGAAGTCCTCTGACTTGCAACTCTGGTGTGTGTAGATGGAGTGGAGAGAAGTGCCTCGACGAATGCATCTGCTGAGCGGGAGGTGTGGAGAGACTGCTGGTGCAGCTGAAGGTGCAACGGATGGGGAAGCAGTTGGAGCAGACATTGTAGCTCGAGTCTCTATGACTGGCACAACAGCAGATCTGGGCATCTTCTGAAACTGAGTGGTGGTTGGGAGTGTAGTACCAACATGATCATCGTCACTATCAGTTTGCATCCTCACTTCATCAACATATTTATTTTGAGTATTTGCATACTTCTTCTACATAATATTCTTCCTTGAAGTAACCTCATTAGGCTCAAAATATGAGTCATCTTCATCATAATTCTTCTCTTCCTAGCCCTTGTGTCATATTTAGGAAGACCTTGTGAATTGGGTGTTCCAGGGTCCTCAAAGCTAGCCACATGACTATTGTCTGCACTCAGGTCAATGGTCTCCTCAGATATGTTCTGGTTGTTGATAACCCACAAGTATAGGCGATCGCAACAGTTTTCGATAAGTAAGAGTGTTGAACCCAACGAGGAGCTAAAGGCAGAACAAATATTCCCTCAAGTTCTATCGACCACCGATACAACTCTACGCACGCTTGATGTTCGCTTTACCTAGAACAAGTATGAAACTAGAAGTACTTTGTAGGTGTTGTTGGATAGGTTTGCAAGATAATAAAGAGCATGTGAATTAAAAAGTAGGGGCTGTTTAGATAAAGACACAACTAAGTTAGTTTTATTAAATAGCTTTTTGTTACGAGAAAGTTATTTGTCCCTAGGCAATCGATAACTAGACCGGTAATCATTATTGCAGTTTTATATGAGGGAGAGGCATAAGCTAACATACTTTCTCTACTTGGATCATTATGATTGGAACTCTAGCAAGCATCCTCAACTACTAAAGATCATTAAGGTAAAACCCAACCATAGCATTAAAGTATCAATTCCTCTTTATCCCATACGCAACAACCCCCTTACTCGGGTTTGTGTTTTAGTCACTCACGCAACCCACTATAAGTGAATCATGAACGTATTGCAACACCCTACAGCAGGGATCCCTCATGCTTGTGCGACACGGAGAGCACCATAGGACAGCACCAATAATAAAACATGCAACTCAAACCAATCTTGATCATCAAATAGCCCATAGGACAAAACGGATCTACTCAAACATCATAGGATAGCCATACATCATTGGGAAATAATATATAGCATTGAGCACCATGTTTAAGTAGAGATTACATCGGGTAAGAGAGAGGTTACACCGCTGCATAGAGGGGGGAAGAGTTGGTGATGATGGCGGTGAAGTTGTTGGTGAAGATTGCGGTGATGATGATGGCCCCCGGTGGCACTCCGGTGCCACCGGAAGCGAGGGGAGAGAGCCCCCCTCCTTCTTCTTCCTTAACCTCCTCCCTAGATGGGAGAAGGGTTTCCCCTCTGGTACACGGCCTCCATGGCGTGGGAGGGGCGAGAGCCCCTCCGAGATTGGATATGTCTCTCTGTCTCTCTCTATTTCTACGTTCTCTGGTTCTACCCTTTCACCGTTTCTTATATTCCCGAAGATCCATAACTCCGATTGGGCTGAAATTTTAACACGATCTCTATCTGGATATTAGCTTTCTTGTGGCGAAAGAAGGGTACCAAGAGCCTTACGGGGTGGCCACGAGGGTCAGGGGCACGCCTGCCCCCCTGGGGCGCGCCCCCTGCCTCGTGGCCCCCTCGGGCATCGTCTCGCGTGGATTTTTCTTCCCAAAAATCATATATATTCCAAAAAATTCTCCTTCAGTTTTTATCCCGTTTGGACTCCGTTTGATATGGATATTCTGCGAAACAAAAAACATGCAACAAACAGGAACTGGCACTAGGCACAGGATCAATATGTTAGTCCCAAAAATAGTATAAAAAGTTGCCAAAAGTATATGAAAGTTGTAGAATATTGGCATGGAACAATCAAAAATTATAGATACGACAGAGACGTATCAGCATCCCCAAGCTTAATTCCTGCTCGTCCTCGAGTAGGTAAATGATAAAAAGATAATTTTTGATGTGGAATGCTACCTAGCATAATCTTGATCACATATCTAATCATGGCATGAATATTAAGATATGAGTGATTCAAATCAATAGTCTATCATTTGACATAAAAACAATAATACTTCAAGCCTACTAATAAAGCAATCATGTCTTTTCAAAATAACATGGCCAAAGAAAGTTATCCCTACAAAATCATATAGTCTGGCTATGCTCCATCTTCACCACACAAAATATTCACATCATGCACAACCCCGATGACAAGCCGAGCAATTGGTTGATACTTTTTAACGCGCTTCAGCATTTTCAGCCCTCACGCAGTACATGAGCGTGAGCCATGGATATAGCACTATAGGTGGAATAGAATGGTGGTTGTGGAGAAGACAAAAAAGGAGAAGATAGTCTCACATCAACTAGGCGTATCATCAGGCTATGGATATGCCCATCAATAGATATCAATGTGAGTGAGTAGGATTGCCATGCAACGGATGCACTAATAGCTATAAGTGTATGAAAGCTCAGACTGAAAACTAAGTGGGTGTGCATCCAACTTGCTTGCTCATGAAGACCTCAGGCATTTAAGGAAGCCCATCATCGGAATATACTAGCCAAGTTCTATAATGAAAATTCCCACTACTATATGAAAGTGATAACTCGAGAGACTCTCTATATGAAGAACAGGGTGCTACTTTGAAGCACAAGTGTGGTAAAAGGATAGTAACATTGCCCCTTTTATTTTTATTTTTTTATTTGACCTTTCTTTTTTTGGCCTTTATTTTTTATTTGGCCTTTCCCTTTTTGCCTTCTCTTTTTTGGGGGGGACAATGCTCTATTAATGATGATCATCACACTTTTATTTACTTACAACTCAATATTACAACTCGATACTAGAACAAAGATATGACTCTATACGAATGCCTCCGGCAGTGTACCGGGATGTGCAATGATCTAGCGTAGCAATGACATCAAAAAAACGGACAAGCCATGAAAACATATTGCTAGCTATCTTACGATCATGCAAAGCAATATGACAATGAATGCTCAAGTCATGTATATGATGATGTGTAGCGACCCGACCTCAAACGGTCAAGTCTCTGTGCTTCAGTGTCATCCCTGGATCGGTAATGCTGACACACACAGTACTCGAGGATTTATAATAGAGTAGCAATCACACACTTATTACATCGAATGTCTCCAAAGAGAACTTATTACAATAAATATGGCTTAAGGCCATCTAATACGATAACAGCGGAAGGCTTGGAAGATAAAGTGAGTCCATCAACTCCAACGACATAGCTGAGCTGCACGGCAATGACCTAACAAACCTTACTCCTCGTCTGAAAAGTCTGCAACATAATACGTTGCAACCCGAAAATGGGTCAGCACATGGAATATGCTGGCAAAGTAACACAGTAGAGCAAGTATAGAATAATGCTATCACTACATGCATATTTGGTTGGTGGAAAGCTCTATGGTTATAGTTTTTGCGAAAAGCCAATTTTTCCCTACAACAAAGGAATAGATTTTATTTAACTATCATGGTAGTTGAAACATCATTGAGAAGGTTCCTCCAACTCAATCCCAATTAAAACTAATTATCAACCCAGCAATATTAATTTAGAGTGATGAGATACTTAAGATACCAAAAGTACTAGATACTCAAGATGTCCATAATCGGGGACACGGCTAATCATGATTAGTTTGTACACTCTGCAGAGGTTTGCGCACTTTTCCCCACAAGACTTGATCTCCTCCATTGGATTTCTCGCACTACATGGTGTTTGAGAAACGGATGACCGAGACACAGTCTTTCAGAAACATTAACTCTCTACTCCGGGCAGACCATACCAAACCTACAACCCACTACCTGCTGATCCACCTCTTCAAGAGCTTCACGTAACTTACTCAACTATGCTAGAGTCCATAATAGCTTATGGCTGCACACAGAAGTTTCTAGCATGAATCATCTCAATTCCCTTTGAGCCTGGGTGGCGATCCATAGGAAGATCACATGGGTACTCCGGGATTTCCAAAAATACATGCAACACTGGGTACTCCAGGTGCCTCAATCCACCCAGATGTGTATTTAAGTTGCCACCTTAAGTTGAACCATTAATTAACAATCTCACATCTGTCATGGATTTCACTCACCCAAACCACGTCTACGAGCATAGCATAGCAATATAAGCAACACGTATAACTAACTCCCAAGGGTTTGAATGTAACAGGGCAATAGGTTCTACCTCATCAACTACTTCCCAACCATAACCATGCAATGTTTGAGGATTGGAACTAATGCATAAAAACTGGGTGATAAAGGGGTATGATCAAAGTGTTACTTGCCTTGCTGACGATTCGCGAAACCTAGAGACTCCAAATAACACGCTTCGCACTCCGGGAATTCTATCGCAAACAAACAATAGCATACATAAGCAATCAAGCAAAGAAGCATGGATAAATCTCAAATAAGAAGATCTAAACAGAAAGTTCAACTTAAGGACTCCGATTTGCAAAAAGAATCAAGTCAAACGGAGCAACGAAACTCAAACGGCGAAGAAAACAAGATCCGTTTACTAATCTGGCGTAGGTCAAATTTTATAGTAGCAAAAGCTTGTTCAAGTTGGTTAAACGGAAAACAGGGTCTCAAGATGAAGATCTAGGCGCTTGAATCGTCTGATTCCGACAAACGAGCGAAAAGATAAACTAGAACGAAAATCGGATCAAAAATCGCGATCAGAAATAATCGCGGAAAATCGATTAAAGAAAACTGACGAATAGGCTAACAAACGAGCGTTTGTTATCTGTAACTAACGGGCAAAAACCGTTCGTTAAAATGAACGTACGGACGAACGTCCGCTAAAAAGAAAAACCGGGAAAAACCGGCGAACCGAAAAAAATGAACTAGGGTTTTCTTAAAAAAACAGGATCGGTTTTCTTTAAAAAAACGGCGGCTACCTCGTCGGTCCGGCGAGACGCGGCGGCGACGGCGGGGCGAGGCGGCGGTGGCGCGGCGCGGCGCGGCAGCGGCGGGGGGCGGCGCGGGCAAGCGGCGGCGGCGCGGCGGCTTGGGGGCGACGACTGCGGGTGGCGGCTCTGGGCGGGGTCGGGTGGTGGTGGCGGTGGCGGGGTGGTGGTGGCGGTGGCGGGGTGGGTGGGGTATTTAAAGGGGAGGGGGTGCCTTGGGGAGGGGGCAAAGGGGCGGCGAGGCGGAGTCCTAGCCGGACTCCGGTCCGGGGCGGCGTGGCGGCATCGGTCTCCTGAGGGAGACGGCGCCGCGGGGAGGTGGGCCGGCGGCTAGGCTTCGGCCCAGTTAGCCACTGCACATTTCTTTTATAAATGATTCCGCCGAAACTAAAAAAATCCTAGAAAATAAAATAAAATTCTAAAAATGCCAAAACAAATTTTCACCATCTAAATAAAATATTTAGAACGGGATGAACATTTTCTTGGCCCTAAGACGCAATTTTGAAAACGTGCAATTTTTCTAATGCAAACAAAATTGCAATAAAAATCCAAATAAAACAAATATTTGATTTTAATATTTTTCCTCCAATATTTCAATTATCCTGGAGAAGTCATATTATCTCCTCTCATATATTTTAATATGAAATATTTTCAGAGAGAAAAATAATTAAAACCAAAAATCCTCGTTTTCAAAATTTGATAAAATCAAATTTGAAAACCGGGGAAATCCCCAACTCTCTCCGAGGGGTCCTTGAGTTGCTTAGGATTTTTAGGATCGCGAGACAAAATGCAATAAAATATGATATGCAAGAATGATCTATGTATAACATTCCAAATTGAAAATTTGGGATGTTACAAACCTACCCCCCTTAAGATGAATCTCGCCCTCGAGATTAGGGTTGGCTAGAAAATAGGTGTGGGTGGTCTTTGCGGAGATCATCCTCTCGTTCCCAGGTGGCTTCGTCCTCGGTATGGTGGCTCCACTGAACTTTGCAAAACTTAATAACCTTGTTGCGGGTGACTCGACTGGCAAACTCTAAAATCTTGACTGGCCTTTCCTCATAAGTCAAATCATTGTCCAACTGAATCGCCTCCAAGGGTACGGTATCTCTTAGCAGTATATCGGGCATCTCAGCATGGCACTTCTTCAACTGGGAAACGTGAAACACATCGTGAACTCCTGACAGTCCTTCAGGTAACTCCAACTTGTAGGCAACTTCTCCCATCCGTTCCAAAACATGACACGGTCTCGGGGCTAATTTTCCCTTAACTCCAAAACATTTCACTCATCGCAAAGGTGATACTCGCAGATATGCTCTATCTCCAATGTCATAGGTTACCTCCTTGCGTTTCGAATCTGCATAACTATTCTGTCTGGACTGAGCTATCTTCAATCTATCTCGAATCAGTTTAGCCTTCTCCTCAAACTCTTTGATCAAGTCTGGTCCAAACAACTGTCGGTCTCCAACTTCATCCCACATCAACGGTGTTCTGCACCTTCGTCCATACAGGGCTTCAAACGGTGCCATCTTCATACTAACTTGGTAACTATTGTTGTATGAGAACTCTGCGTAAGGCAAATTATCATCCCAACTAGATCCATAATCTAGCGCACAGGCTCTCAACATATCCTCCAGAATCTGGTTGACTCTCTCGGTCTGTCCATCCGTCTGCGGGTGAAATGCTGTACTGAACTCCAATCTCGTTCCCAAAGTCTGGTGCAGTTGATGCCAAAACTTTGAGGTAAATTGTGTCCCTCTATCTGATACGATGGTCCTCGGAACTACATGCAGACATACGATCCTGGTCATATATATCTTGGCCAACTTCGCACTGGTATAAGTTGCTTTCACTGGGATAAAGTGTGCTACTTTAGTCAAGCGGTCAACTACTACCCATATAGAATCATAACCTGATTTGGACCTGGGCAGTCCGGTGATAAAATCCATGCCAATTTTATCCCACTTCCATTCAGGTATCGGCATAGGCTGTAGCAATCCTGCTGGCTTTTGATGCTCTGCCTTCACTCTCTGACATACATCACATACGGCTACATACTCGGCAATGTCCTTCTTCATCCCTGTCCACCAGAAACGTTCCTTCAAATCCAAATACATCTTGGTGTTTCCGGGGTGTATCGAGTATGGTGATTCATGAGCCTCCTGAAGTATTTACTTTCTGATCTCTGTGTTATTAGGTACATAAACACGGTCCTCAAACCATAAGGTGTCGTGCTCATCCTCACGAAAACCTTTGGCCTTTCCTTCGCTCATTTTCTCTTTTATCTCCGCAATCTCTTTGTCATCCTTCTGAGCTTCTCGAATCTTTCCCAACAATGTAGACTGAACCTCCATGGTTGCAACAAAACCTCTAGGAACAATTTCCAAACGAAGTTCCCGGAGATCCTCTACTAACTCCTTTGGCAATCCCGTGCTTTCTAGGGTATTAGCGTAATTCTTCCGGCTCAAAGCGTCTGCTACGACATTGGCCTTTCCTGGATGATAGTGAAGCTTCATATCATAGTCCTTTATAAGCTCCAATCATCTTCTCTGCCTAAGGTTCAGCTCCTTCTGGGTGAAAATGTACTTCAAATTCTTATGGTCCATGTACACATCACAATGGTTTCCAATAAGGTAATGCCTCCAGGTCTTTAATGCATGCACTATGGCTGCTAGCTCCAAATCATGCATGGCATAATTCAACTCGTGCGGTTTTAGTTGTCGTGAGGCATACGAAACAACTCTTCCATCCTGCATAAGCTCACTTCCAAGTCCTAGGCGTGAGGCGTCGCAGTACACTTGAAAATCCTTACGTATATCTGGCAGTGTTAGCACTAGGGCTGTAGTCAAACGTTTCTTCAACTCCTGGAAACTTGCCTCACAATCTTCCGTCCATTTAAACTTGGTATCCTTCTTCAATAATTCTGTCATTGGCTTCGCAATCTTGGAAAAATTCTCAATGAATCTCCGATAGTATCCTGCGAGTCCAAGAAAACTGCGGATCTCGCTAACTGAAGTGGGTGCCAACCATTCAGTGACTGAATGAACCTTGGTGGGGTCTACTGCTATACCTTCTCCTGATATAACATGTCCAAGGAATCCGACTTCCTTCAAACAAAACTCGCATTTGCTGAACTTGGCATACAACTGATGTTCCCTGAGTTTCTCGAGAACTAAACGCAAATGCTCCTTGTGTTCCTCTTCATTCTTCGAATATACCATTATATCATCAATGAGCACCACAACAAACTTATCCAAATATTCCATGAACACCTTGTTCATCATGCTCATGAAATAGGCAGGGGCGTTAGTCAGTCCAAACGACATGACCGTATATTCGTGTAACCCATACCGTGTGGTGAAGGTTGTCTTTGGTATATCCTTCTCGCGAATCTTCAGCTGATGGTATCCTGATCGCAGATCGATCTTCGAAAACACCTTAGCTCCTTGCAACTGGTCAAACAGATCAATGATCATCGGCAATTAATGGGTACTTGTTATTGATCGTCACTTCATTCAATGCCCGATAATCAACAACCATTCTTAGGGACGTATCCTTCTTCTCGACCAAAAGCACTGGGGCTCCCCATGGTGATGAACTTCGTCGAATGTAACATTTCTCCAATAGCTCCTTGATCTGTTTCTTAATCTCCTCCAGATCATCCGCGGGCATCCGATAGGGTCTCTTGGATATTGGCCCTGTGCCTGGCAATAGCTCTATCAAAAACTCGATATCTCGATCTGGTGGCATGCCTGGTAACTCCTCTGGAAAAACATCCGGGTAATCCTTTACTATAGGCACTTCCTCCTGAACAATCCCCTGAGGGTATTTACTTGGCTACTTCTGGGTGCATGCCTAGATATATACTTGATCATTCTTCCCTCCGGGGTGGTGAGACAAATTGACTTACTAACACAGTCAATACTTCCTCCATACTTTGACATCCAGTCCATTCCTAATATCACATCCAATCCTTGTGACTCCAAGATTATTAGGCCGGACGGAAAAACATGGTTGCCAATGGTTAAGGGTATCTGGTCGCACCATCGACTAGCCATATACTCTGCTCCAGGTGAACTTACTAATAGAGGGGTGCTAAGGGTTTGGGTCGGTAATTTAAACTTATCCACAAATTCCCTTGATATGTATGAATGCGATGCACCAGTATCAAAAAGAACAAGAGCGGTAAATGACTTAACCAAAAACTTACCTATAACCGCGTCTGGCTGCTCTTCAACCTCCTCCACGTTAACGTGGTTTACTTGCCCTTTGTTGAATGGATTGGGCTTCTTCCCAGCGCTCCCATTTCCGTTTCCATTCTTCCCTTCAGGGCACTCCGTGGCATAGTGTCCAGTCTTCCCGCACTTGAAACAAGTAACGTGGCTTAGGTCCCTCTTGGTGGGTGTGGCTGGATTGGGGCGGTTCTGATTGTTGCTTGCTCCATTCCCATTCCTTGGGCCAGCATGGTTATGGTTACTTCCTCCATTATGGGTATGGCCTCCATGGTTATGAGCAAGTCCTCCCGAGTTCGAGGTTAGGCGAGGTTTCTGCTGAGCTCCTGAGTTATACCTCCCTTGTCCATACTTCCTCTTACGGCTCCCAATCTGCTGCTGCTTCCCTTTAATCATAAGAGCCATATCTACCAACTCCTGGTAGTTGTTGAATGTTGCCACCATCAACTGCATGCTCATCTCATCATTCAGCCCTTCCATAAACTTCTCCTGCTTTGCGGCATCTGTGGCCACATCATCAGGGGCATAGCGAGATAACTTGCTAAACTCATCTGCGTACTGAGCCACAGTACGGTCCCCTGGCGTAAGTTGTGAAACTCACACTTCTGCATACTCATTGCTCCAGCTGAGACATGGGCTGTACGGAAAGCTTGCTGAAACTGGTCCCATGACACCGTGGCTATAGGATAGGTGACAGTACAATTCTCCCACCATGAGGCTGCTAGTCCATCCAACTGATGTGCGGCAAAACGCACCTTCTCAGCATCAGTACATCCTGCAGTGGTTAACTCCCTTCCAATCCTGCGGAGCCAATCATCTGCCACTATAGGCTCGGTGCTACTGGAAAACGCCGGCGGCTGCAACCTCAGAAAACGGTCTAAGCTGTCCACTAGTGGTGGTGGTGGTGGATTGTTGTTGTTGTTGCCTTGGTTCTGAACTAATAACTGCATCAGGGTATTCTGTTGCTGGATCAACTGAGTGAGCTTCGGTGGGAAAGCAAATCCGAGGTCACGTCTCGGAGGCATCTGATGGGTTTAGAGGGGAGAGATTAGAATAGAATGAGGTCTAATGAGAAAGAACTACCCATATGCACATGAGACAAACACAATCATTTCACTCAATCAAGGAAGCAAGGCATACAATCAGTCTAGAACTATCGCAATAGTGCTCGGACTACTCTATTTACATGGTGGAATACTACTACTGATGTGGTGGTCTACTAAAAATATTCCTCCGTTGAAGACTCCATGATATCGGCTCCAGCTTCTTCTTCAAAGTTATTATCGCTAAGGTCAGAGTCGGTGTCGTCGATGATGATGTAGTCCTCCGAGCGAATCTCCTTGGGTTCTTCGCCTTCTCCTCCTGGTGTGGGGTCTCCCAGGAATACTGCTAGCTTCTTTGTTAGGTCAGCATTCTTATCCACTATTACGGCAATTTCCTCCTCATAATCTTCACGTGTAGCCTTGAGTTCTTCCTCCAGTTCCGTGATCCTAGTCATTGCCTTCTTCAAATCTATCATGCCTACGCACATCTGATTCTCCTGGCGTCGAATGTGCTGGTTTAGTTCCTGGATGAAAGCAACAATTGATCTATCCTTCCGAGTGCTGATCATCTCCCATTGCTCGTCTTGGCGCCCACAAATCTGGTAGATAGTATCCTTAAGTTCCTTTTGGTAAGCTTCTTCAATGCGTCCCATGGTGATGTGAGTTGCCATACTCTTTCCTAGACTCCAGGTTGGTGCATCGAAGGAAAACTCTATGGGTTTAGTGACTGGCGTGAAGGTTCTTCCTGGAACTTGTACTTGAATCATCCATCGCTCCTCTTCTGGCAAAGTGGTCTTGTAAGTCCCGGTGAAGCTTGGTATTCCTATGTTCAGGTACCTAGTGACTTCCTTCAAGTGTCGTCCAAAAGGTGCTTCTTCATCCGGTTGTGCAAACTTGTTCCTTGCGTCCGCCATCCTAAAGAGTGGAAAATGTAGAGGAGTCAGAAATGAGAAGAGAGTAGTGATCTAT